>NC_133328.1:477661985-478261985 GCF_042186555.1 Aquarana catesbeiana
ATATATATATATATATAATATATATATGTATATATATATGTATATATATACAGTATATATATATATATATATATATATATATATATATATATATATATATATATATATATATATATATAAATACTAAATACTTTTAGTCAGCCACCAATTGTGCAAGTACTCCCATTTAAAAAAATGAGAGAGGCCTGTAATTGTCATCATAGGTATACCTCAACTATGAGAGACAAAATGTGGAAACAAATCCAGATAATCACATGTCTGATTTTTGAAAGAATTTATTTGCACATTATGGTGGAAAATAAGTATTTGGTCACCTACAAACAAGCAAGACTTCTGGCTCTCACAGACCTGTATCTTCTTCTTTAAGAGTCTCCTCTGTCCTCCACTCATTACCTGTATTAATGGCACCTGTTTGAACTTGTTATCAGTATAAAAGTCACCTGTCCACAACCTCAAACAGTCACACTCCAAACTCCATTATGGTGAAGACCAAAGAGCTGTTGAAGGACACCAGAAACAAAATTGTAGACCTGCACCAGGCTGGGAAGACTGAATCTGCAATAGGCAAGCAGCTTGGTGTGAAGGAATCAACTGTGGGAGCAATAATTAGAAAATGGAAGACATACAAGACCACTGATAATCTCCCTTGATCTGGGGCTCCACGCAAGATCTCACCCCGTGGGGTCAAAATGATCACAAGAACGGTGAGCAAAAAATCCCAGAACCACACGGGGGGATCTAGTGAATGACCTGCAGAGAGCTGGGACCAACGTAACAAAGGCTACCATCAGTAACACACTACGCCGCCAGGGACTCAGATCCTGCAGTGCCAGATGTGTCCCCCTGCTTAAGCAAGTACATGTCCGGCCCCATCTGAGGTTTGCTAGAGAGCATTTGGATGATCCAGAAGAGGATTGTGAGAATGTCATATGGTCAGATGAAACCAAAGTAGAACTGTTTGGTAGAAACACAACTAGTCATAGTTACATAGTTACATAGTAGGTGAGGTTGAAAAAAGACACAAGTCCATCAAGTCCAACCTATGTGTGTGATTATGTGTCAGTATTACATTACATATCCCTGTATGTTGCGGTCATTCAGGTGATTATCTAATAGTTTCTTGAAGCTATCAATGCTCCCCGCTGAGACCACCGCCTGTGGAAGGGAATTCCACATCCTTGCCGCTCTTACAGTAAAGAACCCTCTACGTAGTTTAAGGTTAAACCTCTTTTCTTCTAATTGTAATGAGTGGCCACGAGTCTTATTAAACTCTCCTCTGCGAAAAAGTTTTATCCCTATTGTGGGGTCACCAGTACAGTATTTGTAAATTGAAATCATATCCCCTCTCAAGCGTCTCTTCTCCAGAGAGAATAAGTTCAGTGCTCGCAACCTTTCCTCATAACTAAGATCCTCCAGACCCTTTATTAGCTTTGTTGCCCTTCTTTGTACTCGCTCCATTTCCAGTACGTCCCTCCTGAGGACTGGTGCCCAGAACTGGACAGCATACTCCAGGTGCGGCCGGACCAGAGTCTTGTAGAGCGGGAGAATTATTGTTTTATCTCTGGAGTTGATCCCCCTTTTAATGCATGCCAATATTCTGTTTGCTTTATTAGCAGCAGCTTGGCATTGCATGCCATCGCTGAGCCTATCATCTACTAGGACCCCCAGGTCCTTTTCCATCCTAGATTCCCCCAGAGGTTCTCCCCCCAGTGTATAGATTGCATTCATATTTTTGCCACCCAAATGCATTATTTTACATTTTTCTACATTGAACCTCATTTGCCATGTAGTCGCCCACCCCATTAATTTGTTCAGGTCTTTTTGCAAGATTTCCACATCCTGCGGAGAAGTTATTGCCCTGCTTAGCTTAGTATCGTCTGCAAATACAGAGATTTAACTGTTTATCCCATCCTCCAGGTCGTTTATGAACAAATTAAATAGGATTGGTCCCAGCACAGAACCCTGGGGAACCCCACTACCCACCCCTGACCATTCTGAGTACTCCCCATTTATCACCACCCTCTGAACACGCCCTTGTAGTCGTGTTTGGAGGAGAGAGAATGCTGAGTTGCAACCAAAGAACACCATCATACCTACATACCTACTGTGAAGCATGGGGGTGGCAACATCATGCTTTGGGGTTGTTTCTCTGCAAAGGGAACAGGACGGCTGATCCGTGTACATGAAAGAATGAATGGGGCCATGTATCGTGAGATTTTGAGTGCAAACCTAATCCCATCAGCAAGGGCATTGAAGATAAAACGTGGCTGGGTCTTTCAGCATGACAATGATCCCAAACACACTGCTTTGGCAACAAAGGAGTGGCTTCGTAAGAAGCATTTCAAGGTCCTGGAGTGGCCTAGCCAGTCTCCAGATCTCAACCCCATAGAAAACCTTTGGAGGGAGTTGAAAGTCCGTGTTGCCCAGCGACAGCCCCAAAACATCACTGCTCTAGAGGAGATCTGCATGGAGGAATGGGCCAACATACCAGCAACAGTGTGTGACAACCTTGTTAAGACTTACAGAAAACGTTTGACCTCTGTGATTGCCAACAAAGGATATATAACAAAGTATTGAGATGAACTTTTGATATTGACAAAATACTTATTTTCCACCATAATTTGCAAATAAATTCTTTCCAAATCAGACAATGTGATTGTCAGGATTTGTTTCCACATTTTGTCTCTCATAGTTGAGGTATACCTATGATGACAATTACAGGCCTCTCTCATCTTTTTAAGTAGGAGAACTTGCACAATTAGTGGCTGACTAAATACTTTTTTGCCCCACTGTATATATATATATATATATATATATATATATATATATATATAGAGATCTATATAGATAGATCTATATCTAGATCTATCTATATATATAAATAAATACCATATAAACAAATGTGCATGTGATGGAAACACATCCAGCTCATGGAGCATGTGTAGACGCACATTCCGATACATATATATATATAAATTGTTAAAATATGGTATGATATCAAAAATTACAATGTGTAAAAATACTCACACATCAGTTTGTGTGCCCACACAGAACATACTGTACATGAGCAAAACAAGGAAAATACATATATATGTATACATGAAAAGGAACCATACCATCACTGACCACCTTACTATCAAAATAATATTTTAATGAATAACTCATTGTAGTCGTGATTATATAGAATCTTGTAGAATGGCCAATCAGTCCAGTACAAAACCAATGGCCCAGATGTGGCGTGCATGTCACCATCACACACCACTACCAATCGATCCATATAGTGGATCAAACAACGGGGGGGGGGGGGGGCCGGGCAGTGAACAGGTAATTGCAAATATGTATAGTAGTGAGGGGGCATGTCATGCCAACAACCAAGTGCACAGAGGAAGGTGTGACCCAGCTTATTTATAAAAGTGGCTAATGTCCAATTCGAAGTTGAGCCCAAAGGGAATACGGGTCTGGAGATGGAAAATCCAGAACACCTCCCTCCGACACAGGGTCCGGAATGCATCACCCCCTCTCTTGGACACCCTGACCCTCTCAATGATCTGGACCCGCATGGCTGTTTTATCCCCATTGTGGCACATAATAAAGTACTTTGCCACATTGGTGGAAAAGTTCTTCTCTACACTGTAAATATGTTGTTGAAAACAATCCCGGAGGCGTCTTGTCGTTCTTCCCACATACTGTGCTTCACATATAGCACATGTAATCAGGTACACCACATTGCTCGTGTTGCTTGTGTTGCTTTTCAGTGTGACGGGCTCTCACTCTGAGAGAGGTTCCATTCAGGCTTGATATATGCACCTGGAGCAGCGGTTTCTTTCTCCCAGAACATCTGGTACTGCGGGCTGATTTTCTTGACTAGTTTCAGGCCTGGCTATCTGCTTTGATTTCTGACCAGTGTAAGTAGTATGTAGGGCAGCGTCCAGGGCTCAGTAGTATGTAGGGCAGCGTACAGATGTCAGTAGTATGTTGGGCAGCATACAGAGGTCAGTAGTAGGTAGATCAGCGTAGAAAGGTCAGTAGTAGGTAGGGCAGCGTACAGAGGTCAAGTAGGATGTAGGGCAGTGTACAGAGGTCAGTAGGATGTAGGGCAGCGTACAGAGGTCAATAGGATGTAAGGCAAGGTACAGAGCTCAGTAGTGTGTAGCGTACAGAGGTCAGCAGGGTGTAGGGCAGCATACAGAGGTCAGTAGGGTGTAGGGCAGCGTACGGGGATCAGTAGGGTGTAGGGCAGCGTACATGGATCAGTAGGGTGTAGAGCAGCATACAGAGGTCCGTAGGATGTAGGGCAGGGTACAGAGGTCAGTAGGATGTAGGGCAGGGTACACAGGTCAGTAGCGTGTAGCACAGCATACAAAGGTTGGTAGGGTTTAGGGCAGCGTACAGAGGTCAGTAGTAGGTAGGGTAGCGTACAGAGGTCAGTAGGATATAGGGCAGCGTACAGAGATCAGTAGGATGTAGGGGAGGGTACAGAGGTCAGTGGGGTTTAATGTAGTATCCAGACATCAGTAGGGTGTAGGGCAGCGTACAGAGATCAGTAGGGTGTAGGGTAGCATAAAGGGATCAGCAGGGTGTAGGGCAGCGTACAGAAGTCAGTAGGATGTAGGGTAGGGTACAGAGGTCAGTAGGGTGTAATGTAGCATACAGAGATCAGTAGGGTGTAGGGCAGCGTACAGAGATCAGTAGGGTGTAGGGCAGCGTACAGAGATCAGTAGGGTGTAGGGCAGCGTACAGAGATCAGTAGGGTGTAGGGCAGCGTACAGAGGTCAGTAGGATGTAGGGTAGGATACAGAGGTTAGTAGGGTGTAGCATAGCGTACAGAGGTTAGTAGGGTGTAGGGCAGTGTACAGAGGTCAGTAGGGTGTAGACCACCTACAGAGACCAGTAGAGTGTAGAGCAGCGTACAGAGATCAGAAGGGTGTAGGGCAGCGTACAGGGATCAGTAGGGTTTAGGGCAACGTACATGGATCAGTAGGGTGTAGGGCAGCATACAGAGGTCAGTAGGATGTAGGGCAAGGTACAGAGGTCAGTAGGATGTAGGGCAGGGTACAGAGGTCAGTAGCGTTTAGCGCAGCATACAAAGGTCAGTAGGGTGTAGGGCAGTGTACAGAGGTCAGTAGATAATAGAGCAGTATACAGAGGTCAGTAGTAGGTAGGGCAGCGTACCCAGGTCAGTAGGATGTAGGGCAGTGTACAGAGGTCAGTAATAGGTAGGGCAGCGTACAGAGGTCAGTAGTAGGTAGGGCAGCGTACAGAGGTCAGTAGTATGTAGGGCAACGTACAGAGGTCAGTAGGATGTAGGGCAGGATACAGAGGTCAGTAGGGTGTAGGGCAGCGTACTGAGATCAGTAGGGTGTAGGGCAGCGTACAGAGGTCAGTAGGGTGTAGGGCAGCGTACAGATGTCAGTAGGATGTAGGGTAGGGTACAGAGGTCAGTAAGGTGTAGCATAGCGTACAGAGGTTAGTAGGGTGTAGTGCAGCGCACAGAGATCAGTAGGGTGTAGGGCAGCGTACAGAGATCAGTAGGGTGTAGGGCAGCGTACAGAGGTCGGTAGGATGTAGGCTAGGGTACAGAGGTCAGTAGGGTGTAGCATAGCGTACAGAGGTTAGTAGGGTGTAGGGCAGTGTACAGAGGTCAGTAGGGTGTAGGGCACTTACAGAGACCAGTAGAGTTTAGGGCAGCATACAGAGGTCAGTAGGGTGTAGGGCAGCGAACGGGGATCAGTAGGGTGTAGGGCAGCGTACATGGATAAGTAGGGTGTAGGGCTGCATACAGAGGTCAGTACGATGTAGGGCAGGGTACAGAGGTCAGTAGGATGTAGGGCAGGGTACAGAGGTCAGTAGCGTGTACTGCAGCATACAAAGGTCAGTAGGATGTAGGGCAGCGTACAGAGGTTAGTAGTAGGTAGGGCAGTGTACAGAGGTCAGTAGTAGGTAGGGCAGCGTACCCAGGTCAGTAGGATGTAGGGCAGAATACAGAGGTCAGTAGGGTGTAGGGCAGCGTACAGAGATCTGTAGGGTGTAGGGCAGCGTACAGGGGTCAGTAGGGTGTAGGGCAGCGTACAGATGTCAGTAGGATGTAGGGTAGGGTACAGAGATCAGTAGGGTGTAGCATAGCGTACAGAGGTTAGTAGGGTATAGGGCAGCGTGCAGAGATCAGTAGGGTGTAGGGCAGCATACAGAGATCAGTAGGGTGTAGGGCAGCATACAGATGTCAGTAGGATGTAGGGTAGGGTACAGAGATCAGTAGGGTGTAGCATAGTGTACAGAGGTTAGTAGGGTGTAGGGCACTTACAGAGACCAGTAGAGTTTAGGGCAGCATACAGAGGTCAGTAGGGTGTAGGGCAGCGTACAGGGATCAGTAGGGTGTAGGGCAGCGTACATGGATAAGTAGGGTGTAGGGCAGCATACAGAGGTCAGTAGGATGTAGGGCAGGGTACAGAGGTCAGTAGGATGTAGGGCAAGGTAAAGAGGTCAGTAGGATGTAGGGCAGGGTACAGAGGTCAGTAGGATGTAGGGCAAGGTACAGAGGTCAGTAGGATGTAGGGCAGGGTACAGAGGTCAGTAGCGTTTAGCGCAGCATACAAAGGTCAGTAGGGTATAGGGCAGTGTACAGAGGTCAGTAGTAGGTAGGGCAGTATACAGAGGTCAGTAGTAGGTAGGGCAGCGTACCCAGGTCACTAGGATGTAGGGCAGTGTACAGAGGTTAGTAATAGGTAGGGCAACCTACAGAGGTCAGTAGTAGGTAGGGCAGCGTACAGAGGTCAGTAGGATATAGGGCAACGTACAGAGGTCAGTAGGATGTAGGGCAGGATACAGAGGTCAGTAGGGTGTAGGGCAGCGTACTGAGATCAGTAGGGTGTAGGGCAGCGTACAGAGGTCAGTAGGGTGTAGGGCAGCGTACAGATGTCAGTAGGATGTAGGGTAGGGTACAGAGGTCAGTAAGGTGTAGCATAGCGTACAGAGGTTAGTAGGGTGTAGTGCATCGTACAGAGATCAGTAGGATGTAGTCGGTGTACGGAGGTCAGTAATAGGTAGGGCAGCTTACAGAGGTCAGTAGTAGGCAGGGCAGCATACAGAGGTCAGTAGGATGTAGGGCAGCGTAAAGAGATCAGTGGGATGTAGGGCAGGGTACAGAGGTCAGTAGAGTGTAATGTAGCATACAGAGATCAGTAGGGTGTAGGGCAGCGTACAGAGATCAGTAGGGTGTAGGGCAGCATAAAGGGATCAGAAGGGCTTAGGGCAGCGTACAGAAGTCAGTAGGATGTAGGGTAGGGTACAGAGGTCAGTAGGATGTAATGTAGCATACAGAGATCAGTAGGGTGTAGGGCAGCGTACAGAGATCAGTAGGGTGTAGGGCAGCGTACAGAGATCAGTAGGGCGTAGGGCAGCATACAGAGGTCAGTGGGATGTAGGGTAGGATACAGAGGTCAGTAGGGTGTAGCATATCTTACAGAGGTTAGTAGGGTGTAGGGCAGTGTACAGAGGTCAGTAGGGTGTAGACCACCTACAGAGACCAGTAGAGTGTAGGGCAGCGTACAGAGGTCAGATGGGTGTAGGGCAGCGTACGGGGATCAGTAGGGTGTAGGGCAACGTACATGGATCAGTAGGATGTAGGGCAGCATACAGAGGTCAGTAGGATGTAGGGCAAGGTACAGAGGTCAGTAGGATGTAGGGCAGGGTACAGAGGTCAGTAGCGTTTAGCGCAGCATACAAAGGTCAGTAGGGTATAGGGCAGTGTACAGAGGTCAGTAGTAGGTAGGGCAGTATACAGAGGTCAGTAGTAGGTAGGGCAGCGTACCCAGGTCACTAGGATGTAGGGCAGTGTACAGAGGTTAGTAATAGGTAGGGCAACCTACAGAGGTCAGTAGTAGGTAGGGCAGCGTACAGAGGTCAGTAGGATATAGGGCAACGTACAGAGGTCAGTAGGATGTAGGGCAGGATACAGAGGTCAGTAGGGTGTAGGGCAGCGTACTGAGATCAGTAGGGTGTAGGGCAGCGTACAGAGGTCAGTAGGGTGTAGGGCAGCGTACAGATGTCAGTAGGATGTAGGGTAGGGTACAGAGGTCAGTAAGGTGTAGCATAGCGTACAGAGGTTAGTAGGGTGTAGTGCATCGTACAGAGATCAGTAGGATGTAGTCGGTGTACGGAGGTCAGTAATAGGTAGGGCAGCTTACAGAGGTCAGTAGTAGGCAGGGCAGCATACAGAGGTCAGTAGGATGTAGGGCAGCGTAAAGAGATCAGTGGGATGTAGGGCAGGGTACAGAGGTCAGTAGAGTGTAATGTAGCATACAGAGATCAGTAGGGTGTAGGGCAGCGTACAGAGATCAGTAGGGTGTAGGGCAGCATAAAGGGATCAGAAGGGCTTAGGGCAGCGTACAGAAGTCAGTAGGATGTAGGGTAGGGTACAGAGGTCAGTAGGATGTAATGTAGCATACAGAGATCAGTAGGGTGTAGGGCAGCGTACAGAGATCAGTAGGGTGTAGGGCAGCGTACAGAGATCAGTAGGGCGTAGGGCAGCATACAGAGGTCAGTGGGATGTAGGGTAGGATACAGAGGTCAGTAGGGTGTAGCATATCTTACAGAGGTTAGTAGGGTGTAGGGCAGTGTACAGAGGTCAGTAGGGTGTAGACCACCTACAGAGACCAGTAGAGTGTAGGGCAGCGTACAGAGGTCAGATGGGTGTAGGGCAGCGTACGGGGATCAGTAGGGTGTAGGGCAACGTACATGGATCAGTAGGATGTAGGGCAGCATACAGAGGTCAGTAGGATGTAGGGCAAGGTACAGAGGTCAGTAGGATGTAGGGCAGGGTACAGAGGTCAGTAGCGTTTAGCGCAGCATACAAAGGTCAGTAGGGTGTAGGGCAGTGTACAGAGGTCAGTAGATAGTAGAGCAGTATACAGAGGTCAGTAGTAGGTAGGGCAGCGTACCCAGGTCAGTAGGATGTAGGGCAGTGTACAGAGGTCAGTAATAGGTAGGGCAGCGTACAGAGGTCAGTAGTAGGTAGGGCAGCGTACAGAGGTCAGTAGGATGTAGGGCAACGTACAGAGGCCAGTAGGATGTAGGGCAGGATACAGAGGTCAGTAGGGTGTAGCATAGCGTACAGAGGTTAGTAGGGTGTAGTGCAGCATACAGAGATCAGTAGGGTGTAGGGCAGCGTACAGAGGTCGGTAGGATGTAGGCTAGGGTACAGAGGTCAGTAGGGTGTAGCATAGCGTAGAGAGGTTAGTAGGGTGTAGGGCAGTGTACAGAGGTCAGTAGGGTGTAGGGCACTTACAGAGACTAGTAGAGTTTAGGGCAGCATACAGAGGTCAGTAGGGTGTAGGGCAGCGTACGGGGATCAGTAGGGTGTAGGGCAGCGTACATGGATAAGTAGGGTGTAGGGCAGCATACAGAGGTCAGTAGGATGTAGGGCAGGGTACAGAGGTCAGTAGGATGTAGGGCAGGGTACAGAGGTCAGTAGCATGTAGTGCAGCATACAAAGGTCAGTAGGATGTAGGGCAGCATACAGAGGTTAGTAGTAGGTAGGGTAGCGTACAGAGGTCAGTAGTAGGTAGGGCAGCGTACCCAGGTCAGTAGGATGTAGGGCAGGATACAGAGGTCAGTAGGGTGTAGGGCAGTGTACAGAGATCAGTAGGGTGTAGGGCAGCGTACAGGGGTCAGTAGGGTGTAGGGCAGCGTACAGATGTCAGTAGGATGTAGGATAGGGTACAGAAATCAGTAGAGTGTAGCATAGCGTACAGAGGTTAGTAGGGTATAGGGCAGCGTGCAGAGATCAGTAGGGTGTAGGGCAGCATACAGAGATCAGTAGGGTGTAGGGCAGCATACAGAGGTCAGTAGGATGTAGGGTAGGGTACAGAGGTCAGTAGGGTGTAGCATAGCGTACAGAGGTTAGTAGGGTGTAGGGCACTTACAGAGACCAGTAGAGTTTAGGGCAGCATACAGAGGTCAGTAGGGTGTAGGGCAGCGTACGGGGATCAGTAGGGTGTAGGGCAGCGTACATGGATAAGTAGGGTGTAGGGCAGCATACAGAGGTCAGTAGGATGTAGGGCAGGGTACAGAGGTCAGTAGGATGTAGGGCAAGGTACAGAGGTCAGTAGGATGTAGGGCAGGGTACAGAGGTTAGTAGCGTTTAGCGCAGCATACAAAGGTCAGTAGGGTGTAGGGCAGTGTACAGAGGTCAGTAGTAGGTAGGGCAGTATACAGAGGTCAGTAGTAGGTAGGGCAGCGTACCCAGGTCACTAGGATGTAGGGCAGTGTACAGAGGTTAGTAATAGGTAGGGCAACGTACAGAGGTCAGTAGTAGGTAGGGCAGCGTACAGAGGTTAGTAGGATATAGGGCAACGTACAGAGGTCAGTAGGATGTGGGGCAGGATACAGAGGGCAGTAGGGTGTAGGGCAGCGTACTGAAATCAGTAGGGTGTAGGGCAGCATACAGAGGTCAGTAGGGTGTAGGGCAGCGTACAGATGTCTGTAGGATGTAGGGTAGGGTACAGAGGTCAGTAAGGTGTAGCATAGCGTACAGAGGTTAGTAGCGTGTAGTGCAGCGTACAGAGATCAGTAGGATGTAGTCGGTGTACGGAGGTCAGTAATAGGTAGGGCAGCTTACAGAGGTCAGTAGTAGGTAGGGCAGCGTACAGAGGTCAGTAGGATGTAGGGCAGCATACAGAGATCAGTAGGATGTAGGGCAGGGTACAGAGGTCAGTAGTAGGTAGGGCAGCGTACAGAGGTCAGTAGGATGTAGGGCAGCATACAGAGATCAGTAGGATGTAGGGCAGGGTACAGAGGTCAGTAGGGTGTAATGTAGCATACAGAGATCAGTAGGGTGTAGGGCAGCGTACAGAGATCAGTAGGGTGTAGGGCAGCATACAGGGATCAGTAGGATGTAGGGCAGGGTACAGAGGTCAGTAGTAGGTAGGGCAGCGTACAGAGGTCAGTAGGATGTAGGGCAGCATACAGAGATCAGTAGGATGTAGGGCAGGGTACAGAGGTCAGTAGGGTGTAATGTAGCATACAGAGATCAGTAGGGTGTAGGGCAGCGTACAGAGATCAGTAGGGTGTAGGGCAGCATACAGGGATCAGTAGGGCGTAGGGCAGCGTACAGAGGTCAGTGGGATGTAGGGTAGGATACAGAGGTCAGTAGGGTGTAGCATATCTTACAGAGGTTAGTAGGGTGTAGGGCAGTGTACAGAGGTCAGTAGGGTGTAAACCACCTACAGAGACCAGTAGAGTGTAGGGCAGCATACAGAGGTCAGAAGGGTGTTGGGCAGCGTACGGGGATCAGTAGGGTGTAGGGCAACGTACATGGATCAGTAGGGTGTAGGGCAGCATACAGAGGTCAGTAGGATGTAGGGCAAGGTACAGAGGTCAGTAGGATGTAGGGCAGGGTACAGAGGTCAGTAGCGTTTAGCGCAGCATACAAAGGTCAGTAGGGTGTAGGGCAGTGTACAGAGGTCAGTAGATAATAGAACAGTATACAGAGGTCAGTAGTAGGTAGGACAGCGTACCCAGGTCAGTAGGATGTAGGGCAGTGTACAGAGGTCAGTAATAGGTAGAGCAGCGTACAGAGGTCAGTAGTAGGTAGGGCAGCGTACAGAGGTCAGTAGGATGTAGGGCAATGTACAGAGGTCTGTAGGATGTAGGGCAGGATACAGAGGTCAGTAGGGTGTAGGGCATCATACTGAGATCAGTAGGGTGTAGGGCAGCGTACAGAGGTCAGTAGGGTGTAGGGCAGCGTACAGATGTCAGTAGGATGTAGGGTAGGGTACAGAGGTCAGTAAGGTGTAGCATAGCGTACAGAGGTTAGTAGGGTGTAGTGCAGCGTACAGAGATCAGTAGGGTGTAGGGCAGTGTACAGAGATCAGTAGGGTGTAGGGCAGCATACAGAGGTCGGTAGGATGTAGGCTAGGGTACAGAGGTCAGTAGGGTGTAGCATAGCGTAGAGAGGTTAGTAGGGTGTAGGGCAGTGTACAGAGGTCAGTAGGGTGTAGGCCCTTACAGAGGCCAGTAGAGTTTAGGGCAGGATACAGAGGTCAGTAGGGTGTAGGGCAGCGTACGGGGATCAGTAGGGTGTAGGGCAGCGTACATGGATAAGTAGGGTGTAGGGCAGCATACAGAGGTCAGTAGGATGTAGGGCAGGGTACAGAGGTCAGTAGGATGTAGGGCAGGGTACAGAGGTCAGTAGCGTGTAGTGCAGCATACAAAGGTCAGTAGGATGTAGGGCAGCGTACAGAGGTTAGTAGTAGGTAGGGCAGCGTACAGAGGTCAGTAGTAGGTAGGGCAGCATACCCAGGTCAGTAGGATGTAGGGCAGGATACAGAGGTCAGTAGGGTGTAGGGCAGCGTACAGAGATCAGTAGGGTGTAGGGCAGCGTACAGGGGTCAGTAGGGTGTAGGGCAGCGTACAGATGTCAGTAGGATGTAGGGTAGGGTACAGAGATCAGTAGGGTTTAGCATAGCGTACAGAGGTTAGTAGGGCATAGGGCAGCGTGCAGAGATCAGTAGGGTGTAGGGCAGCATACAGAGATCAGTAGGGTGTAGGGCAGCATACAGAGATCAGTAGGGTGTAGGGCAGCATACAGAGGTCAGTAGGATGTAGGGTAGGGTACAGAGGTCAGTAGGGTGTAGCATAGCGTACAGAGGTTAGTAGGGTGTAGGGCAGTGTACAGAGGTCAGTAGGGTGTAGGGCACTTACAGAGACCAGTAGAGTGTAGGGCAGCATACAGAAGTCAGTAGGGTGTAGGGTGATGTATCTCTTTAAATCCTGTGGCGACAGTCCCTCTTTTTCTTCCCTACAAGCAGTGGGGGTGCTCTCTATTACAGTCTGATCATACCTCACACCATCCCAGGGAGAAAGTTCACGATTTCTGAGGCAAAGTTCTGAACAATTAGCTCTTTTCTTTGTTGATGTCTGTCCCAGTTGTGGTCAGCTATGGCAGGGTTCTGTCCAGCCAGAGGCCCAGTCTATTTTTCTGACCCCCTGCTAGCTTTAAGACTGTCCCTCTTTTCCTCTGAGCAGTCTGCAGACATACTTTTACTTGCTTTGTTGCATCAGCCAATCACCATCCTCCAAGATCAATGACAGCGGGAGCCTTTGATAAAATCGCATGTGAGTGAAGAAACGCGTCAGAGGTTTGTTGGAAGTACATGATCACCTATGAGGGCAGCAGAAGTACATTTCTTTTCATTTATTATAGACTATATCATAGTCTTCCATTTGGTCACAATTTATTTTTATTGTCATTAATTGGCCTTTGGGTATACCCGTAATCCATGGATGGTGGCCACTAGAGGTAGGAATGTAACTATTTCGGTCTGTACTTTTAAAACAGATGCGTGTAAACATTTTGTTTCCTTGTTTAAAAATTTCCAAATCAAGATAATTGACTTTGTCTCTAAGATAATTTGCTGAGAAAGAGATGTTATATTTGTTGATATT
Source organism: Aquarana catesbeiana (assembly GCF_042186555.1). NCBI lineage: Eukaryota > Metazoa > Chordata > Amphibia > Anura > Ranidae > Aquarana > Aquarana catesbeiana. Next base: position 477,675,429 of record NC_133328.1, read on the forward strand.
AATTTGTTGTAAAAATTATTTTAATGATTGTTCAGTGCCTTCCCATACTAGAAATATATCATTAATATATCTTCTGTATGTTATCAAACCTGGGATCCGTGGGGCATTATTGGCCTCCATGGCTAAACCCTTTTTTTTTAGAACTGCTTTTTTTTAGCACTGATCACTGTATTGGTGTCACCGGTCCCCAAAAAGTGTCACTTAGGGTCAGATTTGTCCGCCGCAATATCGCAGTCCTGCTAAAAATCGCAGATCGCGGCCATTACCAGAAAAAACACTTAAAAAAATTATTAAAGGTTGCTAAATCAATCCCTTATTCTGTAGATGCTATAACTTTTGCGTAAACCAATCAATATACGCTTATTGGGATTTCTTTTACCAAAAAATATGTAGAATACATATTTTCCTAAATTGATGAAGAATGTGACGGATCCTATCCCACACTCAACTGAGTGCTTCCGTCAGTAATACTGCTTCCTCCAGTCTGACCATCAGAGAGATATATTCTTATAGCTGCATTGAATACAAGTCTAGCCAAAAATAGCTTGTAGAATCTTGAATCCTTTATTGGACAGAATACAGCCTTTTTATACACATTTAACACAAGGGGTTAGATAACGAGGTAGGGCTGACTCATGGATACTCCCCCCCTCCCCTCTAGCAAAAACTTAAAAGACAATTATATAATTAACATGTTAATTAACACAACACTCAAGGCAGCCCTGGTGACCAGACAGTTCGTCTCAGCAGGTCAATGTGATCAGGTCTTTCAAGAATCATGTATTGTTCAGAATTAACAACCAAATAACAGGGTGAATATGGACAGAAAAAGGTCCTTGCAGCCAGTGTCTGCGACAGTGCCCCCCCCTCTCCCATAGTCCGGCAGACCCAACTAGATCCACCACGGGTCAGCTTGGGGCTGTCCGGGAGAGTTTTATAGTTCAGTTTGCCGGGAAAGTCCATCAGCGTTCCCAGTCTGCTTTCCTGGCCGATACTGTATGGTAAAATTGTAAGGCTGCAGTGCCAAGCTCCATCGTAACAAACGTCCATTATCCCCAGAGACCCAATTAAGCCAGATTAATGGATTGTGGTCGGTGAGCACCGTAAAAGATTGTCCGTAGAGATAAGGTTGGGATTTCTTGAGAGCCCACACCAGCGCTAAACACTCCTTCTCCACGGCTGCATAACCGACTTCCCTGGGTAGCAGCTTCCGACTGATGGAGGCCACTGGGTGCTCACCGCCATCAGGTCCTACTTGACTCAGTACTGCCCCCAGCCCAAATGTAGAGGCATCTGTGTGGACACAAAAACGCTTGGTTAGGTCAGGGGCAGCTAGAACAGGAGCTGAAGTTAGTGCATTCTTTAATCGTTGGAAGGCAGCTTCACACTCGGGGGACCACAGTACCTGTCGGGGAAGGTGCTTCTTAGTCAGGTCTGTCAGGGGCTTAGCGATGGAACTATATTGCGTGACAAATTTCCTATAGTACCCAGCTGTGCTGAGGAACGCCAAGACCTGGGTTTTAGTACGGGGGGTCGGCCACTTGGCAACTGCCTCAATCTTAGCAGGCTCAGGTCGTTGTTGTCCACTGCCTACTCGATGTCCAAGGTACTGTACCTCGGACATCCCTATGCTGCATTTCTCTGGCTTAAGGGTTAGTCCTGTAGCTTTGATGCGGTCTAACAGGACACCCAGGTGAACCAGATGGTCCTCCCAGGTATCACTGTAGATCGCAATGTCGTCCAGATATGCACAAGCATAGTCCTGGAGGCCATCGAGGAGTTGGTCTACCATCCTCTGGAAAGTCGCCGGTGCATTCTTCATCCCAAATGGCATTACTTTAGACTGGTATAAGCCAAATGGGGTAATGAACGCCGATTTCGGAATAGATTCCGCATCCAGAGGAATTTGCCAGTACCCTTTGCATAGGTCAAGGGTTGTCAGGAATTTTCCCAGAGCAATGCGATCTAACAGATGATCGACCCGGGGCATAGGGTAAGCATCAGTGGTGGTGCACTCATTTACTCTGTGGTAGTCTACACAGAAGCGAGTTGTGCCATCCTGCTTCGGTACAAGGACCACCGGGGAATCCCAGGGGCTGCTGGATGGCTCAATGACTCCCAACTCAAGCATCTCCTTAATCTCATGACGCATCCCCTCTCTCACTGCGTCAGGTATCCGGTAAGCCGCCTGTCTTAGTGGCAGTTGTCCCGGGGTCTCCACACGGTGCACTGCCATAGTAGTGTACCCAGGGACTGTGGAGAACATTTCCCTTCTCTGACTAAGGACCTGTCTAGCTTGTTCTCTCTGCGTCGGCCCTAGCTGGTCGTCAAGCTTTATCGTCTCTATCCCTGCAGTAATTCTATTTAGCTCCGGGAGCTCCGGCAGAGGAAGATTCTCAGAATCCTCCACAGCTGGAGCACATATAGCAGCTACCTCTCCTGATCTTTCCCAGTATGCTTTCAACATGTTCACATGAAAGGTCCGTCGGACTCTTTCATCCGAACATTTAGCCACTAGGTAGGTTGTGTCACAGAGCTTTGCCACAACCCGGTAAGGTCCCTGCCAAGTGGCCTGTAACTTGTCCTGCTTGGTTGGCCTGAGGGCAAGAACCTTCTGCCCAACCTTCAGAGTGCGGTTCCGAGCAGTACGATCGTACCATCGTTTCTGCCGCCTTTGGGCAGCCCGAAGGTTCTCCTGGACGGTGTCCGTGAGCTCCTTCAGTCTGTCCCTAAACTCAAGAACGTATGCTACGATAGAGGACCCTTGGGGATCAATTCCCCCTTCCCAGTGGGCTCTGACTAGATCTAGGGGCCCCCTCACCCGCCTCCCATACAGTAACTCAAACGGGGAGAACCCGGTAGATTCCTGCAGCACCTCCCGATAAGCAAAGAGAAGGTGTGGCAGATATCTCTCCCAATCCCTGTGAGAGGTTGCAAATGTCCTAAGCAGCTGTTTCAGTCTTCCATTGAACCTCTCACACAGTCCGTTGGTCTGGGGGTGATAGGGAGAGCTCTGTAGGGGCTATATCCCACAGAGCCTCCATAACTGCTGAGTGAGCTCAGTAGTGAACTGGGTCCCCTGGTCAGAGATATTTTCCCGAGGGAAACCCACCCTGACAAAGATCCGGAGCAAAGCATCAGCCACAGTTTCTGCATGGATATTTGCCAGGGGAATGGCCTCCGGGTACCGGGTGGCATAATCCACCACAGTAAGGATATATCTTTTCCCAGAAGGACTAGGTTGGGGCAATGGTCCAACCAGGTCTACGGCAACGCGTCTAAAGGGTTCATCAATGATTGGTAAAGGGTGTAGGGGAGCTTTCAGTGGGCCCCCATGCTTACCCACCCGCTTGCATGTGTCACAGGTCCGGCAATACTGTCGGACATCCCCTGTAATCCCTGGCCAAAAAAAACGACTGAGTCAGACAGTGGAGGGTCCGGGACATCCCCAGGTGTCCGGCTAAGGGTATGTCATGCCCAATGCGCAGCAGGTCATGCCGATATTTCTGCGGCACAACCAGCTGCGCTTGGGTGGATGGGAGGCTGTCTTTCCCTCAGTAACCCGATAGAGTAATCCCTGGACCCATTCTATCCGCTCCCTCTCCAACCCCCCAGGGTCCAATCCTGCTCTTTCCCTATAGCTAGCTAGGGAAGGGTCGCTAAGAGTTGCTTGAGCAAAGTCTTGGGGAGAAGCCCAAGTCGGGGTAAAAATAGCTGGGGTAGTACAGTCTAGGTCAGGGGTGACAGGTCTTACCTGGGTCCCATCCTCGAGGGAGCGCACCTCCATCCGGGCTTGCTGGCGGGTGGTAACAGGGTAGGCTTAGGCTCAGGCAGATGGGGATACATCCAGGGAGAAGGCTGAATTTAAACGTCCCAAATCGTTGCCCAACAAAACCTCTGCAGGTAAGTTCTGCATTATTCCCCCTTCCACTTCTTTGGCCCCCGAACCCCAATCAAGGTGAACCCTGGCAGTGGTGACCCGCATAACATTTCCCCCGGCCACAGACCGTCCCGTCTGCTTTGCCGGGTTTATCATTCGGGACTGTATCAGGGTAATAGTAGCTCCCGTGTCCCGCAGTCCCTGGGCAGCCCGACCGGCTTGTCGATGGTGCAAACGATTATCTGTAGTGGCAGCTTGCACAGGGTCTGCCTGATGTAGAATTCCAATATTCTCCTCACTTGGGTAAGTCACATCATCTCTCTCCAGACAGTGTGCAGCAGCCCGGGCAGGTCCAAGGGGCCTGTTGTTCCACGCGTCCTGGGAAACATTCTGTGGACAATGCCTCCTAACATGCCCTGCTTGGTTGCATCTGTAGCAGAGGTCCCCTTTTCCTCGTGAAGATGGTAGCTGAGTGGGGCCGGGGATCGACGGCTGGTGTGGAGGGGCAACGCTCCGTGGAATGTTGGGGACAGGCCGAGCTGGGGTCTTAGGCTCTGGTTGTACAGTCCGCCTTGAATCCACGTATTGGTCAGCTAGGGTGGCAGCTTCATCTACTGTGACTGGCCGCCGATCCTTTACCCAGTCTCTAACTTCATGTGGGGTATGATCGTAGAATTGTTCCAGGAGGATTAGCTGGAGCGCATCTGCCATGGTAACAGCTTGGCACCCGGTCATCCAACTCTTCGCTGCTCAGGTCATTTGATGAGCCCATTCTGTGTAAGGCTCTCTCTCCTTTCGGCGGAGGTTGCGAAACCTCAAACGGTGTGCCTCTGGAGTAATGCCGAAGCGAGCCAATAGTCTTTCTTTTACCCGGTCATAGTCCTGGCTGATCTCGTCAGGGACATTATTGTACGCCTCTGCAGCCCTTCCTGTGAGCCGGCTGACCAGGAGCGTGACCCAATCTGCTTTATTGACACCTTGGAGACTGCATTGCCGCTCAAAAATTTGCAGGTAAACATCCATCTCATCTTCACCATCTTGAAACATGCGGAAGGCGGCATAGGGTAGCTTTTTGCGGGCTGCTGGAGCTTCCCGGTTGAACATAACTGACGCTCCTTGGTCCCGCTGGAGTTCAGCCATTCGCAGCTGGGACACCTCTTGTAACACTTGACTGATAACCTCCTGCGGGGGGTGAGTACCATACAAAGCCAGTCGCCACTGGACATCACACTGGAACTCTGTCACCTCTGAGGTATCTGCTGGTGGGTTGCTGGCCTGGTCAATCTCCATTAGTTCGGTGATGAGAGTCGCTTTGGATTTGTTGCTGGAGACTTTTCCACAGGCTTCCAAGAGATCCTTCAAGATGCTGTGCTTGAGTCTGGCGTAGTGATGTTCCATCTGCTGTTAGGAGCAGGGGGTCCCGGTGGTGATTTGGGTGTGCCTAGGCAAGAGGAAGCATCCCACAGCTTGCCACCAATTGTGACGGATCCTATCCCACACTCCACTGAGTGCTTCTGTCAGTAATACTGCTTCCTCCAGTCTGACCATCAGAGAGATATATTCTTATAGCTGCATTGAATACAAGTCTAGCCGAAAATAGCTAGTAGAATCTTGAATCCTTTATTGGACAGAATACAGCCTTTTTATACACATTTAACAGAAGGGGTTAGATAATGAGGTAGGGCTGACTCATGGATACTCCCCCCCTCCCCTCTAGCAAAAACTTAAAAGACAATTATATAATTAATATGTTAATTAACACAACACTTAAGGCAGCCCTGGTGACCAGACAGTTCGTCTCCACAGGTCAATGTGATCAGCTCTTTCAAGAATCATGTATTGTTCAGAATTAACAACCAAATAACAGGGTGAATATGGACAGAAAAAGGTCCTTGCAGCCAGTGTCCGCGACAAAGAAATTCGTTTTTTTATATATATATATTTTTTTTAATATGTATTATAGCAAAAAGTAAAAAAATTTTTTTTTTCAAAATTGTTTTTTTTTTTATTTATAGTGTAAAAAATAAAAACCTCAGAGGTGATCAAATACCACCAAAAGAAAGCTCTATTTCTGGGGAAAAAAAGGACATCAATTTTATTTGGGTACAGCATCCCACAACCGCGCAATTGTCAGGTATTACGACCCAGTGCTGTATCGCAAAGAATGGCCTGGTCAGGAAGTGGGTAAAACCTTTCAGAGCTAAAGTGATTAAAGATGTCTGATCCACTTCTGCTTCAAATAATATTTAGTTTAAAGAGGTTGTAAAGGTAAAAATTTTTTCACCTTAATGCATATAAAAAAAACTTTTTGACAATACCGCCGCCCCCAGCCCCCCCGTTTTACTTACCTGACACCTCGACTCTCCGCTGCTCGTTCCCGTCATCTCTATTGCAGCTCAGCCTGGTCGCTGATTGGCTGCAGTGGATGGATTGAAAGCAGCGCAGCCATTGGCTCGCGCTGCTGTCAATCACATCCGATGACGCGGCGCGCCGGGGGGCGGGGCCGAGTGATACAGTGAGCAGCTATAGCCGCCGGCTGTATCACGGGAGCGCGCCCGCAATAACTAACCACCATGCGAGGGAGCTTGCATTAAGGTGGTTAGTTCTTGCGGGGAGAAGCTGAAACAGCCGCCGAGGGACCCCAGAAGAGCAGGTTCGGGGCCACTCTGTGCAGAACGAGCTGCACAGTGAAGGTAAGTATGACATGTTAGTTATTTAAAAAAAAAAATAAAATTACCTTTACAACCCCTTTAACTCTGCAGAATAATAATACAGGAGCAACAAAGGACGTAGTGCCGCAGCAGTTATCGGCTACAGTCCAGGTTACAGTATTATATGATGACTTTATGTTATTGGGCTACTGCTGACACAAATGTTATCTTAACCGCTTGCGGACTGCCCCACGCACATATACTGCGGCAGGGTGGCCGCTCTGTGCCAGATCACGTACCTAGTATGTGACCTGACACTTCTGGGTCTGGGGCACACCCTAATCAGTGGGTCCAGCAGTCCTGCCAATTGTTCGGGAGACAGGCAGACCGATACTCTGTGAGAGGGGAATATACTGATCCTGTTTTTCTGCTAAGCAAGAACACAGATCTTTACCTTCCCCTAGTCAAAGAACCCCCCACCCCCCCACAGTTAGCAAGCACTCCCTAGGAACACATTTAACCCTTTGCTCGCCCCTGATGTTAACCCCTTCCCTGCCAGTGTCATTAGTACAGTGACAGTGTATATTTTTTAGCACTGATCACTGCATTAGTGTCACTGGTCCCCAAAATGTGTCAAAAGTGTCAGTTAGGTGCCTGATTTGTCTGCCGCAATATCGCAGTCCTGCAATAGGTAGCTGATCGCCGCCATCACTAATAAAAAAAAAAGAAAGAAAGAATAAATAAAAATATCCCATAGTTTGTAGACGCTATAACTTTTGCGCAAACCAATCAATATACGCTTATTGGGATTTTTTGCCAAAAATATGTAGCAGAACACATATTGGCATAAACTGATGAAGAAATTAGATTTTTTACATTTCTTAATTGGGTATGTTTTATAGCAGAAAGTAAAAAATATTGTTTTTTTCAAAATTATTGGCCTTTTTTATTGTTTATAGCGCAAAAACAAAAACAAAAACAAAAAAACACAGAGGTGATCAAATACCACCAAAAGAAAGCTCTATTTGTGGGAAAAAAAGGACAAACATTTTATTTGGGTACAGCGACACATGACAGCGCAATTGTCAGTTAAAGTAACACAGTTCCGTATCCCAAAAAATGGCCTGGTCATGAAGGGGGTAAATCTTCCGGAGCTGAAGTGAATAAATACATTTTACCTTGACATCTCTATCTAATACTATCTTAAATAACACTTCTGTCTGCATTAATTTATAGTAATCAAAACATAAACATGCAGAAAAATATAATTACTTATTAAATATAATATTATGATTACACATATTTAAACAATGTATTTCTCTATTTTTTAAACAATAGGGAATTTTGTAAATAGCATGTAAATAATCCAAAACAAGAATTATGTGGTTGCATAATTTTAAGAAATTTATAGAGAAAATGATTGCTTGCCCAAGTTAAAATTATGGGCTAGAAGCTTAAAGTGCCCCTGAGACATCATTTACCTGCTTACTTCTCCATGTCTCAAAGTGACTTTTTTCATTTATTTATACCCAGGATGCTTATTCCCATAGCAAATCAGTTATTACTGTTAATTTATTTATAAAGCAATCAGCATTGACAGGGCACAGAAAAGAACAGGAAACACATTCCCTTGTGCTGAACATTTATATCCAATTACACCACATCTCTCATGTGCCATTATTGTATTTAACCATTCAATGATTTTTTCTTTCATCTGGCCACATTTATGCATGTTTTTATAAAATGCATAGCTATATGATTAGGCAGAATAAAATGTGTTTTTGTATATTTTTTATTATGTACAGGTCCAAACAGATTTCATATTTACAAATTCCAGATGGCAGATGGTGTCACATATTTACCAGACTAACCTTACAGCACATATGTGCCCATACTATAGACAATAATTTATTTAAAATTTTTTCTACACAGTTTTTTCTAAAGTTTTGCAATGAATGAACTAAAAAGAGCAGGTAATAAAATATAGCATTAAAACGGAGGTCCGCCAAAATGTTTTTTTTTTAAAAGTCAGCAGCTACAAATACTGCAGCTGCTGACTTTTAAAATATGGACACTTACCTGTCCAGGGCGCCCGCGATGTCGGCACCCGAAGCCAATCTGTCGCTCGGGTCTCGGGTGCTGCCTCTGCCATCTTCGGTAAGGGAATCAGGACGTGAAGCGTTGCGGCTTCACTTCCCGGTTCCCTACTGCGCATGCGCGAGTCGTACTGCGCAATCCGGATGGTCCCTGCTGTCTCTGGGACCCGTGTGTTTCCCAGCAGACAGCGGGGGGGGGGACGGGACGGTAAGAGGCATAGAGTCTATGCCCGGAAGTGGGTGCAAATACCTGTATTATACAGGTATCTGTACCCCCCTGAAAGGTGTCAAATGTGACACTAGGGGGGGGGGGGGAAGGTTCGGAAAAGCAAAGGTTCCATTTTTGTGTGAGCCTCTGCTTTAAACAGACCAACAACATAGGCCTTACAACATACAAATGTCATTATTACAGTGATATTAGTCAGTGACAGGCAAGTGCATGGATGGGTTGGGAGAGCAGGGATGGCCTGATTTATTAGGTGAATAAGGGGTTAAGGGTTGTTTAAAACTGGCCTTCAGTCATTTTTTCAACTTTCCATCTATTAAATCTTCTGCCCTTGTTGTTTTAATTTTGGATAGTAAAACATTTTTTTTCTGCCAGTAAATACCTTATACAGCCCACTTCCTGTTTCTTGTCTGGTCATTAGCCTAGGCTTATGACATCATGCACAGTTTTCTCTCTCTCACTCTCATGAGCGTTTGCCAGGAAGGGAGGGGGGATGAGTCATAAGAGGGCCAATGAGAGCTTCAGGGCTGCAGAGCTGGAGGTGTGCCTCTGTGTAAATCCAGAAAGTGGAACAGACAACAGCTTCAGCTGCCCACAGTTAAAATGGCTGCAGCCAGACTCAGTGGAGGGAGATTTCTGCAGTATATTTGGTAAGTACAGAATCACAGTATATATAGAATAATATGCAAAGTGGTTGGCGGGAAGCTTCAGAATGGTAAAGATGTTTTTATTACAAATTATGTGAGCAGACTGCAGTTCCTCTTTAAGTTTGGTGTAATTCCAATGAGAATGGATATTAATGTGGTATTAAAGCTTTTTTTTTTAACAAACGTGTTATACTTACCTGCTTTGTGCAATGGTTTTGCACAGAGCAACCCCGATCCTCTTCTTTTTGGGTCCCCGCTGGTGCTCCTCCCCCTCAAGCAGTGCCCCCGTAGAAAGCCTCTTGCCCTGGGGCAGCTCTTCATGCTCGCTCCCGAACTGCTACTCTATGTGTCTATAAGACTCATAGAGCCATGGCTCGCCCCACCCCCCCGCTCACTTGTCATTGGCTCACTGGCTGTGGGAGTCAATGGGCTCCCGCTGCTGTCTCAGCCAATGAGGAGGGAGAGTCCCTATATAGCCAAGACTATTGTAAACATCGCTGGATCGGAGGGGGCTGAGGTAAGGATTGGGGGGCTGGGGGGGTGCTGCACACAGAAGGTTTTTTACCTGCATGCATAGAATGCATGCAGGTAAGAAACTTTCAGCCTTTAGAACCATTTTAAGGTTTTTATATATTCATACAAACTAGTAAGAGAACTTTAAAACAAGCCATCACTGACCTCTCTAATTGCAGGTACAGTGAAGTAATTCATCCTCATAGATCACAACAAAGATTCTAAAGGGTAATTTCAGACAGTTTCTTTTTACAAACTGTTTATTGGAATAACAGCATAGAAATTATATACTCGAAACATACCCAAAAAGACATTACAAAATGGTAACAAAGATATGTAATTTCCAAAAAGGTGCAAAACATCAGTACATGTTTGAAGACAGGTGATGATAAATCTTATAAAATAACTAGAAATAACCAAAGTAAATACAAAAGCATATCCATAAATTGTCAGAATAGTAAATCTCAATAAAGATCGTGCATAGATTCAGTTTAAATATAGGTTCCTATTGGAAGACTATATATCCCATTTTTCAGAGAAGCAAGGCATTGTATCAGAAAGGGTGTGGAAGATTATCTCCATCAACATTATAGCATCTATTCTATTCCTAATTCGTGAGAAGGGGATGGCACGGGACTTCCAGTTTAAGGCTATTGCCCAAAGTGTGGCTACACAAATAGTATAGATCAGTTTTTCCGAGAGATGTCAGGTATTGGAGTAAATAAAACACAGAAAGACATAGTAAGGGTAACAGAGCGTCTCCCGATATCTGAGAGACAATGCCTGAAATCTTGTGCCATATGTGCCATATGGTTCTCAAAAGAACCAGGAGAGGCATAGCCACAAAAACAAGCATTTGGAGCCTCTGGAAACATAGAATGAAGTTTAGTTGGTGTGTAATACCACCTGGTTAAATAAAGATCAAAAGGACTACGCAGCAAAATCACCCTCTAAACACTACTTATATTAAGCATCTAAACACTTATAGGGCGTACACACGGTCGGACTTTGTTCGGACATTCCGACAACAAAATCCTAGGATTTTTTCCGACGGATGTTGGCTCAAACTTGTTTTGCCTACACACGGTTGCACAAAGTTGTCGGAATTTCCGATCGCCAACCACGCGGTCACGTACACCACGTACGACGAGACTAGAAAAGGCCGGTTCAGAACCAAGCGCGGCACCCTTTGGGCTCCTTTTGCTAATCTCGTGTTAGTAAAAGTTTGGTGAGAGACGATTCGCGCTTTTTCAGACTCGTGGCTTTCAGATCGTTTTCTGCCGTTCAGTTTGTGCTTGTGGGTTTGTATCTGCTCTTCAGTGCGTGCAGCAAGTTCCGTGTGACTCCGTGTATTCCGTGTATTCTTGTTCGTTCGTTACTGTTTTTCAGGTCGCTCTTCACAGGCCTTACTGTTCTTCAGTGCGTTCTGTTACTTCGTTCTGAGCAGCCGACCGTTTTCTAGCCATGTTTCGTATGTGTACTCCTCGTAGAGTTCGTGCTGTGCGGGGCTTGGTGTTGGGGTCCTGACCTTGACACAAGTCCAGTCCATGAACAGGGTGGGGAGGAGTTCATGGACCAAGAATTGGTTGCTTCAGCGTGACCAGTTCTCTCATATGCCTTTGCTCCGTGAGATCCGTGAGAATAATCCTGATGATTTCAGGAACTTTCTCAGGATGACGGACCCCGTGTTTCACCGTTTGTTGGCTTTGCTGACCCCCTATATCAGCAGGCAGGACACCTGCATGAGGCAAGCCATCACTCCGGAGCAGAGGTTGGTCGCTACCTTGCGGTATTTGGCCACAGGGAGAAGCCTGCAGGACTTAAAGTTCTCGACAGGCATCTCCCCCCAGGCTCTGGGTATCATCATCCCAGAGACCTGTTCTGCCATCATACAGGTCCTGCAGAAGGAGTATATGAAGGTAAGATTTTTATCCTTTTATATCACATTTTATTGTCTTTAATGTTTGATAATATCTTGTATTTCTTTCCTCATTCCCTAATGACCATGATTGTAATATGCTGTGAATGTCCCCTTTGTTCTCATGCATGCTGGATTTTTATGTAATTATTATTTTAGGTCCTTCATACATATTTGCCCTTCAATAACCTCCCCAGCATGGTGTCTCCTGCCCTATATTCACCTCATGTAGTCACTTAACAATGTATTTTATCAGCTCCATAGTAGTGCTTTACCCCAAACACCCCCTAAAATGTTTGGAAATTTTATTTTTTCTTTAAATTCAGGCAGAGTGCCAGAGGCTTTTTTTGTGGTGTCCCCAAATAATTTTTAGTAACCCTCCCTCCCCCAACTGCTAAGTCAGCTGATCCCAATTCTCTATCTATCCTCAATCATCTATCTGCTGACTTTGCCAAACCCATACACACTATACCCACCTCTTTACTGGTCAGATTTATGGATGAATTACCCAAAGCATGTAGTGCAAGGGCCTGCCTGTATACTTTCCAATGGTACTGTTTAAAGTTTTTGTATCCTATTATTACCTTGATAGGTAATAGCAGAATGTCCAAATGTCCTCAAATGTGTACAGTGTGTATTTATATCTTTGTATTCAGACACTTCTTACCTGTCCAGTGGTCTGCCAATAGTGTAACTAAGGAGGGGCTGTTCCAAGTAATCCCCATTATTTAGGCATTCATCTCTCAATGAAGTGAAGAGGGTTACCTGTCCAAGATTTACACACACCCCCTATAATGTTAGAAATGGCCCATGAGAGGGGGGGAGGGGGAATATGATAGGTGTACCTTATACTTTGGTGTTGTTAAATTCCCCTTAATAAATGCTATCTGGAGGTTGCCCCATAATGTTTGTGTCTAATCTGCTTGCCATGTTGCAGAGTAAAAATAGTAATGTTTATTGTTTTTTCCTCAACAGTTTCCTTCCACGCCACAGGAATGGCAGACTGTGGCCTCCCACTTTGCCGAGCGGTGGGACTTTCCTAACTGCGGAGGGGCAATTGATGGGAAACACGTCCACATCGTCCCACCACCCAACTCGGGGTCGTACTATTATAATTACAAGGGGTTTAATAGTATAGTGATGTTGGCGGTGGTGTCGGCTAATTACGACTTCTTGTATGTGGACGTGGGGAAGAATGGCTGGATGTCCGATGGTGGAGTCATCGCCCAGACGGAGTTCTACAGGCGTCTCCAGAATGGCAGCTTGGACTTGCCAGCTCCAGAGGACAATGTGGAAGGACTCCCATTTGTGTTCGTTGCTGATGAAGCATTTGCGCTGGGGGACCACCTGATGCGGCCATTCCCAATGAGGACCCTCACCCCGGAACAGAGGGTTTTTAATTACCGGCTGGCCAGAGCCCGAAGAGTGGTGGAGAACACATTTGGAATCCTGGCCAGCTGGTTCCGCCTATTTCTGACACCTATCCATATGGCGGAGTATAAACTGAACCATATAATACTTGCGCGCTGTGTTCTCCATAACTTTTTACGGAAACATTCAGCCAACTATGCTGGCTCAGTTGGGCCTGAGGCCAGAATCCTACATCAAACCACACTGACGCCGCTTGAAAGTGGCCGTCCTGGCTTGCCCTCCCTGAGTGCCCGTGATGTCCGGTTACGCTACCTGGAGTTCTTTGCGGGTAGGGGGGGCTATCAATATGCCAGACAATATGTGAAGCCTTTTTATAATAAAAAAAAAAAGAAATTCTTTGTGGACATTTACTGCTTGTGTTTGTTTTAGCTGACCCTGACATAAATGTTTTGAGTGCAGAAAATGTCGTGATTGGGTAACCTTATACAAAGCACTGTTGGCTGATATTTCCTAAATGCAAAAACACATTTCACTACAAGTGCACTTGCAACTGCACTGAAACTGCACTTGTAGTGCAAAGAGGATTTGCCCTTAGGAAATAGCCCCCATTTTTGCATAAAACAGCTATTACATCACCCCAAAAGTGTTGTAGTGTTGAGACAATAATCCACACATTCTTGAGTAAGCCACTTTTTTATACCTGCACAATCACATGTGCATTTACCAAAGGTTTTTAAAACAAACCAACATGTTTGTTGTATAACAATTTTTGCAGTAGCATTAGCAAAATTCGAAATGTCCATTTCAGATAAAACAGGCCTGTGTAAAACCAACAAGAAAGACAAAAAACTTGAACTTACAAAGTTCACATTAGGTAAAACCTGAAGGCTATATCAGACATCAGTATTTAGGAACTGGGTTTGATATAGCGTTCAGATGGGGGGAAATCACCCCTGGAAAAGCCAAATTTGGAAGATGCACACCAATTTACGAATGTCAACATGTGCTATCTGCCATCAGGGGGGATCAAGGGACGTGTTTTGGGGGAGCAAGCCCTTCCTCAACGCGACTTTATAATTGAGGAAGGGGTTGCACCCCCAAAATGCGTCCATTGATCTCCCGTGATGGCAGATAGCACATGTTGGCACACTGTGTGCATCCTCCAAATTTGGCTTTTCAAAACATTGCAAAAAAATTTAAAAGATTGGACCACAATCCAAAAAGTGATTTTGTGGGGTTTTAAATTCGCCCCAAAACATCAATGATGTTATTATTTTTTTTAATAACATCATTAATTTTTTGCTGGATGTTTTGCAGTTCGGCATTACACCCCATGATCTCCCCGATCAGGAACTGGGCACTTTCTGAAGTAAAGCGTTCTCTATCCCTCACATCACGATCACCTAAAAAGAGAGAAAGAAAAAAAAACAGGTCTCAAAAATCTGCCACCATCCATCTCTTTTACCTGAGCCTGTGGTCGCAGACACTCACCTGTTGTGGTGCCAATCTCCACCACATCTTCTTCTTCCTCCTGCTCAGCTTGGGTTTGGGGTATTTCACCTTCTTCCAGAGGTGGAGGGTCTCTGGTCTCCTCGGATGAGGGGTGTCCTCTGAGTCTTTTCTCCCCTATGTAAAACAAAAATGGTATAATTAGCACACAGATATTTGATGGCCGAACTAGAAATAGGAAACTTTGCTTGGAAGTGGGGTACAATTGTCTATTTTAGCCGAGTTCAAAGATGTCTTTTTTTTATTGCCCTTTGTCAAGCTGCAATACTTTACCTGTTTAGTACAAGCTTCACAGATGGAGACCCCCCTATAGTATACACTGGAGCACCTGTGTGGCCCCCTAATAAAAATGGTGTTCTGGGGTCCCACACTAGTGCTCAAGTGTCCAGATGTGAAAACAGCTGCTCAGTGTCCTCTCCTTACACACAATCTAGTTGGCATTTCATTCTAGTAACAAACCCATCTACACAAACAAATATTTGGCATCCAAGTAGGCCCAAAAAAATGTGGGAAAATGCATATGGCCTAAACAATGGTGTTTTAGAGGCCGAAAGAAAAATGTTTGATACGAACGAATAATGGGCCCATGAACATTAAAGTTGCCCTCTTAAACGTTACAATTAATAAAAGCACATGGAGCAGCACGAACGTAATAAAGACAGAAAGAATAGGAACACAGCACAACTACTTACTTTTTTTCAGCACTCTCTGGATCTTTCGGTACTGCTCTGGCTCTCTTAACTTCAGGTCCGACCACCGCTTCCTGAGCTGATCTTTTGATCTTCGTACCCCGAAATTCCCGTGAAGGCTTTTGACCACTTTCGCCATGATCTTTGCCTTTCTGATGTTGGGGTTGGGGTAAGGCCCATACTTTCCGTCATAGTCGGACTTCTTCATGATGTCAACCATCTCCAACATCTCCCCAAAGGACATATTTGTGGCCTTAAAACGTCTCCTTCTGGATCGGGACGTGTCCGGATCCGGGCTTTCCTCCTCCTCCTCCTCGTTGTTAGAATTAACATGCACCTGCTGTAACTCCGCCATGTGCTCTTCACCCACTGCGCCGAACGAAAAGGGACGGGGAATAGACTAGAAAGAACGTCAGGGGCGGGCGGAGTTACACGCATGCGCAGTGTGTATAAAGCGTAACACGCGTGCGTATTACGTACGATCTGTGAGCGGAGGAAGGAGCATTGGACGTGCCGATCGTAAGAACGAAGGTAAGAGACAAACTTGTGCCTATACTGCTTCTAGATTAAGGCCTCTATTGTAACAAGATTAGGAGAGTTTTGTCTGACATTAGGCTTTGTCTTGTGTTGTGTCTTGCAGTGAACATGGATATGCTACTCAAAGATAATGACTTCATGTCAGTATTCCTAGAGATGCTAAGGGAGCTGCCCTGTCTGTGGGAGATTAAACACCCCCATTTCAAGAACCAAGCAAAGAGGAAGGCAGCACTGGAGCAATTGTGTGAAATTGTGAAGCAGGTGATCCCCACGGCAGACATCACCTATTTAAAGATATTAATTGGTTGCATGAGGAGCACATATCTAAGGGAGCGCAAGAAAGTCCTGGATTCACAGAGATCCGGAGCAGCAGATCTATGTCCCCAGGATGTTGTACTACGACAGGCTACATTTTCTGGCAGGCCAGACTGAACCCAGGTCATCCCTCTCCAGTCTTCCTTCCACGCTTCCTTCCCCCCCGGCTGAGGCTTCTGACGCCCAACCTGGGCCTTCCAGGCCACATGTGGAAGAGCCCAGATTGAGCCAGGTATAGCATTTCTCTAAATATTTCTGCTTGTCCAATCAATGATGTTAACTAGATGTTAGTTGGGAGTACTAATTTAGGATTGGGATTGATGATGCAAAACATTACAACCATGTCCCTTTTTCATACACAGGGAAGTCTCTCTGCAGGTCCCTCCACCCCCCCTGAAAAGAGAAAGTGGCAGTAGGAGGAGTGCCCTAGAGAAGGCTGCTATAGGATTCTTTTGGAGGGCTACAGAGGTCCTGGGAGCACCCCACACCATGGAGGAGAACATTGCTGCCTTCATTGCATATAAAATGCAGAGGATGGAGGAGGGACAACAAGTCATGTGTGAGGCCCTCATATTGGAGGCTCTTGAGAAAGGTATGAGGGGCCAAATTACACCTCAGACACACCTTTGGGATGGTCCTCCTCCTCCTCCTGCAGGTCCTCCTCCTCCTCCTCCCTCTCCTCCAGGTCCTCCCGGTCCTCCTCCAGGTCCTCCCAGTCCTCCTCCTCCTCCAGGTCCTACTCCTCCTCCTGCCACATCTCCAACTGCACAGCCACAGCCCAGAAGGAAGCATGGAAGGAAGACCAGACAGTGATTGCCCTGGGTTCAGTCTGGTCGGCCAAAAAATGCAGCCTCTTGTGGTACCATAGCCTGGGGACACAGATGTCATCTGCTGCTATCCGGATCTCTGCGAATTCTGGACCAGACTGCCCTCCCTTACATATGGACTCCTCAGGCCACCAATTTTGATGTTGAAGAATTGATGTCTGCCGTGGGGGTCCCAGGCTAATTTCTCCTGTTGATCCAGTGTTGCCTTCCTCTTTGTTTGGTTCTGATCCCTTAATAAAGGATTTTTGTTTTGAATTATACTCTCCTATGTGTTTTACTTCAAAAAGGACAGTTTGTTTGTGAGGATTCAGGTACATTTCAAATATACAATGTGAAATGAACAAGGGACACCAACAACAAACAATCTCCTGGAGATTACTTGACACACAAAACACACACAAAAATATTCTGGAGTAAAAATAAAAATAACATTGAACAAAGATCAGCCTTGGAAAAAATACAAACATTAAAGAAAAAAAAAGGCTGAAAATCCAAAAAAAATAAAAATAAAATAATATAAAACTGTCAGATGTGACAACTAATAACAATATATTCAGGGAATCCCACTAAAAAACACAAATAAAACTTTGTGAGAAGTGTGTGTGAATATGAGCAGCAAAACTACTTAATTCTTGTCACATTATAAAGAAGAAGAGAGTGTGCTGTATTAAACCATTTTTAACATTGCAGCGTGACGAAAGTGCTGTATCCATTGCGAACGCTAAGTTTACCAGAATGAGCTGTCCCGTCTCAGAATTTCTTCTGAGCATGCGTGGCACTTTGTGCGTCGGAACAGGCCACACACGGTCGAAATTGACGCAATCGGATTTTGTTGTCGGAAAATTTTATCTCCTGCTGTCCAACTTTGTGTGTCGGAAAATCCGATGGAAAATGTCCGATGGAGCCCACACACGGTCGGAATTTCCGACAACACGCTCCGATCGGACATTTTCCATCGGAAAATCCACCCGTGTGTACGGGGCATTACTGATTCATTCACATAAGTCAAACATAAAGATACAACAAATATTTTTAGTGCAGCACTATGAGTAAACTATAAAGTCACACAAAAATCTCAACAAAAGCAGACAAATGTGTTAAAAAAGAGTTATATATAGTGAATAAATAGTAAAACGTCCAAAATAAATTTTTCACATTTAGTGCAGCGCAATGAATGTGACTGCCCAGAACATAAAATAGTACAAAAATCTCCCACAAACACATAAATATATTCATAAAAGTCCATGAGTAGTGAATGAGTAATGAAACATCCACAATGATTCTTCACAGTGTCTTGCAGTATTACATATACAGTGCCCATGAACCCCAGTGACACTTTCTCTGTTAATCACATCACGTGCTTGACACAGATACACAAATGCGCTCACCCCTTGTCAGGGCTGGGCTCAGCCCTTCCTTCTCTGAGCTGGCCGCACAGCTGTCGGCTAATTGCCAGCTCCCTCTCCACAGTTACTCAGCTGTTGATGATCCTGCTTGTCAGTCCTGCCTACTTAAGCCGTCCAATCCAGAGGATCTCTGCCTTCGCCTTGGTCACATCACAAGAAACTATCTCCTGTGTTCCTGTATAAAGACTGGCTTTGCTGACATCCCTTCTGGCTCCAGATCCTGCTTGCTGTTCCACTACCATGATCCCTGACTTCTGTTTCAGCCTGATTTCATGGTTTCTGACAGTATAGGCGAAGGCCATGAATTCAGAAGATGCAGTCAATCCACTTGTTCGTAATATTTTTTCCAGATTGGATGAACTGGATCACCGCATGGATCAGTTCGCCATGGCATTACAAACGCTCCTGAGTTGCACCGCTCACCTGGAATATCCCACTGTGGCCGCCCCGATACAACCTATGTTGCAGGCCGACCCTGCTGCTGCTCCAGTCTCTGTGCAGGCACCTGCCTCGAGTATTACCACTATAAGAGGTATGTCTGGTTCCACTCTGCTTCCCCAGCGATTTGGGGGCGATACAGTCCAATGCAGAGGGTTTCTCAACCAGGTTGAGATATACTTTAAGATGCTGCCCCAGGCGTTTCCCATGGACAGAAGAAAAGTAGGTTTTGTGATATCTTTGCGTTCTGAGAGAGCCTTGGCCTGGGCAAACCCTCTATGGGAGACGCAAACACCTGTTGTCTTGAGTTACCCTGAGTTTGCGGCATTATTTAAAAGGGTATTTGACGTTCCCGCATGCTCTGCTTCTGCTGCCAAGTGCCTCATGTCCATCGAACAGAGTACGAGAACTGTGGCCGACTACATCATTGAATTCCGTACATTGGCAGCAGAGGTTGTGTGGAACAATGAGGCCCTCGTGGCTGCTTTTTCTCATGGTGTCTTGGATAACATCAAGGATGAGATAGCAGCCCGAGATATACCCACTGAGCTGAAGAAGTTGATCAAGTTTGCTATCCTCATTGACTCCAGACTCAGAGAAAGACTCTCTTTTAAGGAGCGCTTGCAGAAGCCTCCTGTACGTTTGTTTCCGAGCTTTGCAATCCCACCCATGCCTCCCTCACCTCCCATGCCTCCTGGTACCGAGTCTGGCAGTTAAGGTGAACCCATGCACTTGGGTTTCACGCGTCTCTCTGTGGATGAGAGAACCTTTAGGAGGAGGGAGAGATTGTGCCTTTATTGTGGCCAGGCAGATCACTTTTTAAAGTCCTGTCCTACCCGTTCAGAGAATGGCTGAATCTTGAGGTCCTGTCACGGACAGACCTTAGGTGGCGTTATTTCATCCCCAGTTATTCAGAAGGATAAGCCCCTGGTTTCGGTCACCCTTTCTTGGGCTGAGTCGTCCGTCGAATGTGGGGCTGCAGACCTGTTCTTTGATGCTGCCTTTCTATCGAAGCACTTGATTCTGCTGCAGCTGCGTGACACTCCACTTGCCATTAAGGCTCTTGACGGGAGACCTCTACAGCCCGCCCATGTGACATATGAGACGGTTCTGTTGTCCATGGTCTTAGGGGCTCTTCAACATGAGATAATCCAATTCCAAGTTATTTCCTCAACTAAGTTTCCGCTGGTTATTGGTTATCCTTGGTTACAGAGGCACAACCCCTCTTTTGATTGGCTCCGTGCTGAGGTTCTCTTCTGGTCACCACAATGCAGTGAGACATGCTTCCAGAAGGTAGCCAAGGTCCTGTGCACCTCTTCACTCTCTTCCCTGCCAGAGGAGTACCGCGATTTTAGCGATGTCTTTAAGCCGGTAGTTTGCCTCCACACCGGCAGTATGATTGCGCAATTGACCTTCAACCTGGTGCCATACCCCCTCGTGGCCGGATTTACCCTTTGTTGGTCTTGGAGGATAAAGCCATGGAGGAGTATGTTGCAGGCGCACTTTCTCGAGGTTTCATCCGCAAATCCTCGTCTCCTGCTGGTGTTGGTTTCTTCTTTGTGAAGAAGAAGAGTGGTGAACTGAGACCTTGTATTGATTATAGGGGTCTCAATCATTTCACAATTAAGAATTCCTATCCGATTCCGTTGATTACGGAGTTATTTGACCGCCTCAAGGGAGCAACGGTTTTCACGAAGCTTGATTTGAGAGGGGCATACAATCTCGTGAGGATTAAGGAGGGTGACGAGTGGAAAACTACATTTAATACCAGAACAGGCCATTATGAGTACCTCGTAATGCCTTTTGGCCTTTGTAATGCCCCAGTAGTTTTCCAGGAATTTATTAATGATGTCCTCCGAGATTTGTTGCAGTTATGTGTGGTGGTTTATCTCGATGATATCCTCATATTTACCACATCCCTGGAGAGCCACCACACAGATGTCTGTCGTGTGCTTCAGAAACTAAGAGAGAACAATCTCTATTGTAAATTGGAGAAGTGCGAGTTCTATTGTGAACAGGTTAAATTCATGGGCTATGTCATTTCCACTGCTGTTTTTTCGATGGACCCAGAGAAACTTTCGGCAGTCCTGCAGTGGCCCGACCCATGGGTTTACGTCCTCTGCAGTGTTTCCTGGGCTTTGCCAACTATTATCGGAAGTTTATTCGTAACTTCTCATCTCTGGTCAAGCCCCTGACTGATATGACCAGAAAGGACAGCAACCCACAGAGTTGGTCTCCGGAGTCCATTAAGGCCTTTGAGAGTCTCAAGGCTGCCTTTGTTTCTGCTCCTGTGTTAGCACATCCTGATCCTACATTACCTTTTATCCTTGAGGTTGATGCTTCTGAGACTGGTGTTGGTGCCCTTCTGTCTCAACGTCCTACCTCTGGGAGCGCTATGCATCCTTGTGGCTACTTTTCCAAGAAATTGTCACCTGCAGAGTGCAATTACGAGATTGGTGACAGAGAGCTGTTGGCGATCATTTTAGCCCTGAAGGAATGGAGACATCTCCTTGAAGGTACCACTGTGCCAGTTCTCATTCTTACTGCCCATAAGAATCTCACATTCTTGTCTGAGGCTAAACGCCTCTCTCCCAGAAGGGCGCGATGAGCTCTTTTCTTGTTAAGTTTCAATTACATTAATTCTTACTTCGGTACTAAGAATGTAAGGGCTGACACCTTGTCACGACAATTTTCCTCCACTGCCAAGTTGGAGTCGGTTCCAGTTCCTGTGATTCCTCCTGATCGTATTTTGGTTACGGTTCGCACCAGTCTGACTTCTCCTTTGGGTGACAAAATTCTTGCTGCTCAGGTCCATGCTCCTCCTGAGAAACCTTGTGACCGCTGCTTTGTCCCAGAGAGTCTCCGTACTGCCGAGTTCCAGACTTACCATTCTCCCAAGGCAGCTGGCCACCCTGGGAAGAATCAACTCGTTTGGGCCATTTCCCAACAATTCTGGTGGCCTAGTCTACGTGCTGATGTAACTGCCTTTGTAGCTGCCTTTTCCGTGTGTACTCAGAGTAAGACTCCACGACATCTTCCAGTGGGCCTCCTACAACCCATACCCAATGGAGAGAGGCCCTGGACCCACCTGTCTATGGATTTCATTGTGGAGTTACCCAACTCCCAGGGCAACACAGTTATCCTTATGGTGGTTGACCGGTTCTCAAAGATGTGTCATTGTATTCCACTTAAGAAGTTGCCCACTTCTAAAGAACTGGCTTCCATTTTTGCTCAGGAGATACATGGGCTACCCACGGTGATTGTCTTGGACAGGGGTAGTCAGTTTGTTTCCCGGTTCTGGCGAGCCTTTTGTGCACAGTTGGGAATTCAGCTTGCTTTTTCCTCTGCGTATCATCCGCAGTCTAATGGGGCCGCAGAACGAGACAATTAGTCCTTGGAGCAAATCCTACGTTGCTATATTTATGACCATCATAACAACTGGTCAGACCTATTAGCTGTTACCGTGGGCAGAGTTTGCTCTTAAGTGTCTTAAATTCTTCTTCCCGATTGTCCCCGTTTATGGTGAATTATGGTTTCCAACCTTCCATGTTGCCTGACTCGTTTGTTCCGCAGAGTATTCCTGAGTAGGGACGAGCTTCGTGTTCGAGTCGAACCCATGTTCGACTCGAACATCGTCTGTTCTATCGTTCGCCAATATGGGCCGTTCGCGACAAATTCGTGTGGCGCGTCACGGCCCATAATTCACTGCGGCATCGCAGTGCATTGCTGGATGATGATTGGCCAAGCATGCACTATGACCCGCATGCTTGGCCAATCACAGCGCCGTCAGTAGAGAGAGCTGTAATTGGCCAAAACCAGGGTGGCTTTGGCCAATTATGGCTCAGGGGGTTTAGAACACGCCCCACACTATATAAGGCCGCCTCCCAGGTGTTGTGTATATATATATATATATATATATATATATATATATATATATATAGATACACTGTATTCAGTTTAGCTAGATCCGTTCCTGTTATCTTCCTACTGACAGGCAGGCTTGTCTTGTTACAGTATTTACACCTACCTGAAGAAAATTGCTGGTGTTCTTTTGATCCTATTAGTACTACAGTCAGACAGCTAGACTAGTTACAGTTAGTGTAGTGCGTCCTCCTCACAGTGTTCAGTTAAAGCTACAAGTTAGTTTAGTGTGTCCTCTGCACAGTGTTCAGCTAAAACTACAAGTTAGTGTAGTGCATCCTCCTCACAGTGTTCAGCTAAAGCTACAAGTTAGTTTAGTGTGACCTCTGCACAGTGTTCAGCTAAAGCTACAAGTTAGGGTAGTGCATCCTCCTCACAGCGTTCAGCTAAAGCTACAAGTTAGTGTAGTGCGTCCTCCTCACAGTGTTCAGCTAAAACTACAAGTTAGTGTAGTGCGACCTCTGCGCAGTGTTCAGCTAAAGCTACAAGTTAGTGTAGTGCGTCCTCTGAACAGTGTTCAGCTAAAACTACAAGTTAGTGTAGTGCGACTTCTGCACAGTGTTCAGCTAAAGCTACAAGTTAGTGTAGTGCGTCCTCTGAAAAGTGTTCAGCTAAAACTAAAAGTTAGTGTAGTGCGTCCTCCTCACAGTGTTCAGCTAAAACTACAAGTTAGTGTAGTGCGACCTCTGCACAGTGTTCAGCTAAAGCTACAAGTTAGTGTAGTGCGTCCTCTGAACAGTGTTCAGCTAAAACTACAAGTTAGTGTAGTGCGACCTCTGCACAGTGTTCAGCTAAAGCTACAAGTTAGTTTATAGTGACCTCTGCACAGTGTTCAGCTAAAGCTATAAGTTAGGGTAGTGCATCCTCCTCACAGTGTTCAGCTAAAACTACAAGTTAGTGTAGTGCGACCTCTGCACAGTGTTCAGCTAAAACTACAAGTTAGTGTAGTGCGACTTCTGCACAGTGTTCAGCTAAAGGTAGAAGTTAGTGTAGTGCGTCCTCTGAACAGTGTTCAGCTACAACTACAAGTTAGTGTAGTGCGTCCTCTGAACAGTGTTCAGCTAAAACTACAAGTTAGTGTAGTGCGACCTCTGCACAGTGTTCAGCTAAAGCTACAAGTTAGTGTAGTGCGTCCTCTTCACAGTGTTCAGTAGGGATGAGCTTCGTGTTCGAGTCGAACCCATGTTCGACTCGAACATCGTCTGTTCGCCCGTTCGCCGAATTGCGAACGATATGGGCCGTTCGCGCCAAATTCGTGTGGCGCGCCACGGCCCATAATTCACTGCGGCATCGCAGTGCATTGCTGGCTGATGATTGGCCAAGCATGCACTATGACCCACATGCTTGGCCAATCACAGCGCCGTCTGAACAGAGAGCCGTAATTGGCCAAAGCCAAGGAGGCTTTGGCCAATTATGGCTCAGGGGATTTAGCACACACCCCACACTATATAAGGCCGCCTGCACGGCGGCCCTGTGTAGTGTGTGTTCCGGCGTTCATAGATAGAGAGAGAGAGAGAGACAGACAGTGTCATTTGATTTGAGTTAGATAGATTAGGCAGAACAGTCAGTCAGTTAGCTGCACTTACAGTGTATATGCATCCCAGGTGTTGCATATATATATATACACTGTATTCAGTTTAGCTAGATCCGTTCCTGTTATCTTCTTACTGACAGGCAGGCTTGTCTTGTTACAGTATTTACAGCTACCTGAAGAAAATTGCTGGTGTTCTTTTGATCCTACTAGTACCACAGTCAGGCAGCTAGACTATTTACAGTTAGTGCAGTGCGTCCTGCTCACAGTGTTCAGCTAAAACTACAAGTTAGTGGGGTACGTCCACCTCACAGTGTTCAGCTAAACCTAGAAGTTAGTGCGGTGCGTCCTGCTCACAGTGTTCAGCTAAAACTACAAGTTAGTGCTGTGCGTTCTGCTCACAGTGTTCAGCTAAACCTACAAGTTAGTGTAGTGAGACCTCTGCACAGTGTTCATCTAAAGCTACAAGTTAGTGCAGTGCGTCCTGCTCACAGTGTTCAGCTAGATCCGTTCCTGTTATCTTCTTACTGACAGGCAGGCTTGTCTTGTTACAGTATTTACAGCTACCTGAAGAAAATTGCTGGTGTTCTTTTGATCCTACTAGTACCACAGTCAGGCAGCTAGACTATTTACAGTTAGTGCAGTGCGTCCTGCTCACAGTGTTCAGCTAAACCTACAAGTTAGTGTGGTGCGTCCACCTCACAGTGTTCAGCTAAACCTAGAAGTTAGTGCGGTGCGTCCTGCTCACAGTGTACAGCTAAAACTACAAGTTAGTGCTGTGCGTCCTGCTCACAGTGTTCAGCTAAAACTACAAGTTAGTGTGGTGCGTCCACCTCACAGTGTTCAGCTAAAACTACAAGTTAGTGCGGTGCGTCCACCTCACAGTGTTCAGCTAAACCTACAAGTTAGTGCGGTGCGTCCTGCTCACAGTGTTCAGCTAAAACTACAAGTTAGTGTGGTGCGTCCTCCTCACAGTGTCCAGCTAAACCTACAAGTTATTTTTTTGCCAGCTCTGCACAGTGTTCAGCTAAAGCTACCTGTAGAAGGTTGGTGGTGTTTTCCTGATCCTATCACTACCGCAGGCAGCTAAAAAAGCTACAAGTTAGTTTTTTGCAAGGTCTGCACAGTGTTCAGCTAAAGATATATATATATATCCCAGCTTAGTGCAGCTACAGGCCATTAGTATGTCTGGAAGGCCAAGAAGGAGAGGCAGACAGTCACAAGCCAATAAGAGAGGGCAAGCAGGCTCTGTGTCTAGTGCTGGTCATAGAGACGGTGCATCCTCATCAGCACGTGGCCATGGGACACGCTTGGCCTTTTTTTCGGCAGCTGGCCGTGTTGAGCCACAACATGCGGAAGACTTGGTTGAGTGGATGACCAAGCCGTCCTCATCCTCCTCATCCTTTCTCACCCATGCCCAGGGTACTTTGTCTGGCAAAGCAGCGGCCTCTTCCCTTGGCTCAATGTCATCAGTGACTCCTTCCCTAGCCCCACCATGTCCTCCTGAGGAGTCCCTCGAACTGTTTGACCACAGTGTTGGGTACATGCTCCAGGAGGATGCCCAGCATTTGGAAGGCTCTGATGATGTTACTGAGCTCGATGAAGGCAGTAACGTGAGCACGGACAGAGGGGGTGCCCAAGAAGGACAGCAATCTGGCAGTCATGCTCCCCGTGCTGCAGCATACTGCCAGGTTTGCTCCAGTGATGAGGAGGGAGGGGATGATGAGGTCACTGACTCAACATGGGTGCATGATAGGAGAGAGGAGGAGGAGGAGGAGGCACATCACCAAAGAGGCAGGATGCCCTCCAGGGGCCAGCCTAAGGGCAGCACACTGACTGCATCACACCCCAAAGCTCCACATGTGCAGGGCGCTGCAGTCTCTGCGCGTTATTCAAAAAGTTCTTTGGTGTGGGCCTTTTTTGAGACGAGTGCATCAGATCGCACCGCTGCTATTTGCAACATATGTCTCAAGCGTATCTCGCGTGGCCAAAACATCTCCCGCTTGGGCACCACATGCTTCACCAGACATATGTTGACCTGCCATGCAGTTCGTTGGCAAGCGTATCTAAAAGACCCACACCAAAGAACAAAGAGGACCTCTCCCTGCTCCTCATCAGCTGAGATCTCCAACCCCACGATACCTTCAGTCCTCTCTGAGACCTGCACTGAGAGGAATGAAGGTGTAGAATTAGATGTGTCACAGCCAAGTACTTGTGGGCAATCTGCTTTCGGTACACCGACGTCAGATTGTACCAGGCAAATTTCCCTGCACCAGCTGCTGCACTGCCGAAAGAAGTTCGCTCCCAGCCATCCACATGCCCAGCGGTTGAATGGTAGCTTGGCAAAATTGCTAGCACTTCAACTGCTGCCTTTTCAGTTGGTAGACTCTGCCCCCTTCCGTGAATTTGTGGAATGTGCAGTTCCTGAGTGGCAGGTACCCAAATGCCACTTTTTCTCACGGAAGGCGATTCCGGCTCTCTACCGGCATGTGGAAGGCAATGTCCATGCCTCGCTGGACAGGGCGGTCAGTGATAAGGTGCATATTACCGCTGACTCATGGTCCAGCAGGCATGGACAGGGACGTTACCTAAGTTTCACCGCACATTGGGTGACTCTGCTGGCAGCTGGGAAGGATGCAGGACAAGGTGCAGTAGTGTTGGAGGTTGTTCCGCCACCACGCCTTCAAAATGCCACTACTAATGATTGTGACACACCTCTCTCCTCCACCCCCTCCTCTTCTTCTTCCTCCATGGCCTCTTCCTGTGCTTTGTCCTCGGAACCAGCGGTGCTCCGTAGCCGTTCAAGGGGCTACGCAAGTATGCAGGCCAAAAGATACCATGTGGTGCTTGAGCTGGTGTGCTTGGGGGACAGGAGCCACACTGGGGCAGAGGTTCTGTCAGCTCTGCAGGGGCAGGTTCAGAGGTGGTTGATGCCACGCCAACTTAAGGCAGGAATGGTGGTTTGCGACAATGGCACCAACCTCCTCTCTGCACTCCGACAGGGACAAATGACCCATGTGCCTTGTTTGGCTCACGTCCTTAACTTGGTGGTGCAGCGGTTCTTGGGCAGTTACCTGGGCTTACAGGATGTCCTGAGGCAGGCCAGGAAAGTCTGTGTGCATTTCTGCCAGTCAAATAATGCCAGTGTTCGGCTGGCAGACCTCCAAAAGGAGTTTAACCTGCCCAAGAACTGCCTAATCTGTGACATTTCCACCAGGTGGAACTCAACGTTGGCCATGCTGCACCGGCTGCACACACAGCAGAGGGCCATCAATGAGTACCTGTGCGACTATGGCACCAGGACAGGGTCAGGGAAGCTTGTTTTTTTTCCCCACGCCAGTGGGCCATGATCAGGGATGCATGCACTGTCCTGTCACCATTTGAGGAGGCCACGAGGATGGTGAGCAGTGACAGTGCATGCATCAGTGACACTGTCCCGCTTGTCCACCTGTTGGAGCACACGATGTGTGCAATAATGGACAGCGCACTTGAGGCAGAACAGAGGCAGGAAGAGGAGGACTTCCTTAGCTCTCAAGGCCCCCTTTATCCAGACAGTGTTCCTGCGTGCCCGCGGATCACACAGGAAGAGGACGAGGAGGAGGATTGTGTCAGTATGGAGGTGGAGCCTGGCACTCAGCATCAGCAGCAGTCTTTAAGGGATCAGTCCCAAGAAACACATGGACTTGTACGTGGCTGGGAGAAGGTGGCTGCGGACCATGTCGTCCTTAGTGACCCAGAGGACTCCGGACCGAATGCATCAGCAAACCTACGCTGCATGGCCTCCCTGATCCTGCAAAGCCTGCGTAAGGATCCTCGTATTCGTGGTATCAAGGAGAAGGACCAATTGCACAGTATGCAATTGAGCTACTGGCCTGTCCTGCATCCAGCGTTCTTTCGGAACGCACATTCAGTGCTGCTGGAGGCTTTGTAATTAGTCACAGGGTGCGTCTGTCCACCGACTCGGTCGATCGACTGACCTTCATAAAAATGAATCAGTCTTGGATCACCACCAGCTGCCAAGCACCTGATGCTGATGTAACTGAATAATTTTTTTTGAAATCTCAGATCCCTTCAAAGACTGCCTATGCTGATGCTGAGTGACTACCCTGAGTAATTATCCTCTTCCTCCTCAATGATCACGCTGATAGCTTGTAAGAACATTTTTGGTTCTGGGCACCGCCACTAGTGCCTAAGGTCCAATTTTTCAGCCCCTGTTTAACAGGGGCGTGTAATTAAAATTTTTGATTCAATACTTTGCAGCAGGGCTTGTTCCTGCGTTCCAACTAGAGTATCTGTGAGGGGTTGCAGTGTTGTGGCACCAGCACAAGTGCCTAAAGGCCCAATTTTTCAGCCCCTGTTTAACAGGGGCGTGTAATTACAATTTTTGATGCAATACTTTGCAGCAGGGCTCGTTCCTGTGTTCCTACTAGAGTATCTGTGAGGGGTTGCAGTGTTGTGGCACCAGCACCAGTGCCTAAGGCCCAATTTTTCAGCCCCTGTTTAACAGGGGCGTGTAATTACAATTTTTGATGCAATACTTTGCAGCAGGGCTCATTCCTGCGTTCCAACTAGAGTATCTGTGAGAGGTTGCAGTGTTGTGGCACCAGCACCAGTGCATAAGGCCCAATTTTTCAGCCCCTGTCTAACAGGGGCGTGTAATTAGAATTTTTTATGCGATAATTTGCAGCAGGGCTTGTTCCTGCGTTCCAACTAGAGTATCTGTGAGGGGTTGCAGTGTTGTGGCACCAGCACCAGTGCCTAAGGCCCAATTTTTCAGCCCCTGTTCAACAGGGGCATGTAATTACAATTCTTGATCTAATATTTCACAGCAGGGCCCATTTCTGTGCCCACCAAGAGCGAGTGAGGACTTACAGTGTTGTGGCACCAGCACCACCACCAAAGGCCCAATTTTTCTGCCCCTGTTCAACAGGGGCATGTAATTACAATTCTTTATCTAATATTTCACAGCAGGGCCCTGTGAGGGCTTACAGTGTTGTGGCCACAACAACACCTAAGGCCCAAATTTCTGCTGAGTATATAGGGCAGGCCCCTACTTTCAAACATCCAACTTACAAACGACTCCTACTTGCAAACGAAAGGAGACAACAGGAAGTGAGATGAAATCTACCCCTAGGAAGGAAAATTCTCTCCTGTAAGAGTTAATATGGGAAAAACATTTCTCCTTTCCACTGATGCTTTATCACCAATCCTTGTTTCACAAAAAACCCCAAATTTTCAAAAAACATTTGTGAAATCTTGTGAAGAAGAGCACAGACAGCAAAACAAATGTTACAGGGGTGATAACCCTTCCCTATGTTTTCCAAAAATCTTAAAATAGATTTTCTGGCTGGAGCTAAACACGTTAAAAATGTACCAGTTCAAAATTACAAACAGATTCTACTTAACAACAAACCTACAGTCCCTGTTTTGTTTGCATCACCTGTATACTGCTGTTCAGAGTACAGAGCCTGTATACTGCTGTTTCCTTTTTTAATTTGGGTGCGGGGTTCCCCTTAATATCCATACAAGACCTAAAGGGCCTGGTAATGGACTGGGGGGTACCCATGCCGTTTGTCTCACTGATTTTCATCCATATTGCCAGGACCTGACATTACATTAAAGCCGCAAGCAGTTTTAAATTACTTTTTTTCCTTTAAAAATCACATTTTGTGCAGGGACTGTTCTAAGCACAGGAAACACGTGCCACTTTACAGGCATACTATAGACACCCCCCAGGTACGATATTTAAAGGAATATTTCACTTTTTTTTTTTTTTTACTTTAAGCATCATTAACATTACTGCTCCCGAAAAAACAACCGTTTTTAAAAGTTTTTTTTGCACTGATACATGTCCCCTGGGGCAGGACCCAGGTCCCCAAACCCTTTTTAGGACAATACCATGCAAATTAGCCTTTAAAATGAGCACTTTTGATTTTGAACGTTCGAGTCCCATAGACGTCAATGGGGTTCTAACGTTCGTGCAAATTTTCGGTCCGTTCGCAGGTTCTGGTGCAAACCGAACCGGGGGGTGTTCAGCTCATCCCTATTCCTGAGTTAGAGGAGCATCTTCGTGGTCTTCGTTCCACTTGGGCACAAGTCCAGGAGGCTTTGCGTCATGCTAATGATAGGTACAGACTCCATGCTGACCGCAGACGCCTGCCTGCGCCTTCCTACCAGGTTGGGGACAGGGTCTGGCTGTCATCTCGCAACCTCCGACTTTGTGCTCCATCACTAAAGTTTGCACCTCGGTTTATTGGGCCTTTCCGTATTCTTCGCAGGATTAACCCAGTGGCTTACGCATTAGACCTTCCTTCTAATATGCGTATTTCAAATGTATTTCGTGTCTCCTTATTAAAACCTTTGGTCTGCAACCGCTTTACCACCTCGGTGCCACGTCCTCACCCTGTACAGGTTGAGAACCATGAGGAGTATGAAGTACAGTCCATTGTTGACTCCCGTAGGTTCCGTGGGCGCATACAGTACCTGGTGCATTGGAAAGGGTGAGGTCCGGAGGAACGCTCTTGGGTGGGCTCCGAGGGGAAGGGGTCGTTGAGGAGGGGGCACTGTCAGGGCTGGGCTCAGCCCTTCCTTCTCTGAGCTGGCCGCTCAGCTGTTGGCTAATTGCCAGCTCCCATCTCTTCACAGTTACTCAGCTGTTGATGATCCTGCGTTCCTGCTTAAAGTCTGGCTTTGCTGACATCTCTTCTGGCTCCAGATCCTGCTTGCTGTTCCACTCCAGTGATCCCTGACTTCTGTCTTAGCTTGATTTCATGGTTTCTGACACCCCTCTACAGACCTCCACGTTATAAGAGGTCTACATGCACCAAATGTACAATGCCCTTTCAATATTCCAGGGATTCCCCACCAAGGTAGCTGGTAGGTAAGATGTTTCCTTTCTTAGGCTTATGTAGCACCCTCCTAGTTTAGTTGCTAGGATGTAAATAATTAGACTAGTGTAATTTGCTCTTCCGCCTAACAGTGAGGCTAAAGGCAAATTTATCTTCAGCAAGTCTGCTTAACAGAATGCTGCAATTCATTAGTTAGGGCTGCTCCTGTGTTCTGGTGCTGTTGAGTTTGCTTGGACTCCTCCCGCCTTCTAGAAACTAGTAGAGCTTTCTGGAACACAATTGGGAGTTAGACAGATGGGCAGCATGAGTATGTAGCAGTCCCAGGCAATTACAGGAGTGGTGCCCCTGAGCATTGGCCTATATATTCAGAGGATATGTGATCTCGGGGTCCTTCCGAGATGGGGGAGTGCACCAGCTGGGGGGAGGCAGGCTTGCCACCCCTGGCACTTGCTGCCATGTGGCCTCAGGTGGTCAACCTGAGGGCCTGAAGCTAAAGTAAAGGAGTGACCCTGGTGCTTCAGAACAGCTGACTGAGGGTGAGCCGTGCCTGAGAGGATCTGTTTGCAACTCCAGTGAGACCAATGATATAGGGCCTGTTCTTTTTTGGCTACCCCTTTGTGCTGGTACAGTCAACCAAGGGTCCAACTAAAAGGGATCACTAACTAGTGATATGAAGAGCTTATCCAACTGTTGCTATAGCATGGGACTTTGCTCAGTTCAACTACTTTTGGACTGCCAAACAATCTGCCGTAACTGACTTGTACATGAACAGCTCTGTCTACCTGTCCTACACTACAAGAGACTTTGCTCATGCCATTGATTTCTATACTGCTATACAAGAAAAGTCTGTTATCTGCCCTGAGCAAGAGACTTCACCTACTACGCAATTCTAGATCAGCTAGAGTCCTCAAGTTATGCGTAGTTTTATTCTAGAGTATCCTACATAAAACCCCCTACCCTATCCAAGTTCCTACAAAATAAAACTACAAAACAACACCCCTAGACTGGTCTTTGACTACATGAAGCCTAAGTGTGTGTGTGCCTGGTTGCAGAAAATATTTTGCACCTGGCTGCCAGTGAAGAAGTAAGGACTATCTGTTTAATCCTCAAGTGGCTCCTACAGGGGTAGCGCTACACTTATAACACTCTGTACCTCTTCTCCTGTTTCATATAAAAATGTAGTATGGTAGTATAAAGCTTTAAGACAGACCAGAGGCCAGACCAGTGTTAATTTTGGCAGCAAATTTTGATTTAGTTTTAGTCTTATGCCCTGTACACACGGTCAGATTTTCCGACGGAAAATGTGTGATAGGACCTTGTTGTCGGAAAATCCGACCGTGTGTAGGCTCCATCACACATTTTCCATTGGAATTTCCGACACACAAAGTTTGAGAGCAGGCTATAAAATTTTCCGACAACAAAATCCGTTGTCAGAAATTCCGATCGTGTGTACACAAATCCGACGCACAAAGTGCCACGCATGCTCAGAATAAATAAAGAGACGAAAGCTATTGGCTACTGCCCCATTTATAGACACGACGTACGTGTTTTACGTCACCACGTTCAGAACGATCGGATTTTCCGACAACTTTGTGTGACCGTGTGTATGCAAGACAAGTTTGAGCCAACATCCGTCGGAAAAAATCCATGGATTTTGTTGTCGGAATGTCCAATCAATGTCCGACCATGTTTACAGGGCATTAGTCTTAGGACTAAAATGGCATTTTAGTTTTAGTCCCATTTTAGTCTTCTGAAAGTGTTTTAGTTTTAGTCTTAGTCTTTGACTAAATGTCATTTTAGTTTTAGTCCCATTTTAGTCATTGTATTTTAGTCGACTAAAATCTCCAGTACATTTTAGTCTAATATAATCATTTTAGTCAACTAAAATTGAATGTGCACAGTACACAGCCCCCACCCTCTGCACAATACACAGCCCCCCACAGCACACAGACCCCCACAGTACACAGCCCCCCACCCTATGCAAAATACAATGCCCCCCAGAGTACACAAAACACAGGGCCCACCCGCCGCACAATACAAAGCCCCCCACAGTACAGAGCACAGCCTCCACCCTCTGCACAATACAAAGCCCCCCACAGTACAGAGCACAGCCCCCACCCTCTGCACAATACACAGCCCCCCACAGCACACAGACCCCCACAGTACACAGCCCCCCACCCTATGCAAAATACAATGCCCCCCAGAGTACACAAAACACAGGGCCCACCCTCTGCACAATACAAAGCTCACACAGTACACAGCACAGCCCCCCACCCTCTGCACAATAAAAAGCCCCCCACAGTACAGAGCACAGCCCCCACCCTCTGCACAATACAAAGCCCCCACATTACACAGCACAGCCCCCACCCTCTGTACAATACAAAGCCCCCCAAAGTACACAGCACAGCCCCCCACCCTCTAATTATGACAAAAACATTTTCGTTGACAAAATTAACACTGGGCCAGACACAGACACGGGTATATCCTCCACATCAGCTCTAGCAGTGGCTTGTGCAGTGGCTTGTGGGTAGTGTGATGACGTTCTGTACCTTTCTCCATTTTATGTGTTACATCCACAAGGAGGGGCTTTAACAGAGGTTGGACTTAATGGGTTTAACGCGTAAGGTGGAGACAGGCGCATGACATCATCAAGCTACCCATAAGGGTTTGAAGGTGATATGTAATAAATAAAGAGTTCTCTTGAAGAGCAGTATGAATAGTTAATTTATTTGCCTTCCACCAAAATAAGGTGCCAGATTAGAGCAAGGCCAAAGAGAAGTTTTTAGACAGTTTCTAACAACTTAGAACAACTGCTGTGTTTACATTAAAGGGCTGGTAGGTTGTCAATATCTGCTATTTAAAGTTAGGGTCAAAAAGTTGAGATTTCAGGGTCTCTGTTGTAAATTATGAAGATTAATTGATACACATCGTCTGTAGCTACAGAGGTAAGAGAGAACTTTTTAATGTGCTTTTAAAGCTTGTTCAGAAAATATAAACACTTTGGGGCCATTGCAGTCTGGTGCTTTGCATTAAGGCAGCCCATTACCTTTGTTAAAAAAAAGGCAGCCCATTACTTGTGGCAGGTTTCCAGTCATTCAGGCATAGTACAGCTCTCCCTAAAGGAATGTTTGGGGCTGTGGCACACATGTGCCAACTGAAGATGACCCAACATGGGCGGTTTGTGAAGTAAGGTCGTGGGGCTCCAGGTGGGTCAGCCCAGTGGAGATCGCTGGACCAAGGATGAAGGTGAGTCCCTCTTGGGAAGGTCAAAGCCAAACTGACCAAATGCCTTAGAACTTACTTCAAACACTGTAGCAAACCCGGCAAACTGTTGGTGAGAGCATAGAGGGAACTCACTTCCAAAACATACATCTCACAAGTCAAAGAGACCAAAGGAGAAGTTTATACTAACCAATAGACAGGTGCAATTAGTTTCGGTCTGAATACAAATTCGGACAAATTTTTGGTTATTCGTAGATTCTGATGTATCCGGATCTCCGAATGAAATAGTAGCGAATAGTAACAAATTTAGTTGAAATCTATAAAAATGTGTTTCGTTTATTAATTTTCTAATGAATTCCAACTTTTCAGAACAATTAGAATTCGGATCGGTCGAAAAACGATCGACCGATTCGAATTCTGTGTGAAGAAATAGCTGGTTGTTAAGCAGCGGGTAGGAAAGCCCGCCACCTGTGTCCTTAACAACCATGAGTCATCATCTGTCAGAGGGATTCCCCACTGACAGATGAATATAAAGATAAAGAATGCTGAAAATAGAAAAATTAAAAAAAAAAAAGGGCAAATTTTTTTTTACAACGGCGTGGGGTCCCCTTGAAATCCATACCAGACCCTTATCCGAGCATGCAGCCTGGCAGGTCAGGAAAGGGGGGAGGACGAGCGAGCGGCCCCATTCTGACGTCAAGGGATGTCATGTGATGTCAGAAGGGGGCAGGGCCAACAGATGATGTAAACGTGTGGCCCCACCCCTTGCCTATATAAGAGCCGTCAGAGCCGAAGAGAGTGCATACAGTGGGTAGCCTCTTAGGAGGCGGAGCGCTTTTTGACTTTTTTCTATTTTTTGGGTTGGCGGACATTGTGATGGACAATGAATGGACATCGAGGGACACGATAGAAGTTTTTCTTCTTTCTTACTTTTTGACACTTTTTTTGGTGAGTGGGTACAAATTCCGATAAGCCCCCCACCTGCAGACCCCAACAACCGAAGCCCAGAATTGTCGGGAAGAGGCCCTTGTCCCCATCAACATGGGGACAAGCTGCTACAGGTTGGCGGGGGGGGGCTCTGTTGAGGGCATGTGGCCTTGTATGGTTCAGGAGGGGGGGGCTCTTCGTTTTAATTAAAATGAAAAGAAACTAATTCCAAAGCCAAACTAAACAAATTCCATAATGAAACAAAATTAGTAACATAACAAATCTATCCGAAACGGAACTAAACACATTTTTCCGTTCTGCACATGTCAATAACCAACAAGATACTGCCCATGCATTCTCCACCTACTATCAGTCTCTCTATAACCTACATCTCCTAAATCACAGAAAGCAGTTGACTCACATTAAAACCATTCGTACTTACTGTATCTCAATAATTGATACTACCTAAACGTAAACCAATTAATAGAGATAAACCGGAGTCTCTCAGAGGCAAAGCCTGATGGCTTCACCTTGATTTAAAAAATACTTCCAACAAAATCTGACCCCCGATATTTGTAAAATCCTTAGTTCTTTTAAATCATTTATGCTTCCCTGAGAGATCTCCTGAGAGTCAGCTGGGTGGGCTGGTGAAGAGTCAGTCGGTGGACTGGTGTAGAGAGGCAGCCAGGAGGGCTAGTAAAGGGACAGCTGCAGCCAGGTGGGTTTGCAGTGCCTGAAGAGGTGGTGCTGGGTTCAGTGGCCCCTTAGGAGAAGTTACATGCTGTTTTACTGCATTTGAGCTACACTTAAAGAGTATCTCCACTTTTTTGAGAAAAAAAAACATTACCCTCTGGGTGATCTATGCATAACACAAGGATTTTGACAAACTTTGTTGCAGATTCCTACCTTTTGTTATTCTGAAGAAATCCCTGTATGTTTTTCTGTGCCCATGTGTGAGTCTCTCTCAAGTGAGTCTAATGGGAGTGGTTCCCTAATTATCAACCAGCTGCTGTACCTGCAAAGCTCTAATGAGGAAAATTGCAGGGCCTGCATCCCTTTAGATGTGATTTCCTATGGAAGTATCTCACCAAAAATTACATTTTTGCATTTTTGTTACAGGGAATGCCTGAAATCTGACTTGTATCTTAGTGCAAACTTCTGGGAAAATCAGTGAGCAAATCACACAAGCAGAAAATGACATTTCGGGGGGGGGGGGGTTCTGTACACATTGTGTGTACAGAACACTTCCAGGTAGCCATATTGCATTGCATTTCACAGAAAATAACAGAGCTGAAAATTTAAAAGGAAAGGTACTTTTTAATAACATTCAATTACATTATGACTTGTGTTGCAATTGTATATGCTATATTAGTTTTTTTTATTTGCTATTTTTTTTCCACAAGAGTGGAGTTACCCTTTAAGGGACTCCAAGTTTCTGCCTGTAATGGGCTGTTACTGATCTGACAAGGAGTCTGTCAGATCCCTCAAGAGCGATTCATCCGAAGCTGGCAAGTGTGTGCAGGAGGAAAGTGAAGAGGAGACTGTATATAGATGTATATAGAAAGTTGTCCCTGAAGTTTGATGACGTCAA
The DNA here is from genome assembly GCF_042186555.1 of Aquarana catesbeiana. NCBI lineage: Eukaryota > Metazoa > Chordata > Amphibia > Anura > Ranidae > Aquarana > Aquarana catesbeiana. The sequence goes on from NC_133328.1 coordinate 477,712,492, forward strand.
GTGGGCATCCCATAACCCCCCACCCCTTTCCCAGTTGTTAACCCCCCAATAAATAACAAAAACAAAGCAATGGACTGTTTTCTGACTTTGTGTGCCTGTGCAGATTTGGTGTGCCTGGCTTGGCAGGAGTGGGGGATCCCTTTAATCTGCAGCTCTATTGTGTGGTGTGCTACACATTGTTAAAATTCAGGTATAATATACATTTTACTTTATATAACATCCACACCCATATAGTAATTGCATTTAAGATGGATAAATTGCTGAATTCTACAGGGATGATATGCACTGATAAGTATCTTAATAAGTGCAATTAGCTGCCAGAAAAACAAGGCCAGCTGCTGCAAGGATTCATTCCCCAAGTAGTTACAATTATAATTGCATAAAACTATATTGGAGAATAAAATTTTATCTCCATAAGAATATTGACTAATCAGTATTGTTACTCTAATTTCAAGTGAAGTAATGCTAAAAACACAATGTCCGATAGAGGGAGAGGAAAAGTTTGGAAAGCAAAAAAATGCCCTCAGGATGGATGTTCAAAGGCATTTGAAACGCCAAATGCCTGTAACAGCTTGTAAATGCGTGTAAACGCGGTAACTCATGTTTAGCCGCGTTTCGTTTATAGGTGTTTTTTAATGGAGATATATTTCTGACCATTTACAATGTAAAAACCGCTTCTAAATGCAAATGCGGCTAAACGCGGCATATAAACATGGAACATAGGATGTTTTTAAACATTGGTTACTAGCTGCCAATGTCCATCATTCAGGAGAGGTTTTAAAACTTCCCATGTACATGAAACCTTAGAAGAAAAACAAAAAAACAGGCAATGTTGATGTGACAGACCTAGCCGAGAGAGAGACTTTTGGAGGGGACTCAATGCTAGTCTCTTGCCGATCGATCGCGCGCCCTGGCATTTGGGGGAACGGTGCTCTTTGTGAGCTGTAGGCCTGGGGACCCTTGAGGTGGTATTACTGTGGATTTGGGTCCTGGTCCCCCAGGACACACAGACTCTGGGGACCCTGGATTTGCCATATTAGAAATAGTGGCTGATTCATAATGCTGGGACAAATACTGTTAGGAGATGCTGATGTCAATTCCAGCCACCTGTCTGTCTGTTGCCTGCTAGAATGTGTATTGTAAATAAGTCTCTAGTATGGGATCTAAGAGTCATTAGATCCTCATTGTTGTTTGTGTTAATTAACTCTGCTATTGTGATAATGTTGATTGGGTTTTCTGAGCTACAAGACGGCCAGTCTGGCCTAAAGGTCATGTCTGAGTCATCTAGGCTGTCTAAAGGGATTAGTTAATTAGCCCATGTTAATTAGGTTTCTGGTCACAGGTGTATGTTCAGAGTAATATGAGCAGGAGGTATACACCTCCTCTTTTACTGTATAAAAGAGCCTGTATTTTTCAATAAAAGAGATTCCTGGTTGAACTTACATACAGCCTGCCTGGTGTTTGTTCTGAGCTACACAACTGGATTAGAACGGCACATAGCTGTAGTTCTAGTCCCGGAGCATCGGATGACCGAACCATCAGATGTTGCGATCTGCAATCTGATTCTATAGAGCAGAAGAGTGTCCGGAGAGTGGAACGGAGTGAGCAGGGGCTCGTTACATTGGTTGGCAGCTGTGGGATTTGCTCTCCAGTTACTGGGACACTCCAAACCAGCCTGCAGGAGAGCCACGCTGAAAGACTTACTTGAGAGCCATGGAGGGAATGGTGGGATCGTGCTTCCTTGCCGTACACACATCCAAACCATCACCTGGATCCAAGGTCCTGATAGCAGGGGAGGAGAGGTACAGATACCAGCCACCATGGAAGAGGAATTCAGAAGGAGGTTACGAGAGATGAAGATACAGCACAGAGGACCAGCATCAGAGCAGGTCCTGCTAGGATGGTTTGATTCTATCCGCTGCGAACTCTGGAAGGAAGCGCTAGCCCGTGAGCAGCAAAACCAGGGAAAAGTTCTCCCCTCCATCCATGTAAGGTACTGGTTGCAGTATGAAGTGCGAATGCTGTTTTTGGGGGAACAGCCGAACCAGGAGTGGACAGCCGAGTTAAGCAGGCTGATCCAGGCAGAAATGAGGTTGGACGAGAGCTACAGAGCCCTCCGGTGGTATGTAGCCCAAGTGTGCCCGTGGACAGTGGATGACAGCCCCACGGAAGGCTTTGACTACGATGGCCTGGGATTGTTATACTGGAGGCTGTCTGGGGACCCTGACTTTGGGAGTGATCGGGAGTGGCGTTTGGAGGAAATAATGGAGCACAGAGAGCGAAGACTGAATTTCTCAGAAGTGCACTGGGCACAGGAAGATTTGGAGTTTCTGGCTGTTCAGGAATGGGAGCTTGAGATTGCCTACAGACAGCTGCTAGACTCTGCTCAGCAGCAGGGTGGGGCTCCCTTTGCTTGGGACTATCAGGAAATACCAGTTGACAACTCTGAAATCCTGGCTGAAGAGTTGACAATGTGGCAGAGTAACAGTGTGCTTTGCCAACCTGCCCCCACAGCTATAGAGGCGGAGGTCTTATGGCGGATGCAGCAAGTGCTGACTGACCTTGATGAACCTGTTTCTGCATTGGATGATCTTGGATGGAGGAATGTGCCTGTCTAGCAGAATGCCAGAGAATCGGCAGTGGAAAATCTGGAGATCGCTATCCCCAAAGCTGAAGTGCTGATAACGGGGCAGAGCTCTGCTAACCTCTGCCCAGCACTGATAGCATCTTCTGGGTTCCAGGGACAGGAGATGGTGAACCTTTATCCCCAGACACCAGTTGCAGAGACAGGGGATTTGATAGACTTTTCTGCTGAGGAAGAACAACCTGGTGAGCCTCCAGCAGAAGAAGAGCTGTTATTAGGGCCAAACTTCACTGTGCTCTGCCCAGCACCAACAGAAGTATCTGTGAAGTTACAAGGAACTTCCCCAGCTGAAGTGCTGGCAACTGGACACAGGGTCCAAGATCTCTGCCCTACACCTGCGGCGGTTCCGGAGGCTCAGGGTGAGAAGGAGGTGGTCACTTCCCAGCAGCAGATAAGGATACAGGGGGAGAAGGGAGAGGAGGTGTTCGTCGTCCCTCCCCAACAGTTGGCCAGGGTGGAGGAAGTGGTCTTTCCTCCCCAGCAAAGATCCGTGCACCTGGGAGACAGTACCACAGACATATCGTCCCAACATCCAGATGAGGGAATGGAAAAGGAAGCAGCCGGCTCACCTCCCCAATGGCAGCTACACAGTTTGGGAGTGGAGGAAGCCAGCCTCCTGCCCCAACGGTTAGCTGGAGCGGAGGATGCGGAGTCCCCAGCAGAAGGGCTGGCAACAGGGCCGAGTACTGCTGGCCTCTGCTCTCAACTAACAGAGGATGGATTTCCTGTGAAGGTGGATGGGACTTCAGTCTCAACCTGTATACCCCAGGGATGCTGGGCAGTCGGCCCAGATCCCCAACAGCATGACGGAGTGAGCCCAGACACCCTATCTTCTCTCCAGCGGCAGAAAGGACTCCAGGGAGAAGGGCCAGTCCAGGCCTCTCCCCAGCGGCAGATATGTTCTCTGAGAGAGGCAGAGGTTGGCTGGGTGAGTAATGCTTTGTTTGGAACAATTTGTTTGGGGTACTGTGCGGGTACAGGCATTAGAGGACTGGAACTACTGACTAACTTCGGAGTCAACCCGTCTGGGGTCTCCTCCTGTGTTAGTCTCCTGCCGAAAGGGGAGAAATGTATTGTGATCGGAAGAGACTGTCCTTCCTTGATCTACAGATCACACTGGAGGAGGGCCAACTTGGCACCTGCACATTCCGTAAGGAAACGTCCGCCAACACGTTGCTGCAAGCAACAAGTCACCATCCCCACTGGCTAAAAAATGGGATACCAGTGGGACAGTTCCTTCGAATTAAAAGGAACTGTAGTAATGCAGCTGACTACAGACGGGAGAGTAGTGAACTCTATGTGAGATTTCGAGAACGGGGGTACTCTCATAGGCAACTTAGGAGGGCAAGGAAGAAGGCAGCCATTAGGGATAGGGAAAGCTTGCTATATGGGACAAAAACCACTGACGAGCCACCGACACAAACAAATGAACCCGTGCGGGTTATAACAGCTTTTGGCTCCCAGTGGAACAAAGTACATTCCATTCTGGAAAAACACTGGGGAATCCTGACCAATGCCCCGGAACTCGCCAAAATAGTAAGCACCTCACCAAAGATGGTTGCTCGTAGAGCCCCATGCTTGGTGATATGCTGATTCAGTCTGAATTAGTTAAAGAACCAGACCCCACTTGGCTGTCAGAATACCCACGTGCAAAGGGCATGTTCCCCTGCAATAAATGTCAAGTGTGCCCCTATGTCCACAGAACTTCCAATTTCACAGATGCATTAAATGAGAGGACCTATGAGATACGTGACCTTATTAACTGTTCAACATCACGAGTGATTTACTTAATAACGTGCCCATGTCCCAAGATATATATAGGCAAAACAAAAAGACCTCTAAAGATACGCATAGGTGAGCACCTACGAGAAATCAACACAAAAGGAAGGATACCAGAAAAACCTCTGGCCAAACACTTTGCCCTTTGCCATGGTGGCTCTTCAGAGGGCCTAACAGTCAAGGGGATCTATACCCTGAAGTTACCCACAAGGCGAGGTGACTTTGACCGCATACTTCTCCAAAAGGAGAAGTGGTGGGTTTACAGGTTAAAGTCCCTCGTGCCAGTAGGGTTAAACACTGAGTTAAATTTACAAGTGTTCCTGGAACCCTAAACACAATGCAAAGACTGTAAGCCCTAACATTAGTACCTTCACTATAGAAACACTAGTGTTGTTTCTACTACTTATCTCTCAAAATTCAGCCTAATCAAGTTTAGGAGGGACATTAATAGTGACATAATAAAGCTAAACTGAAATGAGTATTGGCCAAAGGATGGACCAATAGATATGATATTCACGTCACAAGTAACTTCTAAGTCCCTCATATGAAACTCTATGTCAGGGTATCACCGGCACCGGACCTGGGCGTCGGCGCGCGCCTATGCGCCGGCACGCTCCATTACACACTTCTCAGCAAGATCGTGGTGTTCCCGGGCGTCAGCGCGGCGCTAGGGCGCGCGCGGGTACGCGGCGCTCGGGCGCGCGCGTGTGGGTACGCGGCGCTCGGGCGCGCGCGTGTGTGCACGTGCGCGCGTACGGGCGTGCGCGCGTTCGCGATAGCGCCGGTTTGGCGCCAAAGTGCACATAAAAATCCCCCTGTGCCTCTGGCACATTGCTGCTTCGTCTCAGCTTGTGATTCGTGTAAACCTGAACCTGATTGCTGTTACCTATCTGACCCGGCTTGTTTGACTATCCGTCCTGCTCCTATCCGACCCGGCTTGCCCGACTACTCTTCTGCTACCTGCCTGATACCGTTGCCAAATCCCTGCCTGCTTACCGACTCTGCCTTTGCCTGCTGTTTTGCCTGTTCATATCCGTGCTGACCCGGACCGTCTGACCCTGCTTGTGCCTGCTGCTGTCCTTGCTGTTGCACCTTCAGCTCCAGCTCCAGTGATCTCTGCATCTACAAGTGTTCCAGCGTGCTGTCTCCAGTGTCTACCTGATCTGCAGTCCAGCCATCCCTGTGGGATCTCTCATCACTTCAGCTCCAGAGACTCCGCTCTACAGGCACTCCTACCCCACTGTGCTCAGGAGATCACTGTTCCCACTCCAGTGACTCCTGAACCAGCGTTGTATGAGAGGTCTTCTCCTACAAGTCAGGCTCTACTACCAGGTACCTAACAGTACGAAGCAGCCATGTCTGAGCCTGCAGGAGATACCTCTCCAATGAAGGAGATATGCACACACCTCGCGGCCCTCACCCAAGCAGTGCAAGCCCTCCAAGATAATTACAACAGACTGGAGGGACAAGTTCAGAATCTGGCAGGGTCTAACCCTCCTGCCTCTTCTTCAGCTGCTGCTCCAACACAGACTGCTTCAGGACCCGCAGTTGTGATGCTCCCGCCTGAACCATGGGTTCCCATTCCGGAAAGATTCTCTGGAGACCGGGCTAAGTTTCGGGCCTTCCGCAATGCCTGCCAGCTCTTTTTTGCCTTACAGCCCAGAACTTTTTCACTAGAAGCCACTAAGGTTGGATTTGTAATTTCCCTTTTGCAAGGGGAACCTCAGACCTGGGCCCATCGTTTACTTGAAGGGGACTCTGCTCTAACTCAATCCTTATCCGCCTTCTTCCAAGCCATGGCACAATTATATGAGGACCCTCAACTGACTGCCTCAGCTGAATCTGCCCTGTTCACGCTCCAACAAGGCCGCAGACCTGCGGAGGACTATGTTACTGAATTCAGACGTTGGAGCGCGGACACACAGTGGAATGACGCGGCTTTGCGTCACTAGTTCCGCATTGGACTGTCTGAAAGCTTGAAAGACGAACTTGCTCGTGTAGGCATTCCAGATACCTTGGAGGCCTTGATCACCCTAACCATTCAAATCGATCGTCGCCTCCGAGAACGACGATCTGAACGATCAGTTCAACCAAACCGCCCGACTTGGATGACAGCCCGAGCTCCGATGCCTGCAACACGCTACTCCCCTGCACCCAGTCCTAATTCAGTCAATACCACACCAGATACCTCCGAACCTATGCAACTGGGTGTGATGCGACCCGCTCTGTCTTCTGAAGAACGTGCCCGACGTCGGCAATTAAATCTGTGCCTTTACTGTGGTGGAAATGGGCATTTTGTCCATAATTGCCCAGTTAGAATGAGTAAGTGTCCATCTCCTATACCTAACAGTTTTTCTGCTTTAGCTACCAATTCTACCCATCTTGCCATTCTTCTCTCGTTACAGCTTCAAGAAAGGACACTCCAAGTCAACGCAATTATTGACTCCGGGGCATGCAGCTGCTTTATTGACTTAAACTTTGCTAAGCAGCATAACACCCCTTTGCGGACCAAGACCCATGGACTTTCTGTCTTTCTTGCCGATGGCTCCCGTATCAGATCTGGACAAGTGACACAAGAGACTCTGCCATTATCCACTACAATTGACTCTCAACATAAGGAATTGCTGATCCTGGACGCCATTTCCTCCCCTATGTTCCCCATTATCTTGGGCATTCCCTGGCTACGGGCTCACAACCCACACATCCATTGGGCCTCTGGAGAAGTGAAATTCCTGTCATCTTACTGCCAGGAACACTGTTTGGCGGAAGATCTGGACTCCCAAGCTACCTTGCTTTGCCTGGACTCCGACCAGAAAAATTGTCAGGCCATTCCCAAACATTATCATGACTACATTGATGTCTTTAGCAAGAAGGGGGCAGATTCTCTTCCACCTCATCGCCCCTACGATTGCCCCATCGAATTGCTGCCAGGATCCGAAATTCCCTTCGGACGCATCTTTCCTCTATCCGAGAAAAAACAAGAAGTGCTGAAGTCTTATATAGATGAAAACTTGGCCAAGGGATTCATTCGCCATTCCACCTCTCCAGCAGGTGCGGGAATATTCTTTGTTGCTAAAAAAGACAAGTCTCTCCGCCCGTGTATTGACTACCGAGAACTGAATAAGATCACGGTTAAGAATCGGTATCCCCTACCTTTGATACCCGAACTGTTTCAGAAATTAAGGACTGCCGTCATTTTCACCAAGCTTGATCTAAGAGGGGCCTATAATCTGATCCGCATTCAGGCTGGGCATGAGTGGAAAACAGCTTTTCGGACCCGATTCGGGCATTATGAATATTTAGTCATGCCTTTTGGACTCTGCAATGCCCCTGCGACTTTTCAACACCTGATTAATGATGTGCTTAGAGACTTCCTAGACCTGTTTGTGATTGCATATCTAGACGATATTTTGATCTTTTCAGAATCCCTGGATCTCCATCGAAAACATGTTTGCCAAGTGTTGGGTCGTCTCCGCTTACACAGACTTTATGCAAAAGCGGAGAAATGCGAGTTTGAGCAAGAAAGCATTCAGTTCTTGGGCTTGATAATCTCCTCAACTGGCATCAGGATGGATCCACAGAAGGTTTCTGCTGTTCTGGACTGGCCGGTACCCCTAGACAAGAAGGGGGTTCAACGATTCATCAGGTTTGCAAATTTCTACAGAAAATTTATCAGGGGTTTTTCTGCAATAATCGCACCAATCACACAACTAACCAAACAGAATACCCGTTTTTCCTGGAATCACCTAGCCCAAGAGGCTTTTGAGAACCTCAAGAGACTTTTCACCTCAGCACCTATCCTCAGTCACCCTGAACCATCCTTGCCATTTATTTTGGAAGTGGACGCTTCTGAAATAGCGGTCGGTGCGATACTCTCACAACGAAGGGGCAGTAAAAACGATATGCATCCTGTGGGGTTTTTCTCCCGAAAACTTTCCTCCGCGGAGAGGAACTATGATGTTGGAGACCGGGAGCTTCTTGCCATCAAAACTGCATTAGAGGAGTGGAGGTACCTGCTGGAGGGAGCTATGCATCCAGTACTAATTTATACTGATCACAAAAACCTAGAATATTTATGATCTGCTAAAAGGCTAAGACCCCGACAAGCCCGCTGGGCGCTGTTTTTCTCACGCTTTTCCTTCCACATTACTTATCGGCCAGGTTCAAAAAATGTCAAACCAGACGCGTTATCACGTATGCATGACAACCCAAAGGACTCATCTGCTCCGGATACCATTTTACCTGCAAACAATTTTCTGCTCATACAAACTGATCTCCTCTCCCAGATTAAGGAAGCATCCTCTGAATCAGCCAGACCCACAGGGATTACCTTAAGTAACAAGGATGGACTGTTCTGGAAAGGGAGCCAAATCTTTGTTCCTGAGGAGGTCCGGGTCAAGGTCTTAGCACTTCTTCACGATCACCCACTGGCAGGTCACTTTGGGGTTCGCAAAACCCTGGAATTGGTACAGCGTACCTTCTGGTGGCCCAATTTAAAGGACTTTTGCGAGAAGTATGTTAGCTCCTGTCCTATCTGTACCCAGAATAAAACTTCCAGGAGTCGAGCTTGGGGCCTGTTAAAACCCTTACCGGTACCCGATAGGCCTTGGAAAATGATATCCATGGACTTTATTGTAGAGCTTCCATGTTCTGAGGGGTGTTCTGCTATTTTTGTGGTAGTTGACCGTTTTACCAAAATGGCCCATTTTCTTCCATTAAGAGGAACTCCGTCAGCTATTGAAACAGCTCACATCTTCATCAAGGAGATCATTAGACTCCACGGAATCCCCGTAAACATAACCTCTGACAGAGGGGTACAATTTACCTCACGCTTCTGGAGAGCCCTGTGTGAGTCTTTAAAGATCAAGCTGGCTTTATCATCGGCTTATCACCCTCAGACCAACGGTCAGACAGAGAGGACCAATCAGACTCTTGAACAGTATATTAGATGTTTTACTTCCTTTTCACAGGATGATTGGGTATCCTTACTGCCATTGGCAGAATTTGCCTACAATAACGCCAAGCACTCAGCCACCAGTCAATCTCCCTTTTTCGCTAATTATGGTTTCCATCTAACCTTTTTACCCGATTTCCTTCCAGAGTCCTCAATTCCAGCAGTACAGAGCACGGTAGACTTCATCAATCATAACAACCAGATGTTGCAGGAAGCAATATCCAAGGCTCAGGCGGACAGCAAGAGGATCTTTGACCAAAGGAGAAGAGGGGAATTGAAGCTTCAACTGGGCGATCAGGTATGGCTTTCTACAAATAATATCAAACTAGCTTGTCCTTCTAAGAAGTTGGCACCTAGGTTTATGGGACCTTTTCCGGTTAGAAGGAAGATTAATGAAGTCTCGTATGAACTGACTCTGCCTGACTCTCTTAAAATTCATCCCGTGTTTCATGTGTCTTTGCTCAAACCTGCTGTACCTGATCCCTTTCCTGGTAGAGGAACTAGACCTCCTGAACCTATTGTGATTGATGGTAACGAGGAATTTGAAGTCGAGGCTATCCTCGATTGCAGGAAAAGACAAGGGCAGATCCAGTTCCTAATCAAATGGAAGGGCTACGGCCCAGAAAATAATTCATGGGAACCTGATAGTAATGTGCATGCTAGGCGCTTAGTTCGGGCCTATTTTGCTAACCATCCTGAAAAAAGGCTTTTGGGCACCCGGAGGTTGCCCCTTGGGGGGGGGGCAATGTCAGGGTATCACCGGCACCGGACCTGGGCGTCGGCGCGCGCCTATGCTCGGCGCGCTCCATTACACACTTCTCAGCAAGATCGTGGTGTTCCCGGGCGTCAGCGCGGCGCTAGGGCGCGCGTGGGTACGCGGCGCTCGGGCGCGCGCGTGTGTGCACGTGCGCGCGTACGGGCGTGCGCGCATTCGCGATAGCGCCGGTTTGGCGCCAAAGTGCACATAAAAATCCCCCTGTGCCTCTGGCACATTGCTGCTTCGTCTCAGCTTGTGATTCGTGTAAACCTGAACCTGATTGCTGTTACCTATCTGACCCGGCTTGTTTGACTATCCGTCCTGCTCCTATCCGACCCGGCTTGCCCGACTACTCTTCTGCTACCTGCCTGATACCGTTGCCAAATCCCTGCCTGCTTACCGACTCTGCCTTTGCCTGCTGTTTTGCCTGTTCATATCCGTGCTGACCCGGACCGTCTGACCCTGCTTGTGCCTGCTGCTGTCCTTGCTGTTGCACCTTCAGCTCCAGCTCCAGTGATCTCTGCATCTACAAGTGTTCCAGCGTGCTGTCTCCAGTGTCTACCTGATCTGCAGTCCAGCCATCCCTGTGGGATCTCTCATCACTTCAGCTCCAGAGACTCCGCTCTACAGGCACTCCTACCCCACTGTGCTCAGGAGATCACTGTTCCCACTCCAGTGACTCCTGAACCAGCGTTGTATGAGAGGTCTTCTCCTACAAGTCAGGCTCTACTACCAGGTACCTAACACTCTAACTCAACTTGATTTATGAACAAATATATACCCCCTTAGAAACGATACCATCAATAGTAATTATTTGTGTGCTAATTTGTACATGTCACCATTTTGCATGCAACACTGTTAGTCCTTTTGTCCCACCATGTATTAAGTTCTACTTATGGTGCGTTAGCCTACCTTATTCCTGTCCTTCTCTCTATCACCTACACATGCCATATTTTCCCTAGTCCCTAGTCCCTATATTCACCATATAGAGGCCTTTACTACGTGCTAGGACATATTCTAATAAGCAATGACTTAGCCGTCATATATTTAAGATAACAACAATGTCTATACAAGTTGACAGGCCGTTTGGAATAATCAGTCACTTCTAATTGGACAATATCCCTTCGAATTTCTTCAAAGATTTCTCATTGGCGGCAACCACCAGCAAAATATACTATAAGAAGGGTGTGTGGATAACCGACCAATGAACGTCCAAAGATGAAGCTACGTCAGTGAACCACGGCGAAATGCGTTGACGTCACTACGCTGCCCAGTCTATGCGTTACGGGCACGGAGGAGAGTGTATGGTGGTTAACTGAAGCAGGGAGCGCACGATCGCAGCGGGCTCCAAAGGCGATGGACACCTGTTAGACATTACACAGCTACAGGAACTCCCCACTTACCGGGATCGCCGCAGCTGAGTTAACTAGGAGTCATCTTTCCAGCGTTGACGGGCTCTGCCTGCAGCCATCCAAAGGACACCCTATATGAGATATGGGATGCATCGGCACACAAGATTTGTGGATCACAGCACCCCGGAGTGGCGCAGTTATGAAGTAGATGGTAACGTACAGCTATACTAACTTCATTAAGTATTTTTGCAACTTCACCGCAAGCAACAATACCAGATTATATAGCGCTACCATTACTACCTAAAATCTACCATTAAGAGTTGTTCGAAAACTCATGATTCTATCTCATGCCCGATGCTAGTCTGAATCAGGAACTCCTATACTTCTGATAAGGATTGATTAATGACTTACTGACTATTGTCTGGCTACCAATATTACTACAGGATTATTTGCCTTTATCCTTCTTCATTTGATAATAGAGTAATACTTATACAAAAACCTCAATCCAATAGATGCTAATAGGAATCGCAATCCAACCCTGGTTCAGCACAGGTGCCTTTCCTCCACTGCACTCTCCACCCTCTAATTGCATTTTGCCATGGATGACCGCACTTTAAAATTTAAAATCAAATAGAATAATTATTCTTAGTGGACACTAACATACCACTATTTGATTAATTGCTAGTACCTCATGGCCACGAGGCATAATGCAATAAGCCCTGACCGGGTCAGCAATATATGTTTTCTATGTAATGTCTGTCCTGTTTGTTTTGTTGTCCGCGGCCTTAATTGCACCATTGTTGTGATATTTACAGTAAACAGTTTTCCGATGCGATTTTACATGTTAAAGATGACTGAATAAAACTGATTTTATTTAATCACTAAGACCAATGACTACATTGTTGCTCATAGTAACCCCTTTTTAAACCCATCTCTATTGGATTGCTCCCCTTCCCCCAACCCCCTCTTTTTACAGTGGAGAAATGTGACAGACCTAGCCGGGAGAGAGACTTTTGGAGGGGACTGAATGCTAGCCTCTTGCCGATCGATCGCGGGCCCTGGCATTTGGGGGAACGGTGCTCTTTGTGAGCTGTAGGCTTGGGGACCCTTGAGGTGGTATAACTGTGGATTCGGGTCCTGGTCCCCCAGGACACACAGACTCTGGGGACCCTGGATTTGCCATATTAGAAATAGTGGCTGATTCATAATGCTGGGACAAATACTGTTAGGAGATGCTGATGTCAATTCCGGCCACCTGTCTGTCTGTTGCCTGCTAGAATGTGTATTGTAAATAAGTCTCTGGTATGGGATCTAAAAGTCATTAGATCCTCGTTGTTTGTGTTAATTAACTCTGCTATTGTGATTGGGTTTTCTGAGCTACAAGACGGCCAGTCTGGTCTAAAGGTCCTGTTTGAGTCATCTAGGCTGTCTAAAGGGATTAGTTAATTAGCCCATGTTAATTAGGTTTCTGGTCACAGGTGTATGTTCAGAGTAATATGAGCAGGAGGTATACACCTCCTCTTTTACTGTATAAAGAAAACCTGTATTTTTCAATAAAAGATATTCCTGGTTGAACTTACATACAGCCTGCCTGGTGTTTGTTCTGAGCTACACAACTGGATTAGAACGGCACATAGCTGTAGTTCTAGTCCCAGAGCATCGGATGACCAAACCATCAGATGTTGCGATCTGCAGTCTGATTCTATAGAGCAGAGGAGTGTCGGGAGAGTGGAACCGAGCGAGCAGGGGCTCGTTACAGTTGAGGATTGTAGATGCAGTGGTCGGCCAAGGAAAGACACATCATGCTTACTTTCTTTTAAAATCCAAAGATGTCCAGCAATGCCATCAGCACAGAACTGGCAGAAACCAGTGGGACCCAGGTACACTCATCTACTGTCCCGAGAAGACTGTCAGGCAACATTGGTGGAGGTTACATACAAGTTTGGGGCTGCATTTCTGCATATGGGGTTGAAGATTTGGTCAAGATCAATGCTATCCATAATACTGAGCACTACAGGTAGATACTTATCCTTCATGCCATACCATCAGGGAGGCATGTGATTGGCCCTAAATTTATTCTGCAGCAGAACAATAACCCCAAACATACAGCCAATGCAATTAACAACTATCTTTAGCGTAAAGAAGAAGAGTCCTGGAAGTGATGGTTTGGCCTCCACAGAGCCATGAACTCAACATCATCAAGTCTGTCAGGGATAACATTAAGAGACAGAAGGATTTGAGGCAGCCTACATCCACAGAAGATCTTTGGTTAGTTCACATTTGGAACAACCTACCTGCCGAGTTTCTTTAAAAACTGTGTGCAGGTGTACCTAGAAGAATTGATGCTGTTTTGAAGACAAAGGGTGGTCACACCAAATATTGATTTAATTTCTGTTCATTTACTTTTTTTACTAATTTTGTTTATTCATACAAAAAAACTATTAACACTTCTATTTCTGAAAGCTTCCTTAATTTACAACATTTTTTTCACACCTGCGTAAAACGGTTTGCACAGTACTTTATATTTAATATATTCATAACTAAAGAGTAAAAACATTGTGACTGGAGTCCGTTTATGCCCTTTCCACTTGCAATCTGTTTAATAAAGTGGAACTACACTTCATCTGAGCACCACAAACCAAAAATGCTTTTTAATCCATTTTTAATATTCAAAGCAATCTAGCCCATCCATCCATGTCTCCATGTTTTATTTTGTTGAGAAATCACTTTGAAAAACACCCCCTAGCATTTCTGGCCAGGGCCATCTTGAGTAAGAGCAGACTATTCATGTAGCATTTACTTCCTGCAATCCACCTGCCCCTAGCTTAGGCATGCAGGCAGGAGAGGGTGTGCTTAGCTGAGAAAGCCCCTCCTCCCCTACATCCTCTACTGGGATGTATAACATAATTTGCCTAGGCATGGAAACCAGGAAGTAACTTAAGTAATTAAAAAAAAAACAAGCAAATATGATATATTTTCATATCCATTTACTATGCTAGTAGCATAAGGATTAGAAAAAGTCAATGTTGATTGAGAGAGTGAAGTTTAGCTACTTTTTATCACTGATGGGTCTCATTACTGGCTGTTCCTGACAACTTTAGTCCCCACTGATGATAGAGTGGTTCCAAAACACATGATCCCTATGTCAGTTATAACATAGTGATCATAGTCAGACTGGAGGCTTTACTGACTGTTTTAAAATGCCAAATGCACAAACATGTAAAAAAAAACAAACAGGACAGGATTTGCATTATGTTTTCCAAACTAAAGACTTATATATCCTAAAAAAACAAATCAAAAACAATCACTGGGAATTATGCTACTCCTTAAACTCCCCACTTTATTTTTCACAGATTTTATGTAATGATCCTGAAAATGGTTGTACACCTAAAAACAAACAGTAATACCTTCCCAACAATTTTTATAACCAATTTGTGACTCTTGTTTTTCTAGGCCCCCGCTCTTCCTGGTGCCAACGATCTGCTGATTATGGAGACTCCACAGTGTTCCCACCACAATGCACATGCTCCCCTTCCCCTATCAAGTAAGTTATGTGTATTTACGGTTTATGGTGTGGGGGCGTAATCCTCCGAGCTGCAACATCACAAAAGCAAAGCCTGCTCTTTATGGCCTGGAATGAGAAAGCTTCACCAGGAATTGTGATGTGCTGTGGCTTAGCACAGCCCCTGATATAGGTCGTACTGAGCAGAATAGGAGCAGGCATGTGACCTACTAATTTAAGATTTTTTTAAAAAGTATTTTGCTTAGTGCTTTACACTACTGTGTTACACATACTGTACCCCTTATTGTAGTTGCAGTATCCCTAGACCTCAAATGCAACCTTTTGAATAACTTCAGACCAGTCTCAGAGCAGTTGAATCATTGTTTACTGTGAACTTGGCAACATATATAACATGTAATAACATTTCATTCCTAACTGAACCTAACTGTGGCTGCCTCAGGTTACTTGCACAGGTGAAGTCCCTTAAAGGAAAGTCCAAATTTGGCAGTGCTCTAACAGAGAAGTCCAAGTTCCAGAATTCTTGTGGCAAATCTGTTTCAGAGCGGACCATAGGTTCCAGTGAGTCTTTAGAGCAGGTCCCCCATGTGTTTTTCCAAGTGTTCCCTGGAGCCCAATTAGGATCTTAACCTTTTCCCTTTTAGAGAACAGGGGAGGGAGGTTGGACCCCAGCGAAAGCCCTTGAACCTAGCAGGGAAAGAAACATTAACCCCTTCCCCCTGACCTAGGCATCCGGCTGCTGACTACACATACAGTAGGAAACCTGCCTACATTCAGAATTAACCAATCCCAGTGACAATCACACTCAGCCTGCTGGTGCTTAGATTGTTATCTTGCAAGCTGGAAAATCTCTGTGCAGGGTGCGACTGAGTGAGCAATCATCACATTCTGGTGACCACGGCAGGATCTGAGATTGGACCCAATATTTCTATAAATGCTTTTTAAAGCATGTGTCAATTTGTATGCATCTACATGTAATAAGTTGGCCTATGAACCATTTTGCCATCTTTTAATTTAGGCTAATGCTATCATTTTTACATCCTTCATGCTGTTTACCCCTTCTTTACTTTATGTATTTTTGGATGCCACTTAGTGTTACCATATATAAATGATTTATTACTATACAATAATAGCAGTAGAGTGTTGTATCCTGTTGGCCATGAGTAGTAGGAATGTAAAATTATGTTGCAGAAGGTCTCCCATGAAAAAGCTTCTGAAATATTAACCTCCCAAGGGAGAAATCCGTGTAACCTTGGTGGTCACCTACCACCCACAGATTAGATTCTGTGCAAAATCATAAAGTAACTCCAACCAATATTGCATAAAGATCTACAAGGTCTACAAGAGATATACCTGGACCCTTCCCTCATATCTTTTAGGTAGCTACCCAACCCAAGTGATTGTCCATGACACCTTAAAAATCCATCTGAGAATGGCACATCTCCATTTTTTCAGGTACCACAGTTGCATCAGGTACACAGGGTTTAGGGAAACATTTTCATGCTGGTCCTCCAATAAGGTATACAGTAAAACCTTGGATTGCGAGCATAATTCGTTCCAGAAACATGCTTGTAATCCAAAGCACTTGTATATCAAAGCAAATTTCCCCATAAGAAACAATGGAAACTCAAATGATTCGTTTCACAACCATTTATTCATAGGTCCTTCAGTTTATAGTCCATATAAAAAGATTATAGCAATGTGATAGGTTGTGTAACCATAAAATGTCCATCCACAAATGGAAGCCTCCACAAGGGTCTTAGAAGCAAAATCCAGCAGGAGTTACAGAGTATTAAAGAGAAGAGAAGCGCCTCTAAGTGTAGCAATATGTTGCTAAATGTTGTACCTTCAATAAATATAACCATATTGCTACACTTAGAGCCGTCTCTCTTCTCTTTTATACTCAGTTGTGGCATGACGCTACCTGTATATCAAGACATTGTCAAGGCTGGGCTTAGCCCTTCCTTCTCTGAGCTGGCCACTCAGCTGTCAGCTAAGTGCCAGCTCCCATCTCTCTCCACAGTTACACAGCTGTTGTTGATATCCTGCTCGTCAGTCCTGCCTACTTAAGCCGTCAAGTCCAGAGGAGCTCTGCCTTCGCCTTGGTCAACATCACAAGAAACATCTCCTGCGGTCCTGTTTAAAGACTGGCTTTGCTGACATCCCGTTCTGGCTCCAGATCCTGCTTGCTGTTCCACTACTTTGATCCCTGACTTCTGGCTTGGCTGACTATCCTTTCCGGTTACTGAACTTTGGCTATGTTTTGACTACGTTTGTTCTTTTTACTTTTATTATTAAAAAAGTGTGATTTAACTGTACTTCTGTCTCGGTCTGATTTCATGGTTTTTGACAGACATTGCTTGTATATTAAGTCAAAATGTATTTAAAAATGTAGCTTGTCTTGCAAAATGCTCTCAAACCAAGTTACTCTTAATCCAAGGTTTTACTGTATATGATTATAGCTGTGCAATGGCCCGCCACAGATTTCTATGTGGGTGAAACAGGACAAACACTGGTCAGGTGAATTACAGCACCATAGATTTACTATTAACAACAGCAGGATTGAGCTTGCCATGGCAGAACATTTCTGCATACATGACCATAATATTGAGGACCTAAGGATCACTGTTCTGATGGGGAACTTCAGAGGGAGAGGAAAGAATGGGAAAATAAGTTTATACAGAAATTCAACATACTACATCGGCCTTTTATACAAAAATTTAACACACAACACCTGCCTTTCTCAAGAAACATATTGGCCTGTAACTCCCACAAGGTAATGAGATCAGCAAGAGGTTCAACTGCACCCTGATCCAGATATTAAGGGGCGTAGCCCAGAAGAAGCAAGGGAGATGTACCTACTACTTGGCTGAAGTGGTCTGGAAGTAAAAGCATACAGAAAACATGGCAGCAGGTCACTCACCTTACTACATTTTGTTTGGCCGTACCCTCAGGGGACCAACTAATCCTATGGGTGCTTACCCCCACTGAGGAGCTGGGGGACACATTGACCTCATGGATTTGAATGTGTAAGTGACATTTGTCAGAGGTGCAGGTCTTTATGAAAGACTGGTCTTGGGTAAAACAAGAAGTCAGATCCTCCACATGCCAACTTTCAACCTGAGAACAGGGTTCACGTCTGACACAACAGTGAACATCAACAAGGCAAGTTACAGACCCCATGGGAAGAAACTCTGTAGCCTGTTGCATAATCTTGCACCAACCATTTTAGAGTGTGCTGGTCTGTGACATCCAGCAGGGAGGCACACAAAATAATCCAAGGAGCCTAAGGAGCTCAAAGGAGGAGGAGGTCATATCACTTCATCTGCATCAAAATTTCCTTGTTTGCTGTGGGATTATTGATTCATATTCTTTAATGTCTACTGTACTTGTGTGTTTATATACGTATGATTCTTCAGTTGTTTGTATGGAAACCATACTTGAAGAAAACACTAATTGTTTTTGAAAGCTTGAAGCTCTAATTATTTAGTTAACCACATAAACAATTGATACTTTTTTATTCGCACCACATACAATTTTTTAGGGCAAGCTTTTCGGGGTATGCCTATTTCTTCAAAGTCCCAGTTAACCACATGAAAGGCATCTCTTGCATTTTTACTTTACTATAAATGAATAGTTAATCGTTACCAAAAGTTAATTGCTCTTCCATAGGGAAACCAGTTAAAAGGTTCTTTCTATTTATTGTTAATGTACCAGTAAATTTAAATAGTAATTGTGCCTTGGGAGTTTCCTAGAAAAATAAAAACTGCTGTGAATAGGAATACAGGACAGACATTAGTGTTACTGGTTACTGTAGGTGAATAGGAAGATGCTCTCTCGAATTCTACAGAACTTTTTAGATTAGAACAGTATATGAAACTGCTTTATGTGGATTTTCATTGGTTAGGGTGTTAGAGAATGCAAATTCAGAACGCTAATTATCTGAACAATGGCACTCATGTAACTTTACTGATTCTTAATGTCACTGAAGATTTGGAAGTACAATTTCGACCTGACATGAAAACCATAGTTATAGTACTTTTCTTATCTTTATTCATTTTACTTACAATTTTTGGTAACATTCTGGTTATGTTAGCATTCATTGTAGACAAAAGGCTCAGAACGCAGAGTAATTTTTTCCTTCTCAACCTGGCCATTTGTGATTTTTTCATTGGTAAGTCAGGCATTATTTTAACACAGAATTGTTTGTCCAATCTTTTGTGCAAAGTAATGACTAAAGCTAGATACACAATGTACAACTTTTGTTGTTTGATTTACCAAAACTATGTAGTGCAAGGGCCTGCCTGATTGCATACAAAGTGTTAAGGTTTGACCTCATATTATATGGTTTTGGTAAATCTAAAGGAAAAAATCTAAAGAAAATTGTATAGTGTGTATGCAGCTTAAGTACAACTCTGTCTTAATGCAACACAAATATTATGTCAAATATCTTTAGCTCTGCACCTGAGAGGTTACCATAAGAACCATCAGAGTTTGTTGACATCTGTATATGCTTGTTCAGCTGCAGCTCGGGGATCACTGATTTACAGTAACCTTGGATACTATTTGAACATTTAACAAAATTAGGGCTGCCAGTGAGACTGTAAATTTGTATGAGATATACTAGCTATTGCTATATTTGATTCATCTACGGGTTATTTTCTGGGTTGTTAGTAGATACACATACACTATATTACCAAAAGTAATGGGACGCCTGCCTTTACACACACATGGACTTTAATGGCATTCCAATCTTAGTCCGTAGCGTTCAATATTGAGTTGGCCCACCCTTTGCAGCTATAACAGCTTTAACTTTTCTGGGAAGGCTGTCCACAAGGTTTATTATGAGTGTCTATGGGAATGTTTGACCATTCTTCCAGAAGCGCATTTGTGAGGTCTGGCACTGATGTGGACAAGAACACCTGGCTCGCAGTCTCTGCTCTAATTCATCCCAAAGGTGTTCTATCGGGTTGGGGTCAGGACTCTGTGCAGGCCAGTCAAGATCCTCCACCCCAAACTCTCACATCCATGTATTTATGGACCTTGCTTTGTGCACTGTCCAATAAATTTGATGGGGGGGGGGGATTATGGTGTGGGGTTGTTTTTTAGGGTTTTGGTGGGCTTGGGCCTGTAGTTCCAGTGAACGGAACTCTTAAGACGTCAGCATACCAAAATTATTTGGACAATTTCTTGCTCCCAACTTTGTGGGAACAGTTTGGGGATGGCCCCTTTCTGTTCCAACATGACTGACACACATGACACCAGTGCACAAACAAGGTCCATAAAGACATGGATGAGTGTTTTTTGGGTGGGTCCCATAGACACACTCCTAAACCTTGTGGACAGCCTTCACAGAAGAGTTGAAGCTGTAAAGGGTGGGCCAACTAAGACTGGGATGTCATTAAAGTTCATGTGTGTGTAAAGGCAGGCATCTCAATACTTTTGGTAACATAGTGTACCTTTTTTACAAGACATTTACATAAAACATCTACAAAAATATGGTTTTAGCTATATATAATACTACTGCATGATGGAAAAGTATGGAAAACTTAATGTGTTCTCAAAGCTTGCTGTTTATTGTTTCCCTTTTGCAATATCAAGTAACCCAACATGTAGAGCTGACTAATACTTACCTTAAAGCAGAGGAATAACTATAACCTTCAGTGCCCTTCTCTCTGAGCTTGGGTCCCTTTACTCCCATTGTGGGGCCCTTTATAATGGTCCCGCAATGGGAACCTTTCACATGTTCTGCAGTGGGCCCCCTTCCTGCCGCCTTGGGTAGGGTTGCCATATTTTCTTCAAACCAAACCCAAACACTTTAGCAGCTCATAGCAAATTTTGTTTTCATACTATACATATATATTTTGATTAACTAACATCTCTAATTATACAGATTACATCAGAGTCTATACAGTTCCCCCTTTACATCTGAATCCACAGAGTTCCCCTTTACATCTGAATCTGCAGAGTTCCCCTTTACATCTGAATCTGCAGAGTTTCCCATTACATCTAAATCCACAGAGTTCCCCTTTACATCTGAATCCACAGAGTTCCCCTTTACATCTGAATCTGCAGAGTTTCCCTTGACATCTGAACCTGCTGTCAGAGACATTTAAGAAGAAGGCAGGTGTGCATGAGCGGTGATGCGGGTACCTGCTGTACAAAAATGTGTGCATGCGCACAAATATTCACCAGATGTGAACGCCTATGCGCATGCGTGCGCATTAGTAGCTTTACAGTGGTGCCAAAATGGCCTATATAAGGACAGCAGCTGCACTAGTGCAGTGCTGTCTGATCTGCAGCGTTCAGTGTGACCCTGTACCTTTAAGGAGAGGTGGCTCCTTCCAGGCTCACCCCTACCTATTCATTATAAATGCATGTGCTTCCAAGATGGAGACTTTCAGTAGTTAGGGACTGCAGGAAACAGTGTGCCTTGGCGGGGTCTGCAGCTTACTCATGTATTTTCAAATGTGTACAACTAAACTGCTGTTCTTAACGCATATTGTTAGATAGGTCAGTTTGGTTGGTCTCTGGCTGGTTGGTAAGTTTGGGCTTGGAAATCTCTTTATATTTGTTTGGTCTGCCGCTTTACCTGAGTTCTGTTCCTGTGCCTGTATGATTCCTGTATTGGCCTGGCTTTCTTGAGCACACTTGCTTATCTCAAGTCCTGATCTTGGCTTACCTTGTTATACTTGCTGTTCTGCCTGATATCCTGTTGCCAACCTCTGCCTGCATACTGACTATTCTCTGCCTGCTGTTTATGCCATATCTGATTATTGGTGACCGATACGGTTTGTCTGACCCTGTTCCAGTCTTCTAGCTATCATGCTCTGTTCGGTGCCTGGTGACGCTGTCCTGCATGTCTGCACCTGCTGTTCCCGCTGCCACCTGCTGCTCAATGATCCAGTCCAGTCTGGTGACTCATCGGCCACACGTCTCTGCCATCAACGGAGGATCTCGTGGGCACTCCTACCTCACTGAGCTCTCGCAACCACTGTCGCAACTTCAGTGGTCTCTGAGCCAGGGCTGTATGAGAGGTCTCCTTCTGCACCTTAGGCTCTGCCACAAGGTACGTGACACCTACAAATTTCCCCTTCACATCTTAACCTGCAGAGTTCCCCCCTACATCTGAACTTGCAGAGTTCCCTTACACTGTAAGGGGGACTCTGCAGACTCTGATGTAAAGGTGAACTCTGAGAACTCTAATTTAAGGGAGAACACTGATGTACAGAGGGAACTCTGATGTAAGGGGGAATGCTACAGTCTCTGATGTACAGGGGAACTCTGATAGAAGGGGGTCTCTGGTAACCAGAGCCCCCACTTACATAAGAGTTCCCAACATTCCCCTTTAATCAAGCTTTACTGCTCCTAGTACCTCTTCAGGGTCTTCCTGACCATTGGTACCTTTTTGGTCCTCCTGACCACAAAACACATACCAGTGTTAATGCACAGATGCTGCACTTCAGCTCTGCAGTTTTCTTACAGCTTCCTAGCTGTTCTGTTCCTCATGGACTCTCTCTACAGCTTCCTAACTGCTCTGTCCCTCATGGACTCTCTTTTAGGCTTGAGCCTTGCTTTGTCTCGAACTGGACACCATGGTGCATACCAGCACCTCTCACGGCTCCCTTCACACACTGACCCCCTCAAGTGGGTAGGGCTCTAAACACTAACTCTGGCTCTCATTTGAAGCCATTAGTGTGCTTGCTTCCTAAAATATCTGGCGTAAACCACCAGTTTAAACAGTGGCACGGGCTCAGCCTGCCACAATGCTTATTTGTCTAGAAATGTTCTTATCCACCCCTACGTGGCTGTGTTATGTCTTACTTTTGACCATGCAATGACTTCATTGGTATGATGTGTGTATGGTTTTACTCATGTATGTGCCATATTGTTTTCCTTCCAACAACATTTTTGGTAAAAGAAAATAGGGGTTGTTACTACTATATCTATATGACTATGTATCTATTTATATGACTTAAACAGAGCTTTAAGTTTAGAATACACTTTAATTTTGATTAAATTAGGAATTTTGATGACATTCAAGCCAATGAACACAGTAGAAAGTCCAAAAATTACTCATGCTTCATAGGGTTTTTTGCATTCCTCTGGAAAAACTGTGAGTATGGGATTGTATATTTATGGGGAATTATATTTTCTATTGGTTGAACCAGATGGACTTTTTTCTCTTATGTTTGTCTTTTTTTCAACCTGACTAATTATGTAACCTGATTCCCAGAGTTTGTGCAGTAATGATAATAATGAACAATACAGAAATGTGTTATTTTTCAGGTGCGTTCACATCCCCTTTGTACGTACCATATATGTTGACAGGAAAATGGATGCTTGGAAAACATCTCTGCAAGTTGTGGCTTGTTGCTGATTATACTATGTGCACAGCTTCAGCACTTAATGTGACTTTGATTAGTTATGACAGATTTATTTCTGTAACAAAGGCTGTAAGTATACATTGTTTGTCAAGCTTTATCCATATGGACATAAAAATGAAAGTAATTGTGTGGTACCTTACGAAATTATATTTTAAAGTCCACTTCTATGGAGGATCCCATTATTCTCCATTGAGAAAAATATGTGAAGAGGAAGTAATATTTTCCTCTTTCTTCAATTTATTAGTAATTTTTTTTCCTAATGTAGTGTAAAAATATTTAACAATCTAATTTGAAAATCTTTTTTTTTTTTTGTTAAAAAGGCAGTAGTGTAGTAGTGAATAGTAATTAATCTGGTCTGATTGGAAAATGTGGGCGACTGAACTTTGCTCTTTGCCTTATTGAACAAGCTTCAAAATGTTCTAAAAGAACAGTTTACAGATAGGCAAAGAGAAACACCAACTTTATTAATGTAACATATACATAGCCTTTCTCATAAAAACCCAATTAAACTTTCAGTTTGAATGAGATAAATAAATTCAACATGAATCAAAACAAAAGGTGTTCAAAGTCTTGTGCTTAAAGAGGTTGTACACCTAACAAAAAAAAAAGAGATCCTGTTCCTTTAAAGCAGGTTAAACAGCATAGTGCATGTGCTGTCTAATCTGTCCATTTCTATGCTGTAAAAAAAAAACCTGGTTGATCCTGCTTGTTCCTGTGTCCCCCTATGTAAAATGACTATGGTAACCATGTCTGCTGATCCATGATGCTGTGGTCAGTTTACATGCCTCCATCATCACGCAGTCTCTCCTCTCTCCCCATAACCCTCTGCCTGTCAGCTCCTGTGTGTGAGCGATCTCCTCCCTGCTTCTCCCCTCCCCTCCTGCCGCTATTAGTAACTGGCAGTAAAGTCAGAGTAGTATTACTGCCAATCCCTCTGTTATACCAAGGTATAGTACACAGTGTAAATATTTGTTAAAAATAATGCCGCTAAATACCTTCTTTCAGACCGCCTCTGTGCGGTCAAGTGATCTCTCGCCACTCTCCTCCCCGCTCTAAGGACTACAGCAGAAGGGGCTGAGCGTACAGCACATCGATCACGTGACCTCCCACCTGACGTCAGAGGGGAATCTCAGCCCCTCCCGCTATAGCCCTTAGATCAGGGGAGGAGAGCAGCGGGAGGTCACGTGACCGCACAAAGGCGATCTGAAATAAGGTATTTATTGGCATCATTTTAAACAGACACACACACACACTGTGTAGTATACCTTGGTATAACAGAGGGTCTGGAAGTAAACCTACTCTAACTTTATAACCACTTTAATTTACTTTTGAAAGCCTGAGTAGAAAAGTCTGACACCTTTCAGCATGGTGGACAATTGCTCTCTTTGTGGAAGCAGTTGTCCCAATGTTGAGTTCCAACACGCCCCCTTTTGCATTAGGCCTAAAGCTTTCCAATCAGCAGGGAGCATGAGTTTTGTTGATTGCAGATAGGTCTGACTCAGCGATCGATGTGTCGAACCCCTGCATAGAGACCACAGAAGCATTCCACATAGGTAGCAAGGGTCCTTCTCTGAAGATTGCTGGCAGGGTACAGACTTTTCTACTCAGGTAACTTTTTGCATACCTTTTGTTTTGATGTACCTAAAATATATTCAGTTTTCAGTTTATTTTAAACTGAAAATTCAGATAGACTTTTAATATGAACAAATAAGTTAAACACATAATGAGATTTTTTGTAACAAATAACACAAAGAAATTAAAGATGTGCTACTTATATTAACAGATAAGGTGCTTTTCTATATCTTAACCAGAACTAAAGATGACAGTGAAGAAACACCTTTGTTTTCAATAGGTTCTCTACCGATCTTCACAAAAAAACCACAGCGAGGCTTTTCTGAAAATAGCTGTAGTCTGGATAATGTCCTTCCTTCTTTACAGTCCATCTATCCTTGTGGGTAACGCGGATAACATAGAGAATGTATGTAGGATGGGATTCCTTGACATTTGGTACTTCAATTTAATCACTTCAGTCTTTGATGTCTTTCTTCCATTAATAAGCATTTCATTCTTTAATCTGAGCATTTACTGGAACATCATCAAACGCAAGATGAAAAAAAGACACTCCGCTATTCCTCTATCAACAGGAGAAAAATCAAGTGTCAAACCATTCATCATAGCAACTAATCAAGTGTTAGCTTCTGTAGATGGGGTAAAAGATATTTCAACACAAAGATGGAAAAGAGAAGAGAAAACTTTTAGACTAGGTGTTGCATGTAAAAGGACTTCTTCTTTACAAGCTGATCAGATATGTAGAATGCCAAGTAATTACAATATCTGTGTTATTAAATTATCCAGGGACAAGAATGTAGCTAAATCTCTTGCAGTTTTGGTTTTAGTTTTTGCTGTATGTTGGATGCCATACAGTTTAGTGGTAATCATAAGCACTGCATGTCCCAATGACTGTGTTGCTTCGTATTGGTACTACGTTACGGTTTGGATGTTATATTTAAATTCAGCAGTTAACCCTATACTGTATCCACTGTGTCACAAAAGTTTTAGAAAAGCCTTTAGCTTGTTATGGCAACTGTGCCTCAAATTGTTGAATGTGTAAATTCTAAATTATTCATTTATAAAAAGAAACGACAAAATATCTTTTTCATACATTACAGTTAGTAAGATGCATGCCTTGTGTCAATTATTCTTGCTTTAGTAGAAATCTTCCTCTTTACTATCTTCCATACCACTCTCAAGGGATTATTCACGCCCTTTCCTGACGAAAGTAGCAGCAGGTCTTACATACTATGACAGTGTCAGATTCGAGGGAAAGAATGCGGCTTGGCCAGTCTGCGCCAAAACAGGGAGGCTTCCATTAAGGATAGCGTGGCCCTGCTCTTTCCCTACTCATCATGAACCTCTCCCCATTGCTGATGCTATCCCTGTCAGACAGTTGGTCTGTCTCTACACTACCCACACACAGAATGTGCACCAAGCCTGGGAACCAGGGCCTTAAATAGGCTCTGCCTGACCCAAGATGTCTGTCTGTCATATGGGGAGGTAGCATCCAATCACATAACTTCCCCAGTGACCCAGGAAATCATAAAGGAGCCATGTTCCTCTTGAGTCTTGACTTCTCCTCTAGTTGCATGGCCGCTACGGTTGAGTGGCATCGGCAGTGGAGAAAATATACTACCATACGCCAAAACTCTTGTATACAGGGGCAGGACCACACCATATGCTAAAAAGTACAAGTGTAAGGAAGACTTTTGGGACACACAGCCTCCCACAAGCTGTAGATTCAAGAGAGTCTGTGGGGTGAATAATAAGCTTGAAAAGCGTTAGGTGATACTGCGCCACAGATTTCACAAACACAGTGTGATATAAAGTAAAGATAATAGAGATATAATGATATAATAGAGAATAAATGCCCTAGTGTTTGCTAAGAGAGAACTTGCTGCCTCTACAAATTATTCCCACTGAAGTGGAGCATAAGATGAATAAGGAAGGTGTAGGCGTGGCGCTGTTACTCTTTTGATCTAATTATGAAAGAATATCAGGAAACAGAAGAGTATATGAAAGTGTTGAGGATTAGGACCTGGTGATATACCTCAAAAATGGGAGCTGAATAATAGTAACCTGTTTAGAGACCAACCCATAAATTAAACCTTTTGATCAGAAACAAAAAAAAGGGGGGTTAGTATGTTTCACCCTCTGCCTTTGCCAAATCAGAGGGGCCTTAAAGTATGAAGAGTGTACATGAATCTACATAGTGTGGAGCATTGGTGTGAAATCATGTTTGGGTGTGTTGCACCTTATATGCTAGAAAATTAACTTTATTAGAGGCGTTACACCCTCTGCCTGTTAATCACAGACTGTGTATAAAAAATATATATGAAGTTGCCAAGCTTCAAGACAAATATACCCGACTGACTTTTACAGCCTCTGGTGCAGTAAAACCATTAGTGTGTTACACCCCCTGGGGTGTGAGAATAAAACACATTTTTTCTGCACAAATAAAATAAAAAAGTGTTGAACCTTCTGCCTGTTGAACCCTCTGCCTGGAGTTCAGCACATATTTGTTTGTGACATACTCTGCAATTAACAGGCAGAGGGTTCAACACTTTTTTATTTTATTTGTGCAGAATTTTTTTTTTTATTCTCACACCCCAGGGGGGTGTAACAAGAACATTAAAAGTCAAGAGAGCTAACTTTAGTAAGTTGGAATCCATACTTCATGACATTAAATGGGAATGAATTGTAGAAGCAATAACCATGGACAGGGCCGCTGTTAGAGATCATGGGGCCCCATAAACAGCCTACCTGACTGGGGCCCCCCACCCATCCCCCCCTTACATACAGCCTACCTGACCAGGCCCCCTCCATCTCCTCCCCAGCTATGGGGGTGTTGAAGGCTTGACAACCCTGGATGTCAGAAAATATGGGATGAGGGGGTTGGGGAGCGTGTTCTATGTTAGCCCACCTTCACATTTTTTTTCTGAAAAAGGTGAACTAACCCTTTAAATCAGCTTTAAAATCAGCTGCACCATTCACTATAGTAAATATTAGGAAATCATTATGGGCTTGTTTGCATAAGCATATATCTCTGAAAAGCAATACATATCCAGATTACTCTTCGGAGAGCCTTTGACAGAAAATGAGGAAGCATTGTTTTGCCTCCTAACCACCTCTTTTAACCACTTAGGCCTCCTTCACACAGCTATTTAGCTGCATCCCCCGGATTCCAGCTGTAAGAATCAGTGGATTCATGCTGCTTGGATGACAGGCATATGTGAACAGAGGCAGACCTCAGCCTGCACAAACCAAGCTGTTACCTGAGGTTAGGGGTGGGTGTCCAAGTTTGGATGCAATCAGATGTGACCAGGCTCGGACACACGACACTAACCGCAGGTATCGGCTTAGTGTGAACAGCAATGGCTGCTGTCAGCCTGTCAATACTTTACACAGGCTGAGTGCCCACCACGATTTGCAAGCACCTGTCATGAGTGGTGGCTGGTGAAGTTTTTAGGATGTGGGGGTGCCAGATCCGCCTTCCTTTTTGACCCCTCCACTTGGTGAAAATGGGCGTGGTTTCAGCAAAATAGTAGACGTGGCTCTAAGGTGATGTGGTTAGCGTCTGAGATGAACGAGGGATGGAGGGAGAGAGGGAGGGACAGCAGGCCCAGATCCTACACAACAATAGAAATATGTGTGTTCTAGAAAGTTTTTACAATCAGCAGATAAAGATACTCCAAACACCTGGTGTTAGCACTCCAATCATCCTGGCACCATGGTTGTTATGGTGTCAGGATGATTGAAGCGCATTATTTCTATTTTTACATTGTAAAATAAAAATAAATCATTTCAACTCACCATAATGCAGAATCAGTGGGAGTCCTGGGCGTGTCACCTGCCATGTCGCCTGCCACCAGATGCCATCAGGTGTCCCCAGCGGAGTCGGTCCTTACATCAAGTGCCCGCAGTGGAGTCCGTCCTTACATCGGGTGCCCCCAGCGGAGTCCGTCCTTACATCAGGTGCCCCCAGTGGAGTTCGTCCTTACATTTGGTCCTTAAATCAGGTGCCCCAGCAGAGTCCGTCCTTACATCTGTGTCCCTATTAGCAGAGTCCCTCCTTACATCTGTGTGCCCATCAGTGGAGCCCCTCCTTACATCTGTGTCCACGATGGAGCTCCTCCTTACATCTGTGTCTCCAGCGGAGCCTCTCCTTACAGCTGTGTCCCCAGCGGAGTCCCTCCTTACTTCTGTGTCCCCAGTGTAGTCCCTCCTTACATCTGTGTCCCCAGTGGAGCCCCTCCTTACATCTGTGTCCCCAACGCAGTCCTTCCTTACATCTGTGTCTCCAGCGGAGTCCTTCCTTACATCTGTGTCCCCAGCGGAGCCTCTCCTTACATCTGTGTCCCCAGCAGAGTCCTTCCTTACCTCTGTGTCCCCAGCAGAGCCCCTCCTTACATCTGTGTCCCCAGCAGGGTCCTCCTCACATCTATGTCCCCGGCAGCACAGCCTTCCTTCAAGCCACGTCTGTCTCTCCCCAGCTAGTTCCTGGCTTTCTCTGTGTGTTCAGTGGAGAGGGGAGGGGCCTCTCCTCTCCACTGAACACAAGGGGATTAGTCCTCACGGTAGCCATCTTTTTGTAGCCTGCCGGAAGTGACTTTGTTCTCACACTAAGAACAAAGCACCCGGCTGGGCGCCGGGCTGATGCTGCTCGGCGCGATGGATTGCGACGCAAAGCAGCTCCAAACCCTGCCAATGAAGTGCCACGTCTGCAATCTCGTGATTGCATTGACATGGCGCTTCCCATAGTACACTGTGTCCGGCGCCCGAACAAAGTACACTAAAGGAGGACTTTTTTTTTCTTTTTTTTAAAGGGCCATGTTTAAAAAAAATTTTTGTGACTGCCTGGGGTGGCGGAGCCCGGGCGCCCAGGCGCCCCCTATGGACGGGCCACCACTGCGCAGTGGCGGCTGGTGCTCAAAATTTTTTGGGGGAGCAAACAAACTGAAAAATACAGAAACCCCCCCCATCAATTGCAGCCTCACTGTGCCCATCAAATGCAGCCACTTGTGCCCATCAAATGCAGTCACTTGTGCCCATCATATGCAGCAACTGTGCCCATCATATGTAGCCATGTGTGCCCATCATGTGCAGCCACTTGTGCCCATCATATGCAGCCACTGTGCCCATCATATGCAGCCACTTGTGCCCATCAAATGCAGCCACTTGTGCCCAGTACATGCAGCTACTTGCGCCCATCATATGCAGCCACTGTGCCCACCGACCCCCCACTCGCGGGGCTCAGGGCTCTGGCAGCACCCTTCCCCCCACGCGCGGCTCTGACAGAAGGGACTTACCACAGCAGCTCCTCTCCAATGCTCTAGAGTGGAGGAGACCTCCGCTCCAGCCTGTCTCCTTCGCTCCTCTTCCTATGTGCCAGGCATCCAATAGGGTGGCCTGGCACTTTGGCCAATCAGGAAACAGGTCTGGCACCCTGCCTCCTGATTGGTGGGAAGAAAGGTTAGTGTGAAAATAGCAAAAATTAATTCGCTATCGTCACATAATTGAGTGGGATCAGGGCACACTCTCTGTGCCCTGAACCCACCCTATTTTGAAGCCTATTACAGCCTTTGGCTCTAATCAGTGCTTCAAAAAGTACCACCCCCTCTCACTCCCACCATAGGAATCCATGCATCCGGCATCCTGAAAGGGGCCGGCCACATGGATGGGGGAGGCGGTGCCCCCACAGTGCACGGGCCGCCACTGCCCAAGGGTCATGCCCAAGCACCTATTGTATGCATTCTTATACCAGAAGCTGTTTGCCATAGCCACAGAGGTGTGCTTGGCCTGCAATATACCTTTCTGGTAGGAAGTTAAAAACCAATAAACAAAGCAAAGCACAGCAATTTACCCAGCATTTTATTTAACACAACAAAATATATGTTTTTTCTCAATGGTTTTAGGACTGCTTTCATTTTAATATATTAAAATATATATAATATATTCTCATATACAGTATTTCAAGTGCTTTTGGTTACTGAGTAGTATGAGGGTAATAGTAGTATAGCATTCAACCTTATTCCTGTTTCTATTGGATTTGTGGGAGCTGTTCTGGAGATTGGAAATTTTTTTTGAGCTCAAGACCACTTATATCTTGGACTTTTTAAATTTGTTTTTTATGTTTGGTATATTAACAGTTTTATGTTTGTATAACATGTCAGTATCGATTCACAATGTGTTATGTCTGATATACTTGGGTAGCACTACACATTATGAATAGCTTATTCGTTTTGTTGCCCAATCCTGAACTCTTTCTAATTCAACAACTTCTTTCCCGAGTTCTGGTGTCCAAAATTGAAATGCATATTGAAGAAGAGGCTGAACCAGTATTTTGTAAAGGGGTAGAATTATTCATACTATCTCTAGAATGAAATCCCTTTTTAATGCAAGGCAGTATTTTGCTTGTTAGCTGTGGCTTGGAATCGCATGCTATTGCTAAATCTGTGATCTACAAGCATCCTCAAATCCCTTTCCATCACTGATTCTCACAAGAGAGCTCCCACTATTGTGTAATTTGCATGTGCATTCTTGGCCTTCAAGTTACATTTCTCAATATTGAACCTCATCTGCCATGTAGTTGCCCAATCCTTTATTTTTTCAAGGTCTTCCTGTAATAATGCTTCTGTGCCGAAGTTATTCCCATGCAAACTTGGTATCATCAGTAAACACTGAAGTTGTGCTCTTGATTCCAACTTCTATATCATCAAAAAAACAAATTGCACAGCAAGAGAGAACCCTGGGGCACACCACCCACAACTTTAGACTATTCAGAGAATGAGTCATTTATCACTACACTCTGTTTCCTATCCATGTACTGTGATATCTGGGGGTTCGGTTTTCAGTCAACTACAGAGGTACCTACGGTGAAACATCATTAATGTTACTGTTACAACTATCAAACCTGTCTTTATCATCTGTAAAAACGAGAAATAATGATTTAATACATCCACCTTTTCCCTGTAATCTGTGACCATCCACCCATGTTCATCTGTTAAAGGTCCTGTCTGTTCCTTCATAACCTTTTTACTATTGATATATTTGAAAAAAAAATTGGGGATTTGTTTTACTTGTTATAGCAACATTTTTCTAATTTTATCTTGTACCCGCTTTGATTGCTCCCTTGCATTTCTTGTTGCATTCCTTGTAAATCTGGTATTCTAAGGTTGTCCCTTCTACTTTGTATTAAAAACAAAAAATGCCTGTTTTTTCTCATGTATTTGTTTATTTGACTCAAGAATTTAACCGCATAGGGTTTCATTTTGTTCTTATATACTTGTTATCCAATGGAATACAATTAATAATGCACTTGTTTAATTCATCTTTAAAACACTCCCACTTGCCTTGTGTGCTCTTTGTTGCAAATATTTGATCCCATTGAGTGTCATGCAGTAATACAGCTTATTGAAGTTAGTAGTGGGTGCCCCAGTCAGAATAAAGGTCCCGGTGGCGGTGTGGAATTGCCTCCATCCACCACCTTTAACCGCTGGCAACAAAAAGGACTAACAGTCTAAAGCCAGCCTAAATTTCACTCCAAATGTGATGACATTATGAGGTTGGTTTACTAAAGGCAATTTGAGTGCTCACTTTGCCAGGGAATTTTCACTTTGCAGGGGAATTTTCCCCTAGCTTAATGAATATAGAAAAAATGTTCTTTGCACTGAATCATTTGCATGAAAAAAAAACAACATTTTTGCTTGCACATGATGGAAAATAGAAGTCAGCAGAGTTTCACCTAATTTACTAAGCTAAAGAAATTCCCTTGCGAAGTGAGCAGCCTGTAGGCAGGTGCAGTCTACTTTTTCCACTGCAGGTGGAGCTCCTCCTCTATGGTTTCCTGGGTCTCTAGGGAGGCACCCATTAGATGCTTCCGCCCCATGTGACTCTGGCAGCCATCTTGGATCAGGAAGAGCATATTTAAGGCCCAGGCTTCCAGGTTTGGCATGCTTTATGCAAGTCGGCAGTGTAGGGAAAGTTACACCACCTGACAGCACTAGCATTAGGGTAATATTCCTGATGAAGAGGGAAAGCGTAGGGTCGCAACTCCTTTGGACCATATCCCACTTAGGCACGAGATGGCCAGGCCGCATCCCACTCTCTTACCAGGTGCTGTCAACTCAGCTGATACCTGTTCACTTCACATTTTTGGAAACCGTGAGTGCACTTGGTTGGGCAGGTGTCCCTCTGAGTTTGTTGTAAACTGTTGCTGCATTACTTTAATACAAGTTTTCTATTGCACCTGACTGTGTGAATTATTTCCGCTGCTCTACGCTGCACCCCACCTACAAGGCCATTTGCCTTTAGTAATTCAACCCCTATAAACCAGAGGCAGCAGCACTTTAGATCTCACTCTGTAGTAATATGGCTATGAGGCTAAAGGCACAGGAGTGCAGAAGGCCCCATTACATACATGGAAACACATTGCTATTTTACAGGAGGATGATTAGGAAAAAGCTATATTTTTCAGACCACTGTTTAGGCACAATTAACTTCCCTAGGTGTTCTTTATGACATAGCAAATATTGGCTTTCTGAGTTCAGTTCCATTTTAACCTGACAGAAGTTCCAATACTTCCCCATTCTAGCTAAACCTAGGAGTTGGGAGTTAATTTTATTATATGAATTCCCATTTCATGCAAAAAGCAAAACTAATTATAAGACTGTATATAAAAGTTATTGGCCCTTTTGTGAGATTTACTTATGACAGGTGTATTACTTTTAACAGAGCAGAAACTAAATATAACAAAATACTGTATATGCAATTTCTCTAAGTTATTATTCAGATTTGCAAGTAAATGTGATTTGTAAAATCTCTAAAATACATATCAAGGTATATGTACCAAAGGAAAAATATAATTGCAATATAATTGGGCCCAAGGTGCGGATAATCATAAACAAAACATAACCTGAGATGGAAAAAATAATAATTGAGAATGCCCAACATCCCTAGATTCTACAGATCTTGTCAAAGTGACATTATAAATATGCTGAGGGATTCTTTGCAGACAGGCTTGTGTTGAGGCAGGACAGACTAAGTGAATTGCTGTGACAATTTTTTTATCCAGTGCATTTTATATCAGGCTCAGGATACACACTGCTCCATCATCATTACTGACAGTGATGATAGCACCTTTTTGTCTTGATATCACCGACTGCTATGCATTTTCTATAGGAATAAAACCCATATCAGATATTTTAATCTAGGATTAGTTTACTAACACTTTCTGCATCTAATATTTTATTCATAGGCCTTATTTGTTTTTAAGAGCATACATCATGTTCAATTTCCTAAAGCATGTATAGCATTTTCTACTACATGCATATTAGTTTACTGTTTTTTTATGTACTTTGTATGTAAAAGTCAATTTGCAAGTTTATTAGCAAATGTATTCACTTTTTAATACACTATTAGTTCTGCCTCTCGATAATGATAATTGTGATATTCCATAAGGTATCTATTAAGGTGGGCAGAAAACAGTATTTTATCTCACAAAATGTTATTTTATCTCTACCCTAGATAGCTCTAAGAAGTAAAAGTTTGCAGTAGTAAAATAATTAATTGATACAAAAAAATAAAATAATGTACCTATTATGATGAAGAATTATTATAAAAATATGCATTAAAATAATTCTTGTAAATTGACCTCTATATATTCTTGGCCACCTGAATGGTTCTGATAGATATACAATATAAAAAAAAATGCAAAGTCTAAAATTAAGCAATGTGACACCTGTGCTGTTACCATCTAATAAAACTGTTGTTTTGAGATTGCCAATACAGTTTCCAGATGGTGTAAAAGCATTTATATTTGTGCTGATAGCTGTACTTATTTTTCTTATTATCGTTGGTAATAGTCTAGTTATGATAGCTTTTATTGTGGACAAAAGGCTCAGGACACCCAGCAACTTCCCTCTTCTTAACATGGCTATTTGTGATTTCTTTATAGGTAAGTCTGTACATCTACAGTTTTTTGGAAATTGAGATACATGTCAGTATATTATGGGTGGGGAACATAGATGTGTGCACAGGGTGTGCCGGATGTGCTTAGGCACACCCTAATCATCTAGTGCGTATTAACATTATCGTTTTGTATAGCAGCAGGGAGATGGGAAAATTCTCCCTTTTACCAACTCTGCCATAAGAGAAGTGCTTGCGCACTTCTCTTTACTGTGCTAGTAGGGCCATATATATATATATGCCAGGGCCATATATATATATATATATATATATATATATATATATATATATATATAGACACACACACACACATGTGTGTTTAAGCTTTAGGGTGCACACCTGTCAGAAACCATGAAATCAGACCGAGACAGAAGTACAGTTAAATCACACTTGTTTAATAATAAAAGTAAATAGAACAAGCGTAGTCAAAACATAGCCAGAGTTCAGGAACCGGAACTGATAGTCAGACAAGCCAAAGGTCAGGGAGCCGGAGATGAGCATAGCAAAATACCAAGCAGGATCTGGAGCCAGAAGGGATGTCAGCCAGAATGCAGGAGAGCGTCCCTGTGATGTTGACTAAGGCAAAGGCAGAGATCCTCTGGACTGGACGGCTTAAGTATGCAGGACTGACGAGCAGGATATCATCAACAGCAGAGTAACTGTGAACAGATAGGAGCTGCCAATTAGCTGACAGCTGAGCAGCCAGCTCAGATTAGACATGTGCACACTGAAATATTTTGTTTCGGAATTTCGTTTTCGTCCGAAAAATAAATGTATTTAGTTACTCCCGAAATTCGTTTTTTATTTATTTCATTTGTTCGTTAAAAATTGCATTTGTCCAAAAATCCAAATTAATTAAGGTCGAATCTGTCATTGAAGGCTTATGGTGTCTGTCGAATGTTCAAAGAAGATTCGACGGAGCAGCTAAACTGCACAACTCTGTATAGTTTAGCTGCTCCGTCAAATCTTCTTAGAACTTTCGACAGACACCATAAGCCAAAGATTCGACGTTTGTATGTTTTTCGCTGCTTTGTCGAATCTTCGTCGTTCATATTGAATGTATTTAGTTCAAACAGAAAATGGACTGGTGATAGTGATCACTGATCAGACAGGTAACAAGATAGGGTATATAGAATCTATATAGAATCTCAATCTATAATATAGAATCTATAATAATAAATCCCCCCCCACAACACGGGCAGCCTCTGAGGCTATCACAACACTAGCAACACTAGTATCACTATCAAGTTCACAACACTAACACAATAGCAGCAGATTATTATGAAAAAGTTAAGTTGAACTGTAGCTTGCTTCACTATTGTTCTGCTGCTGTGCTTTTGCTTAATTGCTAAATAAATCAGGTTCTCTGACAAACGGACCAGCTTAGATTGACTGTCTTCTGAAATGATTCAGTGTGTGCGTCTCTCTCTGCTAGCAATCGTAAGTGAAAGTAAGTTGGCTGTACGTGTGTACTTAGTTCTAGCTATTTTACTGCTCCTCCTCTTTGGTTACAATCAGCCAATAACATTCATCATCATCATTATTTTTATTTTACTTCCCCCACCCAATTCCAGCAGCGATCTTTTCTCTCTATGTCGAATCTTTTCTCTCTATGTCGAATCTTTTCTCTCTGTGTCAAATCTTTTCTCTCTATGTAGAATAATCTTGGACTAATAGAGCTAAGGTTAGGCACATTCGACCACAGGTTTGGACACAGATTGGTATTGTCAGCATCATGTCGAATCTCCTATCTATATCGAACTGTTGTCGCAACGAAAACGAAAATAAAGCATTTGTTTATGTTGAATCTTTCGTTTTTCGGATTCTGCACTTTCATTATCGCTTGTTAAAACAATAACAAAATTCCTGAAACTCGGACGAAAATGCATTCAGACGAAAACGAATGCACATGTCTAGCTCAGAGAAGGAAGGGCTGAGCCCAGCCCTGACAACACCCAACCTATAGGCTGCACACACCTATAGTGGAGAGTTATAAAAATTGAAGGATAGGAGATGTTTGAAACCATCACATGTTATTACCTGCACTTGAAGAGTGACTGTTGGTATCTACCCAGTGATCCCCCCCCCCCCTCGCGTACTGTACTGCACAGGTCTAGGGGATATAAATAAGATCTACTCACCCAATCCTCTGCTTTCCCCACGCTACTAGGCTGGTCCCCGCAGAATCTTCTCTCCCACACTCAACTGGTCTAAGTAGGGCTTTAAATAAACTTTAGGTAAGCAATTAACTAATTAAATTATAACTCCAGTTAACGCTTTTTAGATGGTTACAGTACCATTTATTCTTTTTTCTTCTTCTTTTTCTGGAAAAAAGTTTAAAGCATATGAATAAAATCTGATGGATTTCACTATAAAAATACACCTGTTCTTTCAAGAACAGCATGGTGTCTATGGAGTTACCACTCCTCACTTGTAGCAACTAGAACTGATCCAGAGGCAGAGACAGTATTTTAGGTTGCAAGTTCCTTTGGGGCAGGGTTAAATGGTGAATATTCCAATGTACAGTATTGTGGAGTATGTTAGTGCAATATAAGCAAGTAGAATAAATATGACCTAGTGTTGTATACTCTAATTCATTATAATAAGTGTGTGTGTATCAGTGTTCTTTACAATTATATCTCATTTTTGTATCATGTAATAGGTGCCATATCAATCCCTCTGTATTCACCATACAAGTTTACAAGGCAATGGAAACTGGGTAAATTTCTGTGCAAGTTTTGGCTCGTCTCGGACTATACAATGTCCACTGCTTCCGTATATAATATTGTTCTTATAAGCTGTGACAGATATCTCTCTGTGACCAAAGCTGTAAGTAAGAAATCAGTTTAGCATTTTTCTATGCTCACCTTTGTATCATATTTTAACTATGCTTTTTTTGCTCACCTTTGTACCCATATATTTCAGAGGTTGGTGTGATGTCCACCATTCCAAGTTCTGCATTCTTGGGTGGTAGGTGTTAAAAGACATTTGTAGTGTATGCTCTAGGGCTAGGCAATATAACTACTACCTATAAGAAATAAGAGGGCAGTCTACGGAAGAAGATACAAGTCTTGAACAGAGAAGACTCTGGAGTTTGGATTATTTGCTGGGTGGAAGGAGTCACAGGAACTGCCTGTT
This sequence comes from Aquarana catesbeiana, assembly GCF_042186555.1. Lineage (NCBI taxonomy): Eukaryota > Metazoa > Chordata > Amphibia > Anura > Ranidae > Aquarana > Aquarana catesbeiana. The sequence continues at coordinate 477,750,543 of NC_133328.1, forward strand.
ACAATAATCTGGCAGCTGCTTGTGGCTGTTTACATTCAGCAAACTATAGAGCAAAGGAAAGATGGGGACCAGTGCATGTATAGACCACTGGAACAAGAAGATGAGTTTGGAATACGCCAGTGTCTTGACTGTGGAAGATTTTGCCTAACTGTCCGTGTAGGTACTGATGTTATACTAAATATGGTTAAATATGGTACATAAACATGTCATGGTCTACAAATACACACTACAAAGAATTTCCAGCTAGAACTACTAGTAGTGATGCGTGAAATGGTGAATTGCAATTTTGCGGTTCTTGTGAAAATACACATGCATATTCGTGCAGTCTTCTTAATCCCAGAATTTGTGAATCATTATTGCCTGGATTCCAAAACTGTGCCATTTTCTGTATATTAGAGATAGAAACATTTTGAAGAAATAAACAATGCTGAATTGTCAGTTTTTCTAAATTTGATAATTTTTAATTATTAGCTCTCATTTGGTACAGAATATAATTTTGGTAGCAACAGTAGCACAAGTTTTATTGTTATTGTAAGTGAATTATATTTTCTGTACGTTTTGCTAATATATTTTTTTGGTTGCCCATTTATATTGAGTATAAGTCAAAGCCACTAGTACTGCCTTTTTCTAGGTTTCAAGAGAGTTTCACAGAAATAGCTTTGAAAAAAACATTGGCACCATAAAGCGTTTGAAAAGATATTTAAAAAAAATAAAAATAAAAAACATGTTATACTTATCTGCTTTGTGCAATATTTTTTCACAGAGCAGCCCCAATCCTCTTCTTCTTGGGTCCCAAGCCGGTGCTCTTGACTCCTCCTCCTCTTCTCTTTGTGCCTCAATAGCAAGCCACTTACTATCGGGGCACACCTGTAGGCTCGATCATGAGTCGGGCTGTATGCATCTATTGACACATACAGCGTGGCTCAGCCCCGCCTCTCCCTTGCTGCTTACAGGATTTGTTTAACAGCCTCTGTGAGTAGATGGAGAGGAGAGAACCACTGTTGATGGGCACTGTGCTGGATCGAGTGATGAGAGATGGGGTGGCTTTAAATACATATATTTAATATATACTTTTTAAAAAATCTTTTTATTTTCGTTTATAAAACATACAAATGATACAACTCTACAATAGCACAGCCAATATTGTGTCGCAGCACGAGATAGGAGACCCACGCAGGGGTCACAGGGATGCATTGCATGATGTAGAGGTGTCAGATAATCTACAGGTACTATAGACAAATAATGTCAATTAACTGGTGTGGCTCATGCTCCAGACTTAAACCTGTAATGAAACAGCCCAGGTGAAACAGTGTGCATTGAAAGGCCATCTATAAGCATTCTAAAGGGAGGCCAACAATTATCAGGTGACCCGCCTAGTCGGCCGCAGAGGTATAAGGGTCTGCCAACCATTTAGCCCACACTTTGTCATATTTTTTTTAGGGGCAGCCTCTATGTAGATAGGTGTCCTTGTATAAAGGCAGCACATTATTGACATGCTGTTTCCATAGAGAAATAGAGGGGAGAGCCCGTTGCTTCCAACATAGGGTGATGGCTTTCCTGGCATAGAAAAGTAAGAGGCCCAACAAAGTCCTTTCGGCCACCCTGGGTACCAGCTCCTCCACCAACCCAAGCAGGCATATTTTTGGGGACGGAGCAATGGAGACATTAAGTAATTCATTTACCACTGTAAGGATTTGTGACCAGTAGACACAAATCACTGGGCAGGACCACAAAATGTGAATGTAGTCCCCCGGGGCATGGTCACAACGCCAGCACTTCGAGGAAAGGGAGGACCTCATCTTATGCAACTGAGGAGTGAGGTAAGCCCTGCGAACAATCTTATACTGTATGAGGTGGTCTCTCAAGGAGACAAGAATTTTAAATGGGAAATCCCATATGTCCTCCCAGTCCTCGGAGTCCATATATTTAATATATACTTTAAAGAATATATCTAAACCAAAAAAGCATACAATATAAATTAAACATTAGGCTTTCAAATAAAATCAAGAGGTTGATTGCTGGTATATTCTATTGCCTACATTCCTCACATCCTGAATCTCTTTATGCTAAAAGTGATCCAGACCAAGCCTTTTCTGGAACTTTTTGTTTAAATTTGTATTTTTTGCTAGAAAATTACTTAGAACCCCCAAACATTAAATATATATAAATATAAATAAATATATATATATATATATATATATATATATATATATATATATATATATATATATTTTTTAGCAAAGACCCTAGAGAATAAAATGGCGATCTTTGCAATGTTTTATGTCACACCGTATTTACACAGCGGTTTTTAAAATGCAATTTTTTAAAAAAAAATACACTTTCTTTAATTAAAAAAACAAACAGTAAAGTTAGCCCAATTTTTTGGTATAATGTGAAAGATGATGTTACGCCGAATAAATAGATACCTAACATAAATAATGTGAATGTCCCCGCACTATAATATACTAGTGTGAAATTTTAGACTGCTACCAGGAAAAAAGGTGTGTGTTCCTTTAAAAATTAGAAGAAAGAGTCCCTGCGCTGTCTGTGCTCAATATAACAAATCTTCGACAATAACATGAATTCATATGCAGAAAAAGTGACAAAATATTCCAAAAATTGCAATTGATAAGTGCATAAGGTGCTATAAATCTTCAGTTTACTACCATCAATGATTTTGTATTTTTATGTTTTAGCGCTGCACTGTTTATATTTATAATCCATAAAAAGATCGCCTGTATTGGTGTCTTTAATAGATATATCCTTTTCTCTTCCTGGGGTTCCCAATGGTTAGAATTAGTCATAGGAGGAAAATAGAGCATACATGGCGTGATATAGTTTAAAAGGTTTTATTATAATAAAGCAGTATACACTCACATGGTAGTCTTTAAAGACAAGCATAAAAAACAGCCGTGCAATCTGCAGTTTGCGTTCCAAGTCCTGGAAGAGACATCACCGGGAGTATCTAATGCCTTTCACTCCACCCCAGGAGTGTCATTGGAGGCTGGAGTCTTCTGGTGGCTGGTGACTCTTATATAAATAACCCCTCCCAGTACTCCTTCCGACACTCCTACTACACCCATTACAAACTTCCATTACAAGCTTCCGCTGGTGGTCACGATTGAGAGCAGTGGAAGTTTGTAATGGGTGTAGTAAGAGGGTGCTTTGGGGCTGTTTTTCTTCAGCTGTAACAGGGGCCTTAGTCAAGGTAGAGGGACTTATGAACAGTCAATATTGGCACAAAACCTTAAGGCTTCTGCTAGAAAGCTGAACATGAAGAGGAACTTCATTTTTCAGCATGACAACCACCCAAAGCATACATCCGAATCAACAAAGGAATGGCTTCACCAGAAGAAGATTAAAATTTTGGAATGGCCCAGCCAGAGCCCAGACGTGAATAGATTGAAAATCTGTGGGGTGATGTGAAGAGGGCTGTGCACAGGAGATGCCCTCACAATCTGACAGATTTGGAGTGTTTTTGCAAAGAAGAGTGGGCAAATGTTGCCAAGTCAAGATGTGCCATGCTGATAGATTCATACCCAAAAAGACTGAGTGCTATAATAAAATCAAAAGATGCTTCAACAAAGTATTAGTTTAAGGGTGTGCACACTTATGCAACCATAATATTTTATTTTTTTATTTTTTACTCCACCCCCTAAAAGATTTCAGTTTGTTGTTCAACTGAGTTGTACAGTTTATAGGTCACATTAAAAGGTGGGAAAAGTTCTGAAATCACAGAAACCTGACATTTTAACAGGGGTGTGTAAACTTTTTATATCCACTGTAGTTGATGGTAAATCTAAAGGAAATTGAACAAGAAAATTGTATAATGTATGGGTGGCTTAAGATGTAAAAAATCTGTAATGTAGCTGCCCCATGATCCTAACAAATCTATATTAACTAATTATGCAGCGTAATTGTGTGTTGTCTAATGCTTCTAAATTATTACCTTGTAGGTCTTATATCGCTCATCACAGAACAAAAAAAGTCATGCTGTTTTAAAGATGGCTATAGTGTGGATACTCTCATTCCTTTTATATACACCAGCCATTTTTATTTTTGATAAAAATAATCCAGAATATATTTGTTCAGTGGGATTTAATAGCATATCAACATTTCTTTTAGTTTCGTCATGCTTAGACTTTTTTTTGCCAATTATTAGTATTTCCTTCTTTAATTTGAGTATTTATTGGAATATAATAAAAAGAAGCAGGAAGAAATCTCAGCCTTTTAAGCTTCAACCATTGAATGAAGAGAAACATGATGAACCTTATGTTATTACAGCAGAAGATACTACTTCTTCAGGGATTGAAGAAATAAATAGGGCACCGAAGGACTCTGTCAGGCAATGGTTCAATAAGAGGAATCCTGTCTGTTCCAAAAATGAAACAAGGACTAATGCTAATTTAATTAGTCTTTCTCGAGATAAAAATGTAGCCAAGTCTCTTTCAGTGTTGGTTTTTGTTTTTATATTGTGTTGGGCACCATACTCAATTATGGCTGCCTGTCGTGATTTATGCTACCAAACATATGTCAGTGATGTTACAACCTGGTTGCTATGGATTAATTCAGCCATTAACCCTGTGCTCTATCCCTTTTGCCACAAGAGTTTTAAAAGGGCTTTCACTTTAACTGCTAAAAAGATTTTCAGTGTTTGCAAAATACATTTTTAAAATTTTAGTAAAATGCTGGTTTCTCAACCTTGAGATGCAATGATCTTAAGAAACCACAGCCAGTTGAATTACATTTTAGCAAAACTGTACATATTGTACGGCTGGTTTCACAACTTTGGGATGCAACAATCTTTAGCAACTTCAGCCAGTTGAATTGGACACTTATGGACAGCTAAATAATGTCCTCAATTAGAAACGCAGAAAGTAACAGAAAATTAATTTGATTTCTGAGTTGAGACTTCAATAACTATCCTACCAGTCCACCAACTGATGCTTTTTGAGTACACAGCAACCCAACCAAACTCATCTCTACACATATTTTTTTTCAATGACCAAAAAAATAATGAGTCAGGTCACCTTCCACTCCTCTGATGTGGAATCTATTTTGCGGGATGGAGACCTTTCTAAACCCCTGTCTACTGTTTATAAATATCTGTTTCCTGAAACTACCAAACTGATTCAACCCTGCCGAATGCTATGTACAGCTGTAGTGCCTGATATGGATGATGAGGATTGGAAGGATGTATGGGAAGTCCCCTTCAATAGACTGGTATCTGCAAGAGACCGCTTAATACACTATAAATTTTTGTTACTGAAAAACGTGTTGCACTATCAATATAAGGTGCAAAATTCATAACAATTAATAAATCAAGTAAAACATTCCTATATATCAAAAACTGTAAATAAGAATGTATTAAAAAACATTCATAAATAGTCCAGTAAAGTCCATTCTTAAAAAAAGATGAGAAGTGCTCTTGTGCAAAAAGTTAATTTATACTTGTGTATCAACAAAAATCCATAGTTCAGTGTGGATAGCAAAATCTTCGCACCCAAAAGTGCACACCCAACTCTCAAGCTGCTTACCAGCTACTCTGACTCCAAGATGGTGGTCTGGCTGCACTTTATCCCAGTATCCCCATGGGATGGATGGATATCAGGAGCCAAGATTTCAGGAAGGGTTACCATACAACCAGGATGTTCAACAATGGGCTCAGCAAAAGGGAGAGACAAAGGAGGAACTTATAGTGTAGTAATTAAAAATCCAGGCTTGTTAATGAAGGTAAAAAGCTATAATTTTGCACAAAGTATGCTTAACCCCAGCTAAACTCGCTAAAATGTTTAGGGATAATTCCTTCTCATGCTGGTGTCTTTCCCAACTGGGAGCAGACTTTATAAATATCTTTTGGGATTGTTCACGCATACAGGTCTATTGAATGGAAGTCCATCAGTGTATCCAATCTGTCACTAGATCTTAGATCTTCATCCCTTAGATCATCAGTGAAAACATGGCTTATGAATGCATTGGATGGGTTGGCTCCCACTAGAGTTATACTTTCCTAACGCTTTTATTGTATTATGCCAGGAAATGTAATATTCTTTTCTGGCCTGGAGAGCTCAGCAGCCTGGAGAGCTCTGGTAAATAAAGCCCTCCCCTTTTACAAAGCAACCTATGCAAAAAAAGGGGCACCACAGAAATTTGATAAAGTGTGGGGAGGATGGGTTGAGTCCCCTCTTAGGCTGGGTTCACACTATTGCGAATTGGATGTGGGTTTCCCTGCTTCCAATTCACATTGTGATCAGATTGTGATTGGCTCTCAATGGAGCCGGTTCACACAGCTCCAGAGCAGCTTGAGTGTGAATTTCACAGGAGTCCTGTGCGTCTTCTGGTCTGTTTCAGGTCTGAGTTCAGCCAAAAAAAACTGAAATTGGACCTGAAACAGTGAACAGGGACACACCAGACCTCTGCTGTGATCCGCTCCGTGCAGCAGTGTGAACCCTGCCTTACAGTTTCAGACTAACTACTTATTTGCTGTGGTTATTATTTTTAAGCAGTTGCAACAGATTGAGTAAATTGCTGTTAGGATCTGTTTAGGCTCACTATCTGCAAAAATGTGATGCCGCCTTTTTGGGAAACATGACACAATGTGTGGAGTTTCACCAAACTTATACAGTGCTGACCTATAACATATGTTACAGGTCAGTGCTGTATACATTTGGAGGATTATTGTGATATCCCCTGTCACAGGGATTGATATACAGCTGCTTCACCTGCATTTTGATCCTAGAGCTGGTGATACTGTATCAATATCCTTAATGTGTGGAGTTTGCATTTGTAATACATTGTTTGCATCTTTGCAGTGGGGTGGGTGTATATTCTTTCTTTTTTAGGATGTGGAACATTTTTGTATGGTCGCAGGTATATTTGGTTATATGTTTTGTTTTTCGTGAGTATGACTGTGCTGCTGTTGTTCACTTTGCAGCCACTGTTTATAACAATATAAGCAAAATCAATAAAAATAATTAAAAAAAAGATATTTGAAAATGTTTATCTCCTATAAGCATGGTAGATTGTAGCTCTTGCTTTGATTTTTTAACTCTTTAGAAAAAACATAACTGTAAAAAATCTTCTAACTAGCATGTGCAGCCTTGGCCCACAAGTGAAATAATTACTAAACTCTATAGGAAGTGTACAGCTTGCAATAGTCTATTAGTAATAGTCTAGTCTGCAACTAATAAAGAGTAGGGATGAGCTTCGTTCGCCGAAGATGGAACATTATGGGGCGTTTGCGGCAAATTTGAGCTCCACGGAAGGATCAATAATGCACTGTGAGATCGCAGTGCATTGCTGTATGATGTTTGGCCAAAGCATGCACCTAACCTGCATGCTTTGGCCAATCACAGCGCCCTCTGCTAAGAGAGCCATAATTGGCCAAAGGCAGGGTGCCTTTAGACAATCATGGCTCAGGGGGACTAAGTCCACGCCCCACACTATATAAGGCTGCTTACAAGGCGGCCGTGTGTAGTGTATGTATATACAGTGCAGGCAGTGTACAAAGTATCTAATACAGTGTGTACGGTTTCTACTACAGTTCTGTTGTTGTATGCAGTATAAAATACAGTGCAGCCGTTGTACAGTTTCTAATACAGTGCAGTATCTAATACAGTGTGTACAGTTTCTACTACACTACTGGTGGTGTACACAGTACACAATACAGTGCAGCCGTAGTACAGTTACTAATACAGTGCAAGCGGTGTACACAGTATCTAATACAGTGTGTACAGTTTCTACTACACTTCTGGCGGTGTACACAATACAGTGCAGCCATAGTACAGTTGCTAATACAGTGCAGGTGGTGTACACAGTATCTAATACAGTGTGTACAGTTTCTACTACACTTCTGGTGGTGTGCACAGAATAAAATACAGTGCAGCCATTGTACAGTTTCTAATACAGTGCAGGTGGTATACACAGTATCTAATACATTGTGTACAGTTTCTACTACACTTCTGGTTGTGTACACAGTACACAATACAGTGCAGCTGTAGTACAGTTGCTAATACAGTGCAGACAGTGTACACAGTATCTAATACAGTGTGTACAGTTTCTACTACACTTCTGGTGGTGTACAAAGTATAAAATTCAGTGCAGCCATTGTACAGTTTCTAATACAGTGCAGGTGGTGTACACAGTATCTAATACAGTGTGTACAGTTTCTACTACACTTCTGGTGGTGTACACAGTACACAATACAGTGCAGCTGTTGTACAGTTGCTAATACAGTGCAGGGGGTGTACACAGTATCTAATATAGTGTGTACAGTTTCTACTACACTTCTGGTGGTGTACACAGTATAAAATAAAGTGGAGACATAGCACAGTTGCTAATACAGTGCAGACGGTGTACACAGTATCTAATACAGTATGTACAGTTTCTACTACACTTCTGGTGGTGTACACAGTACACAATACAGTGCAGCCATTGTACAGTTGCTAATACAGTGCAGGGGGTGTACACAGTATCTAATATAGTGTGTACAGTTTCTACTACACTTCTGGTGGTGTACACAGTATAAAATAAAGTGTAGACATAGCACAGTTGCTAATACAGTGCAGACGGTGTACACAATATCTAATACATTATGTACAGTTTCTACTACACTTCTGGTGGTGTACATAGTATAAAATACAGTGTAGCCATAGTACAGTTGTTAATACAGTGCAAGCGGTGTACATAGTATATAATACAGTGTGTACAATTTCTATTACACTTCTGGTGGTGTACACAGTATAAAATACAGTGCAGCCATAGCACAGTTGCTAATACAGTGCAGGCGGTGTACACAGTATCTAATAGAGTGTGTATAGTTTCTACTACACTTCTGGTGGTGTACACAGTATAAAATACAGTGTAGACATAGCACAGTTGCTAATACAGTGCAGACGGTGTACACAGTATCTAATACAGTATGTACAGTTTCTACTACACTTCTGGTAGTGTACACAGTATAAAATACAGTGTACCCATAGTACAGTTGTTAATACAGTGCAAGCGGTGTACATAGTTTTTAATACAGTGTGTACAGTTTCTATTACACTTCTGGTGGTGTACATAGTACACAATACAGTGCAGCCGTAGTACAGTTGCTAATACAGTGCAGGCGGTGTACATGGTATCTAATACAGTGTGTACAGTTTTTACTACACTTCTGGTGGTGTACACAGTATAAAATTCAGTGCAGCCGTAGTACAGTTTCTAATACAGTGCAGGTAGTGTACACAGTATCTAATACAGTGTGTACAGTTTCTACTACACTTCTGGTGGTGTACACAGTACACAATACAGTGCAGCCGTTGTACAGTTGCTAATACAGTGCAGGGGGTGTACACAGTATCTAATATAGTGTGTACAGTTTCTACTACACTTCTGGTGGTTTACACAATATTAAATACAGTGCAGCCATTGCACAGTTGCTAATACAGTGCAGACGGTGTACACAGTATCTAATACAGTGTGTATAGTTTCTACTACACTTCTGGTGGTGTACATAGTACACAATACAGTGCAGCCGTAGTACAGTTGCTAATACAGTGCAGACGGTGTACACTGTATCTAAAACAGTGTGTACAGTTTCTACTACACTTCTGGTGGTGTACAAAGTATAAAATTCAGTGCAGCCATTGTACAGTTTTTAATACAGTGCAGGTGGTGTACACAGTATCTAATACAGTATGTACAGTTTCTACTACACTTCTGGTGGTGTACACAGTATAAAATACAGTGTAGCCATAGTACAGTTAATACAGTGCAAGTGGTGTACATAGTATCTAATACAGTGTGTATAATTTCTATTACACTTCTGGTGGTGTACACAGTATAAAATACAGTGCAGCCATAGCACAGTTGCTAATACAGTGCAGGCGGTGTACACAGTATCTAATACAGTGTGTATAGTTTCTACTACACTTCTGGTGGTGTACATAGTACACAATACAGTACAGCCGTAGTACAGTTGCTAATACAGTGCAGACGGTGTACACAGTATCTAATACAGTGTGTATAGTTTCTATTACACTTCTGGTGGTGTACATAGTACACAATACAGTGCAGCCGTAGTACAGTTGCTAATACAGTGCAGACGGTGTACACAGTATCTAATACAGCGTGTACAGTTTCTACTACACTTCAGGTGGTGTACACAGTATTAAATTCAGTGCAGCCGTTGTACAGTTTCTAATACAGTGCAGGTGGTGTACACAGTATCTAATACAGTGTTTACAATTTCTACTACACTTCTGGTGGTGTACACAGTACACAATACATTGCAGCCATTGTACAGTTGCTAATACAATGCAGGGGGTGTACACAGTATCTAATATATTGTGTACAGTTTCTATTACACTTCTGGTGGTGCACACAGTATAAAATACAGTGCAGCCATAGCACAGTTGCTAATACAGTTCAGACGGTGTACACAGTATCTAATACAGTGTGTACAGTTTCTACTACACTTCTGGTAGTCTACACAGTATAAAATACAGTGTAGCCATAGTACAGTTGTTAATACAGTGCAAGCGGTGTACATAGTATTTAATACAGTGTGTACAATTTCTATTACACTTCTGGTGGTGTACACAGTATAAAATACAGTGCAGCCACAGCACAGTTGCTAATACAGTGTAGGGTAGGCGGTGTACACAGTATCTAATACAGTGTGTACAGTTTCTACTACACTTCTGGTGGTGTACATAGTACACAATACAGTGCAGCCGTAGTACAGTTGCTAATACAGTGCAGACGGTGTACACAGTATATAATACAGTGTCTACAGTTTCTACTACACTTCTGGTGGTGTACACAGTACACAATACAGTACAGCCTTAGTACAGTTGCTAATAAAGTGCAGGCGGTGTATACAGTATCTAATACAGTGTGTACAGTTTCTATTACACTTCTGGTGGTGTACACAGTATAAAATCCAGTGCAGCCATAGCACAGTTGCTAATACAGTGCAGGCGGTGTACACAGTATCTAATACAGTATGTATAGTTTCTACTACACTTCTGGTGGTGTACACAGTACACATTACAATGCAGCCATAGTACAGTTGCTAATACAGTGCAGACGGTGTACACATTATCTAATACAGTGTGTACAGTTTCTACTACACTTCTGGTGATGTACACAGTATCTAATACAGTGTAGTGTGGCGTTGCAAAACAAAATATACATCATGTCCAGAAGGCCACCAAGGTGATGCAGACGCTCACAGGCCACTAAAATAGGGCAAGCAGCCTCTGTGTCTACAGTCAACAGTGCTGGTTGCAGACATAGTGCATCCTCTGCAGGTGGCCGTGGGGCACGCTTGTCCTTTTTTTCTGCTGTTGGCCGTGTTATTAAGCCAGAACATGCAGAAGAGTTGGTGGACTGGATAACAAAGCCATCCTCATCCTCCTAACCCTCTGTCACCCAGGCTCAGAGTAATTTGCCTTCCAAGCAGCTGCCAAAGCGGTCTATTCCACCGGTTCCTTGTCCACTGTCCCTCCTTCCGTAGCCCCACCATCATGCATGGAGGAGTCACCAGAATTATTCGGTCAGGGACATGCTGCTGGAGGATGCGCAGCGATTTGAACGCTTCGATGATGGTTCCCAGGTTGAGGAAGGGAGTAACATGAGCCTAGAGAGAGGTGGTGCCCAAGAAGGACAAGAAACTGTCAGTCATGTTCCCCCATCTGCAGCATACTGCCAAGTTTGTTCCAGTGACGAGGAGGGAGGGGATGATGAGGTCACTGACTGTACTTGGGTGCCTGAGAGAAGAAAGGCAGAGGAGGAGGCACAACTCCAATGAGGCAGGATGTCCCCTAGGGGGCTGCTTAAGGGCAGCCACCCTATTGCATCACACTGCAGAGCTCCACAGGTGCAGGGTGCTGTTGACTCCCTGCTAACATTTAAAAGTTCCTTGGTGTGTTCATTTTTTGACACGTGTGCAGCAGATCGCACCGTTGCTGTTTGCAACCTATTTCTGATGCGGATCAAGCATGGCCAGAACAGCAGCCACTTGGGCACCTCATGCTTGACCAGACATATGACGACCTGCCATGCAGTCCGTTGGCAACAGCACTTGAAAGAGCCACATCAAAGAAAAAGGCGGACTTCTCCTTGCTCCTCGTCTGGGATCTCCAACCCTACTATATCTCCAGTCCTCTCAAAACCCTGCACTGAGAGGAATGAAGGTATAGCAATAGGTGTCCCAAGTACTTGCAGCCAATCTGCTAGCAGTACACCACCATCTGATTTTAGCAGGCAAATTTTCCTACCCCAGTTGCTGAACCATAAAAAGAAATTTGGTCCCAGCCATCCACATGCTCAGCGTCTAAATGCTAGCTTGGCCAAATTGCTAGCACTGCAACTGCTGCCTTTTCAGCTGGCAGACTCTGCCCCCTTTTGTGAATTTGTGGAATGTGCTGTACCTCAGTGGCAGGTTCCAAAATGCCATTTCTTTTCACGGAAAGCCATTCCGGCTCTCTACCGGCATGTGAAAGGCAATGTTTTGGGCTCGTTGGACAGGGTGGTCAGCAGTAAGGTGCATATTACCACTGACTCATGGTCCAGCAGGCATAGGCAGGGACATTACCTTTCCTTCATGGCACACTGGGTAACTCTGCTGGCAGCTGGGAATGATGCAGAACAGGGTTCAGTGTTGTTGGAGCTTATTTCGCTACCATGCCTCTAAAATGCTAGTGGTGATTCTGCCACAGCTCTCTCCTCCACCCCCCCTTTTCTTCTTCCTCTATGGCCTCTTCTGCAAGCAGTCAGGCTAAAAGATGCCATGCGGTGCTTGAGTTGGTCTGCCGTCTGCCATCTTCAGCCAGGAATAGTTGTATGCGACAATGGCACCAACCTTCTCTCCACCCTCCGACAGGTAAACTTGACCCATGTTCCATGTTTAGCACACGTCCTGAATTTGGTGGTGCAGCGGTTCTTGAGCAGGTACCCAGGCTTTCAGGATCTCCTGATGCAGGCCTGAAAAGTCTGTGGTCATTTCCGGTGGTCATACAATGCCAGTGCTCGGCTGGCTGACATTCAAAGGGAATGCAACCTGCCCACCAACTGCCTCATTTGTGACATGCCCACCAGCTGGAACTCAACTTTGGCAATACTGCAGCAGAGGGCCATCAATGAGTACCTGTGAGATTATAGCACCAGGACAGGGTCAGGGGAGCTTGGCTTCTTTTCACCATGCCAGTGGCTACTGATCAAGGATGCATGCACTGTCCTGTCACCATTTGAGGAGTTGTCAGAAACCATGAAATCAGACCGAGACAGAAGTACAGTTGACTCACACTTGTTTAATAATAAAAGTAAATAGAACAAATGTAGTCAAAACATAGCCAGAATTCAGAAACCAGAACGGATAGTCAGACAAGCCAAACGTCAGGGAGCCGGAGATGAGCGTAGTAAAACAGCAAGCAGGATCTGGAGCCAGAAGGGATATCAGTCAAGCAAGTCTTTTATGCAGGAGATAGTCTCTGTGATGTTGACTAAGGCGAAGGCAGAGATCCTCTGGGCTGGACAGCTTAAGTAGGCAGGACTGATGAGCAGGATATCATCAACAGCTGAGTATCTGTGGAGAGATAGGAGTTGGCAATTAACTGACAGCTGAGTGGCCAGCTTAGAGAAGGAAGGGCTGAACCCAGCCCTGACAGGTGGACACAAGGATGGTGATCAGCGACAATGCATGCATCAGTGACAGTCCCTCTAGTGTTCCTGTTGGAGCACACGCTTCATGGAATCATGGACAGGGAACTTGAGGCAGAACAGCGGGAGGAAGAGGAGGACTTCCTTACCTCTCAAGGTCCCCTTTATCCAGATAGCATTCCTGCAGGCCAGCCAAACACACAGAAAGAAGAGGAGGATTGTGTCAGCATGGATGTAGAGGATAACACTCAGCAGCAGGTTTCAAGGGATGGTTTTCAGTCCTCAGAAACCCAAGGAGTTGTATGTGGCTGGGAGGAGGTAGTTATTGATCATGTGATCCTTAGTGACCCAGAGGACTCAGAATCGAATGTGTCACGGAACGTCCCACACTCTGCTTGAGTGCTTCCGTCATATACCACTTCCTCCCAGTCTGTATACAGATATCCCAACCTCTCTGAGCAGAAAACAAGGCGACACTTGCTTCACTGCTAACATGGACTGTTTATTATGAATCAAAGTTACAAGACTTTATATGCCGTTGGAACCTCCTCTAACAATACAACTGTAACTTAATTAACATGAGCTAATTATCTAATCCTTTATACAGCCTAGGTGACTGAGACATGACCTTTCGCCCAGACTTGTGGTCACCGAGCTTCATACAGTTAATTAACACAATAGCAGTCGTCCCGTCTCCTACATTGTATAGAGGACAATGTCATGAGCTCATTCAATTAACATAAACACAGGTTGATGACACCAACATCTCCTCACAGGATGTGTCCCAACAGAATGAATCCATTGAAAATCCAGGGCCCATAATCAAAAGGCAACAGGCTTGCATACAGTCCTCTCCAACAGCCTGTGTCCCGGCTAGGTCTATGACAGAATGCCTCTGCAAACTTACGCTGCATGGCCTCCCTGATTCTGCAAAGCCTGTGAAAGGACCCTAGGATTCATGGTATCAAGGAGAGGGATCATTACTGGCTGGCAACCCTTCTTGATCCACGTTACAAGGGTAAGTTTGCAGAACTCATCCTGGCTTCGCACAGGGAGCAGAGGATGAAACATCTTCAGGAGGCCTTGAAGAAAGGTTTGTGCAATGCATTTCCAGACCCTGGGAGGTTACAATTTCCTGGTGTTGGACAACGTGTTGCTGAGCCTTCGTTCAGAGGAAGAGCGGTGGAGAAGGTGGCTGGCCGATGCCTTTAAACAGTTTTTCAGTCCTCAGTGCCAAGGTCGGATCGGTTCAAGCAAACATCGCCAGCATCTGCATTACATGGTGCAGGAATATCTAGGGGCAAGAGCAGACTTGGAGACCTTTCCAGCAGAGCATCCATGGGTTACTGGGTCTTTTGGCTGGACCACTGGTCATAACTTACTCAATATGCAATTGAGCCACTGGCCTGTCCTGCATCCAGCATGCTTTCTGAACACACATTCAGTGCTGCTGGAGGGTTTGAAACAGATCAAAGAGTGCGCCTGTCCAGACTCAGTTGATAGGCTCACATTCAAAAAAATGAATCAGTCTTGGATCAGCAGCTATCAAGCACCTGATGCTTATGTAACTGATTGAATTTGCTATGGATGCTGGATCCCTTGAAGACTGCCTATGCTGACTATCCTATACCTCCTCAATCTTGATGATGCTAGCTTCCAACAATATTTTTGGTTTAGGCACCACCACCCAAGGCCCATTTTTTATGCCCCTGTTTAACAGGGGCATGTAATTCAATTTTTTGATATAGTATTTCACAGCAGGGCCCATTCCTGCACCCACCAAGAGTAACTGTGAGGGCTTACAGTGTTCTGGTACCACCACCACCACCAAAGGCCCAATTTTTCTGCCCCTTTTTTTGAGGGTTTACAGTGTTCTGGTACCACCAACACCTAAGGCCCAATTTTCTGCAGAGTATATAGGGCAGGCCATATAGTATATATACTGCTGTTCAGAGTATATAGTCCCTGGGGGCCCCCCATGCCAATTTTTTTTTTTTGGGTGCGGGTTCCCCTTAACATCCATACCAAACCCAAAGGGCCATGCCGTTTTTTTCAATGATTTTCATCTATATTGCCGGAACCAGACAATACATTACAGCCGCAAGTAGTTTAAAATTACATTTTTTCCTTTAGAAATGTCATTTTGCTGTGGTAGTGTTATAAACACTGGAAAAACTCGGTACTTTACAGGCATACTGACACCCCCCAGGCATGATATTTAAAGGAATATTTTATTTTTATTGTTTCACTTTAACCATTATTAAAATCACTTCTCCCGAGAAAACGGCCGTTCTTAAAACTTTTTTTGCATTGATACATGTCCCTTGGGGCAGGCCCGACCCAGGTCCCCAAACACTTGTTAAGGCAGTAACTTGCATATAAGCCTTTAAAATTAGCACTTTTGATTTTGATTTTTTTCGTGTGAACCGAAGACAGTACCTGTGGGTTTGTCAAAATTGCTTGCAGGTGCAGGACTTTGGAAGAGATGAGAAAATCCTGTGAACCAGATTTCGGAAGCAGGGCTATAAACAGAAAAGGCTAAAGGAGACAAATCAGAGAGGTAGAGAAAGTGATAGGGAGGAGCTCCTCTAGATGCAGGGACTCAAACCTGTGCTAAACATTGGTACTTATTGTCAAATGACAATTTGGTCCAAACTTATAACCTCAATGTGTTTTCCCGTAAAGCCCGGTGATTTACTGACACACAGTGATTCCTCATGGAGGAAGCACAATTCTTTGAGCGATAATAATGGGGTATTTTTAGAGTGGTGACTTTTGCTACTACATGAAAGAGAGGTGTGATGTTTGTAGTTGGGGAGGCTTCTCAGGTGCAGGGGGCGTATGGATTGTGGCACAAGGATGTGGTCTACATGCTGACTTCTGCCTATGGAGCCTTATTCTTTCTCAAAATGACTAGAACCCATGGGTAGCACCTGCATGTTCATGTCTATGACATCACCACCTTTAATTTAAAATCTCCTATAGCCAGAAATTTGTTTTTGAACACAATGGGGTAACTAACATGCTAAAATGTTGAGTGGTGGAAAGGGTCTATCATAATTCAAGGGGAGGTAATTTTAATCAATTGATCCTACAAAAAGAAGGTTTTTGTATATACGCCCAAAAGTTCTAGGTCCATAAACAACAGGAATGGCACAGCAAGTGATTAAGTAATAGGGATGAGCCGAACACCCCCCGGTTCGGTTCGCACCAGAACCCGCGAACGGACCGAAAGTTCGCACGAACGTTAGAACCCCATTGACGTCTATGGGACTCGAACGTTCGAAATCAAAAGTGCTCATTTTAAAGGCTAATTTGCATGGTATTGTCCTAAAAAGGGTTTGGGGACCCGGGTCCTACCCCAGGGGACATGTATCAATGCAAAAAAAACTTTTAAAAACGGCCGTTTTTTCGGGAGCAGTGATTTTAATGATGCTTAAAGTAAAAAAAAAAAAAGTGAAATATTCCTTTAAATATCGTACCTGGGGGGTGTCTATAGTATGCCTGTAAAGTGACGCGTGTTTCCCATGTTTAGAACAGTCCCTGCACCAAATGTCATTTTTAAAGGAAAAAATCTAATTTAAAACTGCTTGCGGGTTTAATGTCATGTCGGATCATGGCAATATGGATGAAAATCAGTGAGACAAACGGCATGGGTACCCCCCAGTCCATTACCAGGCCCTTTGGGTCTTGTATGGATATTAAGGGGAACCCCGCACCCAAATTAAAATAAGGAAAGGTGTGGGGCCACCAGGCCCTATATACTCTGAACAGCAGTATACAGGCGGTGCAAACAAGACAGGGACTGTAGGTTTGTTGTTAAGTAGAATCTGTTTGTAATTTTGAACATTTTTAACGTGTTTAGCTCCAGCCAAAAAATCTTTTCTAAGCTTTTTGGAAAACATAGGGAAGGGTTATCACCCCTGTGACATTTGTTTTGCTGTCTTTCCTCCTCTTCAGAAGATTTCACCTCACTTTTTTGTCCCAATGAAAAATGTTTTTTGAAAATTTGGGTTTTTTTGTGGAACAAGGATTGGAAAGCATCAGTGGAAAGGAGAAATTGTTTTCCCATATTAACTCTTACAGGAGAGAATTTCCCTTCCTAGGGGTAGATTTCATCTCACTTCCTGTTGTCTCCTTCCGTTTGCAAGTAGGAGTCGTTTGTAAGTTAGATGTTTGAAAGTAGGGTCCTGCCCTATATACTCAGCAGAAATTTGGGCCTTAGGTGTTGCTGTGGCCACAACACTGTAAGCCCTCACAGGGCCCTGCTGTGAAATATTAGATCAAGAATTGTAATTACATGCCCCTGTTGAACAGGAGCTGAAAAATTAGGCCTTAGGCACTGGTGCTGGTGCCACAACACTGCAACCCCTCACAGACACTCTAGTTGGAACGCAGGAACGAGCCCTGCTGCAAAGTATTGCTTCAAAAATTGTAATTACACGCCCCTGTTAGACAGGGGCAGAAAAATTGGGCCTTAGGCACTGGTTCTGGTGCCACAACACTGCAACCCCTCACAGACACTCTAGTTGGAACGCAGGAACGAGCCCTGCTGCAAAGTATTGCATCAAAAATTGTAATTACACGCCCCTGTTAGACAGGGGCAGAAAAATTGGGCCTTAGGCACTGGTGCTGGTGCCACAACACTGCAACCCCTCACAGACACTCTAGTTGGAACGCAGGAACGAGCCCTGCTGCAAAGTATTGCATCAAAAATTGTAATTACACGCCCCTGTTAGACAGGGGCAGAAAAATTGGGCCTTAGGCACTGGTGCTGGTGCCACAACACTGCAACCCCTCACAGACACTCTAGTTGGAATGCAGGAACGAGCCCTGCTGCAAAGTATTACATCAAAAATTGTAATTACACGCCCCTGTTAAACAGGGGCTGAAAAATTGTGCCTTAGGCACTGGTGGTGGCGCCCAGAACCAAAAATGTTCTTACAAGCTATCAGCGTGATGATTGAGGAGGAAGAGGATAATTACTCAGGGATAGTCACTCAGCATCAGCATAGGCAGTCTTTGAAGGGATCTGAGATTTCAAAAAAAATTATTCGGTTACATCAGCATCAGGTGCTTGGTAGCTGGTGGTGATCCAAGACTCATTCATTTTTATGAAGGTCAGCCGATCGACCGAGTCGGTGGACAGACGCACCCTGTGATCGGTTACCACGCCTCCAGCAGCACTGAATGTGCGTTCCGAAAGAACGCTGGATGCAGGACAGGCCAGTAGCTCAATTGCATACTGTGCAAGCTCTGGCCAGTGATCCATCCTCAAGACCCAGTAACCCAGAGGATTTTCGGTGGGAAAGGTGTCCAAGTCTGATCTTGCCCCTAGGTATTCCTGCACCATGTAAAACAGACGCTGGCGATGGTTGCTGGAACCGATCATACCTTGGGGCTGCGGACCAAAAAATTGTCTGAACGCATCGGTCAGACGGCCACCTTCTCCACCGCTCCTTCTTTGACTGACCGAAGCCTCAGCAACACGTTGTCCAGAAACAGGAGTTTGTAACCTCCCAGTCTCTGGGAACGTGTTGCACAGACCTTTCTGCAAGGCCTCCCGAAGATGTTTCATCCTCTGCTCCCTCTGCGATGGCAAGATAAGGTCCGCAACCTTACCCTTGTAACGTGGATCAAGGAGGGTTGCCAGCCAGTATTGGTCCTTATCCTTGATACCACGAATACGAGGATCCTTACGCAGGCTTTGCAGGATCAGGGAGGCCATGCAGCGTAGGTTTGCTGAGGCATTCGGTCCGGAGTCCTCTGGGTTACTAAGAACGACATGGTCCGCAGCCACCTCCTCCCAGCCACGTACAAGTCCATGTGTTTCTTGGGACTGATCCCTTAAAGACTGCTGCTGATGCTGAGTGCCAGGCTCCACCTCCATACTGACACAATCTTCCTCCTCCTCCTCCTCCTCTTCCTCCTCGTCCTCTTCCTGTGTGATCGGCGGGCACGCAGGAACACTGTCTGGATAAAGGGGGCCTTGAGAGCTAAGGAAGTCCTCCTCTTCCTGCCTCTGTTCTGCCTCAAGTGCCCTGTCCATTATTCCACGCAGCGTGTGCTCCAACAGGTGGACAAGGGGGACAGTGTCACTGATGCATGCACTGTCACTGCTCACCATCCTCGTGGCCTCCTCGAATGGTGACAGGACAGTGCATGCATCCCTGATCATGGCCCACTGGCGTGGGGAAAAAAAAACAAGCTCCCCTGACCCTGTCCTGGTGCCATAGTCGCACAGGTACTCATTGATGGCCCTCTGCTGCGTGTGCAGCCGCTGCAGCATGGCCAACGTTGAGTTCCACCTGGTGGGCATGTCACAGATTAGGCGGTTCTTGGGCAGGTTAAACTCCTTTTGGAGGTCCGTCAGCCGAGCACTGGCATTATATGACCGGCGGAAATGCACACAGACTTTCCTGGCCTGCCTCAGGACATCCTGTAAGCCCGGGTACCTGCCCAAGAACCGCTGCACCACCAAGTTAAGGACGTGAGCCAAACAGGGCACATGGGTCATTTGTCCCTGTCGGAGGGCAGAGAGGAGGTTGGTGCCATTGTCGCAAACCACCATTCCTGCCTTAAGTTGGCGTGGCGTCAACCACCTCTGAACCTGCCCCTGCAGAGCTGACAGAACCTCTGCCCCAGTGTGGCTCCTGTCCCCCAAGCACACCAGCTCAAGCACCGCATGGCATCTTTTGGCCTGCGTACTTGCGTAGCCCCTTGAACGCCTACGGAGCACCGCTGGTTCCGAGGAAGAGGCCATGGAGGAAGAAGAAGAGGAGGGGGTGGAGGAGAGAGGTGTGTCACAATCAGCATTTTGGAGGCGTGGTGGCGGAACAACCTCCAACACTACTGCACCTTGTCCTGCATCCTTCCCAGCTGCCAACAGAGTCACCCAATGCGCCGTGAAACTTAGGTAACGTCCCTGTCCATGACTGCTGGACCATGAGTAAGCGGTAATATGCACCTTACCGCTGACCGCCCTGTCCAGCGAGGCATGGACATTGCCTTCCACATGCCGGTAGAGAGCCGGAATCGCCTTCCGTGAGAAAAAGTGGCGTTTGGGTACCTGCCACTGAGGAACCGCACATTCCACAAACTCACGGAAGGGGGCAGAGTCTACCAACTGAAAAGGCAGCAGTTGAAGTGCTAGCAATTTTGCCAAGCTAGCATTCAACCGCTGGGCATGTGGATGGCTGGGAGCAAACTTCTTTCGGCGGTGCAGCAGCTGGGGCAGGGAAATTTGCCTGGTACAATCTGACGTCGGTGTACCAAAAGCAGATTGCCCACAAGTACTTGGCTGTGACACACCTAATTCTACACCTTCATTCCTCTCACTGCAGGTCTCAGAGAGGACTGAAGGTCTAGTGGGGTTGGAAATCTCAGCTGATGAGGAGCAAGGAGAGATCCTCTTTGTTCTTTGGTGTGGGTCTTTTAGATACGCTTGCCAACGAACTGCATGGCAGGTCAACATATGTCTGGTCAAGCATGTGGTACCCAAGCGGGAGATGTTTTGGCCACGCGAGATACGCTTGAGACATATGTTGCAAATAGCAGCAGTGCGATCTGATGCACTCGTCTCAAAAAAGGCCCACACCAAAGAACTTTTTGAATAACGCGCAGAGACTGCAGCGCCCTGCACATGTGGAGCTTTGGGGTGTGATGCAGTCAATGTGCTGCCCTTAGGCTGGCCCCTGGAGGGCATCCTGCCTCGTTGGTGATGTGCCGCCGCCTCCTCCTCCTCCTCTCTCCTATCAGGCACCCACGTTGAGTCAGTGACCTCATCATCCCCTCCCTCCTCATCACTGGAGCAAACCTGGCAGTATGCTGCAGCAGGGGGAGCATGACTGCCAGATTGCTGTCCTTCTTGGGCACCCCCTCTGTCCGTGCTCATGTTACTGCCTTCATCGAGCTCAGTATCGTCATCAGAGCCTTCCAAACGCTGGGCATCCTCCTGGAGCATGTACCCAACACTGTGGTCAAACAGTTCGAGGGAATCCTCATGAGGACATGGTGGAGCTAGGGAAGGAGTCACTGATGACATTGAGCTGAGGGAAGAGGCCGCTGCTTTGCCAGACAAAGCACCCTGGGCATGGGTGAGAGAGGATGAGGAGGATGAGGACGGCTTGGTCATCCACTCGACCAAGTCTTCCGCATGTTGCGGCTCAACACGGCCAGCTGCCGAAAAAAAGGCCAAGCGTGTCCCATGGCCACGTGCTGATGAGGATGCACCGTCTCCACGACCAGCACTAGACACAGAGCCTGCTTGCCCTCTCTTATTGGCTTGTGACTGTCTGCCTCTCCTTCTTGGCCTTCCAGACATACTAATGGCCTGTAGCTGCACTAAGCTGGGATAGAACACCTGTAATTTTCTTCAGGTAGCTTTATATACTGTAACCAGACAAGCCTGCCTGTCAGTAGGAAGATAACAGGAACGGATCTAGCTGAACACTGTGAGCAGGACGCACTGTACTAAATGTAAATAGTCTAGCTGCCTGACCGTGGTACTAATAGGATCAAATAGAACACCTGTAATTTTCTTCAGGTAGCTTTATATACTGTAACCAGAAAAGCCTGCCTGTCAGTAGGAAGATAACAGGAATGGATCTAGCTGTACACTGTGAGCAGGACGCACTGTACTAAATGTAAATAGTCTAGCTGCCTGACCGTGGTACTAATAGGATCAAATAGAACACCTGTAATTTTCTTCAGGTAGCTTTATATACTGTAACCAGACAAGCCTGCCTGTCAGTAGGAAGATAACAGGAACGGATCTAGCTGAACACTGTGAGCAGGACGCACTGCACTAAATGTAAATAGTCTAGAAGATAACAGGAACGGATCTAGCTGAACACTGTGAGCAGGACGCACTGCACTAAATGTAAATAGCAGGAACGGATCTAGCTGAACACTGTGAGCAGGACGCACTGCACTAAATGTAAATAGCAGGAACGGATCTAGCTGAACACTGTGAGCAGGACGCACTGCACTAAATGTAAATAGCAGGAACGGATCTAGCTGAACACTGTGAGCAGGACGCACTGCACTAAATGTAAATAGTCTAGAAGATAACAGGAACGGATCTAGCTGAACACTGTGAGCAGGACGCACTGCACTAAATGTAAATAGCAGGAACGGCTCTAGCTGAACACTGTGAGCAGGACGCACTGCACTAAATGTAAATAGCAGGAACGGATCTAGCTGAACACTGTGAGCAGGACGCACTGCACTAAATGTAAATAACAGGAACGGATCTAGCTGAACACTGTGAGCAGGACGCACTGCACTAAATGTAAATAGTCTAGAAGATAACAGGAACGGATCTAGCTGAACACTGTGAGCAGGACGCACTGCACTAAATGTAAATAGCAGGAACGGATCTAGCTGAACACTGTGAGCAGGACGCACTGCACTAAATGTAAATAGCAGGAACGGATCTAGCTGAACACTGTGAGCAGGACGCACTGCACTAAATGTAAATAAAAGGAACGGATCTAGCTGAACACTGTGAGCAGGATGCACTGCACTAAATGTAAATAGTCTAGAAGATAACAGGAACGGATCTAGCTGAACACTGTGAGCAGGACGCACTGCACTAAATGTAAATAGCAGGAACGGATCTAGCTGAACACTGTGAGCAGGACGCACTGCACTAAATGTAAATAGCAGGAACGGATCTAGCTGAACACTGTGAGCAGGACGCACTGCACTAAATGTAAATAGCAGGAACGGATCTAGCTGAACACTGTGAGCAGGACGCACTGCACTAAATGTAAATAGCAGGAACGGATCTAGCTGAACACTGTGAGCAGGACGCACTGCACTAAATGTAAATTGCAGGAACGGATCTAGCTGAACACTGTGAGCAGGACGCACTGCACTAAATGTAAATAGTCTAGAAGATAACAGGAACGGATCTAGTTGAACACTGTGAGCAGGACGCACTGCACTAAATGTAAATAGCAGGAACGGATCTAGCTGAACACTGTGAGCAGGACGCACTGCATTAAATGTAAATAGTCTAGATAGAAGATAACAGGAACGGATCTAGCTAAACTGAATACAGTGTATATATATATATGCAACACCTGGGATGCATATATATACACAATACACTGTAAGTGCAGCTAACTGACTGACTGTTCTGCCTAATCTATCTAACTCAAATCAAATGACACTGTCTCTCTCTCTCTCTATCTCTCAGCACACCGGAACACACACTACACAGGGCCGCCGTGCAGGCGGCCTTATATAGTGTGGGGTGTGTACTAAATCCCCTGAGCCATAATTGGCCAAAGCCACCCTGGCTTTGGCCAATTACAGCTCTCTCTACTGACGGCGCTGTGATTGGCCAAGCATGCGGGTCATAGTGCATGCTTGGCCAATCATCAGCCAGCAATGCACTGCGATGCCGCAGTGAATTATGGGCCGTGACGCGCCACACGAATTTGGCGCGAACGGCCCATATCGTTCGCAATTCGACGAACGATCGAACAGCCGATGTTCGAGTCGAACATGGGTTCGACTCGAACACGAAGCTCATCCCTATTAAGTAATAACAAGAAGTATATTGCAATACAGTAAACAAAAAGAAATACAGTATACTGTTATTATTAAACAGTAAGAGAAATATACTGCAACGATTAAGCAATAGGAGGAATATGCTGAAGAAACAATAATTGTTACAACACACAACCCCTTCTGAACTCTGTACTGGGCAATCCAAACTAGGGGGAGAATATGTATACTGTATAACAAGAGCAGCTCAGCAGCCAGTAATATGCTACCCTATTTCTTCTGTCGACCAACTCATTGGGGCCCAAAGTAGTATCCCTTTAAGAACTGATGCAGGCACTGCCACTGTGTTTCTTGCAAACAAATCTGTCTCTCTATTATCAAGGTGTAGTGCAGGGTTGAACAGCGGCCTCTCACCACTCGGTGTCAACAGGGGGGATCTTCTTCTGCTCACTTGCAAAGTATACCCCGGTCAATGTCCTCAGCCTCTGGCTTTTCAGTTAGGCAGCAGGCTCAACCAGTATCCAGGGCATCCTTCAATGTTCCAGAATGACTGCCACATTGTCTCTCTTTCACTTAGGAACATCAGGCCCCTCACAGCCTCAGTTTCTCTGCAAGTCATGCTTTTCCTTTCTCTTTAGCCCAGGAAAGTTACAACACTCCCCCTCCTCTCCACCACAGTGCTGCTGGGAGCTGAATTCTTTTGCCAGTTTAGTTTGTAGAAACTGTACCTCTCCAATCCTCCACACTCCTCTCTAGAGCAGGGGTGTTAAACACAATTTCATCACGGGCCGCATCAGCAGTATGGTTGCCCTCAAAGGGCCAATTGTTCTTGGGGTGTGCTATGTACAGAGTGCAGAGTTCAAGAGTGTGTTACGTACAGAGTGCAGAGTTCAGGATTATGCTACGTACAGAGTGCAGAGTTCAGGATTATGCTACGTACAGAGTGCAGAGTTTAGGAGTGTGCTACATACAGAGTACAGAGTTCAGGAGTGAGCTATGTACAGATTGCAAGGTTTAGAGGTGCGATATGTATGTAGTGTAGGGCTTAGGGGTGGGCTATGCACAGTGAGCAACCCCAACTCCCCCAAAGCTTCCTTGCATCTCTATTCTCTCCTACCTGGCCTGGCTCTAGTGCCTCTCTGTGTAGGCAGTTCTGCCTTGCTTTGCAGGGAGATCATTCTCTGCCAGATTCTGTAGATCTGTTCCTACCCTGACCGTGTGCAGGGATCTATTAGTTCTGGGAGCCGCTGAGAGCAAAGCTGTCCCTTGTTAACACAGAAGGGTTCTGTGTTTACAAGTGACAGCGGGAAGTGGGAGTGAAGAGTGAAAGCCAGAGGTGGCAGTAAAAAACAATCATTCCATTTGTAAAGAGCCCTGTATTGATTGTCAACACAGGGCTCTGGGCTGTGATTTGAGCCTAGGTTCACACTGTAGCAATGCGGGAAGCAGCGCGATTACAGCGCCAGTTCCCGCATCGCATCTCTCCCACAGACAGTTCACACTGCCCTTTGCGAACCACTGCGGGTGTCAATACAATGTTAATGACACCCTCAGATCAATTTACAGATCACAGTGCGAACTGTGAACTCCCACAGGAATCAGATCGCATAGGTGAGAACACCCATGCGATCTGATTCTAGTGCGGGAAAAAAAAAGTCCCTGTACCATTTTCCTGCCAATCCAATGCGAATTCAGCCATACAACTGTATGGCTGAACTCGCATTGCACAGACATTGCATGCGATCGGCACCGCAGTGCGGGTGCAAATCACATGAAATGTCTTTGTTCGCTATAGTGTGAACCCAGACTGACACAGCTGGTCAACATGTCCCGGCCATGAATTATTGGCTGGAATCTGCTGACAGTCTCCTGCTGCATCAAATCACAGGGGCGTAGGTGGGTGGGGGCATGCGCCCGAAACCCTGGAGCAGTACTGTGATGGGTCGACAAGTGGTTAATTACCAATGGTATTTGTAATATTCAGCATGAGGGGGTTAATGTATTGCCATTGGTCACTGATGCATAAGTGACCAGTGGCAGTTAATTAACCCCTTTGTTCTGCATTAGTGGCACCAGTGTCAGTGTTAACACTCATGCTGCATATTACAAATACCATTGGTAATTAATTGGTAATTAACCTCCCCTCAGCCCCCCCCCCAAAAAAAAACTGCTTAACTCCATATGCAGATGGCAGACCTGTAATTTGCTTACTTGTACTTGGATCCTTCTTGGCTAACCGGGTCCTTTATGCTACAGCTTCAGCTGCAGCACGCTATGCTCCCCTCCTCTGGGTCCTCTCCAATCCCACCTCCCGTCAGTGGCCGGCCTGTCATTGATGTGACACCGGGTCGAGACTACGGTGAGCCTGTCAGACGGGGTATTGCTGCTTACAGGAAGTGAAGGGCTGGGTTATGCTAATGTTATGCCGGGTGCAGGAGTGCACTCGACACATTGTTACAACTATTGCCGGCCGGCCGCCCGCCTGGTGTGTGTCAGTTACACACACAGCAAATTTAGAAGCACTTCACCTGCGCTGTGCCCCCCTTCCTGGAGTAAATTGTCCTGCCCAGGGCACCCTGCCTTCTGCCCCCCCCCCTGTACTGGCCCTGCCCACAGGGGATATATTATATAATTGTGTAATTAATAATAAAGCAGCCCTGATGACCACAGTGATTATTCATGAAAATTAACCCTAATAAGTGTCAGTGAAAGTCTAAATAAGGTCTAACTATCCCCTGACATGAGATGTAAAGTGCTGAACAGATAAATAAAATGTGCCCCAAATTCTTACATATGTAAAGAGGGCTACAGGATCTTAGTTGTTGACCAAGCAGCATTCCAAATGTAATTATTTATACCCAACTGAACCCACTAGGCTTTTGTAAAAGGTGCCACCTGGACACCAGTAAATTGCCACTACATAGACAAATTGGCATGATGGCCCGATGCACACGCACGCACATACAAGGCGTGCACAAAACCACCAGCTGGGCACAATATGGCCCGATACAACCTGGCCTATGTCCCAAATCACACTGGATTGTTGAGGGCACCAAAGACTCATACCCTCCCCGCAACAGGGAAAAGAGGGAGGGGACATAATCACACGTTAAAACAGTACTAGGTCACTTGCTGTGAAGCCTGGCGTTCCCATCGAGGGGAATGCCAGGCTTCACAGCAAGTGACCTAGTACTGTTTTAACACGTGATTCTGCAGTGCAAAAGAATAAAGATGTGAACTGACGCTGTGCACCCTCCCCAACCCCGCAGTCCCCGCTGTGCTTGCCTCTGTGGATGCTGAGCAGTCAACTGGTGTCTTCTCTGTGCAGCGCTTCCAGGATGTATCAGAATGATTTTGATTGGTCAGTGCTGGCACAGAGCATCTCTCCATTCCTAAAGTGCAGCACAAAAAAGAGGGAAGAAAGCAGGGATTTCAAATCCCCAGACTGCTGCACTGGCTGTGTGGGCACTGAAAACTTGTCGTCCCTGGATGTTACCGCTGACTTATTGATTGGTTGAAATCATATCTACCATATCCTTGGAGTTCGGGATTTGAATAATGAGTGCCCACTACAAACTATATCTCATGTTTGGATCCAGTGTATTACTATCAGTGTTGGGATAAGCGATGAAATGATGCCTTGTGATTGATGATTTTATGCTTATATATTATCACCTTCTAGTAAGCAGATTGGATTCACATTGGGTGTGGTGTGCTTTTCCAAACACACTGAAGCTGGTGAAGGGTCCTTTCATATCTATCCCTTCTTGGAAAGATCTGTTATTTTTAAGCGCTGCATTTTGGACTTTTATTTTTATTGTTTGACTATCAACAAACTGTGCTGGCTACTTAGATTAGATGTTAGCTTGGATGCCCACCTCTCCTGTTTTTTTGACTAGTAATATAATATACGAGGAGAATTTCAGAGACCTAGTTCAACAGCTCTCATGATTGGCTGGCAACGATTCAAAGGTATACCCTTTATCGCAGGGACAGAGGGGGTAAAAAAGGGGGAGGGGTATGCCTATATATCAAGAATAATGTACAAGTGAATGTGAGAGATTACATCACTGTGGGAGCTAGGGAGGAGGTGGAATCCTTATGGTGTAAAGGGATGTAAGGGATGAAGCTAAGGGGAAAATAATACTAGGAGTATGCTATAGGCCCCCTAACCTGAGGGTGGAGGGGGAGACGGATCTCCTATCACAATTTGGATCAGCAGCAAGGATGGGAATTGTTTTCATAATGGGGGATTTTATTATCCAGACATAGACTGGGCAGAGGGAACCATGCATTCTCTAAGGCTCGCCAGTTCCTAAATGTCTTGCAGGACAATTTCATGGTTCAGATGCTGGACGCACCAACTAGAAATAAAGCGTTACTGGATCTACTGATTACCAATAATACAGACCTGATCACGGATGTGGAAATACGGGGCAATTTAGGAAACAGCGATCACACGTCAATTGGAATTGGCTTCAGTATAAATCACACAATTAGGAAACATAAGGGGAATACAAAGACACTGAATTTCAAAAGAGCCAACTTCCCTAAACTACGAACCTTGCTAGAAGGCATGAATTGGGATAAAATCTTAGGAACAAAGAACACGGAGGAGAGATGGGTTTTCTTTAAGAGCATATTAAATAAGGGCATTAGCCAATGCATCCCATTGGGTAATAAATTTAAAAGAGCGAACAAAAGTCCTGGATGGCTTAACTCCAATGTAAAAATGCATATAAAAGCAAAGGAGAAGGCCTTCAAAAAATACAAGGTTAAGGGATCATCAGCATTCAGATATTATAAAAAATGCAACGAAATGTAAGGATGCAATTAAGGCGGCTAAGATAGAACATGAAAGACACATAGCAGAGGAAAGCAAAAAAAATCCCAAGAAATTCTTTAAGTATTTAAACAGTAAAAAAGGGAGGACAGACCATATTGGCCCCATAAAGAATGAGGGAGGACATCTGGTTACAAAGCATTGGGAGATGGCGAAGGTATTGAATTTATTCTTCTCCTCAGTCATCACTAGGGAATCGAGCGGCTTCAGTAACCAAAACTACAGGGTTTATCCTCATGACACCTCACAGGAAGCACCTCCATGGTTAACAGAGGACAGAATTAAAATTAGATTTGGGAAATATAACATTAATAAATCACGGGGACCAGATGGCTTGCACCTGAGGGTACTTAGGGAACTCAGTCAAGTAATTGCCACACCATTGTTCCTAATTTTTACTGACAGTCTACTGACTGGAATGGTACCAGCTGATTGAAGAAAAGCCAATGTAGCACCAATATTTAAAAAGGGCCCAAAATATATCCCTGGGAATTACAGACCAGTTAGCCTAACATCAATAGTATGCAAGCTCTTGGAGGGGATGATTAGAGACTATATACAAGATTTTAGTAATGAGAACGGTATCATTAGCAGTAATCAGCATGGATTCATGAAGAATCATTTTTGGCAAACAAATCTACTAAGCTTCTATGAGTTGCCATCTAGATAAAGGAAGGCCCATAGATGTGGTGCATCTGGATTTTGCAAAAGCATTTGACACAGTTCCCCATAAATGTTTTTGCTGTACAAAATAAGGTCCATTGGTATGGACCATAGGGTGAGTACATGGATTACAAACTGGCTACAAAGGTGAGTTCAGAGGGTGGTGATAAATGGGGAGTACTCGGAATGGTCAGGGGTGGGTAGTGGGGCCCCTAGGGTTCTGTGCTGGGACCAATCCTATTTAATTTGTTCATAAACGACCTGGAGGATGAGGTAAACAGTTCAATCTCCGTATTTGCAGATGATACTAAGCTAAGCAAAGCAATAATTTCTCCGCAGGATTTGGAAACCTTGCAAAAAGATCTGAACAAATTAATGGGGTGGGCAACTACATGGCAAATAAGGTTTAATGTAGAAAAATGTAAAATAATGCATTTGGATGGCAAAATATGAATGTAATCTTTACACTGGGGGAGAACCTCTGGGGGAATCTAGGATGGAAAAAGACCTGGGGTCCTAGTAGATGATAGGGTCAGCAATGGCATGCAATGCCAAGCTGCTGCTAACAAAGAATGTTGGCATGCATTAAAAAGGGATCAACTCCAGAGATTAAACAATATTTCTCCTTCTCTACAAGATTCTGGTCTGGCCACACCTAGATTATGCTGTCCAGTTCTGGGCACCAGTCCTCAGGAAGGATGTACTGGAAATGGAGCGAGTACAAATTGCAAACAGAAATGTTGGGAGGGAGCCTAGGCTGCCTCATAAGAAATGGGATTTTTTTTTTTAGTGGACCATTTTATCTGTATAGTAAGGCAAGCACAAACTCAGAAAATATGATAAAAATGACATTTTATTGATTACAAAACATGTAGTATCTGATATAAAATCACGGGCTACAAAGAGTACATTGTAAGTACTTGATACTAAAATCGCTGTTGCGCAAAGTGCTGGAGAGATGCTAGAGTATGCGGTAAGCCAACATGTTTCGCAGTTTCCTGCTTCTTCAAGGGCGTCGCTTGCATCTGTAGATGTGCGCGGGGAGGGAGGAAGGGAGATGGGATGGCCCTAACCGCCCACCAGGGGCGCCCGAACACCCACACTCATCTCCTAATCGCCGCCGGCTGAATTCCTGAGCCCCCGATGTGAGATGCCAAGCAAGTCCATCAGCACTGATACTATAACAAACCTATAGGATTATATAACACCAATTCATGTACAGAGGAAAAATAACACATATTTTTACCCAAGAACAAAAATGTAGAAAAACACAAGCAATCATAGGTTATCAATTGAGTTAGTCATGGTGAGTTACATTAAACGCATAAATTACTTAGTGGTGCTGCACAGTCACAAAATAATAAAATATACTTAGGAAAAAAGGGGAGAGGAGATCAGAATAAAGAAAAAGAAAAAGGGAAATAAAAAGAATATAAAGAACAGAAAACAAGGAAGGGAATCGCAGAAAGAACAACAGATGTTGTGGGGAGGTTCTGACCCTGCTCAGGGTCTTATTACCCCTATACCATCCAGTGAACCAACTGTGTCGCATAGAGACATGCCAGTCAAACAGACAATATTCTACCAATCAGGCTAAATGTATGAATGGAATATGCATTAAATTTGTGGAGAGGAGAGTGGAAACCTTTTATTTGATCAATGTACCATCGAATATGAGGTACAGAAAGATCCAATCAAGTCTTGTCAGTTTAGTGTTGTTAGTTTATAGAAATGGTTTAAATGACAAAGCAGTGTTCAAACAAGAGATGGAAAGATCTGGATACGTAGTCCCTGAGGGTTTATATCATCCTTAAGGTATCGGTCAAAAAGCCTGATGTGCCAACCTAGGTTGGACTTCTTTTCCATCAATTTCCTCAATTTGAGAAAAAACACTTCCATTCCCACATCGGTTTGTAATTGGGGAGTGCAAGTGTTTTGGATGGAGTCCATAAATTGTTCCCATCCTTGGCCTGAAAATTGAGACATTCTGCACAGGGAGGGGGGGACCACCACTGGGAGAATAATGGGGGATAGAAATAATGTTGTATAATGTGACTATGTTGTCACCAACAAGACAATATCTGGGCAAGAATATTTACAAACGGTACCAAGTATAATACAATTAACATCTAATAACCTTAAACTGGAAATAATCCAACCACAACGGGGTTCTTCACCCCAATAGAGAGATAATTGGATATTGGATAATGTTGGATTATTTCCAGATACAGATAAGGGTCCCCAATCCCTAATATTAAATTGCAAACAGAAATGTTGAGAAGGAGCCTAGGCTGCCTCATAAGAAATGGGATTTTTTTAGTGGACCATTTTATCTGTATAGTAAGGCAAGCACAAACTCAGAAAATATGAGCGAGTACAAAGAAGGGCAACAAAGCTAAGAAAGGGCCTGGAGGATATTAGTTATTAGGAAAGGTTGCGAGCACTGAAATTATTCTCTCTGGAGTAGAGACGCTTGAGAGGGGATATGATTTCAGTTTACAAATACCATACTGGGACCCCACAATAGGGATAAAACTTTTTCGCAGAAGGGAGTTTAACAAGACACATGGCCACTCATTAAAATGAGAAGAAAATAGGTTTAACCTTAAACTACGTAGAGGGTTCTTTACTGTAAGAGAGGCAAGGATGTGGAATTCCCTTCCACAGGCGGTGGTCTCAGGGGGAGCATCGATAGTTTCAAAAAACTATTAGAGAAGCACCTGGACGACCACAACATACAGGAATATACAATGTAATACTGACATATAATCACACACATAGGTTGGACTTGATGGACTTGTGTCTTTTTTCAACCTCACCTACTATGCAACTATGTAACTACTGTTAACATTTTCTTTTTATACGGTTTGTGTTTTTGATGTATGTGGACCGAGCCTGGGTATGCCCGATAGGCTCTGTTTTGTATCCAAACTTGAAACCCAATAAAAAGAATGAAAAAATAAATAAATAAAAACATTCATTAATCTGGAGTGGTGAGAGGATTACAGCTGTAAGTTCCTAATTTACGATGTTGGGGTTACAAATACTCCCAAAGGGAGCACTCCAATCAAAGATGCAGGGCTCCTATGTTGTGTGTTCAGACTGCTATGTACAGATTCCACTGGTCATGGGTTTAGAGAGGGACTCCTTGATATTAATTAAGTCCCTTAGCAGTGCTACCTATCAAAATGGTTGTGCTTACGGTACAGTTGTCTCTGTGGTCTGTTTCAGTTGAATTATTAAGGTTTACTAACGGCAAATAGGCTTTTTACATTGCAAGGGAAGTTGCACTTTGCAAGGGAATTTACCCTAGGTTTTCACAAAGAATACATGTGCAAGGAAAATGAAAAACTTGGATGATGTAAGTCAGCAGAGCTTCACCTCATCTACTAAGCTCTGGGGCAAATTCGCTTCCAAACGGAACAGGCCATATGCCTTTAGTAAATCAACCCTATATCGTATAGTCTCCTTACCTAAGAAATCCCTTGCAAAACGCTAGGATTATTGGTAAGTTCAGATACTACCTGAGTGGCTCATCATCTCTGGAAGCAGAAGGACCTCTGGGCATAGTATTACAATAAATTGTTAAGGTATACTGTATCTTTATTGACAGATATGTGTTTTATTATTTGGAGCTCATTTTTAGACTGTCTACCAAGGTCTGTATATGCCAATCCCTGTGTTTCCAAGCAATAATAAATCGTAACATAATCTTAGGGGAAAAAAGGATGATGATGCACAGTCTATGAAAACAAGGCAGCAGACAAGAGTGTGGGAGCCAGAGTAGAATCAGATGATATGCAGTCTCTTCATTCTCTGTTTCTTGCCTAGTAAATATTATTTGCAGCTTCTGCTTAGACTTCTGTATATTCCCTGTCCTGGTTTCATCTTTGTACTTTTGTATAATTGTTTGTCACATCCTCTTAGCAATATTATTACAGTAGAATAAGATTAAATTAGTCAAAAGACTGACTCTATGAGGAATGAGAAATGACTGACTAATGATTTGACTAAATACCTCCAGATTTTGACAAGCCCTCCATTTTGATGTGCAGAATAACAGTACCACATTTATACAGTATGTATTCTTTGTTAAGAATATGTGATTATTCCATGTTATTATTGGAACCGTTAAATATGTATTCTAGAAATTGTTTTGTACTTGTAATTTTCTTTTCAATACCACTGTGTAATTGCCATAGGATAAACTAGGGACCATTATACCTATCCTGCAGGATAAGTCATTTGCTTGTGTCTCAGTAGGTATTCTCCCTGGTGGAACATTATGTTTATATAAACCTATATTATCTAATTTTTCCACCAGAAGATGGTCATGAATTCTGGGTGCCTAATACTGCTTGTTGGTATTCAGCTTTACATTTAAGGTAGGCACAGATTTAGCTTATTACAAAACATTTAACATACTTTTAAAATGCATAGTAAGCTAAAATATTTCCTACCTTTCAGTGACACCTGGAAAAAGTATTCATAATGCAAGCCTACTCCGGGAATGACTCCTTCCATACTGTCAATATCTCTAATGAAAGGCAGGCTTCCTCCGATGATTCCAGAATAGTTCAAGCTGTGTTGATGTCCTGCATGATCAGTGTAACAGGAACAGGAAATGCTCTGGTCATTCTTGGTTTTATAATAAATAAAAAACTTAGGACTCCAAGTAACTACTTTCTATTAAACCTGGCCATTAGCGACTTCTTCACAGGTAAACATTAAATATTGCACATTTACGCTATAGAAAAGTTCCTGAGGCTGAGTCTGCCATTCATCTCAATACATGCACATGGGTCTGCTTCATGATGTGCGGCATATGGATCTTTTCCTTTGACATAGAACAGTTGCTACTATACTACTGAACTGCACAGGTATATGTTGTAGTTCCAAATCTTGATTCATAGTTAATTCCATACCATTGCTGACAAGGGAGTAACAAATACCCCTGACATTAAAAGGGACTATTCAGCTTGTGAGTTTTCTGACAGAAAGTAGTTGATTTAATAAAACTGGAGAGTTCAAAATCTGATGCAGCTGTGCATGGTAGCCAATTAGCTTCTAACTTCAGCTTGCTCAGTTAAGCTTTAACAAAAAAAAAAAATGGAAGCTGATTGGTTTCTGTGCAGAGCTGCACCAGATTTTGCACTCTCCAGTTTTAGTAAATCAACTCCAAAATTGTCAATGTAATAGACAGAATATATGTGAAAGAATATAAATTGCATAGTCACCTTCCATAACACACCTATTAGTTTGGGTTTGTGCTAGAACAGTTAAGATAATAAAGTTTAGAAAAAATTATAATTTTGTACACCTAAATCCAACATTTAATCCTCTTTTTTTATAGCATATAGGCTTGGAGGACTAATTAAGCTTGACAAAAGACAGAATAATCGTACATTATATTGAATGCCTTAAGATATACTCTCCTCTTCTAGAGAAGTTTCTCAAAAATGTTAAAGTTTATTTAAAGCCAGACATTTTTTTTGTTTTATTTAGCATGCAAAGGGGGCTAGAACCCCTGTTTTTTGTGGTCTGTGTCCCTGTTAGGGAGGTTCACCTCCTCTATTTATCTTGGTGACTGTTGTCACTAGGACTAATGCCCTGTACACACGGTCGGATTTTCCGACGTAAAATGTGTGATAGGACCTTGTTGTCGGAAATTCCGAAATTGTGGGGGCTCCATCACACATTTTCCATTGGAATTTCCGACACACAAAGTTTGAGAGCTTGCTATAAAATTTTCCGACAACAAAATCCGTTGCTAGAAATTCCGATAGTGTGTACACAAATCTGACGCACAAAGTGCCACGCATGCTCAGAATATATTAAGAGACGAAAACTGTTGGCTACTGCCCTGTTTATAGTCCCACCGTACGTGTTTTACGTCACAGCGTTCAGAACGATCGGATTTTCCGACAACTTTGTGTGACCGTGTGTATGCAAGACAAGTTTGAGCCAACATCCGTCGGAAAAAATCCATGGATTTTGTTGTCGGAATGTCCGATCAATGTCCGACCGCGTGTACGGGGCATAAGAGTGAGGCAAAATCCAAACTTTTGAGTAGTCAACAGAACAGTAATAGAGTAGAAATTTTCCAGTGTAGACATTTGTTCTGTTGACAACTATTGAAGAATTTCCCTCAGTGTGGCGATATTTCCTCTAACTTTCTGTCTACTGGAAAAGAAGTAAAGGGAAATCTACTTATTGGTGCACAGACTGCAAAGAAACAAAAGTTTGGGCTTTAGATACACTTTAAGATTTGGTATAATATATGTGATCATTGCATAAGTTATCAAATTTGTCTAGTGCTAAATATTTTTCACTTCAAAGAGCTGCCTACACTGTGCACATTATTGATAAGGTCTGATTTATTTTCTAAAGAAAAATACCAGTTGTCTTTTTTTATTGAAGACTGGTTGAATGGAAGTTGTTGTTAAAGTTAATAATAAAATGGCAGAAATAGGATTCTAACGTTTTTTTTTTTTTTTTTTTCTGTGTACTTCAGAATTAGTGCACACAATCTAATGTCAAAGCAGCTCAAGCATTATTGGCTACTTTCTGTATGGCTGATTTCTGTTCAAAGATGACAGTATCTTGCTGCCTCCTCGTTTCTCCTCCCATATTACCATATTACATGCAGATATTAAGGAAAAAAAGCAAAGCTCTGTGAATAAAAAGCATGATGAGCTCTGTAAGCAGTATATAAGTTATCACTCTACTGGATTACTTTTTTTTTTAAGTCTATTATTGAGAATGCAGCAGAGGGTGTTGGAGCATGCAAAGCTGTCGGGAATGCCCAAAACTTCAATTTGGATAGGAACTGATCTGGGAATAATGTTAGGGAGCTTTCACTGTTGCAAGAGTATGCTAGACATATAAAGCCAGGGGCTCTCTCAGCCCACTAGATTTCACATTTTACTAAAATATCACCCTTGGGTGTACTGACCATTTAAAGGCCCCCTGAATATTACAGTTTAAATGGTGTTGCAGGAGAGCAGAGAAAGCAGAGTGATGTCCTTGCCATAATACTAATACTCTTTCATTATTCAATCACAGGGTGAGGGGGTGAGAGCAGGTTGCTGGCCAAGCTATACAGAAAAGGGAGGTTATCAACATTGCTTTGCAATTGACCGGTGTACCTGGATCATATACCTGATCAAGCACAATTACAAAGATTTTGTTGGCAGGTAAATCAGTTTATTCTCTTGGTACAGCTATGCTTTTCCATAGACTTCTATTATGTCCTGGGGTTTTGGTGCACAAAAAAACGCAGGACATATAAAAGTCTATAGGAAAGCGCAGTTAACATCCATGAAAAGCATGCATTGCACTGCAGTGAGGGCAGTGTGAAAGCACCCTTAATATGCTTCAATTCTTGATCCCCTCCTTTTTGTGTAGATTTAGACATTCATTTAGAACGCGGTCCAGAGGCTACTGACAGTTGGTGAGGAAGCGATGTGACGTCTCCTCACTGCCTGTTTTCGCTGCCCATTTTTGCCGACAAAAGCACCACATCCATGTGCATTGTACATGGTTATGGGGCATTTGCGGCACTTCCCCATTGTTTTGAATGTGTAGCATTTGGCGGGTTTGCTACATATCAGGTGAACTTTGCCTTGGGCGTAAAGTGAAACAACTCACCCATAGCATGTAAACACCCCCCTCCGCCCAAAAATGGAACTTCTGCTTTAAGTGCTGGTGACCCCCTGACATGCCACATTTGGCATGTTATTTTTTGGGGGAGAGCGGGTACCTTGTTTTTACAGGCACCCACCTCCTACTTCCTCCCCTGGCGTCACAGGCCCCAGAAGATTGTCCGGCCATTCACAGCGCACAGCACGTTTCGCGCATGCACATTGCGTGCCCGGCTGTGAAGCCTCAACCGGGCACCCACAGTTAGAAGAGGAGGGGGAGAGGAGCGAGGCTTCCTGCACCCGCATCGCTGGACCGTGGGACAGGTATCTGATTATTAAAAGTCAGCAGCTACACTTTTTATTGCTGCTGACTTAAAAATGGGTGGAACTCCGCTTTAAAGTGGATGTAAACCCATTCTGCAGGCTTGTACCTACAAGTAAGCCTATAATAAGGTTTACCTGTAGGTACTATGAATAGAAGGTTTTAGGAGATTTTCATACTTCATCCAGCCGGTGATGTTACCGATGCATGTGCGATGAAAGGA
Organism: Aquarana catesbeiana; assembly: GCF_042186555.1. Lineage (NCBI taxonomy): Eukaryota > Metazoa > Chordata > Amphibia > Anura > Ranidae > Aquarana > Aquarana catesbeiana. The sequence continues at coordinate 477,788,405 of NC_133328.1, forward strand.
CGGTATATCCATACCGTACCTTCAGAGCTCCGTGCCGCAGTCCGTGACTCCCGTGCGCATGCTTGGGAGTGACGTCATCACAGCGCGGCCGATCAGACGGCCGGAGGACGCAAACCCGTAAGGAAGACCGGGTTAAGATGGAAGCGTCTGTCAGAGCTCACAGCACGGTGGTGCTGGGCTTCGTTCTAAGGTAAGTATTTCATAATGTGCTAGTATGCAATGCATACTAGCACATTATTTAAAAAATGGGGAGGGAATATGCGCTAAATATTTAAATAAAAAAAATAAAAAAGACATATGAAGGGAAAACAGCTGCTAGGACAGGTCAATAGATATACCAAGTAAAAAATAATAAAAAAAGGTGCAGTGCTATTAAACATGAATAAACATGATTCATAAAAAATGAATGTGGCAATCAAAAAAATGTAATCAGTAAAAAGTTAAAAAAAAGTCCATAAACAAATGGAAGAAATGGCCAATGGCAAAAAGAGATGAAATCATGTATCGCAATCCAGTACATGAAGGGTGAAAAACCGGAAGAAAAAAGGGTGCATATAGGAAGAAATCCAGCTTCCCCAAAAACCTCTGTGTAGAACACCTCCCAAGTGACGAAGAAGAATGGCAGCTTACCAGAATGTATTGGCTTCCAACCTAATGGAAAATCCAACAGCGCGGTAGGGAAACACGTATCCCAATGAGATCCACAAAAGTATAACCAGTCCTGGTAAATCTCTCCTCACAGCCTCACACAGGTATATAGGTAAAAAACAGAAGGAGGACCATAGCGCGATACTGTATATAAAATTTATTGAATAAAAAACGGAGTACACAAACATGGTCAACAATTCAAACAAGCGTGTAATCAAACAATGCTGCAGCATTAGCGAGATAGTGTATGGAGGGGCCGTAAGAGTGTCATAGCGTCAATGCTAGCACATTATGTCTTTACTTTTCAGGGTTTTAAAAAAATAAAATAAAAATTTGACGCGGTTTGTTTCATCTTTAAGGGGGGTTTTTGGTCGGCAGCATAATTGCGGCACAACCCCACATTTTTTGGCCGCCCATGAACCACATGTCTAAATGAAGCCATAATCTAATACTATAATCTCTTAATGCTCTCATGTGCCAAAGGGAAATATTTTGAACTGTTTACTAATATAATGTATCAAGTGTAATAGAAAATATAGTACACAATTTTAGAGTGAAAATATGTATTTTTTTTTCAAGGTACTTTCTCTCTCCCACTCTATCTGAAGAATTTCATTATCAACAAAGAATGGGTTCTTGGAAAACATATTTGCAAACTTTGGCTTACAGTCGATTATACCTTGTGTCAGTGTACAGTTTATAACATTGTTCTCATCAGCTGTGACCGTTTTCTGGCAGTCACCAGGGCTGTAAGTTAAATTAAAATATTTTTTACACAAATATTTTTGAAAATGCAGTAAAGCATGCCAACAGTATGAGACTCTTTTCTGGAAAAAGTGGGTCAGGCTATTTATTGTAAAAGTTGTGGTGCAGATACAGAAAGCTTCCCCCGCCAGCCTCATTCTTGCCTGTCTTCAATCTAACCAGATATTCCCAACTAAGCTGCAGAGCTGCTTTTTCAAACTACGTTTCTTTGCTTCCCTTGCTGAGCAGATCAAAAAGGCAACACCTGATGAGGCAGAGGCAGTTAGTCAAGTGATCTATAGTCAGTTGAGCGAACCTCCACTGTCAAAACTGGTGTGCGGGCAGCTAAGCAGGAGCTTAATAGTATGCAGCATTTATAAAAGATCCAGCAACTCTGAGGAGCTTCTCCCTGAATGCTTCCTGATCCCTCCAGCTGTTCGTCTGTATTATCAGTACAGATGGGAAGGCCTGGAAAAAAGTGAAAAATTGGGGAAAGTTTTTTCAGTTTTTATCCCGAAAAAATTGAAAGGAAAAGAGTGTGGAATGTGTTCTATTACAATGATAAATAACACATCTATGACATGGTATTCAAACTTTATAATATGACCTCAATGAAAGATTTCTGAGACTTTATGTGAAGTCTTAAATTATTGCAAGTTCTCTCAGCTGAATGAAGACAAGCAAATCCTGGAACACAATTCAAATAACACTGTATTTCGTAGTTCACAAACAAGGTAAAAAAAGCATTTCTACCACTAGGGGGCACTGGTGGGTAAAGGCTCCAATTTAGTTAGATTTTGGGCTCCATCTTGTACCTCCTACAGTTGGGTGATTGTTGGGATACAGTAGATAGTAGTTTCTGTCCTTTCAGGCTTAAATTGATAGCTAAGAGGGCATATTTGTCTGACAAATTAGTCTATCTTTAAAACATTTAAATGATTCCTATTAATAACCTCCACCAATACAGCATAATGTTCTCTATAGTCTGGTCAGTAAATAGTTTTTTCTTTTCCTCCTCTCAGTAAAATGGTGAGAGCAACATCCAGAGTTTGAAAACATTTCCACAGTGCAATTTTTGCTGAAAGCAAAGCTGCAATTTGCAAATATTGTGAGAATAAATATTCTTTTTCCTTTGCTACAAGTATGACAAAACACATCCTGGCATGCCAGAGGTGCCCTAAAGACACTAAAAAATACTTTATAGAATTAAATGATGAGGACCATAATGAAAGTGCAAGTAGCTTTTCCCTCCAGAGTTCTTATTCCAGAAAAACTTTTTCTACTGCTTCTGGATCATTACAAAGTGTTTCTTCACCAGCAGCATCTTCAAATAAGGAAGTGTTACAAACCATGGCCTCACAAAAATACACAAAACAGTCCTTGTTATTCCATTTGTAATAAAAAAAAAAAACAAATTAAAAAGCAAGTTTAGTTATTTTACTGAATTAAGCTGTACTTTTATTTCAAGCATAATATTTTATTTATACACTGCAGTTCATTTTCCCAGGGTAACAAAATGACTTTCAATTTGTAAAACTAATCCACACTGAATTTATTTCTAAATTTTTAGGAACTTTTTCATTTTTATCTGGAAAAAAAAAACAAGGAAAAAATGTATTTACTTTTCTCAAGGCTTTATCATTTCCAGAAATGTTACATCTCTAGTTACCAGGGCTACCCTGAACTTCACTGGGAGGGACAGTGCCTATAGGGTAATCACAAGTAATTGTGTTCTGTACTGTTTCTCTGAAGTAGTGATTCTCAGCTAGACTTTCTGTTCGTATAGTGAGTCTTATAGAGACCATGTTATTAGCCACATGTTACCCTGATTGAGTCACAGAGACATTGCTGTGAAGAGACCTTGGGGGTGATTTACGAAAGCCGCGCGCCATCAGTAGAGGCGCATGGTGAGGCGCAACGCACATTTCCATAATTACGAAATGGTGCGCCGGTAACAGAGCATGAACCCCCCATTTTCTATAGCGATCTTGGCGCATGGAAGAATGCAATCTGTGCGCCACTATGGACATGGCGCATGGCATCTCCAATTCAATATTGACAGAAGATGGAGGTGCCAATATTATGGGGTGATGTGAGGAAGTTTAGTAACAACTGCCCAAGTAACGAATATGCCCAAAATAGAATGAGAAAGTAACCTTTTCAGAGAAAGCCTGATGTGCCTGCAAGTACGTTTAGAACTGCGTGAGATCAATGTAAGCAGTGCGCATGCACAAGCGGCTCTTGTGCTCATTCACATGAGTTTGTTCACTGCACGGCCAAAATCTTAGTAAATGTTAAGCAACGTACATGCAATTGCACAGGTTGAACGGGCGCACCCCTGAACTTGACAAATTTTTTTTTTATGCTGGTTCACCTCTATGTATTTTTTCAAGGAGATTTACACACAGGTCATGTTAGAATGTTACGTTGCCAACATGTGACATGCACCTTGTTAAAATTATGTAAAAAGACCCTCACTCCTCTAGCTCCTCCTAAAAGGGCATCCCATATAATGCATATGATTTCCTTGGGCTAGCTTTTGCTTTTAAAGGGGAACTCCACACTCCATTCACCAATGCTCTTGTCTCCGCCCTCTAATCCCTTCGATTTCCATGGGCTAGCTGAACCATACAAGGCCACATGCACTCAACATAGCTGGCTGCCTTTGGGGCATGTTGGGCTCAGCCCAATACCAACCACAAAGCACCTTGTACCCACTAGTTTGAAGGGGCTTTCTACCTTTCGTAAAGCCCCCTGTCTGCAGCCCCCCACAACCCCAGCCTAGGGTTGTGTGGAAAAAGTCCTTGTCTCCCTGAATATGGGAACAAGGTGGTTGACTTTTGGGGTGCCCGAGCCCCTCCTGCCCCCAAGCATCAACCCCCCTTTCATGGGCTAGCTTGCTGTGTGTTTGGCTAGGGGTTTGTTAGTGTGTGGGTGGGGCACAATATTTTTTTATTTTGGGGTGGTATTTTTCACGTGGGGGTCCTCATTTTAAACAAATAAAACCAATAAATAATTGCGCTATTACAAAAAAGTAGTGCAAGTGATAGCTGCCAGCATGTAACAATGTGGTAAACAGTGTAGAAATAAATAGATACTAAACACATGCAGCGCTAAAAATATGCATTTACATCTTAAACATATATAGCATCATAATATATCGTGAGTGAGTGACCAAATGCTAAGTGCATAACTTATGCCAATATAGGCAATGAGTATAATAATTTGGGCATATCACAAATAAGCAAATTAAGGAAAAAAGTCCATTGGTGTGTGATGAACCATATATTAGTCCACATAAACTGGGGGTTCGTGGGCATATGTGGTGTCACATCTGCGCGTGGAGCGGAGACTGGAGCAAACTATGTATAAGGAGGCACTTTAGACACAGATCTTCTAAAAATCCCACTCAAAACTGTAAACGATAGGAGTGAATTACCAGTAGGGGATGGACACAGTCACCGTACGGTGAAGTGTCAAACGGGCTTGAGGGATCCAACGATCCCAGGGATATCTGGCTGAAGAAATCCTGATGGGGAGTCCCACCGGGGGTGACCGTAACTATCCAATGATGTGTGGGTCCACGACCAATCCGGACATCTCTCTTAGATGGGATGAGTGTGCAGAGAAAAATGGCTAGGGATCAACGGGGTCCCATTCATGGAAGAAGGAAAGAGCATGATGCCCCAGTAGAAGGACGATGGTCCGAAACATGTCGGGTTGCTAAAGCCTACAGATGCTCTGTTACCACGTGATTTTATCTTATTCTTCTTTGTGATCACGTTTTATCTATTTAAGTGCACTGTCTAGCACTTCCCAGCTTTTCAATAAAAGCATTTTTTATCGGATTCATGTCCTATGTGGAGATTTTTTGCTCTTTCCTTCTTCCATGAATGGGACCCCGTTGAGCCCTAGCCATTTTTCTCTGCACACTCATCCCATCTATGAGAGATGTCCAGGTTGGTCGTGGACCCACACATCATTGGATAGCTACGGTCACCCCTGATGGGACTCCCAATCAGGATTTCTTCAGCCAGATATCCCTGGGATTGTTGGATCCCTCAAGCTCGTTTGACACTTCACCGTACGGTGACTGTGTCCATCCCCTCTGGTAAGGTTATTCACTCCTATCGTTTACAGTTTTGAGTGGGATTTTTAGAAGATCTGTGTGTAAAGTGCCTCCTTATACATAGTTTGCTCCAGTCTCCGCTCCACGCGCAGATGTGACACCACATATGCCCACGAACCCCCAGTTTATGTGGACTAATATATGGTTCATCACACACCAATGGACTTTTTTCCTTAATTTGCTTATTTGTAATATGCCCAAATTATTATACTCATTGCCTATATTGGCATAAGTTATGCACTTAGCATTTGGTCACTCACTCATGATATATTATGATGCTATATATGTTTAAGTTGTAAATGCATATTTTTAGCGCTGCATGTGTTTAGTATCTATTTGGTCCTCATTTTAAGCCTTAACAGACCCAAATGGCCTTTTATGTATTGGTGGGCAGGCTATTTTTGGTTTTGGGTTAAAATCTTGCAGCTGCAATGTATATTTGTACATTTTCTCTAAAGCCGTACATCTTTGAAGCAGCATTTTGGATACATGCTACAGATGCACCACTTTACAGGCAGATTAACCCCCTCCCCCCCAAGTTACTAGTTTTTGCATTTTTAAAGGCACTTCTCCTTGTTTCGTTTTTGCAGTTGTCCAAATTGGTGACATTGATATATGTCCCTCAGTGTGGGACCTGGGCCCCATACCCATTTTAAGGCCAATAACTAGAATATAAGCCAGCCAAGTGGGGACTAGCAAAATTAACAAGTCAGTTCCCATAGATTGCAATGGTATTTGTTGTATAACTTTTGCCCATGTTAGGCTCTTTGTTTGCCCCCCTGGCCCGGGGGGTGTTTGTCCCATCTGTAATTTTGTAGCATGCTGGATGATGTGCTTAATTTTGGACAAGATGGTGGCTTAATTTGTGATAGCTGCATTTGGGTTGGTCTGGGCATGCTCAGAGACTTTGGTTTTTTTGGTGTGGCTTTTGGTGTGTGAAATGCATTTGGGTTGGTCTGGGCATGCTCAGGGACTTTCATTTTTTGGTGTGGCTTTTGGTGTGTGAAATGCATTTGGGTTGGTCTTTGCATGCTCAGGGACTTTAGTTTTTTGCTGTGGCTTTTGATGTGTGAAATGCATTTAGGTTGGTCTGGGCATGCTCGGGACTTTGTTTTTTTTTTGTGTGTGAACAGCACTTGGATTTTTCTGGGCATGCTCAGAGAGTGTGTTTTTTGGGTTAGTAATTTAAGGATATCCTTAACAGGTGTACCCACTTTAAAGTTCTGTCTCTACACTGGGTGAACTTGCATTTTGTGTGTTTCACGGACTGTGCATGTGTTGCAAAATCTTCCTCAAGATGTGGTGACTAATAAGTCCTTTTAACTCCTTTTACCTCCTGTTAATTTCATCTGCAAAATGGTCAGACCTCAGATATTCTGTTAGTGTCTCAAATTAACATGCATGTGTTTTTTTTGCTTACCTTGCTCTTTTCCAAGTCCTGTTTTGTTGATCAATAAAATTTGTAGCAAATTTTTGTTTTGTGTTTTAATAATTTGTTTTGCAGATGCATGCTCAATCCAAGTAATGCATTTTACACCCCCCCTAAACAATTTTTATGCAAAAGATTTCCCAGCTGCAGCTTAACTAGGCTGATTGGCATGGCAAAACAAAAAAAGGTGTGATTTGTCTAAAAGCTACTTTCCTAGTGCCTTCATGGTAGCATATGCATGGATTGTGCGTATGCTGCCATGGATAGGCACCAGGAAAGGAAAATTACAGAGAGGTAAGTATTTAATTTTCCATTTTAGCGCAGTGGTTCTCAGCCTTAGTCCTCAAGTACACCTGACAGGACATGTTTTGGGAATTTATCTTAGCTAAAATAACTGTCCAAAATACCAAGCCATTGACTCCAATTTAAAGCACCTTAAAAGATGAAGGAAAACCTGCAATCATGGCCAGTTGGGGGTACTTGAGGACAGGGTTGAGAACCACTGATTTAGAGCACTGAGCTAAAATCTATCTCAAGACAATCCTATTCTAATTGTGGGCATTTGAGGGAAACCAAGTAAGTGTTAGAACCCCTGCTTGTATTTTTTAGGTTGGGCTTTTTCTCCCTTTTCTGAAAATTGGCTTCACTTCCTGTCACCTAGCCAAACAGTAAGTGAGGGTAAAACCCTACCAATGTCTTTCCTTGGGAGCACACAGGTCAATCTAACTGGTGTCCCCATTAAACAAATTCCACTCTAACACTTTGTTGTGTACACCCCAAAGTATTAGGCATTTTGGAGTTTATTAAAGGCAAGTGTACTCGCTGTAAATCTAAGGGGAAGCACTGGTGATTTTATCATCCAATCATGTAGAAGCAAAGATACTCCTTTTTTATTTTCCTTGCATGTCCCTCTTGGATCTCCAGCAACTGCACTTCCAAGTGCACTTGTAGTGCAAAGTGGATTTGCCTTTAGTAAATAAACCTCAAAGTCCAAGATACCTTATAATTTGGGGTGTACACTGCAAAATGCTAGAGTGCAATTTCCCTAATGGGGAAACTATTTAGATTGACCTGTTTGTCCCCAAGGAAAGACATTGGTAGGGTTTCACCCTCACTTCCTGTTTGGCTATGTGACAGGAAGTGAATAAATTTGAAGTAGAAACTGGCAAAATTTGGGAGGTGTCTTCACCCTATCAGGAGTGCAGACATCCCCAAAAACTGACACGACTTCTAATCCCTCTGAACTCTATCCCCAAGCAAAAATAAGAAAGGATTTCATTTAGTTTAACTTTGCAAAGACACATTCCTTCAGCTGTGACACATGTCAATGGCCCATTTAGACCTTGTTTAATAGAAAACACCAGTTGCCTTTCAATATAAACCTTTGTTAGTCCAGTCCTGGAAATCTGCATCTGCTTTACTATTAATTTCCATAAAAATTGGGTTCCTGCATCTAGATGTGTGACCGCTGTGTATGTGAGATGCGTGGAGGTATGTACCCGTGGCACATATCTGGTTGCCGGAAGCGGTGGCCAGCACACAGGAATGACATCACGCCCCTCCAAGAAGTTGCATGCAGACATCCCAACCTGCAAAAACTCATTTCAGGGAGGTGGCAAACTAATTTCAGAGAGGTTTTGCGCCGTTGCTGAACCCCACCCCCAATTAAATGCAGCCTCACCGTGCCCATCATTGCAGCCCCACCATGCCCATAATTGCAGCCTTACCGTGCCCATAAATGCAGCCTCACCGTGCCCATAATTGTAGCCTCACCGTGCCCATAATCACAGCCTCACTGTTCCCATAATTGCAGCCTCACCATGCCCATAATTGCAGCCTCACCATGCCCATAATTGCAGCCTTACCATGCCCATAATTGCAGCCTTACCGTGCCCATAAACCCAGCCTCACCGTGCCCATAATCCCAGCCTCACCATTCCCATAATCACAGCCTTATAGTGCCCATAATTGCAGCCTCACCATGCCCAAAATTGCAGCCTCACTGTGCCAATAATTGTAGCATTACCGAGCCCATAATCGCAGCCTTACAGTGCCCATAATTGCAGCCTTGCAGTGCCCATAATCGCAGCCTTACCATGCCCATAATCTCAGCCTCACTACAGTCAGTGCCTGGATTACACACAGCAGGCATCCCCGCAGTGTCTAGGAATTCAGTGTGAAAACTTTGGCTGCGCTGTGACAAAAGTCCCGCCCTCCTCCTAGACCAACTCGTGTGATAGACGCAGTGTTCGGTCTATTACACGAGCTGGTCTAGGAGTAGGGCGGGACTTTTGTCACAGCGCGGCCAAAGTTTTTACACTCAGTTCTGACTGCTGTGTGTGACATGTAGTGGAGGAGGGGGAGGAGGGAGGGGAGCACTACAGGCAGCCACAGACAGAGCAGCTCATGCGGCTGTACTCCATTCGGCCGCTCGGTCTGCTCTGTCTGTGGCTGAGTGACAGGCTCAGCCGGGAGATTGCCCGGCGCTTGTGGGGGACCAGGTGCCTGCACCCAAATGCGGGAGACTCCCGCGACTCGCGGGAGAGTTGAGATGTCTGTGCATGTACTGCTGCTAATTTATTCCCACCACCATGCCCCGCTCACTGTTCTCTGAAGAAGAGCTGATCCTTATTTGCAAATTAAGATATTATTTTATTTATTTTTACATGGGGTGGTTTTTGTGTGGGTCATGTGTGTATGTCTAAAGGATTTGGCCTCAAAACACACACCTACTTCCTGTGTAGAGATTCTCTTCCAGGACAATGTATATTGCTTCCTGCTTCAGTGTGTGTGTGTATATATAGATATAACTATATATATATCTATAGATGTAGGTTCTTGTGTCCACCAGCAGAGAGAAGTTGGGTAGATGCCACACTCCCAATTATGGAGGCATAATAAGGTCTAGCACAGGGGTCTTCAAACTACAGCCCTCCAGTTGTTTAGGAACTACAATTCCCATCATGCCTAGTCATGTCTGTGAATGTCAGAGTTTTACAATGCCTCATGGGATGTGTAGTTCCGCAACAGCTGGAGAGCCGTAGTTTAAAGATTTCTGATCACTCTAGCATGTCTTGAAAAAAGTTGGTTTTTCATGTGCCTTGTATAATGCCCAAGAAATATCATTTGGAAAATACAAGTGGGTCATGGCACATCTACATTCCAAATTAGGCACTTAAGATGGTCATGCACTATGCAATCTGATTGGCCAATCTCTGTACAACTCGATATTTAGGCAAAATAGGTAATAGGAAGACGCGCTTGAATTATTAATTCATATTATAGGAAATCAAACAGGCTCTTGCACTAAATCTAATTTATTTAAGATCTAACTGATTGCAGTGTATGGTCCCCTTTAAATATCAAGATCTGAAAATATCAATTTATTGAGTTTAGAAACACTTATGCAGGTATTTATTATCGCTATTGTGCTTCAAAGTGCGCTGGTTCGCACATTCGATTAATGATTTTTCCAGCGCACCAATTAATGTATGAACTGGTGCAATCTTCTTAGTAAATCACCCCCCCCATGTTTGTGCAACTTTCATTACTCTGCACTGCATGCATGTTTTTGTTATCCTGAACCTATTTGGAATTACTTTGTCTAACTTTGCACCTGTTTAGTAAACTGCAAGTTACAGGTATGCTCTGTCTGATATTTGGGCTAATTACTCATTCTGTTAAAACACTTTAAACTATGGAGATTCATTTATATTTATATCCCTGACCATCTGCTTAAAGAACCAGAGAGATTAAGGCAAAATACAGGCTAATATTTTACCGTTTTCTGGTAAGAAAAGGTGGTGGTGAATCACAAGTGTTTTAGATTGCACATTCCTGTTCAGCACAGTGGATTAATATATGAAGAATGCATATTGGGACTTTTTGAAAATATATATATATATATATATATATATATATATATATATATATACATATATATATATATATATATATATATATATATATATATATATGTTGCTAAGTACAATTGATTATTTATGTGAATCATTAAGGTTGTAATTTACATATTTGATGATATATTTTGACACATATTTTTCAATATCTTTTTATATTATTTGACACTTTCTAATAATCTTTGGCACCAAAGGGTCAGCACAGTTATCTATTTTATATATATATATATATATATATATATATATATATATATATATATATATTCTAATTGTCCCCACTGGTACTAGTGGCGAACTGCTAGCTGCATCATACCCTATATTTTGATACAATTTTTTGTTTTGTTGAACCGGTGGCAAATATCACACATTGGAACTTCTAGGGGGCTGATAACTTTTCCAACTGATAACTTTTCCAACTGTAAACTGGTCTGACTCCTCATGCCAGCCTTAAGTAACACTCAGCTGAGAGTCTCATATATTATAATCTCATAAGACACAACAAGCATGGGGGCACAGAGGCTGAAAGACTTTTGACCATTTCGCTTCAGCACACCAGGAACCAAAAAAAAAGGCAAACTATTGCCTTACCCTGCAAGGAGTTCAGTTGTAGGGGAACAGACCCAAAGTGGATGAATTGTAAGTATGCACAACGCCATTCCACCAGTACAAATGTACAAACTGTGCAAGGACAGCAACACTATAAAAGCCCTGCTGTTCTAGACCATGGGCAATGTGAGCTATAAAGAAATCTGGATCTAATTAGCTCCTGGAAACATAACACCTATTTATCTTCTTACAGGTAAAATATCGTGATCAGCAAAATAAAATGAAATTGGCCTTTGTGAAGATGATTTCTGTCTGGATTATAGCCTTCCTTAATTTTGGCCCAGCGATAATAATCTGGGAGTATGTGGTGGGTTACAGCGTAGTACCAGAAGGAGAATGTAACCCAGAATTTTACACAAGCCGCTACTCACTTTACTCCTCCATTTTTGACTTTTTCACTCCAATGACAGCAATTGTATTTTTTAACCTCAGTATATACTCTAATATCAGAAGTAGAATAAAGAACAAAGTCCCATCTCTAGACAATAATTCAATTGTTTTAGCAGAAGGTTTAAGAAGCAATGACATATTTGTTATAGATTGTAAAGAAGACAACTTAAATAGCCCGGCAGCTTTGAAGCAACCTAATCAGGATCTTTGTACAAATAAGCACAACTTCTTAAGATATTTTGTAGTGATTTGTGAAAGCAATCATACTCAACCAGCTGCAAAAACCAATGAAATGTCAAACAGAGTTCAGACCTTGGATTCTGCCAGAAACTCAGCATTGTCTAAGGACAAGAAAATGGCAAAATCATTAGCTCTGCTTGTGTGTACGTTTTGCATCTGTTGGGCACCATATTCCTTACTTACTATTATCTCGGTGGGCTTTTGTGATGTTTGTGTGTCTCCAGCTGTGTTTGATGTCACCTGCTGGCTATTCTTCTTAAATTCATCAATTAATCCCTTTCTATATCCATTTTGCCACCCCGCATTTAAGAAAACCTTAATACAGTTTTTCTGTGTTAAAAAAAATTATGGAAAAAAAGAATAAACCATGGGACCACACAGACCAACCTCTCTTCCCAAATCAGAAACAAACAATACCTAAACATTAATCGATGCATACTGTGAATTGTTGTTTCCATTGCCATAGCACTTTATTGGGGTTAAATTCATAGCTAATTAATAACATAAAACCATGAAAGAGCACCTAGTTGTGTAACTCAACTTCCTCCTGAGGGTCCATAAACAAATTGTTTTTCCACCTTGAGAGTGACCTTATCCCCATTAAAAATCTGCCTACAATGATAAGGGTCACTAAATACATTACAGTCTGGCCATATAATCAACTTTAGATTTACCAGATCTATTTATTATGAAGACCTACCGTACATTGCAAAGTTATGAGTAGATCTAAATGAAATTGTATAATCAAATTGTAACATGTGGTGAGCATAAGCAAAGTACCAGACCACCAGATAGTAAATCCCTTGCCAAAACAAGGTCCTGTAATGAGTAGGGATGAATGGAATAATTTTAGTGAAATAAATTTCACGGGGAAATTACTGTCTTCATCATTGCCAAAATTTGGATGAAATTAGCCTCTAATGTCACCATATTTTCTGCTTAAGCAATATTTACTTAAAAAGGTATACCCCTCAGAAAACCTTTGCATGTTGCTTTGCAAAGTATTATTTTTTCCTTTTTTTGTACTATTTCTTTTTTTATTTTACGATTTTCACTGTCTTTTTATCTGTATTTAAAAAAAAAGCAAAGGAAGCATTAGAGAAATTGCGTATGGTCTCTTTAGAACATTATTATTTTACTTTTTTCTGCAGCTTTATTTTTTTTTATGTCAAATAACAAGAAATCACAAAAATTCCTTAGAAAAAATACAGACACACACACGTCAGGAGCCATGTAAAGCAACCCAAACTAAATTTTTATCATTTTGTTCCCACAAATAGAGCTTTCTTTTGGTGGTATGATCACCTCTGGGATTTTTATTTTCTGCTAAACAAATAAAAGAATGACCGAAAATTTTGAAAAAAAATGTTTCGGTTACAAAACCTTGTAAATAAGTAAGTTTTCTCCTTCGCTGAGGGCACTGATAAGGCGGCACTGATGGGTACCAATGAGGTGGCACCAATGAGGTGACACTGATGAGGTGGCTTTGATGGGCACTGATGATGGGCATTAATATGCGGCACTGATGGGGCACTGATAGGTAGCACTGATATGCAGCACTGATGGGTACACATAGGTGGCACGGATGGGCACTGATAGGCGGGACAGATGGGCACTGATAGGTGGCACGGATGGTCACTGATAGGCGGCACGGATAGGTGGCACTGATGTACTGTAACGTATGGTACTGATGGATGCCAATCAGTGCCAAATGCTAATGCTTGCCAATCAGTGATGCCCATTGTGGGCACTGATTGGCATCCATTGTGGGCACTGATTGGCACCCCTGGTGGTCTAGGGTGGCATACCTGGAGGTGACACCCATGGTGGTCCTAGTGGAATCCCTGGTGGTCCAGTGTGGGCATCCTCGGGGGGGGGGGGGCTGCGCTGATAATCGATCAGCACAGACCCCCCCGTCAGAGGAGCAGCCGATTGGCTCTCCTCTACTTGTGCTCTTCCTGTTTACATCGTGATATCGTGACATCGTGATAAGCTATGATTGGACACGGCTGATCACGTGGTAAAGAGTCTCCGTCAGAGACTCTTTACCTAGATCGGAGTTGCAGTGTGTCAGACTGGCACACCGCAACAACGATCACCGCATATGACGTCCGGTCAGGATATTGAAACCACTTTGCCGCCGTCATTTTGCTATATGGCGAGAGGCAAGTGGTTAAAGTGTCTTGATTCACACTGAAATTTCAGCAAATTGAAAATGGCCAATTTTGCTGACCGCTAATGATGAATAAGTAGTCCCAACTCCTCCATAGTAGCCCACATGGACACTATGGGGCTGATTTACGAAACGTTTGCACCATGAGTTGAGGTGCACAGCGAGGCGCAATGCACATTTTCATATTTACGAAACGCACGGGAGAATGAAATCTGAGTGCCATTATGGACATGGTGCACGGCATCTTCAATTCAATATTAACAGAACATGGAGGTGCCAATATTATGGGGTGATGTGAGGAAGTTTAGTAACAACTGCCCAAGTAACAAATATGCCCAAAATAGAATGAGAAAGTAACTTTTTCTGGGCAAGCCTGCCTGTCATGGAACGTCCCACATGACCTGTAGGACAGACTTGTGGGCACCGAGCTTCACACAGTAGTATAAACACAATAACAGGAGCTAATTACAATTAACAATACAAACAACGATCCCCCCCCCCTCTTCAGCCTATTCATCAACAGTTCGGCTCCTAGCCAGTCCTGGAGGCTAATGTGATCAGCTCACTCAATTAACAGGTTGAGTTCAGAATCAATCAAACCAATAATAGTCTCTACATACATCCTGGGAGATATTGTGGACAAATATTACTGTCCCATTTTAAGTAGTCCAAGATATATTTTCTCACTCACCCTGTGCCAGGATGGCACAGGGTGACTTAGACATAAGATGTATTCTGAGTTCCACGGGCCCTCCTGTCACACTGCCGTGCCTGCAAGTACGTTTAGAACTGTGTGAGATCAATTTAAGCACTGCGCATGCGCAAACGGCTCTTGCGCTCGTTCACATGCGTTTGTTCACTGCGCGGCCAAAATCTTAGTAAATGTCAAGCAACGTAAATGTAATTGCATGGGTTGAACTGGCGCAACTCTAAACTTGACAAATTTTTTTTTACGCTGGTTCACCTTTATGTATTTTTTTAAGTATATTTGCACACAGGTCATGTTAGTATGGTACGTTGCCAACATGTGACATGCACCTTGTTAAAATTATGTAAAAAGACTCTCGCTCCTCTAGCTCCACCTAAAAGGGCATTTAACCTTCCCCCTCTAATTCATATGATTTCCTTGGACTAGCTTTAGCTTTTAAAGGGGAACTCCACACTCCATTCTCCAATGCTCTTGTCTCCCCCCTCTAACCTCTTGGATTTCCATGGGCTAACTTTGGCTTTTAGAGGGGAACTCCACACTCCACTCCATTCTCAAAAGGCTGTGAGCTGCCTTCACCAATCCAAACCACATCTTTTTTCAGAGCATACAACAGGGCCAGCTAGTAAAGGGGCGAGAAGAGCGATCGCCCAACCCCCTCTTGAACCATACAAGATCACATGCACATAACATAGCTGGCTGCCTTTGGGGCATGTTGGGCTCAGCCCAATACCAACCACAAAGCACCTTGTACCCACTAGCTTAAAGGGGCTTTTCACATTCCGTAAAGCGCCCTGTCTGCTGCCCCCCCACAACCCCAGCCTAGGGTTGTGTGGAAGAGGCCCTTGTCCCCCTGAATATGGGAACAAGGTGGTTGATTTTTGGGGTGCCTGAGCCCCTTCTGCCTCCAAGTATCCACCCCCCTTTCATGGGCTGGCTTGCTGTGTGTTTGGCTAGGGGTTTGTTAGTGTGTGGGAGGGGCACAATATTTTTTTATTTTGGGGCGGTATTTTTCACGTGGGGGTTCTCATTTTCAGCCTAAACAGACCCAAATGGCCTTGTATGTATTGGGGGCAGGCTTTTTTTGGTTTTGTGTTAAAATCTTGCAGCTTCAATGTCGATTTGTACGTTTTCTCTAAAGCCGTAAATCTTTGAAGCAGCATTTTGGATACATGCTACAGATGCACCACTTTACAGACAGAGTAAACCCCCCCCCCCAAGTTACTAGCTTTAGGGCTAGTTCACTCCATAGAAACGCAGTCCAGATGCCTTTCAGATGCTTTTCTGCATGTGAGTTTTTTATGCGTTCCAGTGCGTTTATGATACATTTTTGTTGCGTTTTTGATGCAGTCCAGTACTCCTTTCTTCTTAACCTTAAATAAGGACAAGCTGGATGATGTGCTTACTTTTGGACAGGGGGTAGCTTATTTTGTGCTGCATTTGGGTTGGTCTGGGCATGCTCAGGGACTTTGATTTTTTCCTGTGCCTTTCGGTGTGTGAAATGCATTTGGGTTGGTCTGGGCATGCTCAGGGACTTTGGTTTTATTTTGTGTTTTTTGTGTGTGAACAGCACTTGAATGTTTCTGGGCATGCTCAGAGAGTGTGTTTTTTGGGTTAGTAATTTAAGGATATCCTTAACAGGTGTACCCACTTTGAAGTTCTGTCTCTACACTGGGTGAACTTGCATTTTGTGTGTTTCATGGACTGTGCATGTGTTTTCAATTGCCTCATTAGCACACAAACCTATGTTATATAAAGCTTGTAGATAGCATTCTTTACCTTGCCCTGAAAAGAGGCAAGATTGTGTGTGGGGCCCGCAAGAGAGTACATTTGGGTGTCCTTATCGAGTTTGTAACACATGTATTTTCTTTTCTTTTTTTTTCTTTTAAGATATTTTTATTGCATTTTTTTGAACATACAGACAGACGTACAAATAAAAACAATAAAATCCAAACATAAAATACAAAATGCTCCTATGTCATCTTAGAACAGAAGGAAATTGTGCATCATATATTTACTATGGTATTCAGAGTGGATAACATATAACTCGACATTAAACTTTGTATAGACGAGTATCACAGACATGGATAGTACTATCGTGGCAAAAGTCATTAACTGTGTGAGGCAAACTACCTTAAATAATACCCCACTATGGCAGTGTAGGTGAGAGGGTTAGTGGGCTAGACAGCCATCTATCCCAGATCTTGTGAAATGTTTTTTTCCTCTTTCGGATATCAAAGTTTAGCTTATACAGTGGTAGAGATTCGTTAACTAGTTTTAACCAGTGACCTCTAGTAGGGGTCGCAGTACCCTTCCAGGTCAGTAAGATGACCTTCCTTGCGTAAAAATAGAGGATACGAAGCAGTCTTTTGGCCTGGGAGGGTACAGCGAGTACTCCAAATATGCCTAAGAGACAGTTCCTGGGATTAAGTATATTGGGGAGACCCAGTGCTGAGGAGAGAAAGGCGCCTATGTTCACCCAGAAGTTCTGTACTATAGGACAAGTCCAGAAGCAGTGGAGGAAGTCAGCTGTGTGTCCACATTTTCGAAAGCATTCGGCCGAGGGGGATATGCCCATTTTTTTCATTTGAACTGGAGTAAGGTATGATTGGAGATTGATTCAGACCAGTCTTCTTCTGTGATAGCAATGTCTAAGGAGTCCCATTTCTGTCGTGTTGCCCTGAACCTGTGATTAGAGTTTGTCATTAGGGCTGAGTAATAAGTAGATATAAGTTTTGTCTGGTCCAGAGCTCTTAGGAGTTTTTCCAGGTCGGGGGTCTCGAGGGGACTAGCTAGGGAGCCAAACTGAGCTTGTACAGCATATCTGAGTTGGTAGTAATAGAATAGATAGGTACGTGGCAGATTGAAGTCCAGTCTCATCTGGGGGAAGGATTTGAAGCCCTGAGGAGTGTATATATGGCATAACTATTTAATCCCCTTGGATATCCATCTCTTAGGGTCAGGTAGGGAGTTTAGTTCCTTAAGCGTAGGGTTATACCAGAGTGGGCTATTGGGAGAGGCCAGCCAAGAGTCAGAGGTACGTTTAACTATCAGTGTTTTAAACATAGAGAGAGAGGTATGTATGATAGACATTCCAGGTCCCGGTGGTGTGCATCTGCGGTATATTATGTTATGTAGTGTTTCAAACGAGGAAACTATGGCTCCTTCAGTAGTTGTACAAGCATTATTCGAGTCAGGGTGTAGCCAGTCATGGATATTAACTAATTGAGATGCCTGGTAGTAAAGGTAAAAGTCAGGGAAAGCCAACCCTGCCAGGTGGGACGGGAGGCGAAGTGTCTCTAGTGCGACTCTAGGGAGTTGTCCATTCCAAAGGAAGGTAGTACAGATAGAGTCTATGCTCTTAAAAATAAATTTAGGGATTTTGCAAGGGGAGTTAGCTATGACACACAGCAATTTAGGTAGATATATCATTTTAAGGACATTGGCTCGCTCCATAAGGTCTAAGGGTAAGTCCTTCCACTGTCTGGTCTGAGTCTGCAATTGGAGTAGTGGGAGGGCTAAATTATTGCTTATATAGAGGGAAAATGGCAGTTGAATTATAATGAGGTGGCTATTTGCAGTCTGGAGTCCGGTTTGATCTCCGAGGTAAGAGCTTGATCTAGGGGAAAGAGGATTGACTTGCCCCAAATCACTCGGAATCCGAAGAAGTCGCCAAATTTATTGATGACAGCTAACAGATTGGTAAGGGGGTTATGGGGGATGGCTAGGTAGACTAGTGTATCAACTGCATAAAGAGATATCCGTTCTTCTGTCATTTATGGAGAGACCTCTAATTAGCGGGGAGCTACGGATCCGAATCACAAGGGGTTCCATGGCCAAGGTGAACAGGAGGGGTGATAAAGGGCCTCTAGTAATAGGGAAAGTCTCAGTAACTTGTGAATTAATTCATATACGGGCCAGTGGCAGAGTATACAAGAGCCGTATCCAGGCTATCAGTCAGGGGCCGAATCCACATAGCGGTAGGCCAGGTATGGCCATTCTATGCTGTCAAAAGCCTTGCAGGTGTCAAGGTACGCAATAACCCGAGTGGGTGGACAGTCATGTGGGTAGATCAGGTTATGAAATAATCTGCGAGTGTTCATTCTGGTCGAACGACCTGGTATAAAGCCCCCCTTGGTCACTCCCTACCAACTTCGCAACCACTTTATTCAGACGGTTGGCCAGCACTTTAACCAGAATTTTGACATCTACGTTGATGAGAGATATCGGCCGATAGGAGTCGCGTTTGAGAGGATCTTTTCGGTGTTTAAGTATTAAAACAATTAAAGCCTCTTTCATTGAGGGAGGGAGTACTCCTTCTTTCAAGGCCTCATTATATGTATTAAGTAGGATAAGGCTAAGGAGGTGTTGAAAGTGCATATACCATTCAGCTGGAAAACTATCTAAGCCTGGTGTCTTGCGAGTTGGCAGTTGTGAAATCGCAAGGGAGAGCTCCTCCACAGAGAGAGATTCATCTAGCTCCTCGCGGTCTTGGTCTGTCAGTTGGGGGGGTGATATTTGGGTAAATAGTCATCAAGTTGTGTCTATAAGTATTTGGTTCTAGAGGTATAGAGATCACAGTAAAGGTTTAGGAAGGCATTTGTTATATCTTGAGGTAAATCACTGATGTGGTCCTTGGAAACCGAAATCCTGGGGATTGAGACGGGGGAGCGGTCAGGTCTGGTGAAATATGCGAATAGGCGACCGCTTTGTTACCATGATCAAATGTCTTCTGAGTGACATAGAGCATGCGTTTTTTTGTGAGATCTAGCAAGCAAAGTTCATATTCCCTGCGACATTGCAGCCATGGAGTTAATGTAGCTGTACCGGGGTTTTGGACGTAGGTCGCCTCTGCCACTAGTAATGCATTTTCTAATTCCTCAGTATGTTGTTGGGCATTTTTGCGTAGGATGCCAGTGATATACATGAAGGTTCCCCTTAACACTGCCTTGGAGGCTTCCCAGGCCGTGGTAGGTCCAGTGGAACCCTGGTTCACCTGCCAGTAGTCAGTGATGCCCTTCTGACATTCACTGGGTACGATCTCATCCTCCAGCCAGTGAGAGTTCAGTCTCCAGACCTGAGGGCCTGCTCTTGGCAGGAGGAGAAGGGCCACAGACATAGGGGCATGATCAGAGATCCCTCGAGGTAAATACGAGACAGATTGGACAAGAGGGAGTACCTCTGCTGGGGCAAATGCCAGGTCTATGCGAGACATGGTATGGAAGGAGTCAGAGTGACAGGAATACTGTCGGTCATCTGGATGCTTCCATCGGCATAGTTCAGTGAGGTCATATACCTGGGTCCAGTCATCAAATAAGGGGTAGGATCTGCCCCCTCCCCGCAAGCGGTCCACAGTAGGATCAAGTACAGCGTTAAAGTCGCCTATAACAGCAGGGGACCAGGGTATCTGGACAATAGTAGGAGGGATATGTGGGAAAGAATTTCTGGGGAGAATGGAGGAGGAACGTATACGTTCACCAATGTAAAAACTATGGAGACTATACAAAGGGTAATTATAATAAAACATCCTGCAGGGTCTGTTTTTGCTAGTATTATTTCTGCTGGGAGAGACTTCGCTAGCAAGATTGAAACCCCCCGAGAATAGTTGGTGTAGGTGGCATGATATTGGGTAGCCAGCCAGGGACATTTTAAGAGTCCATAATGTAATATCAGTAAGTTGGGTCTCCTGTAGACAGATGATATGAGGCTTATGTTTTTTTAAATAGGAGAACACTAGGGACTGCTTGTGAGGTGAGTTTAGACCCCTGACATTCCAGGAAATTAATTTTAGCGCATCAGTCATATATGGTCTTATCTAACATAATATCGTTAGGAGAGTAATCAAACATTACAGCATACCACATATGACATAGCATATAGTATCGCCCATAGTAGGGATGCAACAGCAGTAGAAAAAAGGTGTCCATAGGAGCATGTAAAACAACAAAAAAACCTGAAAGACCAGTCATTCTTATCATCCCTAACTTGAGATGAGACTGGCGTGTCAAACATCCGTTCTACTAACCCAAGCACAGTGAGCTTTGGTTCCCGGAACAAAAAAGAATCCCTCTCAGTAGGGATGAGCCGAACACCCCCCGGTTCAGTTCGCACCAGAACCTGCGAACGGACCGAAAGTTCGCACGAACGTTAGAACCCCATTGACGTCTATGGGACTCGAACGTTCGAAATCAAAAGTGCTCATTTTAAAAACTAATTTGCATGGTATTGTCCTAAAAAGGGTTTGGGGACCCGGGTCCTACCCCAGGGGACATGTATCAATGCAAAAAACTTTTAAAAACGGCCGTTTTTTCGGGAGCAGTGATTTTAATGATGCTTAAAGTAAAAAAAAAAAAAAGTGAAATATTCCTTTAAATATCGTACCTGAGGGGTGTCTATAGTATGCCTGTAAAGTGACGCGTGTTTCCCGTGTTTAGAACAGTCCCTGCACCAAATGTCATTTTTAAAGGAAAAAATCTCATTTAAAACTGCTTGCGGGTTTAATGTAATGTCGGGTCCTGGCAATATGGATGAAAATCAGTGAGACAAACGGCATGGGTACCCCCCAGTCCATTACCAGGCCCTTTGGGTCTTGTATGGATATTAAGGGGAACCCCACACCCAAATTAAAATAAGGAAAGGTGTGGGGCCACCAGGCCCTATATACTCTGAACAGCAGTATACAGGCGGTGCAAACAAGACAGGGACTGTAGGTTTGTTGTTAAGTAGAATCTCTTTGTAATTTTGAACGGGTACATTTTTAACGTGTTTAGCTCCAGCCAAAAAAATCTTTTTTAAGCTTTTTGGAAAACATAGGGAAGGGTTATCACCCCTGTGACATTTGTTTTGCTGTCTTTCCTCCTCTTCAGAAGATTTCACCTCACTTTTTGTCCCAATGGATTGGAAAGCATCAGTGGAAAGGAGAAATGTTTTTCCCATATTAACTCTTACAGGAGAGAATTTCCCTTCCTAGGGGTAGATTTCATCTCACTTCCTGTTGTCTCCTTCCGTTTGCAAGTAGGAGTCGTTTGTAAGTTAGTTGTTTGAAAGTAGGGTCCTGCCCTATATACTCAGCAGAAATTTGGGCCTTAGGTGTTGCTGTGGCCACAACACTGTAAGCCCTCACAGGGCCCTGCTGTGAAATATTAGATCAAGAATTGTAATTACATGCCCCTGTTGAACAGGAGCTGAAAAATTAGGCCTTAGGCACTGGTGCTGGTGCCACAACACTGCAACCCCTCACAGACACTCTAGTTGGAACGCAGGAACGAGCTCTGTTGCAAAGTATTGCATCAAAAATTGTAATTACACGCCCCTGTTAAACAGGGGCAGAAAAAATGGGCCTTAGGCACTGGTGCTGGTGCCACAACACTGCAACCCCTCACAGACACTCTAGTTGGATCGAAGGAACGAGCCCTGCTGCAAAGTATTGCATCAAAAATTGTAATTACACGCCCCTGTTAAACAGGGGCAGAAAAAATGGGCCTTAGGCACTGATGCTGGTGCCACAACACTGCAACCCCTCACAGACACTCTAGTTGGAACGAAGGAACGAGCCCTGCTGCAAAGTATTGCATCAAAAATTGTAATTACGCGCCCCTGTTAAACAGGGGCAGAAAAAATGGGGCTTAGGCACTGATGCTGGTGCCACAACACTGCAACCCCTCACAGACACTCTAGTTGGAACGCAGGAACGAGCCCTGCTGCAAAGTATTGCATCAAAAATTGTAATTACATGCCCCTGTTAAACAGGGGCAGAAAAAATGGGCCTTAGGCACTGGTGCTGGTGCCACAACACTGCAACCCCTCACAGACACTCTAGTTGGAATGCAGGAACGAGCCCTGCTGCAAAGTATTACATCAAAAATTGTAATTACACGCCCCTGTTAAACAGGGGCTGAAAAATTGTGCCTTAGGCACTGGTGGTGGCGCCCAGAACCAAAAATGTTCTTACAAGCTATCAGCGTGATGATTGAGGAGGAAGAGGATAATTACTCAGGGATAGTCACTCAGCATCAGCATAGGCAGTCTTTGAAGGGATCTGAGATTTCAAAAAAAATTATTCGGTTACATCAGCATCAGGTGCTTGGTAGCTGGTGGTGATCCAAGACTGATTCATTTTTATGAAGGTCAGTCGATCGACCGAGTCAGTGGACAGACGCACCCTGTGATCGGTTACCACGCCTCCAGCAGCACTGAATGTGCGTTCTGAAAGAACGCTGGATGCAGGACAGGCCAGTAGCTCAATTGCATACTGTGCAAGCTCTGGCCAGTGATCCATCCTCAAGACCCAGTAACCCAGAGGATTTTCGGTGGGAAAGGTGTCCAAGTCTGATCTTGCCCCTAGGTATTCCTGCACCATGTAAAACAGACGCTCGCGATGGTTGCTGGAACCGATCATACCTTGGGGCTGTGGACCAAAAAATTGTCTGAACGCATCGGTCAGACGGCCACCTTCTCCACCGCTCCTTCTTTGACTGACCGAAGCCTCAGCAACACGTTGTCCAGAAACAGGAGTTTGTAACCTCCCAGTCTCTGGAAACGCGTTGCACAGACCTTTCTGCAAGGCCTCCCGAAGATGTTTCATCCTCTGCTCCCTCTGCGATGGCAAGATAAGGTCCGCAACCTTACCCTTGTAACGTGGATCAAGGAGGGTTGCCAGCCAGTATTGGTCCTTCTCCTTGATACCACGAATACGAGGATCCTTACGCAGGCTTTGCAGGATCAGGGAGGCCATGCAGCGTAGGTTTGCTGAGGCATTCAGTCTGGAGTCCTCTGGGTCACTAAGGACAACATGGTCCGCAGCCACCTCCTCCCAGCCACGTACAAGTCCATGTGTTTCTTGGGACTGATCCCTTAAAGACTGCTGCTGATGCTGAGTGCCAGGCTCCACCTCCATACTGACACAATCTTCCTCCTCCTCCTCGTCCTCTTCCTGTGTGATCGGCGGGCACGCAGGAACACTGTCTGGATAAAGGGGGCCTTGAGAGCTAAGGAAGTCCTCCTCTTCCTGCCTCTGTTCTGCCTCAAGTGCCCTGTCCATTATTCCACGCAGCGTGTGCTCCAACAGGTGGACAAGGGGGACAGTGTCACTGATGCATGCACTGTCACTGCTCACCATCCTCGTGGCCTCCTCAAATGGTGACAGGACAGTGCATGCATCCCTGATCATGGCCCACTGGCGTGGGGAAAAAAAACCAAGCTCCCCTGACCCTGTCCTGGTGCCATAGTCGCACAGGTACTCATTGATGGCCCTCTGCTGCGTGTGCAGCTGCTGCAGCATGGCCAACGTTGAGTTCAACCTGGTGGGCATGTCACAGATTAGGCGGTTCTTGGGCAGGTTAAACTCCTTTTGGAGGTCCGTCAGCCGAGCACTGGCATTATATGACCGGCGGAAATGCACACAGACTTTCCTGGCCTGCCTCAGGACATCCTGTAAGCCCGGGTACCTGCCCAAGAACCGCTGCACCACCAAGTTAAGGACATGAGCCAAACAGGGCACATGGGTCATTTGTCCCTGTCGGAGGGCAGAGAGGAGGTTGGTGCCATTGTCGCAAACCACCATTCCTGCCCTAAGTTGGCGTGGCGTCAACCACCTCTGAACCTACCCCTGCAGAGCTGACAGAACCTCTGCCCCAGTGTGGCTCCTGTCCCCCAAGCACACCAGCTCAAGCACCGCATGGCATCTTTTGGCCTGCGTACTTGCGTAGCCCCTTGAACGACTACGGAGCACCGCTGGTTCCGAGGAAGAGGCCATGGAGGAAGAAGAAGAGGAGGGGGTGGAGGAGAGAGGTGTGTCACAATCATTAGCATTTTGGAGGCGTGGTGGCGGAACAACCTCCAACACTACTGCACCTTGTCCTGCATCCTTCCCAGCTGCCAGCAGAGTCACTCAATGCGCCGTGAAACTTAGGTAACGTCCCTGTCCATGCCTGCTGGACCATGAGTCAGCGGTAATATGCACCTTACCGCTGACCGCCCTGTCCAGCGAGGCATGGACATTGCCTTCCACATGCTGGTAGAGAGCCGGAATCGCCTTCCGTGAGAAAAAGTGGCGTTTGGGTACCTGCCACTGAGGAACCGCACATTCCACAAACTCACAGAAGGGGGCAGAGTCTACCAATTGAAAAGGCAGCAGTTGAAGTGCTAGCAATTTTGCCAAGCTAGCATTCAACCGCTGGGCATGTGGATGGCTGGGAGCAAACTTCTTTCGGCGGTGCAGCAGCTGGGGCAGGGAAATTTGCCTGGTACAATCTGACGTCGGTGTACCAAAATCAGATTGCCCACAAGTACTTGGCTGTGACACACCTAATTCTACACCTTCATTCCTCTCAGTGCAGGTCTCAGAGAGGACTGAAGGTCTAGTGGGGTTGGAAATCTCAGCTGATGAGGAGCAAGGAGAGGTCCTCTTTGTTCTTTGGTGTGGGTCTTTTAGATACGCTTGCCAACGAACTGCATGGCAGGTCAACATATGTCTGGTCAAGCATGTGGTACCCAAGCGGGAGATGTTTTGGCCACGTGAGATACGCTTGAGACATATGTTGCAAATAGCAGCGGTGCGATCTGATGCACTCATCTCAAAAAAGGCCCACACCAAAGAACTTTTTGAATAACGCGTAGAGACTGCAGTGCCCTGCACATGTGGAGCTTTGGGGTGTGATGCAGTCAATGTGCTGCCCTTAGGCTGGCCCCTGGAGGGCATCCTGCCTCGTTGGTGATGTGCCGCCTCCTCCTCCTCCTCCTCTCTCCTATCAGGCACCCACGTTGAGTCAGTGACCTCATCATCCCCTCCCTCCTCATCACTGGAGCAAACCTGGCAGTATGCTGCAGCAGGGGGAGCATGACTGCCAGATTGCTGTCCTTCTTGGGCACCCCCTCTGTCCGTGCTCATGTTACTGCCTTCATCGAGCTCAGTATCATCATCAGAGCCTTCCAAACGCTGGGCATCCTCCTGGAGCATGTACCCAACACTGTGGTCAAACAGTTCGAGGGACTCCTCAGGAGGACATGGTGGGGCTAGGGAAGGAGTCACTGATGACATTGAGCCGAGGGAAGAGGCCGCTGCTTTGCCAGACAAAGTACCCTGGGCATGGGTGAGAGAGGATGAGGAGGATGAGGACGGCTTGGTCATCCACTCGACCAAGTCTTCCGCATGTTGCGGCTCAACATGGCCAGCTGCCGAAAAAAAGGCCAAGCGTGTCCCATGGCCACGTGCTGATGAGGATGCACCGTCTCCACGACCAACACTAGACACAGAGCCTGCTTGCCCTCTCTTATTGGCTTGTGACTGTCTGCCTCTCCTTCTTGGCCTTCCAGACATACTAATGGCCTGTAGCTGCACTAAGCTGGGATATATATATATATATATATATATATATATATATATATATATATATATGTACTGATACTGCAGCTAGCAAAATCAATCACTAACTTGTAGGTTTAGCTGAACACTGTGAGCAGGACGCACCCCACTAACTTGTAGGTTTAGCAGAACACTGTGAGCAGGACGCACTGCACTAACTGTAAATAGTCTAGCTGCCTGACTGTGGTACTAATAGGATCAAAAGAACACCAGCAATTTTCTTCAGGTAGCTGTATTTACTGTAACAAGACAAGCCTGCCTGTCAGTAAGAAGATAACAGAAACGGATCTAGCTGAACACTGTGAGCAGGACGCACCCCACTAGCTTGTAGGTTTAGCTGAACACTGTGAGGTGGACGCACCCCACTAACTTGTAGGTTTAGCTGAACACTGTGAGCAGGATGCACCCCACTAACTTGTAGGTTTAGCAGAACACTGTGAGCAGGACGCACTGCACTAACTGTAAATAGTCTAGCTGCCTGACTGTGGTACTAATAGGATCAAAAGAACACAAGTAATTTTCTTCAGGTAGCTGTATTTACTGTAACAAGACAAGCCTGCCTGTCAGTAAGAAGATAACAGAAACGGATCTAGCTGAACACTGTGAGCAGGACGCACCCCACTAGCTTGTAGGTTTAGCTGAACACTGTGAGGTGGACGCACCCCACTAACTTGTAGGTTTAGCTGAACACTGTGAGCAGGACGCACCCCACTAACTTGTAGGTTTAGCAGAACACTGTGAGCAGGACGCACTGCACTAACTGTAAATAGTCTAGCTGCCTGACTGTGGTACTAATAGGATCAAAAGAACACAAGCAATTTTCTTCAGGTAGCTGTATTTACTGTAACAAGACAAGCCTGCCTGTCAGTAAGAAGATAACAGAAACGGATCTAGCTGAACACTGTGAGCAGGACGCACCCCACTAGCTTGTAGGTTTAGCTGAACACTGTGAGGTGGACGCACCCCACTAACTTGTAGGTTTAGCTGAACACTGTGAGCAGGACGCACCCCACTAACTTGTAGGTTTAGCAGAACACTGTGAGCAGGACGCACTGCACTAACTGTAAATAGTCTAGCTGCCTGACTGTGGTACTAATAGGATCAAAAGAACACCAGCAATTTTCTTCAGGTAGCTGTATTTACTGTAACAAGACAAGCCTGCCTGTCAGTAAGAAGATAACAGAAACGGATCTAGCTGAACACTGGGAGCAGGACGCACCCCACTAGCTTGTAGGTTTAGCAGAACACTGTGAGCAGGACGCTCTGCACTAAATGTAAATAGTCTAGCTGCCTGACTGTGGTACTAATAGGATCAAAAGAACACCAGTAATTTTCTTCAGGTAGCTGTATTTACTGTAACAAGACAAGCCTGCCTGTCAGTAAGAAGATAACAGAAAAGGATCTAGCTGAACACTGTGAGCAGGACGCACCCCACTAGCTTGTAGGTTTAGCTGAACACTGTGAGGTGGACGCACTGCACTAAATGTAAATAGTCTAGCTGCCTGACTGTGGTACTAATAGGATCAAAAGAACACCAGTAATTTTCTTCAGGTAGCTGTATTTACTGTAACAAGACAAGCCTGCCTGTCAGTAAGAAGATAACAGAAACGGATCTAGCTGAACACTGTGAGCAGGACGCACCCCACTAGCTTGTAGGTTTAGCTGAACACTGTGAGGTGGACGCACTGCACTAAATGTAAATAGTCTAGCTGCCTGACTGTGGTACTAATAGGATCAAAAGAACACCAGTAATTTTCTTCAAAATACTGTAACAAGACAAGCCTGCCTGTCAGTAAGAAGATAACAGGAACGGATCTAGCTGAACACTGTGAGCAGGACGCACTGCACTAAATGTAAATAGTCTAGAAGATAACAGGAACGGATCTAGCTAAACTGAATACAGTGTATATATATATATATATATATGCAACACCTGGGATGCATATATATAGACAATACACTTTAAGTGCAGCTAACTGACTGACTGTCCTGCCTAATCTAGCTAACTCAAATCAAATGTCACTGTCTGTCTCTCTCTCTCTCTCAATGAACGCCGGAACACACACTACACAGGGCCGCCGTGCAGGCGGCCTTATATAGTGTGGGGCGTGCACTAAATCCCCTGAGCCATAATTGGCCAAAGCCTCCTTGGCTTTGGCCAATTACGGCTCTCTGTTAACGCGGCGCTGTGATTGGCCAAGCATGCGGGTCATAGTGCATGCTTGGCCAATCATCAGCCAGCAATGCACTGCGATGCCGCAGTGAATTATGGGCCGTGACGCGCCACACGAATTTGGCGCGAACGGCCCATAAAGTTTGGAATTCGGCGAACGACCGAACAGCCAATGTTCGAGTCGAACATGGGTTCGACTCGAACACGAAGCTCATCCCTACCTCTCAGCAACAGTCCTGTGAGAGATTAGGAAGACCTGTGGCCTCACCACCTACTGGTATGGGGGAGATAGCAGTTTCATGGAGGCTCTTAAGTAAGGTGCAGGTGTCCATCTTTCAGAATATAGAATAGTTCTGTAACATAAGGCACATACAATAACAGTAACAGTGTATTAGGCACAACAGATGCAATTTGTAAGTGGATCAGGGGATATATTGCTGTTTGAAATGATCATCAGACCCGATTAGGGTGTAAGGAAGTTCAAAGAAAAGGGGTAATGCAGATACCTAATCTTGAGGAATGCTGTCTTCATGGCAAAAGAGAGTGAGCACAGGATGGGGTTCTCAGATAGCCGTGCTAGCAGTCATCAAACAGGATAAACGCATAAGCATAAAAGACCCCCCCACAGAGCCCGAGGCTGATGACATCAGTTGTGGCGTTGCCTGGGTTGCTTTCCAAAGTTGCACTTTTGCTGAAAAATCAGGGTATATGGAGATGGAGTTGCCATTGAACTTAAGTGGACTTTTTTCACTGGCAAGTCGCAGTATGGCGACTTTGTCACGGAAGTTGAGGATTTTCACAATCAGAGAGCTCGGGGGGGCCCTGGTTGTGGAGGGTGCGGTGGGGGTGCTATGCGCATGCTCAATTTCAAATGTATGTGAGAGCTCCTCTGACCCAAAAATGTCATGCAACCATTTATAGGGAAATCTTTCAGGGTGGGGACCTTCCGATCTTTCGGGGAATCCCACAAATCTGAAATTGTTCCTTTGGGAACGATTTTCCAAATCGTCCAATTTAGCTCTAAGGGTCACTAGCTCGTCTGTGGCCGTGTGTACAGTCGCATTCAAAGGATGCACAGTATCTTCCAGAGAGCTGACACATGCCTCCACCTCCCCTGTCCTATCCCTCAGGTTCTGCATGTCTGCTTCAGTAAGGAGAAATCAATGTGGATGCTCTCCATTTGTACAGTGAGAGAAGCCTTGCAGTCTTTTATGGCCAGCATGATTTCTGCCAGTGTGGGTTCATCTATGGAGGGGATGGGGAAAGTGGGGTCCGCTGAGCTGGTAGGGGAGTCTAGAGCTGCTACGTGTGTAGCCTGGGTACGAAAGGCTGCAGGAATAGAGTCACTCACCCCTTGTGCAGAGACCTGTGATGAGGATGGAGCTGGCTGCAGCGTGGCCTCCTGCATGGCTGGAGGATCAGTGCCATCTTGCCTTTTGAACCAGATCAGTTGCTCCGCAGCAGATAGGGGCACGGGCATACCTCCCAACTGTCCCTGATTTGGAGCAATGTCCCTCTGTCCCTCATTCCTCCTCATTTGTCCCTCATTTTGGTCTGATTTATATAGATGTATATAAAATGCACTTTTTATCTATCAAAAAGTGTTTCCCAGTGCTAAACCTTTCATCCAAATTCTAAATTGTTGCATTTCTAAATTCCAAAAGCCAATATGAAGGAATAGTAGTGGTAAAAAAAGCACTTGTGGGTTTAACCAATCTTGTTTTTGTGTACAATTCTCCTTTAAGGGGGCATGGCAAGGGGTGTGTCCTATGCCTGCATACTTTTTCTGATAAGTGTCCCTCATTCCCATCGTAAAAAGTTGGGAGGTATGCGCGGGTGGCCCGTATTTGTTTACCATCATGTCTGGAACAGGTTCCCACTGTCTTTATGAGGAGTTCGGTGCCACTTGTGAAGAGATTGGACCCAGGATACCTGCAGGATGGATATTTACAGCCAGAGCTGTGGATCTAAGCTGCTGTTCTCATGAACCTCAAGCCACGCCCAACACGCGTATTTTCTCTTTGTATTTCGTTTGTTATGTCTTTGCAAAACAGATGTATTTTCAAGCAAGTTTTTTTTTTTCTTTGGTTAATTGTATTTTTTTGGGTAGGGGATATTTTCCCCTGAAATATTTTTGATGTTGTCAGTGTGTGTCGTTTGTAGGTTGTTCACTTTGATTTAATTGTCTGTGCTGCATTATTTAGCAAAATCTTTCTCAAGATGTTGTGACTAATGTTTAAATCCTTAAAAGATATCCATTTGTGGGCGCCGTCCTTTTAACTCCTGTTTAATTTCCAATGCAAAATGGTCAGACCTCTTGAACCATATTCTGTTAGTGTCTCAAATTAACAACATGGGTGTTTTGCTTTCCTTGCTCTTTTCGAAGTCCCTGTTTTGTTGACCAATAAAATTTGTAGCACATTTTTATGTTTTATGTGTTTTTTGTTACTTTTCATGCAACAGATTTCCCAGCTGCAGCTTAACAAGGCTGATTGGCATGGCAAATCAAAAAAAGTGTTATTTGTCTAAAAGTTACTTTCCTGGTAGCATATGTATGGACTGTGTGTATGCTGCCATAGATAGGCACCAGGAAAGGAAAACTACAGAGAGGAAAGTATTCAATTTTCCATTTTAGCACAGTGGTTCTCAACCCTAGTCCTCAAGTACCCCCGACAGGACATGTTTAGTGAATTTTATCTTATCTAAAATAGCTGTCCAAAATACCAAGCCATTGACTGTGATTTAAAGTGACTGGGCAAGATGAAGCAAAACATGGCCAGTTGGGGGTACTTGAGGACAGGGTTGAAAACCACTTATTTAGAGCACTGCGCTAAAATCAAGCTCCAGACAATCCTATTCTAATTGTGGGCATTTGGGGGAAACCAAGTGAGTGTTAAAACCCCTGCTTGTGTGGTTTTTTTTTTTGGTTTGTGTCCCTTTTCTTAAAATTGGCTTCACTTCCTGTCATATAGCCAAACAGGAAGTGAGTGTAAAACCCTACCAATGTCTTTCCTTGGGGAAACACAGGTCAACTAGTGTCCCCATTAGGCAAATTGTACTCTAGCACTTTGTTGTGTACACCCCCACATTATTAGGTATTTTGGGGTTTAGTAAAGGCAAATACACTCTGCAATACAAGTGTACTCGCTGTAAATCTGAGGGCAAGCACTGGTGATTTTATCATCCAATCATGCAGAAGCAAAGATGCTGTGTTTTTGTTTGTTTTGATTGTTTTTTTTTTTTTTTTTTTTTGTGTTTTTTTTTTTTTTCCCTTGCATGTCCCCCTCGGATCTCCAGCAACTGCACTTCCAAGTGCACTCTTAGTGCAGTGAATTTGCCTTTAGTAAATAAATCCTAAAGTCCAAGATGCCTAATAATAATTTGGGGTGTTCACAAATGCTAGAGTGCAATTTGACCAATCAGGGGACACTGTTGAGTTTGACCTGTGTGTCCCCAAGGAAAGACATTGGTAGGGTTTTACCCTCACTTCCTGTTTAGCTATGTGACAAGAAGTGAATACATTTGAAGGAGAAAGTGGCAAAATTTGGGAGGTGTCTTCACCCTATCAGGGGTGCAAATATCCCCAAAAACTGACAAGATTTTTAATCCCTCTGCACTCTATCCGCAAGCAAAAATAAGAAAGGATTTCATTTCATTTAACTTTGCAAAGACACATTCCTAAGTTCAACTGTGATGCATGTCAATGGCCCATTTAGACCTTTTTTAATAGAAAACACCAGTTGCCTTTCACTAGAAACATTTGTTAGTCCAGTCCTGGAAATCTGCATCTGCTTTACTATTAATTTCCCTAAAAATTGGGTTCCAGCAACTAGATGCACGACCGCCGTGTATGTGAGATGCGCAACTGCTGTGAGCGTGGAGGTATGTACCTGTGGCGCATATCTGGTTCCCGGAAGCAGTGGCCAGCACACAGGAATGACATCACGAGCCTACAGGAAGTTGCTTGTACTGCTGCTAATTTCTTCCCACCACCATGCCCTGCTCACTGTTCTTATTCTTATTTGCAAATTAAGAAACTTATTATTTTTTTTTTTTTTAACATGGGGTGGTGTTTGTGTGGACTCCTAACACACATTCATACATATTAGGGCCAATTTAGACAGGATACATTTTACCTACCAGCATGTTTTTACAGTGTGGGAGGGAACTGGAGTACCTGGAGGAAACCCACACAGGCACAGAGAGAACATGCAAACTCCAGGCAGATGGTGTCGTGGGATTTGAACCAAATATCCTTTTTGCTGCTGGGTGAAAGTGCTAACCACTACACCACTGTGCTGCCCAAAGATATATATATATATATGTAGGTTCTTGTGTCCACCAGCAGAGAGAAGTTTGGTAGATGCCACACTCCCAATTCTGGAGGCATAATATTGGTCTAGCACAGAGATCTTCAAACTACGGCCCTCCAGTTCTTCAGAAACTACAATTCCCATCATGCCTAGTCATGTCTGTGAATGTCAGTTTTACAATGCCTCATGGGATGTGTAGTTCTGCAACAGCTGGAGAGCCGTAGTTTGAAGATTCCTGATCACTCTAGCATATCTTGAAAAAAGGTTATTTTTCATGTGCTTTGTATAATACCCAAGAAATATCGTTAGGAAAATACAGTTGGGTCATTCCAAATTAGGCACTTAAAATGGTCATGCACTATGCAATCTGATCTGTCCAAATCAATATTTCGGCAAAATAGGTAATAGGAAGATGCAGCAATTAATTCAAATTATAGGAAATCAATCAGGCTCTTGCACTAAATCATTTTTTTAAGATCTAACTGATTGCAGTGTATGGTCACCTTTAAAGATCAAGATCTGAAAATATTAATTTATTGGGTTTAGAAACTCTTCTCTGTTCTTTGTAATGTATTGAAAGATTTGGGTAAAAAAAGAAAAAAAAAATTTCAAAGATATATTAGAAGTGATAGGAATGAAATTAGCATCAAAAGGGTTAATCAACTGAGAACACGTACTAATTGCCTAACAAGAAACATCCAATGAGATGAAATTAACCAATTGTATTGGGCGTGCAATATTATCAATGAGAAAACCGCAGTTATCAATCAGAAAACCGCAGTTAACCTAGCACCAGTTTACATATTTATTATCATTTTGTGCTTCAAAGTGCGCTGGTTCGCACGTTCGGTTAATGACTTTTCCGGTGCACCAATTAAGGTGTGAACCGGCGCAGCGCATTCTTTTTAGTAAATCAACCCCCCATGTGTCCTAAGGCCAAAGGGGGCCAGTTGGAGACCCAGGGATGGCAATCATTAAAAGAGAAGTACAGCCAAAGCTCATTTGGCTGTACTTCTCCTGTGGACCACAGAAATGCAGATTCTTCTGCACTCCTTTGACCCATTTTCAGCAGATAGCGGGCTGAAGCCCACTGTTGGCTAATGTCACAGAGCTGGTCGAGGCTCGGGAAGGATCGTGACCATATGGACAGGATCTGCCGACATGCCTGGACCAGCATCTGGTTCAGCCTCTCAGCGAGTCGCTGAGAGCCTGAGCCGTCCTCTCCCGCCCTCTACACAGCTCAGCGCTCCAGTGAGCGGGGGGGGCAGGGGCAGAGTAGAGAGCAGTGAATAACAGTCACCAGTTCTCTGCTCAGGGAGCTCTGAGAACAGAGCAATTGGTGGTGTTTGATTGCTCGGTTCTCAGTGTTAGATCTGGTGGGGGACAGATGCAGCATCGGACTGATGCTGCATCCACCTAGGTAAGTATGAATCTAAAAAAAAAAAAATTCCCATACATCTCTTTTAAGCAGTTACCCTGATCCGGCCCAAACACATTCAGAACTCCATCAGTGCAGGACAAACACAGAATATGAGTGCTCGCTTGATTGTCGTTGGCAATTGTAAACCCAGAGGTAGGCACAGGAAGCCTTTCAATACTCGCTTCGTCTGTGGCTTTGACAGGTGACATGACGTAATGTAGAGTGCAGCAGAGGATGTGAGTAATGGAAGACTTCCTCTGCCAACTTCTCTGTTAATAAATTACAACAGCAACTGGGTGAGCTGTCATATACTATGCGGTTCCTGCACTGATGGAAGTCTGAATAGAGTTAGGTGGCTCAGGGTAACTGCCTAAAGATGAAAATCAGGTATGGATCTTTTTTACATAGCTTGGACCAATGTAACTATCCACATACCATACCTAATCAATCCCCCTGGGAGCTGAAATCCATTGTAGTAGGCATCACTACTACAAAGATCTCCACTAGCTTCTGGGTCTTGTGCCAAGAATCTGCCCTGCTGCATTGAGAATACAGGAGGTTGCCTGCTTGGCAAGGGCATCATTCAGAGAATGCTTTGCATGTTCTTAAAGTGGAGTTCCACCCAAAAATGGAACTTCCATTGTCCGGATTCCCTCCCCCCTCCGGTGTCACATTTGGCACCTTTCAGGGGGGAGGGGTGAGCAGATACCTGTCTAATACAGGTATTTACTCCCACTTCTGGCGAAAGATCACCGCAGTATCCATGGCGATCTACGCCATGTCCGGCCCCTCCACCGTCCCGCATCCTGGTGGCACACAGGTCCTAGAAGACAGCAGGGACCACTCAAAATGCGCAGCACGACTCGTACATGCACAGTAGGGAACCAGGCTGTGAAGCCGCAAGGCTTCACTTCTTGATTCCCTTACTAGCAATGCCGGTGCCTCCACCTGGAGCCGATGGATGGGTCGGCTTCGGGTGAGGACATTGTGGGCGCCCTGGACAGGTAAGTGTCCTTAATTTGAAAGTCAGCAGCTGCAGTAAAACTCCGCTTTAATAAACACAAAGCATTGTCTAATTGGATAGGATTGAGAGGCGGGCGGTGATGTCACAACCTCTGCCTCGTCCAGAAACTTGTGGAGGTCACTGTAGTAGCGGTGCCTACTACAGTGATTTCTAGCTTTCTGGGGGATTGGCAAGGTATGGTGTATGCATGGTTACGTTGGTCCAAGCTGAACCAAGATAACTATGTAAAAATACCATATCTGGAAATAATCTTTAATGATTCTCATCCCTGGCAGCTTCTGTGTTCACAAATAACGATAGAGTTTGGGTTAGCTGTCATATCCTGTGCAGGTCCTGCACTGATGAAGGTCTGGATAGAGTCAGCTTGAGCAGCAAGCTGGGCCATTATTGGTATGTTGTAACTACCCTGCACTAACTCTGCTGTGAGTTTTCTTTTGCCACAACAGTTCATTCCGTATGAAATGCTGTAATCCCTGAATGTCATGCTGTACATTCCCAGTTCCACAAGGCCTAATACCATATGCTTTGCATTCAGTATGCATGCTGTATGTTTCTTCTTCTGCAAGGCCTCATTTCATATACCATACTGTGCATTCCCTATACTGCACCACCTCATTATGTGTGCCATGCTGGATATTCCCTATTCTGCACTGCCTCATTCCATATGCCATGCTCTCTATTCCACACCGCCTCACTCCATATGCCATGTTGTACATTCCTTATTCTGCACTGCCTCATTCTGTATTTCATGCTATATATTGCCAATTCCACACTGCCTCATTTCATATGCCATGCTGTCCATTCCATATTCCGCACAGCCATTCCCTTATGCCATGCCCACTTTTTTCGGGGGTGGGGAGGTGGCAGAACAGGGGGCAGGGATAATAGTGACATGTGCAGCATGCTACATCAAGTATTGTGTGTGGCCAATTGTGCTAACAGTGGGCATGGCTTAAAGCTGTATAGTTTAATATCACCTCAGCCTTCTTTGCTCTGGGTCAAGAGTGCTTAAAAAAAGTGTAGAGGCCAAAATAGGTAAGCAACAGAGTGCCTCCAAACAGAATTCCCTCCCTGGGCCCAATACAATTCCCCATCACCCCCCAATGACAAAACCACCTTCAGCACAAATTCCCCTGAAAAGAGGAAGTTATCCCCCAAAAAGGGGTTTTCTAGGCAGCAGGCAATAGGGGAATGATAACACCAGGTTGAAATTTATATAAACTTTATTGAGACATGGTTTCAAAATGACAATGGGGTTAAAATATGAGCTGTGGTACAGGAGATATATAAAAAAGCGCAATGGCGCATTAGAAACTAAACAGAATGGTACAAATGTTCAAGCGCTTGGATAAACTCTGATGTGTTTCGACCCCGTCGAGTCTTCTTCAGAGGATATGTATGCGCTGTAGGAAAATTACATGCATGAAGAATACATCAATATAATCACACATAGACATATATACTGTATGTAAAGATAAAAGACATCTTATGATATAGTTACCAATCACATATGTATAGCCATTTCTCCTGAACCTGAAGTTCTCTGAGAATCCCACCGCCTGGCTCTGGCCGGGGTCCCCTATTGCCTGCTGCCTAGAAAACCCCTTTTTGGGGGATAACTTCCTCTTTTCTGATATTACCCGGGGTGTGCAGCAATCCCTTCTTTTCCCAAGTGTTTCCCTATTTTCAAGCACAAATTCCCCTTTCCTTGAATTATATACACCAGACCTTGGCATGGCATTGCTAGTGAGTCCCCAAAGTCCACCATCTGCTTGTGAGTTCTCTCCCCTCATTTCCAGTGGTATCACCTGTACAGCTGCAGAAGGCACCATGTACTTGCAGGACAGGGAGGAGTCTGTGGCATCAGATAGAGCATGTCACCTTTTCAGCACCCCATGCCTCTCTCTGCACAGGCAATCACCAACATGCTGGGGCAGGTCATGTACCAGGTTGAATTTAGCATTGGCTGCCAGCAGAGGGCTCTCCAGTTACAATTCAGTTCAGTATAGTAATTGTCAGAGAGCTCACCTTGCTGGTCATGGGATTGGCCACCAGAGGGAGTGCCTGTGAGCAAGCCGGCCTATTTAAGTTTGTCAGGCACTCTGTTCAGTGCTGCCTGATCATCAGCTTCCTGTGCCGTAGTTCCTGTTTCCTGTCTTGTCTTCCTGTTTACCTGATCTCCTGACGACCAGGATTGCCCTTGGATTCCCCTGTTTGCTGCCTGTACCTGACCTTGGCCTGTTTGACTCCGCTTCTGCCTGCTCCTATTGTACCTTGCTGCCAGTCTGTTGCCGAACCCAGCCTGTCTCCTGACCATCCTGCTCAGTCTCATCGCCTGTGTTCCAGCCTGCACCTGCTGTTCATAGACTGCTATTCCACCAGCATCTGGACTCTAGTTCACAGGCTCTCATACCACTCCGCACTCCTGTGCTTCCTGTTACCTTACCAGGGGCCGCGAGTCAGACGCGTAAGGGAGCCTACTCTCTGCCCAAGCGGACTCACCGGTCTGGTAAGTAGGAGTCTGATAGTATCAGGCAGCCATGACCGAGTCCGGGCAGGGGGCCTCCCCTATGGACGAACTTTGCAGACACTTGGCAGGATTAACCCAAGCAGTCAAAAGTTTACAGGATGGCTATACCCGACTAGAGGAACGTGTTCAGGCCCTGTCTGCACCTACCAATCCTCAGGGGACTTCGTCTGCAACCGGGGCACCCTCCGTAGTCATGCTCCCTCCAGAGCCCAAAGTACCTATACCGGAGAGATTTTTTGGAGACCGTAGTAAATACCGTGCATTCCGGAATGCATGTAGTCTCTATTTTGCTCTGCAGCCTCGGACCTTCTCCCTAGAAGTCACCAAGGTGGGCTTTGTTATTTCCCTGTTGTCCGGTGAGCCTCAAACCTGGGCCCATCACCTTCTGGAACAAAAGTCTGATGCCCTGGAAAGTCTGGATGCCTTCTTCTTGGCGATGTCTCAACTTTATGAGGATCCTCAACTAACCGCTTCTGCTGAAGCTTCCCTGCACTCCCTTCGGCAAGGCCGCAGGGCAGCGGAGGACTATGCTGTTGAATTTAGGTGCTGGAGTTCCGATACGGCATGGAATGACGCGGCTCTGCGTCATCAGTTTAGAATGGGTTTGTCCGATCCACTCAAGGACGAGTTAGCACGGGTTGGGATACCTCAGACCCTGGAAGAATTAATTAACCTCTCAATCCAAATTGACCGTCGTCTGAGAGAACGACGCACCGAAAGATCTACCAGTGCCTATCGACCCACTTGGATGCTTCCACAGGTTCCCAGTCCTCCTAGTAGGCCTTTGGCTCCTCCAACCTCTCCAGTTTTCGACACATCAGAGCCTATGCAGCTTGGTCTGCTCCGTCCTTCCTTGACTCCTGAAGAGAAGTTACGAAGACGTAACCTTAACCTATGCCTCTACTGTGGGGAACCTGGGCACTACGCCAGCGTCTGCCCCAACAAGACGCGTAAGTGTCGTTCTTATGCTCGTATATGTGCTACTATCATGCCAAAACCTAGTACTCACCTTACCATCTCTGTCACTTTGCAGCTTCCCGGAAAGGCTATCCAAGTTCCAGTCATCGTTGATTCCGGAGCATGCAGCTGCTTCATGGACCAGGCCTTTGCAGCTCAGCATGATATCCCACTCCGACTCAAGACCCAGAGCCTGGCTGTCCACCTTGCAGACGGTTCCGCCCTCCGTTCCGGTCCTGTCATTCAAGAGACTATCCCTATAATAGCTACTATAAACTCTCAACACCAGGAATTCCTCTGTCTAGATGTCATTTCCTCTCCCCTGTTCCCTAACTTAAATAGGTCGGCTTGCTCACAGGCACTCCCTCTGGTGGCCAATCCCATGACCAGCAAGGTGAGCTCTCTGACAGTGCCCCCTCCCTAAGGGCAGCCTCCGGATGCCCAGCCAGGCCAACTTGGAGGCATGAACATTTCTGAAAGTCTGTAAAAGTTCCGGGGCATGTAAATTGTTTTCTGGTTCCCAGGAATTGTCCTCCGGACCATACCCCTTCCATTTAATAAGATACTGTATTTGATTGCGCCTTTTCCTACAGTCCAGGATAGCCTCGATTTCAAACTCCTCCTCGTTATTGATCATAACAGGCTCAGGAGGACTGGTACTACGGTTGGGGAAAGGATCCTTCTTCACTCACTTCCCCGTCCCCCTTTCCTTCCTTTTTCCCCCCTTTCTCCCCCTCCCCCCTCCCCTCCTCACTCCCCCAGTCCCCTTCCCCTCTCCCCTCACCCCCCCTTCCTGCCTAGGCCGGTCTTCCCCCTATTCACCTGGTTATCTCACTGGTGGACTGCCGGTGCTGTTACCCTACTGCTTTCACCATATACTCATATTGCTGTATGGTTCTTGATGGGCAGCAGGGCATTTGCTATTTGTCTGTTCATTCCTGTTACTCACTCACATCGTGTGGTTCACCTTTTTCTCCTGTGCTGATATCTTTTCTTTCCTCTTCACCTTCCCCACAGTACTGTCTGTTGTTATCAATTTTAAGGATTCAACACTTGAGGAAACTTTGGTTGTCCTATAACACATTGTATTTTGCATTGTTTCGAATCACGGGCATAGTCCGTTGCAATTTTATGCTATATCCAGTTCATGTCCTGACTCGAACAGTCAGAATTCATTTAGTCATTTTATAATACTTTATTTATACTTTTTGTACCAATAAAATCAACTTTTTCAACTATTTATATTGCATTTCATTGGCTGCTTTAAAGCCCCGATAGGGGGTTCTCATAATTTTTTATACACTTTATGGGGTGTGCAGCCCATTTGTCTACACTCATGTGAGTGTCTTTTGTTGCCTATTTCATAAGCATATTTTCCTCAAATGATATATGCAGTGCATGTGGTATGTGTTTATGGAATGATTGTATCATATATACGTTATTTCTAACATTTCATCCAAATAAAGATTTTAAAAAAAAGATACTGCTTATAATTTTTTGAAATATGACTGACAAATGTTATGAAGATAAGACAGAGAAAAAACAGAGTGCAGATGTGGCACCCTCTACCAATAGGTAGGTGCTAGTAAGGTTTATTTTACTAGGTTAGCCAGCACAGGTAAATTTAGGCAGGCTTATGCTGTGCGCTGGGCCTATCTGTTTTGATCTGGGGGCTGGGAGCAGTCAGAGTAGCTTCGGGCGTTACCACCTGCACTTCAGTTCTGAGGCGCCTCCCCTGTTTCTGAGGAGAATGTTCTGAAAAAGGGGCTGGGCTTGGAACTGGAGTGGCATGCAGCTTGTATGTGAGCCCTGACCAATCCCCAATCGAGATTGGCAGGGGGCGGGCCTCATATTTAAGCTGAGGTGATTCTCTGCAGGAGGGGGGTCGGCTGAGTGAAGTGAGGAATAGCATGTTAGTCAGTCGCAGGAGGACACCCCTATCGCAGGAGAGGCCCGGGAGAGCTATGAGGGAACATTGCCTCTACACGGTCATTGGCAATGTCTCTGACACCACATGGTCAGAGACACGGAACTCCTGGAGCAGAAGGGCAGGCGTAACTGGCGGTGCGCATGGTCCAGTCAAAGTTCCTCATCAAGGACTCAGGGCTGTTGGAAGTTCGGTGAGTGTTACCACAGTGGGGCTGCAGGTGCCAAGGGCTGGAGTGCCAAGGAGTCTGTGAAAGGAACTCTGCTAGTACACGGTCATTAGTGGAGTCTTCATCAATACACACAGTGGATGATGGGGAGTCCTGGATCAGAAAAGAGACTGTGGGGATCTGTGTCAAGTCGATGCTGCCTGCGGGCACATGATGTGCAAGTATGGCTGGCTGGGAACAGTAGTCCATATTTCCTAGAAGATATGCTTTTAACCCACTGGGCCTCTGGGGAGAGGTTCTGCAGGCCTCTGGACTAGTGGCAGCGAGCAACCAGAGCCATAGTAGGGAGGCTTATTCAGAGTGGGCCCCTACTATTCAATAGAAGAGGATGTGTCATATTTCAGTACAGTAACTAAGTGCAGGAGGAACCAAGTGTACAGGAGGAAACAAGCTATGGGCAGGAGGTGAAAGAGATCTAAGAACATTGCTTTTACATGGTCATTAGTGATGTCTCAGCATCCACACAGTCAGCTAGCGGGGAACACTTAGATGGAATAGTCTGCGGAGGTTGAGCCGCAGAAGGAACAACAGTCTGCATGGAGATGCATGAGGAAATTCATACCTAAATATGCACATTACATCTTCTGGCTCTAACTTTATTCAGAATGTACTAAATCCTTAAATATGATGGCAATAACTTATCCTATGGGCATCCCATATTCCTAATCCCTATCCAAGTTGTACCCCCCAATAAAAACAACAAAAACAAAGCTCGCAAAAGACTGTTCATTGTCTCTGGAAGTGATGTATGAAGTCTGGCAGTGGGGTGATTTGGCGGATTGTTTACTAGCTGCAACACCATGGCTACACAGAGTTCAGGAGTGCGTTACATAAAGAATGCAGGGCTCAGCTGTGCCCATTTATGTAGCCTCACCAGTGTCCATCTATGCAGCCTCACCAGTGCCCATTAATGCAGGATGAACAGTGCCCATCTAGGCAGCCTCACCAGTGCCCAGCAATGCAGCCTCACCAGTGCCCAGGAATGCAGCCTCCCCAGTGTCCAGCAATGCAGCATCACCTGTGCCCAGGAATGCAGCCTCACCTGTGCCCAAGTATGCAGCCTTATGTGTGCAGGGGATCAGAGGAGAAAAGAGCCCGTGTTCTGCCGAAAATGGCCAGATCATCACACAGATCCTGGGCGGGTGCTGAAGCGGGGGGGCGGGGGGGGCTTGCTCAGGTGCCACACACTGGAGGGGTAGGGTGTCAGGCTGACGTCTCCCGCTGTGCCAACTTTAATTTGATTTGCCAGACCATCAAACAAGTCCCGTCTCCTGGACGGCTCCTACCTATGATGGACAGCACACATGCCCTGGCATTGGACAAGTGTGCTGTGTGTCAAAGGAGAAAACCATGCTTGTGTACTTGGACTTGTGTAATGGCAGGCACCCAGCAAATCAAATCTCTCCCCTGATTACCGCTGAGCAAATGGATGATATGTCTGTGTCCGGTTCGCTGATGTAGAGCGGACATGGACACAGCACGCTGCTCTCTATGGGGCTTTTGGATGGAAACGGACCGTCCAATCCGATCTGCAAGACAGATGGGGAATGGATCTCCCATCTGTCTGTTTTTAGTGGACTGGATTGGATGGTGGCAGGTGTCAGCAGACACAGGTCCGCTGACGTCTACCGCACCATAGAGTAAGGTGACCAGATTTTTAAAACTAAATCCGGGGACATTTTTTTATGGTAAATGATAAACTATTTTCTTGATCATACAACACGGGACACAGAGTATTCATTACATAGTGGGTTAGATAGGCACCATCGGTGATTGGACACTGGTTAACCCCAATTAAGGAGAATTCCTCCCCTATATAACCCCTCCCATACGGGGAGGACCTCAGTTTTTTCACCAGTATCTAAGGTGGTTGGTCACGTAAAACATGTGCTGTGAAGAAAGCTCCAGTTTGGTCCCTGCGGGGGCTTAAAGGGCTATGCTGACCGGATCCATATCTTGACTCCCAAGATGGTACGGTACCCGGGCCTCGTCATCCGAAGAAGCGAGGTTTTGCCTGTAAGTCTCTCTTTGGAGGACTGGGCTCTGAGAAAACCAGGCTTGGTGTACTATTAAAACAGTGGCACGAAAGTTTCTGGCAGAGTCTTCTACAGGTCCAGGTAAGAGGTTTCTCTGAGTAGGAACCCAAAAAACCCTGAAGGTTGGCACAACGCTACCCGCCGTGATGGGTGAAGGCTGGAAACTGTCTGTTCTCAGCAGTTCCTGCGGCGGAGACAGGTAAGAGAAGTTAATCCTATATATATTTATATTTATATTACAAATGGGTTTTCTTCAATGAGTAGTTGCATGTCTTACCTGATTTCCACCACTAGAAGGAGTAAGGAGCAAACTTACGTGCTTTTCAGATACACACTCAGTGAAGCTGGTGTCCAATCCGCTCACTTGCTCCACTGCAGGTGTGCAGACGCCAGGTGGCTAATTTAAAAGCCCAGAGCGTTCAGAGCTCTGTAAACAGATGGACACAGAGTGTGGGCAGTGAGCATCCTAAGTGGTCGGATCCAGGCTAACTCAAGACACCTACTCGGCATCAGGTTGTGCAGTATTAAGCATATATGTATATTGTGAGACTTTTAGCACAACAGTGATTGCATATGTACTAGTACCTCTGCTTTGTAGCTTGGGACTATGTCTCCTCGTAAGAGGTTCTCGGGGGGAGGTAACAAAGGCACAAGAAAGTCACCACCTGTGTCTAGGGGTCCTAAAGATGCCTGCAGATTATCATCCCCCCTGCAAGACTGGAGCCAGCC
Source organism: Aquarana catesbeiana (assembly GCF_042186555.1). Taxonomy (NCBI): domain Eukaryota; kingdom Metazoa; phylum Chordata; class Amphibia; order Anura; family Ranidae; genus Aquarana; species Aquarana catesbeiana. The sequence continues at coordinate 477,832,087 of NC_133328.1, forward strand.
TCACAGGATGAGTCAGTGCCCCTGTCAGGTTTTGCAGCCTCTCCTGTTACAGCCCCAGCGTATGTCACAGAGGATTCCCTTAGGGCTACATTGGCGGGTTTTGAGGGAAGAATTATGAATTTTATTTCAGCTTCCTTAAAGGATAGCAGAAAAAGGGATAGATCCCCTCCCTCTGCTGCACTTTCTCTTTCAGATGAATCTTCTGACAATGAGGAGAGATCCCTATCCAGAGATAGGGATCAAGAGCAGTCTGAGGATTCAGAGGAAGAGGAGAGAGCTTCTTCCTCTCAGGCACTCAAGAAGCAGGTCCAGTATTATACTGAACTAGTGTGTTCCACATTTAAAATGCCCTCTGCTGAGGCCGCTACATCCTCTGTTTCTTCCCTGGGGGTCAGAAGGATCCCACAGACTACCTTTTCCTTTCCAATTCATCCTTTAATGGATAAATTGTTGTATGAGGACTGGGGACATCCCGATAAACTGTTTACTCCTCCTAAAAGGTTTTCTATGCTTTATCCTCTGGAGGAAAGCTTCACCAAGAAGTGGGAGGTCCCATCCGTGGATGCGGCTGTCTCTTGTGTGAATAAAAACCTGACCTGTCCCTTGGACAATGCTCAGGTGTTTAAAGATCCAACTGATAAAAAGCTGGAAACTTTATTAAAAGCCTCCTTCTCCATGGCTGGCGCTGTAGTCCAACCTACAGTCGCAACTGTGGGTTTGTGTCAATTCCTCAAGGAACAGGTTAAGCAGATGCTTGGCCTCCTTCCCAGTGAGGAAGTGGAGAACTATGCAGACCTTCCACAGGTGCTGTGTTTTATGATTGATGCCATTCTGGATTCTGCCCAGCAAGCATCTCGTTTGTCTTTCCTGTTGGTACACATGCGCAGGTCCCTTTGGCTTAAAAGTTGGGCAGCAGAGCTTTCATGCAAAAGATATTTAGCTGGCTTCCCATTCAAAGGGGAACGCCTATTTGGGGATGACCTAGATAATTTTATCTAGGTCATCCTACCAGTTAAGAGGAGTAAATGTCCACCATTCAAACGGTCTCTTTCCCCTTCCCTTGGAACATCAGGCTCTAAGCAGTGGCGACGGCCTTCCCCATCTACTTTCAAAGGAAGGGTCACACCCAAAGGCAGAAAAAGGCTTGGGGACGAAAGCCTGCCAAGCAGAGCCCTAAAACATCCCTGTGAAGGGGCCCCCCCACTCGGCCGAGTGGGGGGAAGGCTCCTACAGTTTTCAGGAGCCTGGCGGGAAGAGGTTCAAGACAAGTGGGTAGTCTCTTCAGTATCTCTAGGTTATAAAATAGAGTTCCTAGAGCTTCCACCAGCTCATTTCCTAAGGTCAAGAGTTCCCAAAGATCTAGTAAAGCGAGAACCGCTGCTACTGGCCTTAGATCGCTTACTATCCCAGGGAGTGATAGTAGAAATGAACCCAAAAGATCAGGGTTCAGGGTTCTACTCGAATCTCTTCACCGTTCCAAAGTCAAATGGAGATGTCAGACCCATCCTAGATCTAAAGGATCTGAATCAGTTTCTACACATTCGATCCTTCCGAATGCAGTCAATTCGTTCAGTGGTGTCCACCCTGCAGGGGGGAGAATTTATGGCATCAATAGATATCAAGGATGCATATCTTCATGTGCCGATTTTTCCCGCTCACCAAAGATATCTAAGGTTCGCGGTAGACCAGCGCCATTTCCAGTTTGTGGCACTTCCTTTCGGTCTCGCTACAGCTCCTCGAATTTTTACAAAAATTCTAGACCCTCGCTTAGCAAATCTAAGAGCTCAGGGCATAACTGTGGTAGCTTATCTAGACGATTTGCTACTCATAGAGCAATCGGTGGAACACCTGAACCGCGCTGTCTTCAAGACAGTAAGACATTTGGAAAGACTAGGCTGGATAATCAACCTAGAAAAGTCTTCTTTGCAACCTTCAACAAGGTTGGAGTATCTAGGCATGATCATAGACACCGCTCAAGGCAGGGTGTTTCTACCAGAGCCAAAGGTCAAGGCTGTAAGAGCTCTAGTCCGCTTAGTATTAAGCAAAAAGAGTCCATCCATTCGGCTATGAGACTGTTAAGAAAGATGGTTGCCACTTTCGAGGCTGTTCCATTTGTCCAGTTACACTCAAGGCCCCTGCAGAGAAGCATTCTCGCAGCTTGGAACAAAAAGACTCATGCCTTGGATCTTCCGATATGCCTATCCCCAAGGATGCGCAAAAGCCTCAATGGGTGGTTACGAACCAAAAATCTTTTGAAAGGCAAAGCCTTTCTTCCACTACAATGGAAGATCGTAACCACAGATGCCAGTCTGACAGGCTGGGGAGCAGTTCTGGAAGAAACATGCACGCATGGAAGATGGTCTGCAACCGAGAGACGCTTGCCCATCAATATTCTAGAAATTCGGGCAATTTACTTGGCCCTCATGGACTGGTCTTACAGGCTACAGGGTCATCCTATTCGGATACAATCCGACAATGCCACGGCTGTGGCTTACATCAATCACCAAGGAGGCACCAGAAGTCTGGATGCCCAAAGGGAGGTGAATCGCATTCTTGCATGGGCAGAAAGCAATGTTCCCTGCCTGTCTGTGGTATTCATCCCAGGAGTGGAAAATTGGCAAGCGGATTTCTTAAGCCGCTGGCAATTATGCCCAGGAGAATGGTCCCTACACCCCGACATATTCCAAACTATATGTCAAAGGTGGGGAACACCAGATGTGGATCTATTCGTGTCCAGTTTCAACAGGAAGCTGGACAAATTTGTGTCCAGAACAAGGGATGTACTTGCTCAGGGGTCAGATGCTCTGACAATCCCATGGGATCAGTACACTCTAATGTATGCCTTCCCTCCGACCCCCACTTTTTCCGCGGTTCCTGGGAAGGGTCAAAAGGGAAGCAAAGTCGGTACTTTTAGTAGCCCCGGATTGGCCCAGACGACCTTGGTATGCAGAGATCGTAAAGATGGCAGTGGGCAGGCCTTGGGTCCTCCCATTCTGGCCAGATCTGCTCACACAGGGTCCGATTTGCCACCCTGCTTTACGAAGTCTAAATTTGACGGCTTGGCTGCTGAAACCCACATTTTAAAAGACCGTGGGCTCTTGGAGTCAGTCTTTTCTACTCTGGTCAATGCCAGAAAGCCGGCCTCCAGGCTTATTTACTACAAAATCTGGAAGGCATATGTTTCCTGGTGTGAACCCAGGGGATGGCATCCTAGAAGGTATATGATTAGCAGAATCTTGACCTTTCTTCAATCAGGCCTAGAAATGAGATTGGCTTTGAGCACTATCAAAGTCCAAATTTCGGCTTTGTCTGTATTTTTTCAGAAGCCAATTGCTTCACATTCCCTGGTCCGGGCCTTTATTCAGGGGGCACTGCGGTTGAATCCGCCAGTCAAACCTCCAGTATGCCCATGGGATTTGAATTTGGTGTTGTCGGCTTTACAGGGACAACCCTTTGAGCCACTGCACCTGGCTCCTTTAGCGCTTTTGACTAAAAAATTAGTCTTCTTGATAGCCATATCCTCTGCTAGGAGAGTATCAGAATTGGCAGCTTTTTCTTGTAAAGAGCCATAATTAATTATTCACAAGGACAGGATTGTTATGCGTCCTAATCGTTCCTTCTTACCTAAGGTGGTTTCAGGATTCCATTTGAATTAAGATGTAATCCTACCATCCTTTTTTCCAGATCCGCAGTCCGTGGAGGAAGAATCTTTGCACACTCTTGATGTGGTTAGAGCAGTCAGTGTCTATCTGCAGGCAACCGCTCAGATACGGAAACCTGATTGTTTGTTTATTCTGCCAAATGGCCATAAGAAAGGCCAAGCAGCGTCGAAATCCACTCTTTCTAGATGGATTAGACAGGTTATTTTTCAGGCTTATGATATAAAGAGGAAGACTCCTCCTTTTCATGTGAAAGCGCACTCAACTAGGGCTGTTAGTGCTTCTTGGGCAGTGCATCACCAGACCTTCATGGCTCAGATCTGTAAGGTTGCGACTTGGTCTTCAGTCCATACATTCACCAAATTCTATCAGGTGGATGTAAAAGGGCAAGAGGATACCGCCTTCGGGCGCAGTGTACTGCAGGCTGCAGTTTAGTTCCTCTGGTCCGTTTGCGGTCTATATTTTCTGATCTGTGTCTCCCTCCCCTCAAATGAGCATTGCTTTGGGACATCCCACTATTTAATGAATACTCTGTGTCCCGTGATGTATGATCAAGAAAATAGGATTTTTAAATACAGCTTACCTGTAAAATCCTTTTCTTGAGAGTACATCACGGGACACAGAGCTCCCGCCCTTCTATGGGTTTTACGTGGTTACTTATTGCTTTGCTACAAAACTGAGGTCCTCCCCGTATGGGAGTGGTTATATAGGGGAGGAATTCTCCTTAATTGGGGTTAACCAGTGTCCAATCACCTATGGTACCTATCTAACCCACTATGTAATGAATACTCTGTGTCCCGTGATGTACTCTCAAGAAAAAGATTTTACAGGTAAGCTGTATATAAAAATCCTATTTTATAAGCATATTTTCCTCAAATGATATATGCAGTGCATGTGGTATGTGTTTATGGAATGATTGTATCATATATACGTATTTCTAACATTTCGTTCATAAATAAAGATAAAAAAAAAAATTTTTTGGAGATTTGACTGCCAAATGTTATGAAGATAAGACAAAAAAAAACAGAGTGCAGAGTTCAGGAGTGCGTTACATAAAGAATGCAGGGCTCAGCTTTGCCCATTCATGTAGCCTGACCAGTGCTCATCTATGCAGCCTGACCAGTGCCCATCTATGCAGCCTGACCAGTGCCCATCTATGCAGCCTGACCAGTGCCCAACTATGCAGCCTGACCATTGCCCATCTATGCTGCTTGACCAGTGCCCCAGCAATGCAGCCTCACCAGTGCCCAGTCCAATCCAATCCACCAGATGGATGGGGAATGGATCTCCCATCTGTCTTTTTTTTTAGAGGACCAGATTGGAAGATGGCGGGTATCAGCGGACACAGGTCCTCTGACATCTACCGCTCCATAGAGGGCAATGGATTGTCTGATCGGGTCTGCCTCAAAAACTGACAGGGGGACCCGATCAGTCCGCCAGTGTGAAAGAGCCTAACACATCTGTGCTGTGTACCTACTCCACTTCCAACCTCCAGCACATCTCTGTACCCCTCTCCACCCCATACTTTCCCCATGGTCACTCATCAATCAATGTTGATGACAGTCTGTGGTCAGCATCTCCCCCTGCACCCCAGATCACTTCTGTTGCAGTTCACTATGCAGTGGGGGGAGGTGGGAGGGGGCGATCGGCAGCTCTGTGATGTTCGCAGGTGGTGGGATCTCCCTGGGGCTTGTAGTTCTCTTCTTGAGTCTATACAGTGGAGAGGTGAGGGGGCTCTGACCCGGGCATCTATCAGCAAGAGTGTACAAGCAGAGCGACTCACTTGTACACTGAAGAGTGAAACTGATACATGCCCGAGGCCCCTCGCCTTGCCTCTCGACTCAGGAAGAGAACTACTAGCCCATGGGAGGTCCCTTCGCCCGCGGACACCACTGAGCTGCCGATCGCCACCTCCCCCCACTGCAGAGTGAACTGACAGGCAGAGGTGCATGGGGAGATGCCGGGTCATGGTCCCCCCGCCGCCCTTTCCAATCCAGGGACAAATCCGGGGACAGATGGTCTCCAGGCAAAGTGGGCTCAATCCGGGGACTGTCCCTGGAAATTGGGGACGTCTGGTCACCCTACACTACACAAGCCTGGGGGAGGGACCAGGTAGGTTATGTGACATCAGCATGCGATATAGGGTTGCTACCTCATACCTTTAAAACTGAAAACATATTAATTGCACAGGTTCTGAGGCTAATTTAATGTAGATAAGGCACTAAGTGAGTTTGATTACCACCTTAACCAGCCACAGAACCTGCGTATTTAATAAGTGTTTGGTTTTAGGCTCAGTTCACACTGTCGCGATGCGAGAACCCTACGAATCCATTGCGGGTTCCCGCATCGCACCTGAATCGCACAGTGGTTCACACTGCCATATGCGAAACACTGGGAGTGTCAATACAAAGTTAATGACACCCCCAGATTGGTCCGCATATTGCAGTGCGAACTGTCAGTTTGGGCATGAATTGGATCACATGGGTGTGAACACCCATGGGATCTGATTCTGGTGCGGACCAAAAAAAGGGTCCTGCACGACCTTGGTCCTAATGCGATGCAAATTCAGCCATACAATCTGTATGGCTGAATTCGCATCACACAGACATCGCATGTGATTTCGTACAGCGATATCGTACAGCGCACCAGTGTGAATCGGGACTTAAAGGAATGAGATGGCAACCATAATGAAACATTATCAATCAATAAGCCCAGATAAAGCTGGGAGCAAACACACTTTTACCCCCCCCCCCTCAGTTCTGTTTCAGGGCATCACAAAAATGTTGTTAAAATGGATATCCTTGCAGCCTCCTGGGCCAGGAACATCATTATTAAAGCTGCAAAGAAATCAGACATGTCTTTTATCAAGGGACAAAACTAGGAACACTTTTTTTTCCCTGGGAACAGCCCCCTAAAATCCAGAAACTGGAGACTTCTGGTTACCCTATTCCCAGGAAGTGCCCGAGCAAAAACCTTTATAGCAATTTCACCAAGTAGTATTTTAAAGAAAGCTGTAGTTTTAAAACAATAACTTTCAAAATGACAAAATTACTTTATTTTGATAATTGGGTTTTGATCTACTTTAAGGTTGGGTATCTGAGAAATGTATTTAGGTGTCTAGCTTAAATTCTTCTGTGTCACTGACTTCATAGTCAAGGAAAAGCCAAATGTTTGTCATCTGATTGTAGGTAGGGTGTTTCACCAGCAGTTCCAACATCCCAATCATATTTGTTCTTGTACAACACTGACATCCAGTGGGTAAGTTGTTTATTACAGTTAACTTTACTCGTATTAATGGAAACGTTTTTGATTTGTAAGGCTTTATGTACACTAGCCATAGGCGTGCGCAGGAAGTGTGCCAAGTGTGCCTGGACACACCCTAATCACTCCGTGTGCATTAGCATTATTATTATCTGTGTGCCAGCGGGGAGATGGAAAATATCTCCCTCTGACCAGTTCTGCTATAAATGAAATGCTACCGTACTTCTCTTTCACTGTACCGGCTCTGCTGTAAGAGTGTGTGTGTGTGTGCGTGTGTATATATTACACACACACACGCGTGTGTCTTTGAGCTTCAGATTGTACACCCTAATGCAATAGGCTGCGCACACCTATGACACTAGCCTACACTAGCAGCTCCTAAACTTGAGTTTAGGAGCTTTGGCGTTTTTTTGCCAAAGCTTCTAAACTCAACTCCATAAAAAACAAAAACAAAGAAAATTCCCAGTTCAACTCGCCAGCCAGCCTGCTACCAACCGAATTAATCCTAACAGTTTACATTAAAAACAGGGGTTTAGTTTGCACACATTTGCAAATACATGTGTAAGCTACGGAGGCCGCGACAAGGCACCCCAGTATTATCTGCATCTATCTACTCTATAGATTTTTTAGAACCTCCATAGTAGAAGCAAATTATAATGGATAGGCAGAGGGTAAGTGAGCAGCAAGGAGCACATGGAAGGGCAGCACAAAGGAAGAGTAAAACAAAAACAAGTAAAATTCCCAGCTCAACTCGCCAGCCAGCCTGCTACCAACTGAATTAACCTGTCTAACAGTTTGCATTAAAAACAGGGGTTTAGCTAGCACACATTTGCAAATACATGCATAAGCTGCGGAGGCTGTGGCAAGGCAGCCTATTATTGGGGTTACTAGCAGGCTGGCTGGTGAGTTGAGCTGGGAATTTTCTTTGGCTTTGTTTTACATGCGATGTCCTTCCATGTGCTCCTTGCTGCGAAGGCCAGTTATAGGTGGGGGCAGTGGCCATTTGTTTCAACTCCATAAAAGCCTATATGTCAATGTACACATAGGCTTTTAGCAGAGTTTAGGAGCTTCTGTGTTTAGGTGAACTTCAACCTTCCTCTCCTAAATGCAGAAGCATCACGTTCAGGATAGGAACTTTTTGACCGCGGGAAACCGCAAAACGTGACAAAAATGCGCTGTGATTTTGCTGCATTTTGCATTTTCCCGTGGCTGCTGTAAATGTAGGCCAGTGTACATGAAGCCTTTAAAAGAAAAAGCCCCTGGAAAAACTAACCTTATGCTAGCTATACACATAAGGATTTGTAAACTGTTTTAAAATCTATTGTCAGAATCAATATCATTGATCAAAACCTAACTGAATTTGCTCATCAGCAAACATTTTTCATTGATAACCTGGTCAAAATCAATTGTTTGTCCCAGTTATCTGATCCTTGCTTATTCTGATAAATGTTAAAGTGTATGACTAGCAAAACTATTCACAATGTTTAAACAAGTTTTTATTTATATTTTGGTCTTTCTGTCCCTCTTGGTAATTGTCTCTACTGTGTACCCTATGGGAACAATCACTTTCTTTAGATTTAGTTACATAGTTTGTCGCGTTGATAAAAAAGACAGAAGTCCATCTAGTTCATCCAATAAAAATGTAAGTAAATAGAAAACCTCCATATACACAATCCTATACCCACAGCTGATCCAGAGGATGGCAAAAAACACAATAAAGCATGATCCAATTTGCTCCAGCATAAGAAAAGAAAATTCCTTCCTGATCTCCCAGGAGGCAATTGGATATTCCCTGGATCAACAATTCCTGATGTTATTACCTATAAATGTTATTTATCCAGTTATAATTTGTGTATTTAGGAATATATCCAGCTCTTTTTTTAAAACAATCTACTGAGCAGGCCAGAACTAGCTCTTGAGGGAGTTTAGTCCACATTTTCACAGCTTTTACTGTGAATAAGCCTTTCTGTATATGGAGGTAAAAATGAATTTTCCTCCAGATGTAAAGAATGTTCCCTTGTCCTCTGTAATGATCTTAAAATGAATAACTTTACACCACTATGTTCACCATATGGAGCACTTATGTATTTATACACAGTAAACATATTTTCACTTAATGACCTGTTCTCAAGAGAGAATAAGTATTCTAGTGTATACGAATCTGTGGGCAGCCAAGTACATAACAGGGTGGCTGCTAAAGGTTGGGAATGCTGAAGCAGCAGTCATCTGATCAAGTGGCGCGTACACTTATGCCGCGGCACTTACCTTATGCCGCGTACACATGACCGGACTTTCCGGCAGAAAAGGTCAGACGGAATCATTCCATCAGACATTCCAATCATGTGTGAGCTTCATCTGCCTTTTTCTTTCGAAAAATTCTGATGGTAGAAATAGAACATGTTTCAAATCTTTCCGACGGAATCAGTTCCTATTGGGAAAAACGCTCGTCTGTATGCTGTTCCAACAGACCAAAAACGATGCATGCTCTGAAGCAAGTACGAGACGGCAACTATTGGCTACTCTCTATTGAACTTCCTTTTTCTAGTCCCGTCGTACGTGTTGTACATCACCAGATCTAGACGGTCGGACTTTGGTGTGATCGTGTGTAGGCAAGACAGTTTCAGTGGAACTGTACGCGGCATTACATATCAAAAGTTGAATTCTAGGAATTCAGCTCCTTTGTAAAAAGTGAAGGTACACTATGAGTTAAGTCCAAGGAGGTGCATGACATCTCCTGGGCTTTTCTCTATCATTTACAGCTGACAGTTTTATTGCACTCCCGGAAGAGGCTATGGCTGTATTTCTGGGAGCCCGACACTGATACTTTAGGTCTAAGCATCTTCAATATTAGAGTTGGTGCAGCTGCTATGCCTGCAATTTTTACAAAGTAGCTTTAAAGCATTTAAGGCATATGACAGGCAGATTCAGAATTTTTAAGCCTGCCATTGGTGGTCTACTGCAATCACAGATGCTCTTTTCTCCCTGGTGTCCAAGGCACCAAAACTGTCACAATTTTAGGACACACAAGAAATGCAGTTAAAATTGCTGGTTGTGTATTACCTCTTTACATTGATTGTTGGTTGAGAGGTGTATCTTTTCAGTGGTGCTCAGAAGAGAAGTAATCCCTTACATTTATGGTCATTGTAGTGCACCCTTACATTAATAATCAGACATGGAGCTGGTAGGTGTAACCTACCTATAGAAATGCATGTATTATTTATTAAAAAAAGCATTTAAAGGAGAACTCATCCAATCCAACGGGCCTGTGTGTACCTAATTTGCATAGTCAATATATCTCCTGCCTCAGCAATCATGTGGTAGGATTCACCCCTTTTTATAAATGCTCTTGTTTAAGCCCCATCCATCCTAAATCATTTACTTAAAGGGCATAGTCAAAAATGTAGACCCAGTTGCAAATCCTCTACTTACAATGCACAAATTATCTCTAAACTAAAGTGAATTTTTACAGTGGTAGTTAGTGTAGTGTCCCTTTACATTGGTGCCAGTGTAGTGCTACCCCTACATCAGTGGTTAGTGTAACACAGCCCTTACATGGGTGGTCAGTGAAGTGCCCCTCCTAAAACAAGGGTCACTGGTCAGTATAGCTCCGTAGTTACATCAGTGGTCAGTGTAGCAGCACATGCATGGATTGTGCTTATGCTGCCATGGATAGTGACCAGGAAAATAACATTTCAGAGTGTGCCTTTATGCTGCAATATGCACGTTTTTACACTGCTGTCTGACTGATGTGGATCGGCTGTGCTCCATACTTATTTGACCCATAAGGGAAAGCTTTTGTGACCCTCTATAACCAAAGGGTCCCTGCCACAAGGTGAGAGGCCATCCTTTGCATTGGTGGAGGGTTCACTGAAAGTCACTGAGATGTCAGCATGAAGCCACACTGCACCTGAACAATTGGATTTATTGAATGTTTATGGACTATTATGGTTGTTTTTTCTAGCGCTGCACCATCTGTTTATTATTTCTGTTTAGGGATTTGATTTTTGACCCTGGTGTTAGGCTGCTGTGTCTTATATACATATCTGTGCTGATTTGTTTTCTTTTTGAGTGGTCAGTGTAGCCCTAACATTTATGGTCAATGTAATGCTGCCCTTATATCGGTGATCAGTGTAGAGCTTTCTTACACTCTTATACTGCTGGTCAGTGTAGTGTCACCCTTACATTGGTGGTCAGTGTAGTGCCTTCTTACACTCTGGTGGTCAGAGAAATGCCCTTCCTACATTGTTGCCCAGTGGAGTGCTGCACTTACATTGGTGGTTAGTGCAGTGCCTGCTTTAAATCAGTGGTTAATGTAGTGCTGTGGTTACATCAGTGGTCAATGTGGTGCTGCTATAACATTGATAGTCAATGTAGTGCATCCATAATATTGATGTCCAATGTACTGCTGCTCTTACGTTGGTGGTCAGTGCAGAGCTCTCTTATACTGTTGGTCAAAGTAGTTCCTCCATTATAGTGGTCGTCAGTGTAGTGCCACAATGATAACCTGTGTAGAGCCACTATTACATTTGTAGTCAATGTAGGGCCACTATTACATTGGTGGTTAGTGTAGCGCCACCATTACATTGGTAGTCAGTATAGTCAGTGGTAAAGTGCCCCTTTACATTAATAGGGTGTGGAGTCGAGCTGCCTTACAGTGATGGCCAGTAGTGCTCACTTACAGTGGTGGGAGCTAAATACATCATTGGTGTAAGTGGATACTTACCTGAGAGGAGAAGCTCCATGTCCAGCACCCTGGCTCCAATGTTGGTGCAGGAGAAGAATTTGCCCAGGATTGCCTGCACATCAAACTGAGGCCACTAAGCAGTGATGCCCTTGATGTTAACTTTACCATTGTTTTCAGTGCATTTTCCTAAAAAATAAAAACAATAATAAAGCTTACACATTGTTTTTATTTTTTAAGTGTCCCACAGACAATACAACAACCAGGGCAGACAGCTCCCGCCCAACATTATGCTATTGGTATGACACTGGGTGGAGTGTACTGTAGTTTTGAAAGGCTGTTTGCTGTTGCTGCTGGCAAAACATCACATAGTACAGTAGAAAAAGTTAAAGTCAGTCTAGCATACTAGAATTACCAGATTATAAGACTATTTGACCAAGTGTAGAATAACATAGACATAACTGACTTTGTTTAAACTCCAAATAAAAAAAATATATATGTCCCTAGTATTTTGACCCTGCATCTGCTTTTAATTTAACTTTGGTATAGAAATATGTCCTACTTTGTTCCCCACCCATTAATGCATTTTCCTGATGTCAAATGCTGTAATGTTGCAGTCTCACTTATACTGAACTTATTATAGCGTACTTTTAAAGACTTTTTATGAATTCTTCTCTTTAGTTTTCTTCCATAATCAGTTCCCAAAGATGATTGTTGGCAACTGGTGCTCAATGTAACACCTGTACAATGTACACCCTAACGCACATGTGGAATGTTATTTGATTTTTATTACTTTAGTAGAAAACTCTTATCAAATGCTAAGGCTACGATTCAATTCTACTTTTACTGTATATCTTTCCAAACCATTGAAATCACTCTGATGATATGCCACTGAAATTTAGCAGAATGCGGCTTAGACTTTGGCAAAGGGCTTGGAAACATCTGTAGAATTGCCTGTCTTGGCTTTGTGATAATCACTTGGGATTTATAAACAAAACAAATGAGAAACGCAGCTAAAATGCAATTGTCAGCCATTTTACCAATCACTTTCATTTGGAACATTTAGATTTAAAAATGATTACTTGCAAAATTAAATGTATTTTAACATTGTTGGTGGAAAGTACTGTATTTATTAGCATAATAACTGTATCACGCCATATCTGTTAAAGGAAACCTTTAAAGGGATAAACATTGTTGTGGAAATTTTATGAAGATGTATTTTAATATGTATTGTCATAGAGTCTCCCAGTGTTAGTTCTCCCGCAACCCGCTCTAAAGAGCTGACTGGGGCAGACTGATGCTGGTTGAGATCCGTTAGATAGTGGAAAACTTCCTGTTGTTGGAGAGAGGTGTTTGCGGAGTGAGGATATGCCTTCCGGCGAAAGGGCCCCTGTGTGATGCACAGACGTTCATCTGGGTGGGTTTGTTCGCTCTGCAAACACATTATCGGTTTAGCTGATGTGCGCTCTTGTCATCCCTATATGCCTGATCAACATATTTATGGTGCCATGAGCATACACCTGCAGATAATCTCTCATCAGCAGGAATTGTAGCCATTGTTTCATTGGTTGTTGTATAAATTCATTTTTCCTGTGTTGACATTCACATTCTGTGTTGTTACATCCTGTGTTGTTACATCCTGGTTGTCACATCCTGTGTTGTCATATCCTTATTTGGTCATATCCTGTGAGGTCAAATCTTGTGTAGGAGGCGATTGGCTGTTGGAGTCAGGGCTTCCAGTTTGTGGCTTCCTGTTTGTGTGTGAATAAACGCAAGAGCCGCTGCCCAAGATGGGCAGTCGTGCTGAGATGAGGACGTAGGAATGTGGTAATGTCTGTTTACTGGGGAAAGGGGGAGACATGGGTTACTTAAGGATGCATTTTACCAAAAGGCTGGATGGGCGCTTAATAGCCCAAGAGTATAGTGGGTTTATCCACGACAACATGAAGTCTGCCATTCAGAAAATGCAAGTGGCCTGCCTGTTTCCTGGTTGTACTTTGAGTCACCGATCTAGAACCCAAAAAGACAAAATTTGTGCTGCTCAGGTAGAGAGGTAAAGTCCCTAGACTGCTGTGAGTGCAGGCAGGGACAGGGAGCTCGTCCTAGTTCCAGGCTGCAGCAATGTCAAAGAAAAATATACATAAGCTGCACTTCATGAAGCAGACCCATGTGCATCAAGTGAGATGAAATTAATCCCCAGCCTGAACTCCATCCAGGCCATACCTCCAATGCATTTCGCTCTTCCCTTTGGAGCTTAATCATGGGGAACACCAACCTAGAACATATATTGAGATTAAGGACATCTGACTTTAATATGATTTTCCTGGTCTACATACCATACATGTTCGAGGCCAATGAATTAAGTTATTGACTGTAGTGGGTCAACATAATACCCTGTCAACTCGCTTTTGCAGAACAAGTTCAGCTATGACAGGCTACAGGTTTCTCACAAGAAAGGTTTACTTTAAGTAGATGATATGGTTAACATCAGAATAGACCAGACTTTTTTCAACCAGTGCCCCATGAAACCTTAGGAATCCTCCTGATTTTGCTAGGAGATCTTTGAGCAGTGAGCAAAGCCAAAATTGATCTCTCACCTACACTGATCACCAATGCAAGTAGGCACTACCACAACCTTTACTGAAAACAATTTTGTTATATAGAGCGGGAGGGTGGGAATTATTCCTCTCAGTTGTCTTCATTTTCTGCTTCTGGAGGTGGTTGCTGTGACTGAGTGATCAGAGCTTGCTTTGAATGGGTGAACCAGTCTGAGTGGGCACTCACACAGATTTGCTCAGTGGCAAGAGGTGGTTACAGTTCCAGGTTTTTAAAAGTCCTGTCTCTCCCTCTGGGCAAATCTAATACACAGGAAGGTCAGGTAAATGACCACAATGTACAGCTGCAGGCTCAATCTGGCAGCTAGGTTTCCCAGTAGCACTCTGTCACCTGGTTTTATGTCACAAACTCTAACTCTGAGATCATATCTTTTTTTGTTTTGCTGTCTGTGGGTGTCAGGAGCAATTTGAGCCTTCTTGTAGGCAGAGTTATGTGTCTTTCAAAGGCAGTCGACATAAACTTTGTATGCTGCAGCCAGCATTCCATTTATGGGGATGCCAGATTCACTGGTAACTGAGCTTCTCTTCCAAACATAAGCATATAAGTTGAATACCCTGTCACATCATGCTTCATGCTGTTGAAGGCATGAACCATAGCTCATAGATATCTACTCCAATGTTGTTTCCATTCAGTTGTAAGCATAAGCATGCCCTGCAAACACAGAATAATTGCTCAGGCTGTGGGTCTCCTTGAGACTGGTAAGGAGTAGTTTGTGACTTCTATTCCCCCAGCATGTCTAATAGGTCTTTGATGAGTTTGCTCCCATATTCTCTAACTTGTTCTGAGTGGATCTTCTGTGGCAATCTAAAATGGACAAAACTATTTTCTACTAAGACTTTTGCTACAGTGGAGACTTTTTGGTCCTCTTTCAGGAAAGCTTAAGCATATTGAATGAAATGGTCGATCACCGCAAAGGTGTTCTCCTGTCCACTTGTATCAGGCTTCAAGCACAGGAAACCAATGCACATTAACTCCATGGGTCTTTGGCTTTTGCAGGTGGCCCGTTGGGGTGGCTCTAGCTGGTAAGGTTATCCACTGTATACACCAGGGACAGGAACAACAGTAGCTCTCCACTTCTGCTCAAACTCTGTGCTTCTGTTCAACTCTATGACATTTCAGGGTCTTGGCCAGGTGGGAATGGCTTCCAACATTTTGGGGTCAGTGGCCATTCTTTCAGGGGAAGCAATATGCCCAAGGCAAGTAACAGACAGCTGACAGAATTAGCACTTTTCCAGGGAAAGTTTCAGCTCTTCCTCATGAAGTCACTTTATAATTTTCTCCAAGCATTGTCCATGTTCCTCATAACCTCGGAATCAGGACCTGAAGTCTGTTCCTCAAATTTAGAGATATTGGGGTGTTGGCTGGGTAGAAATGATTCACAGGAATATTATCTTTCACCCCCCCACTGAAACAGAATGTAAAATAAGGGTAGCTGGGTTCACCTGCCAAAGCAGTACTTAGGGCAGTAACGTCACTGGATAGTCAGTGGTGCTGCAGACACTGACAGGAACCCTCCCTTAAATGCTTCCATTGATATCACTTTTGAAATCAGCTATATATCAGCATCTCTTTTTTTTTTTTTTAGGATTTTTCTCTAATGTGACATAGGGTCCCAGAAGTTTCTGCTTAACTTCACCAAGGCTCAAAGAAAATCCTTTCCATTGAGATCCAGTCACAATCTCCTGACATGCGAATTGGATGCAGAGAAATCCGCATCCAATTCTCAATAGTGTGAACCCAGCCTAAGAGCACACATTTAGCAAAGTTATCACATGCATGTCACGGAAACTGCAAATAACAGCTATTCGAAATGGCGGAGACAGAGGATTCTGTACCTGTACACTGTACTGTTTTTTATATAGGAGCTTTGAAACCTAATGATCATCTAGCACAGGGGTGTCGAATTCAAGTTAATCGCAGGCCGCAT
Source organism: Aquarana catesbeiana (assembly GCF_042186555.1). Taxonomy (NCBI): domain Eukaryota; kingdom Metazoa; phylum Chordata; class Amphibia; order Anura; family Ranidae; genus Aquarana; species Aquarana catesbeiana. The sequence goes on from NC_133328.1 coordinate 477,848,231, forward strand.
TATGGTTGCCCTCAAAGGGCGGTTATATCTGTAAGGCTAAAGAAATGTATCTACTCTCTATTATTTTTAATAATGGCCTCTGCATTTGATTATTACTGGATTTAGTAATAAATTAAGACTTAAACTGTGAAGGGCAGGTGTAGACTGGCACAGAGCCCACTCACACTTCTGTAGCAGATGATGCAAGTCTGAAAAGGAGAATCGCACACCACTGTTTTCATCCACAAGAAACTTTTTTAGAGACTACTCAGACAAGAGGCCCCCCCACCATCAGATGGTCCAGAGTCCTGCACCCCCCTTACCTAGTGCCGCTGCTGAGAAGAAGCTGGGGACATAGCAGGAAAGCAGAAAGTGCAGGGTCTGGAGAAGGCTTAGAGCAGGGCCAGCTGCCATAGTCTACTACATTTTCTTTTCACCGTGTGAGTCAGCTATTCTTGGTTGCTCATTTTCTTCACTTTTCTTAGATTTGTTTTTACCTCAGACGAAGCTCTATTTGAAGAGTGAAATGTGTTTGGGTGATTTGATTTTGAGAGCACCTTCTGACTTTAATTTCATTTGGATTCACATGATTTAATCTTTGTCCTGACACATTCTTTCCCCCCTCCCCTCCTTTTTTTTTTGTGGGGTGAGATATGCCTTGTGTCAATGCAGTCTTGATTAAAAGAGAAGATTTTTTTTGTGGATATGGTGATATATGGGGCTCGTCCATCAGTGGTTATTTGTGTCCACATGGATGAGTGTACCCGTATTACATATCTGAGAGATAGATAATTCCATAGGGCAGAAGACAAGATATCTTCAGTAAGGCAGTATTTACTAGCATACTTTCTCTTTTTCTGTTCATCTCATTCTTATATGTGGCCAATAGATGTGAGGAAAGACAGATATACCCACTTCTCTTGATACCAGTTGGTGTTGGTGAGTAGACCTTGAATTTATATATCCTCTACATAGCCTGGAGCCCTTACAATGTAGGAGGAGATTTTAACCCTCAATTGTCTATATGTATATACAGTTGTGCTCATAAGTTTACATACCCTGGCAGAATTTATGATTTCTTGGCCATTTTTCAGAGAATACGAATGATAGCACAAACACTTTTCTTTCACTCATGGTTAGTATTTGGCTGAAGCCATTTATTATCAATCAACTGTGTTTACTCTTTTTAAATCATAATGACAACAGAAACTACCCAAATGACCCTGATCAAAAGTTTACAAACCCCAGTTCTTAATACCATGTATTGCCCCCTTTAACATCAATGACAGCTTAAAGTCTTTTGAGGTATTTGTGGATGAGGCTCTTTATCTTCCCAGATGGTAAAGTTGCCCATTCCTCTTGGCAAAAAGCCTCCAGTTCCTGTAAATTCTTGGGCTGTCTTACATTAACTCCACGTTTGAGATCTCCCCAGAGTGGCTCAATGATATTGAGGTCAGGAGACTGAGATGACCACCCCAAAACATTCACTTTATTCTACTGTAGCCAATGACAGGTCGACTTGGCCTTGTGTTTTGGATCATTTTCATGTTGGAATGTCCAAGTACGTTCCATGCACAGCTTCCTGGCTGATGAATGCAAATGTTCCTCCAGTATTTTTTGATAACATACTGCATTCATCTTGTCATCAATTTTGACCAAATTTCCTGTCCCTTTGTAGCTCACACATGCCCAAAACATCAATGATCCACAGTTTCACAGTAGGAATGGTGTACCTTTCATCATAGGCCTTGTTGACTCCTCTCCAAATGTAGTGTTTATGGTTGTGGCCAAAAAGCTCAATTTTGGTCTCACCAAATGACTTTGCCATGTAAATGCCATGTCAATGCCATGTAAATGCTTGAACATGAAAACCTGTAATTCTGTGATCTCCATGTACATTTTGTAAAGGATTTGCCCTATACACATTATATAGGAAAAAAAGTTGGAACATTGTGAATCAAACAGAAACAAAAAAAAAGCTCAATTTTAGTCTCACCACTCTAAATGACTTTGTGCCAGCAGGTTGGAGGCTTGTCTCTGTGCTGTTTGGTGTATTGTAAGCGGGATACTTTGTGGCATTTACGTAGTAATGGCTTTCTTCTGGCGACTTGACCATGCAGCCCATCTTTCTTCAAGTGCCTCCTTATTGTGCATCTTGAAACAGCCACACCACATGTTATCAGAGAGTCCTGTATTTCACCTGAAGTTATTTGTGGGTTTTCTTTGCATCCCAAACAATTTTCCTGGCAGCTGTGGCTGAAATTTCAGTTGGTCCACCTGACCGTGGTTTGGTTTCAACAGAACCCCTCATTTTTCACTTCTTGATTAGAGTATGAACACTGCTGATTGGCATTCTCAATTCCTTGGATATCTTTTTATATCCCTTTCCTGTTTTATACAGTTCAACTACCTTTTTCTGCAGATATTTTGACAATTCTTTTGCTTTCCCCATGGCTCAGAATCCAGAAACGTCAGTGCAGCACTGGATGAGTGATGCAAGGGTCTTTCAAGAGTCCAAAAACTCACTGACTTTTTATACGCACACACTAATTACAAGCAAACAGATCACAGGTGAGGATGGTTACCTTTAATAGCCATTCAAATCCCTTTGTGTCAATTTGTGTGCATGTTATCAGGCCAAAATCACCAGGGTATGTAAACTTTTGATCAGGGTCATTTGGGTAGTTTCTGTTATCATTATGATTTAAAAAGAGTAAACACAGTTGATTGATAATAAATGGCTTCAGCCAAACACTAACCATGAGTGAAAGAAATGTTTGTGTTATCATTCATATTCTCTAAAAAATGAAATCATACATTCTGCCAGGGAATGTAAACTTATGAGCACAACTGTATTGAGAGAAGTTTCCCCATTTAAATTAGGTAGATGTTAATATTACCACATAGAGATAGAACGTTGATTCATATATAATGGCATTGACCTCACCCTTTAGGTATACCTGTTATGGTCATTTACATACCTTTTCTGATTTACAATAAAGGTTAAGTTTTAGTTAAGTGGCCTTTTGGTGCATAGGGAAGCGCACCCTCGTCTAGTTCGAGTCTATTAAATGCTGAGACCAGGGGAGGCGGAGACGAGGGAGTACCTCCTCTCTACTGCTGAAAGCTGACTGTCCCATCCTTCCTCCTCATTTTTTCTTTTCTCTCCTTTTAGTTTTGCTCTCCATGTCTATGCTTTTATTCTTGTATTACTTTATTTTATATCGGTCCTGGATCTTACCCTCTGTTCTTTATCGTACATCACGGGACACAGAGCAACCATAATAATGACTATATGGGTTATACGCCACCTATAGGTGAATGGAGATTGGCAGATAGTCAAACAAGAAGTTTTCCCCTATATAACCCCTCCTACACAGAGGTACCTCAGTTTTTTTGCCAGTGTCTATAATATACATGGTCACTTGATGCATAGACACATGCTTGCTTACTTGCATAAGCACATGGTGCATACATGCTTACTAGCATACAAACACATGTTTACATAAACTTGAATGGCATACATGAGTTTTTTTTGCATTAAATTGCATAAATGCTTATTACATTAAACTGTATAGTTAGGTATTTATTTGCATTATAATGCATACATAAATGCACGAACAGCAAGAATACTTATATACCTGCATGTTTGCATACCTGGGTACCTGCATACTTACAAACCTATGAGGTTGTATAGCGGTAGACCAACGTTGTCTAGGCCTGCATCCTTGTGGAACTGCGTATTAGTTTGTCTAATACACCGCCTTCAGGTTCAGTGGTCTGGCAATGTTCACATCTCCTGTTGGACCAATGGCATCAGGGTGATCTGAGCCACTGTGGTGCCTGATCTCAGATCAAGCATGGTTAGTGCTTGGATGGGAGACTGCCCAGGTTTCCCTCTTAAGTGAGGGAGACATCTGAGATTACTGTGTTTGAGAGTATCTCCGACCATAAGATTTTAGAGCAGTTTCTGAGGTGGTTTGCTCCTTCCTTAGTCGGGTCAGTCTTTGCCTTGCGTTGGCTCTTGAAGCAAAAGTTATGGGCTCATTATTGTAAAACAATTAAATGGTAGCAGCTTCAAAACTGAATGGGGACAGGAGGTCTATCTTAAGATCTCAATCCACTGGGCATCCTTCTGTTTCAAATAGGTTGGTCTGTTCAGTGATGACCTCTCTGCAAGAGGTAGATTGCGGGACCCATAATCATCAGTAAACACACATGTGTTGGGTTGTTTCCAGCCTCATCAAGGATTCTGTAATTGCAGTGGAAAGTTGTCTGTTTTCTTTTTTGTGACCATCCTTGAGGCTGGCCACAGCTTCTGAGATTCACAAAGCTTCTAGCTCTGGTGCTGGACTTGCTTAAGATGCAGGGGGAGTCAATCTCAGTATACCTCAATAACCTTTTGCTCAGGAAGCAGTTGGTCCAGATTTTCCTTTGATACATTTTGCAGTAGGAAGCTGTATCTAGATCGAAGCACATTCCTTATGTACAGTTCTACTCCAGGTCTTGGTAGAGGATCATTCTCTCTGTCTGGAACTTGAAGATCCAGTCATTGGATTGCCGGAGGGCTCTCTTCCTGGGGTATTGCACAGCTAAAGATTGGTGGTTGATGGTTCGGAATCTAGAAAGGTTGAATTCTTTCTTTCAGGTAATGGAAGATATTATCCACTGATGCCAGTTTCTTTATTGGGTTTAGGGTTGGCTACAGTTCAGTGAACTCTCCACAGGAGAGAATACTGCCCATAAATACCTTAGAACATTTGGCCAGTACGCCTTGCTCTGGATTATGGGACAAACCAGTTGTAAGTTTTATCCATAAAAGCCTCTGCAGGTGCATATATATCAACCACCAGGGCAGCACCAGGAGTCATGCAGCTCAGGAAGGTGAACCACATTCTGTCTGGGACAGCACATGTGCTGTCTCTATCGTCAGTGCATATTCCAGGTATAGTGGCAGGGGGAACTCTGCAGGTGAGTCTACTAGATTCCAAGTTCTACAACAGGTTGGGACAGGTTGTGTCCGGGATGAGGGTCCCACTGGCAATAGGGGTAGATGCACTGGTAACACCTTAGGGTCCAGTTCTCCCTTTTTTGAATCTTTCCCTCTGTTTAGACTTCTGCCACATCTTTTGCGAAGAATCCGGAAGGTGGTAACACTGATAACAGTGTTAGCCGAATTAGCCCATGAGAGCTTGGTACACTGACATAGCGAGTCTTGCAGGGGTCGCTCCTTGGACACTCCCAGACCAGCGGGACCTAATGGTCTTGAGTCCTGTATCTCAGCACTGTTGAGCCCCTAGAAGCCAGCTTCGGGACCTTCAATTACAGGACTTGGAAATATATATATATATATATATATATATATATATATATATATATATATATATATATATATATATATATATATATTTATAATCTTTATCTATTCATTTTTATTTTTACACTGAATAATCAAACATATAACCAACAAATGCAAAGAGAGGAAAAGGAAACTATGTACTCCTGTTCACTGTGCTATAATTAACCCATGTTTCCGATTTAGTGTGGAACTCTTCCAATTCATTACTATTAGTACAAACCCATTACTCATCTTCCATAATTTTGTTAACCTATCTCGCCCATTGTTGCCCCGTAGGTACTTGCTGCTTTTTCCAATAGATCATAATTAGCCCTATAGCTGCATCCAACAAATGTGGAGTTATACTCTTTTTATATGCCCTAATGCAGGGGTCTTCAAACTACGGCCCTCCAGTTGTTCAGGAACTATAATTACCATCATGCCTAGTCATGTCTGTGAATGTCAGTGTTTTACAATGCCTCATGGGATGTGTAGTTCCGTAACAGCTGGAGGGCCGTAGTTTTAGGATCCCTGACCTAATGGAACTTTGGGTACCATAAAAGAGGCATTGCACCAGGTCATCCCTGGGCAAAGCCATTATTATTTGTGAGATCACATTCCTGAGCTCGGCCCAGAATGGCCTAATCTTAGGACATTCCCACCAGATGTCAATATGGGAGCCATGTTGCCCGTAGCCCCGCCAACATCTATCCGAGACTGAGGGTTATGCGATGGCCAGCATCTTTGGGACCCTGTACCACCTGGACAAAAGTTTATAATTTCCTGTGTTTTAATATTTATAGAAGATAAATAAATAGGAAATTTTTTTTTTGCCTGGGGTGAAGCCAGGAAGTGGCACCTGCCTTATTATAGACTTACCTATAGGTAAAAATCAGTAAAGGAAGTTTACTTCCTCTTTAAACAAGGGCTACTGGTAAATTTAGCTGTGCTAGGTGGTAACTAACCTGGCTGATTTATAGTCTTTATGATCATTTGGGTTTTCTCCTAAGCCTGGTTTAACTGTGGTTCCTCCCTTCTGTCAATAGGTGGCACTGTTGCCTTTGGCATTAGTGTGATGAGCTGCAGTGAGACTTATGAACATGCATATCTCTTTCAGCCAATCAGTAGGAGTTTCAGGCACCTGAACATGCTGGGAGAAATGATATATTAGGAGGAAGTCAGGTGATCGAGGTCCTCCCACCCAGACCTAGGTCTAGTGTGGATGTGTGAGGAACAGCTGCGTTGGGTGAGGCCTGGAGTCTAAGGCCTGGCCATGTGCTTGAAGCTCTGCCAGAGAGAGCCTGTTTGCTGCCTGGTGGCATGGGAGAGGCTTTGCCAGAGAGTGAGAGCCTCTTTTTGCCTGGAGGCATCAGGAAAAGGGTGGAGCTTTGAGATTAGGTATCAGAGATTACTCTTCATGAGCGGGGGACTGTGAAAAGGCTGGGAAAGCATCAAAAAAGGGACTCATCCACGTAGATATAGACATTGGGTGCAGGCCTAAGGTCCTTGTTCTGCTCATCTTTTTCTGCAACCATCTACACCCACTATGCCTAGCACCCTGAGGTGAAATGTTAGCCCTCCCTGATGCCGGGGGTCAGGGGGGTGCTACACCACCTACAGTGTGGATTCTGTCATCCAGCTAACACAAAACTTGTGCCACTGCATGCCTTCAAACTCTGTCTCCACCTTCAGCATTTGGCAGAAGGTGCAAGAGAAGACCCCACATTGTTCTAGTCTCCTCCACCAGGTACATGATAATGAGCATGACCATTAAGGGTGAGGACAAAGAAATACTCACAGGAGATGTTGGTGACAGGTCCAAGCTTGATCAGATCTTGGCAGAAGGCAGATGCAGGCTTGAATGTGGTTACAGGGTGCAGCAATGTTCCCTTGGATGGCATGGGTAGGCTTCCATTAGAAGGCAAAGGAAGCTTGAATGGCTGTAGGAGTCACTGTAGGTGAAACTGGAAAACCTCAGCACAAAAGATAGCAATGTCTTGAGTATTATTGATGATCAGTCAGCAGCATCAGCACAGCAGGTTTCATTTTCCAGGCACTCACTCTGTTACAATTAACGCAGCGCTGCAGCTTTCCCCTTCTTGTTTTTCCCCCTTCTTCCCTTTCCTCTCATTTCAGTGCCTGCACAAATTATTCCCTTCCCTGGTATGTCCTGCACAGCAGCAACCTCTTTCAAATTTAGGCAAGCTGTTCTGCTGTTGTGTCACACAAGCCTCTCCGAAAACGTCATGGAGCCTGTCACTCTGAGAGAGTAACACTCACAAATAGCAGCACAGTCCTGTTCTCACTGTCCTTCTTGACTTCAAGTCCTCCTCTTCCCAGGCACTCCCAACTGCCAGTTCACATGTCCACTTCTGTTTCTATGCAGTTGCAGTAAATTGTACACGAGTTAAAGTTCAAGAAAGCACAACTACCCTGCGACAAGACAACACAACTTGGCGCTCTCATAGAATGTTGCAGTGAAGAGTATAACAGTAGCCTAACAGTAGTAACTTAAGATCAGTCATCACCCATATCCTTCTGGCAGCTCGCCCCCCAATACTCCGCAACTGGAGTGACACTCTCCTAAATCCCTCTGACGTGGTAAAACTGGTCCACCGGAATTATACATCCGAACGCCTTATAGCGATTAACTCTTTAACATGTAAGAAATTTGATGAGTATTGGTTGACATGAACAAAAATACAATAGTCTATGATACCCTTTTGTGCTGTTTACATTGCCAACAATGATTGTTACATCTGAGAAGTCACAGGGTGTGATATACTATATACCAATGTGAAATTTGTGTATTTACTTGCTTGTTTTTCATTGAGTTTTCCAGGTTTTTAACAAACTATTAGAGGAAAAAAAAAAAAAAGAGTATAACAGTAGGTCTTGGGCACACCATCAGCGTTTGTCTTTAGCAGCGGAATGTGGCCTGTCTAGTCCATATGCATATGGAGAGGCTTCCAGTTAGGATGATGTGTCTCTGTACTTTCCCTACTCATCTGGAACCTCTCTATGCCACTAATGACAGACAGGTGACCTGTCCCTACACTACCCACACACGAAATGCAAACCAAGAGCAGGAGCCAGGGTCTTATATAGACACTGCCTGACCCAACATGGCCACCACAGTCATATGGGCTGACAGCATCCAATCGGAACCAATTCTGCCCCAGTGACCCAGGAAACCATACAGGAACCATGTTCTTCTTGACTTCCTCTTCTGCAATGTCGCTGCAGTTGGAGAAAGTAAACTTGCAGCATACCTGTCCCCTTCCTCCTTCTCTCCAACCAGTAACAGGCAGGCAGTACAGTGTGACTCGCAAGGGCCTGCAGTAGCCCAGCAGAGCCAGTAGCATGGTTGCCTTGCAGTGGCATATCTAAGGTATGGCAGCCATGGCAAGTGCCATGGCTGCCATGGGGGGCGGCAAAAAAGCAGCCCCCGCACGAGAAAAACACATTTGTCCTCCCGCGGCCACCTGCCGGACTAATATAGCCCCCCGGCGCCGCGGCTGGCCTGCTGGAGCACGGCGCCGGTGTTCTGTCAGATAGCCGTTACCTGACCTGGTCTGTTGGGCTCAGCTTAGGCTGAGGGATGCTCTGTCAGCAGGGAGAGGCGAGGCCAGGAGCTCCACTGATGGTCTGACCCTGCCCTCCCCACCCCATGTAGTCTATGTGCGTTCAAATTTTAAAAATGGCTATTTGATCATCTCCCGTAGTCGCATCTGCAGTCTGGTAATCTCCTGTAGTCACATCCGCAATCTCTGGTCATCTCCTGTAGTCGCATCCACAGTCTCTTGTCATCTCCTGTAGTCCCATTTTTAGTCTCTGGTCATCTCCTGTAGTCACATCCGCAGTCACTGTTCATCTCCTGTAGTCACATCTTTAGTCTCTGGTCATCTCCTCTAGTTGCACCTGCAGTCACTGGTCATCTCCTGTAGTCACATCTGCAGTCTGGTCATCTCCTGTAGTCGCATCCGCAGTCTCTGGTCATCTCCTGTAGTCGCATCTGCAGTCTGGTCATCTCCTGTAGTCGCATTTGCAGTCTCTGTTCATTTCCTGTAGTCACATCTGCAGTCTGGTCACCTCCTGTTGTTGCATTCGCAGTCTCTGGTTATTTCCTGTTGTCGCATCCGCAGTCGCTGGTTATTTCCTGTAGTCGCATCCGCAGGCTCTGGTTATTTTCTGTAGTCGCATCTGCAGTCTCTGGTCATCTCCTATAGTCGCATCTGCAGTCTGGTCATCTCCTGTAGTCGCATTTGCAGTTTTTGGTTATTTGCTGTAGTCGCATCCGCAGTCTCTGGCCATCTACTGTAGTCGCATCTGCAGTTTCTGGTCATCTCCTGTAGTCGCATCTGTAGTCTGGTCATCTCCTGTAGTCACATCCGCAGTCTCTAGTTATTTCCTATAGTCGCATCTGCAGTCTCTGGTCATCTCCGGTAGTCGCATTCGCAGTTTTTGGTTATCTCCTATAGTCGCATCCGCAGTCTACTTAAAAGTAGTACCTGCTGTTACACTGCACAAATCACTTTATTACACTTTATTTATGATATCTATGGCTATGCATATTTATTTAATCCATATTGAGCACTATATTTGATTGGCTGCTTGCTTCTGCTTGGGCCTGGCACACACGCACAACCGCACATGATGATGACTTAAAAGTTCTAAGTCACCATCATGTGTGATTGTGCGTGTGTGCCAGGCAGAAGCAGCCAATCAAATATAGTGCTCAATATGGATTAAATAAATAGATATCATAAATAAAGTGTAATAAAGTGATTTGTGCAACAAGCTCATTAAAGAGTCCACATTCAAAGAAAGTTTGTGTACTGCAAACTTTGCAGTACATGAACTTTCAATGAATGTAGACTGTTTAATGAGCAGGGGTGGACTGACCCATCGGGCACTTGGGCACTTTATGTAGTGCCAATCCATAATTTGTTACTTGAAAGATTAAAGAGCTTGACTTTTGTTAGCTGTTTTTTTTTTGTTTTGACAGGGGCGCAGTTTCAGTGCTTGCCATAGGCGCCATTTTCATTCGATATGCCTCTGTAGCCTTGCCCACTGGCTCTGATTTTTAGGTTTGCAAGCATGCAACAGGCTGGAGAATTTAACACAAAAAGCCGGAAAGTTCCCAGGAATGCACATCACTTTCCAGAACAGTAAGTATTAATCTTCCCCTTTTCCAGGATGTTTTTAGCTTTATTCTGGGATAACTTTAAGAAATGAGTTACATCTCACTTAAACCTAACATGCTTAACAAGAAAGGTACAGCAGACAAAAAGAACAAACAAGACTACTTCCTTTTCTATTGTACCTAAGTGCACCATGCTCAGCAAAATTTGCGGTCTGTTTTATGTGCTATTAAGCAATTGCCTCCTGGTGTAGTTTGTGTGTGTGTGTGTGTTTTCCATTTGGTTTAATCCTACCTCTGTTTACTAATTATTACATTGTCATACATCCCATAGAAGCAAATGATGGTTCAGTGCCCATTTCCGACAGACAAGAGCCTGAGCTGCTTTCTTTTGTATAGGTGTTAGCAGCATTTGATTGTCTGAAAGTCAGTGAACCTTGCTGGACCTCTTGGGAATAAGCAATGGACTACTGGAGAAAAATACTTTTACTCTTCTATTCTACATAATTTATGTATATTTAATTTATGTGAGTTATCACTTCTGCTTGCATTTTCATATTATGTAAGCCTGAGTGTGTCCACAGTACCCTAATGAGTGAATGCCAGTAATAATAATACACAAATGGGTTCAGATGGAATGCTGACTCTGGAAGCAAGGCAGGCTGTGAGATGTGTACTGTTGCTTTCTTTAGAAAGCATTGGCAATGCCATTAAAGATTCATGTTTACAAATCCATAGAATTATCTGTGCTTAGATTCCTTCCACTTTACCCAGCGCTGAACATTTCCTCATTTTATGGCCATCATGCAGTTAATGCAGCATAATATGAGTAATATCTGTACATAATATCTAGAATGAAGATTTTTTTTTTTTACATCCTCCTTGATAAAAAGGATGGTGATCTGATTTTCCTTCTTGCCCAAGCAGTAATTAACCTCAATAAGCAGCTTAAAATGAACAGAATCTTATTTGCACGTGTCACTGCACCTGTGCTTTTTGCATTTTTATTAGATTTGGGTATTTTAGTATTTGATGTTCTATTTTTTCTATGGCAGACATTTAATGTAATTTTTTTACTTAATAATTGTAATTTGACTGTTTCTGGTCTTAACTCATTGGTTATATACAGGGCCAGATTTTCATCAGTTGACCCTTTAGGCACCCAATATTTAGGCCAGAAGCACAGCGACTCTGCTAAAATTACCTCTTTAATACAGGACAATTTTTTGTTTTACTGGTCCTATCCTGGCTTACAATATTGTAATAATGAGTTAATAAGCTTTGATTGAAATGACTGTGTTTCTGCTGATAATGGGAAAATGTATGGCTGATATACACAGTCAAAGACCACCTACTTGTCTCTGCTTCTGTCTCTGTTACCTGTGACAAGGGTCCCCTATGCCTAAACCCTGATTATATAACAGTTTATGCATGTGGCTGCTTCATCGGGTATTGTTTTTATTCAATCAAGAGGTTCTATACGTAAACGTAGATCTATAACAGAAAGGGTAATCTGTCAAATGATCAGACAGGGAGTAACTAACTTGCAGTTTAATAAAAAAGTGCAAAGTAAAAAACAATAATGCAAAACAGGGTCAGAATGAACATGCATACACTGGGAATGATACAAAACATATTATGAAAGCTACACAAACATGAAGTCTTCGCAACAATGGCTTTGTGGCTCAATCTGGGTAACATGTGGCTGCATAGAGGGCATGGCTTGGCAGATGACAGTACATTGAAAAAAGACCCAGCAGCCTTTCTTTACAGGCTAGAACTCCATGAACCACCACCTCCAGCTGCCAGAAACATATCGGACATATTCCAAACTTGGCACTATACCCAGACCAATATATCCCCAAGCAAGTTGGCACCTTAGCAACAGGACGAAGAGCACAGTGAGGGCTCGCAGTCAATTTCAGAGGATGTGGTAAAGGAAATGGCCATTCTCTGACACTTGCTGACATGACATCTATTGCAGCAGTACATTAAAAACACCTTCTCATCTGCTAACAGACCAGAGAATAGATCTCCTGTTTCTATTAGGGATGGGCTGTCTGTTCGAGTCGAACATGAATTTGACTCGAACATTGGCTGTTCGCCCGCTCGCGGAATAGCGAACAATTTGGGGTATTCGCGGCAAATTCGAAAGCACCCTTTAAAAGTCTATGGGAGAAATCAAAAGTGCTAATTTTAAAGGCTAATATGCAAGTTATTGTCATAAAAAGTGTTTGGGGACCTGGGTCCTGCCACAGGGGACATGTATCAGTGCAAAAAAAATTTTTAAAAATGGCTGTTTTTTTGGAAGCAGTGATTTTAATAATGTTTAAAGTGAAACAATAAAAATGAAATATTCCTTTAAATTTTGTACCTGGGGGGTGTCTATAGTATGCCTGTAAATTAGCGCCTGTTTCCCATATTTATAACAGTCCGAGAGCGAAATGACATTTCTAAAGAAAAAAAAGTAATTTAAAAGTACTAGCGCTAGTGCCGGCTATTAATGAAATGTCGGTCCCGACAATACACATAAAAGTCATTGAAAAAAAAAATTCTAAGGGGTCCCCCAAAATTCAATTACCAGGCCCTTTGATCGATCAAAATGTTTTTGATTGGTAGGCTGCCTGCCCTGGGACCACTTTAAACCAAGCTGTGGCTGCAGCTTCCTCCTCCTCCTCCACTATATTTCATACACAGTCTGCGGGCATCTCCCGCTGTGTGTCTCCGAGCTGAGTGTGAAAACTTTGGCCATGCTGTGAGAAAAGTCCCGCCCTCCTTCTAGATCAGCTTATGTGATAGACGCAGTGTTCTGTCTATCACACGAGCTGATCTAGGAGGAGGGCGGGACTTTTCTTACAGCGTGGCCAAAGTTTTCACACTCAGCTCCGAGACACACAGCGGGAGATGCCCGCAGACTGTGTAATCCAGGCACTGACTACAGTGAGGCTGTGATTATGGGCACGGTGAGACTGCATTATGGGCACGATGAGACTGCATTATGGGGACAGTGAGGCTGCCATTATAGGCACGGCGAGGCTGCGATTATAGGCACAGCGGGGCTGCGATTATGGGCATGGTGAGACAGTATTATGGGCACAGTGAGGCTGCGATTATGGGCACGGTGAGACTGCATTATGGGAATGGTGAGGCTGCGATTATGGGCACGGTGAGACTGCATTATGTGCATGGTAAGGCTGTGATTATGGGCACAGTGAGGCTGCGATTATGGGCACAGTAAGGTTGAGATTATGGCCACGGTGAGGCTGAGTTTATGACGTGTGACGTCCTAGCTAGGGATGAGCCGAACACCCCCCTGTTCGGTTCGCACCAGAACATGCGAACAGGAAAAATGTTCGTTCGAACACGCGAACACCGTTAAAGTCTATGGGACACGAACATGAATAATCAAAAGTGCTAATTTAAAAGGCTTATATGCAAGTTATTGTCATAAAAAGTGTTTGGGGACCTGGGTCCTGCCCCAGGGGACATGGATCAATGCAAAAAAAAGTTTTAAAAACGGCCGTTTTTTCAGGAGCAGTGATTTTAATAATGCTTAAAGTCAAACAATAAAAGTGTAATATCCCTTTAAATTTCGTACCTGGGGGGTGTCTATAGTATGCCTGTAAAGGGGCGCATGTTTCCTGTGTTTAGAACAGTCTGACAGCAAAATGACATTTTGAAGGAAAAAACTCATTTAAAACTACCCGCGGCTATTGCATTGCCGACAATACACATAGAAGTTCATTGATAAAAACGGCATGGGAATTCCCCAAAGGGGAACCCCGAACCAAAATTAAAAAAAAAAAAATGACGTGGGAGTCCTCCTAAATTCCATACCAGGCCCTTCAGGTCTGGTATGGATATTAAGGGGAACCCCGGCCAAAATTTTAAAAAAAAAATGACGTGGGGTTCCCCCTAAATTCCATACCAGACCCTTCAGGTCTGGTATGGATTTTAAGGGGAACCCCGCGCCAAAAAAAAAAAAAAAAACGGCGTGGGGTCCCCCCAAAAATCCATACCAGACCCTTATCCGAGCACGCAACCTGGCAGGCCGCAGGAAAAGAGGGGGGGACGAGAGTGCGGCCCCCCCTCCCTCCTGAACCGTACCAGGCCACATGCCCTCAACATTGGGAGGGTGCTTTGGGGTAGCCCCCCAAAACACCTTGTCCCCATGTTGATGAGGACAAGGGCCTCATCCCCACAACCCTGGCCGGTGGTTGTGGGGGTCTGCGGGCGGGGGGCTTATCGGAATCTGGAAGCCCCCTTTAACAAGGTGACCCCCAGATCCCGGCCCCCCCCCTGTGTGAAATGGTAAGGGGGTACATAAGTACCCCTACCATTTCACGAAAAAAGTGTCAAAAATGTTAAAAATGACAAGAGACAGTTTTTGACAATTCCTTTATTTAAATGCTTCTTCTTTCTTCTATCTTCCTTCATCTTCTGGTTCTTCTGGCTCTTCTGGTTCTTCCTCCGGCGTTCTCGTCCAGCATCTCCTCCGCGGCGTCTTCTGTCTTCTTCTCCTCGGGCCGCTCCGCACCCATGGCATGGGGGGGAGGCTCCCGCTCTTCTCTTCTTCTTTTCTTCTCTTCTTCTCTTCTTCATGTTCTTCTCCGGACCGCTCCGCAATCCATGCTGGCATGGAGGGAGGCTCCCGATGTGTGACGGCGCTCCTCGTCTGACAGTTCTTAAATAACGGGGGGGCGGGGCCACCCGGTGACCCCGCCCCCCTCTGACGCACGGTGACTTGACGGGACTTCCCTGTGGCATTCCCCGTGACGTCACAGGGAAGTCCCGTCAAGTCACCGTGCGTCAGAGGGGGGCGGGGTCACCGGGTGGCCCCGCCCCCCCCGTTATTTAAGAACTGTCAGACGAGGAGCGCCGTCACACAGCGGGAGCCTCCCTTCATGCCAGCATGGATTGCGGAGCGGCCCGGAGAAGAAAAGAAGAAGAGAAGAAGAGAAGAAAAGAAGAAGAGAAGAGCGGGAGCCTCCCCCCCATGCCATGGGTGCAGAGCGGCCCGAGGAGAAGAAGATAGAAGACGCCGCGGAGGAGATGCTGGACGAGAACGCCGGAGGAAGAACCAGAAGAGCCAGAAGAACCAGAAGAACCAGAAGATGAAGGAAGATAGAAGAAAGAAGAAGCATTTAAATAAAGGAATTGTCAAAAACTGTCTCTTGTCATTTTTAACATTTTTGACACTTTTTTCGTGAAATGGTAGGGGTACTTATGTACCTCCTTACCATTTCACACAGGGGGGGGCCGGGATCTGGGGGTCACCTTGTTAAAGGGGGCTTCCAGATTCCGATAAGCCCCCCGCCCGCAGACCCCCACAACCACCGGCCAGGGTTGTGGGGATGAGGCCCTTGTCCTCATCAACATGGGGACAAGGTGTTTTGGGGGGCTACCCCAAAGCACCCTCCCAATGTTGAGGGCATGTGGCCTGGTACGGTTCAGGAGGGAGGGGGGCCGCACTCTCGTCCCCCCCTCTTTTCCTGCGGCCTGCCAGGTTGCGTGCTCGGATAAGGGTCTGGTATGAATTTTTGGGGGGACCCCACGCCGTTTTTTTTTTTTTTTTTTTGGCGCGGGGTTCCCCTTAAAATCCATACCAGACCTGAAGGGTCTGGTATGGAATTTAGGGGGAACCCCACGTCATTTTTTTTTTTAAATTTTGGCCGGGGTTCCCCTTAATATCCATACCAGACCTGAAGGGCCTGGTATGGAATTTAGGAGGACTCCCACGTCATTTTTTTTTAAAATTTTGGTTCGGGGTTCCCCTGTGGGGAATTCCCATGCCGTTTTTATCAATGAACTTCTATGTGTATTGTCGGCAATGCAATAGCCGCGGGTAGTTTTAAATGAGTTTTTTCCTTCAAAATGTCATTTTGCTGTCAGACTGTTCTAAACACAGGAAACATGCGCCCCTTTACAGGCATACTATAGACACCCCCCAGGTACGAAATTTAAAGGGATATTACACTTTTATTGATTGACTTTAAGCATTATTAAAATCACTGCTCCTGAAAAAAGGCCGTTTTTAAAACTTTTTTTTGCATTGATCCATGTCCCCTGGGGCAGGACCCAGGTCCCCAAACACTTTTTATGACAATAACTTGCATATTAGCCTTTAAAATTAGCACTTTTGATTTCTCCCATAGACTTTTAAAGGGTGTTCCGCGGCATTCGAATTTGCCGCGAACACCCCAAATTGTTCGCTGTTCGGTGAACTTGCGAACAGCCAATGTTCGAGTCGAACATGAGTTCGACTCGAACTCGAAGCTCATCCCTAGTCCTAGCCATGCCCCGCTATGTCCAGCTTTTACTGTTGCCATAACAATGGTGCTAAATCAGCTAAAAGTAGTTGGATCTGTATGTGCATTATAATTAATCGAAATTAGTCGATTGATTGATTAAAAAAAATCAATTAATCGAACACGAAAATTTAATCAGTAACAGCCCTAGTAGCGTCTCTACTCCAGGAATCAAGGAGACAGATGGATATACATCCTTATTTATTGATGACATTCTAACCTGCTTTACTTCTTGACAATCCCTTTCTAGTAAGCATTTATTCATTTTCTTATTCCACATTCTTGCAGATTGCTTAAGACCGTAGATGCTCTTCTGAAGTTTACACACAAGGTTATCTAATTGCTCAAACCCTGGTGGCTGCTCCATGTAGAGATCTTCCTTAAGGTCTCCATATAGGAAAGCAGTTTTAGCGTCTAGGTGTTTCACTTGCATGTCTTTCCCAGCTGCAACGCTGATGCCGTGTACACACGGCCGGACTTTTCGACCGGACTGGTCCAATGGACCGAATCCGGTGAACAATCCGACTGTGTGTGGGCTCCATTGGACCTGCAGCGGACTTTTTCGGTCGAAAATCTGAAGGACTTTAGATTTAGAACATGTTTGAAATTTGTCAGACGGACTCGAGTCTGGTCGAAAAATCCGCTCGTCTGTATGCTAGTCCGACGGACAAAAACCCACGCTAGGGCAGCTATTGGCTAGTGGCTATCAACTTCCTTATTTTAGTCCAGTCATACGTCATCACGTACGAATCCATTGGACTTTGGTGTGATCATGTGTAGGTAAGTCCGTTCGTTCAAAAGTCCGTCGGAAGTCCGTCAAAAGACCGTCGGAAAGTCCGTCAGACCGGTTAAGTCGAAAGTCCGCCCGTGTGTACGCGGCATAAGAAGCGCTCTGATGGTGGAGTGTTTTACGATGGGAGCAAATGTTTCATTGTAATTTTCACCAAATTTCTGGGAATAACCCTTGGCAACTAGTCTGGCTTTGTATTTGTGGATATTCCCTTCTGCGTCTGACTTTACTTTGAAAGTCCACTTACTTCCTATAGTTTTGCAGTTAGGAGGGAGCTCTGTGAGTGTTCAGGTTTTATTTTCTTGAAGTGACTTTAATTCTGCTTCTGCTGCCTTTCTCCATTTATTTACTTCACGTTTTGGCAGTTTTTCTATGTCTTCCCAGGATGTTGGTTCAAGTATGCTGTGTGTTTTGACAGTGTATGACAGCTTGCGGGGTGGTATCCCCTTTGTAGTCCGATTGGATCTTCTGACTACAGGTAGTTCACCAGGATCTGGTGGGGAGCTTGATTTTGGCATTGTGAGTTCCACCTCTTGTTCTGACTCCTGCACAGGTTTGTTTTGGTCAACCTGTTCTTCTGGTTTGCTGGGCATATTCACTTCACAGCTTTCGGGGATTGGTGTTTCTGGTGATGGGCTCTGATCAAAATACATAAACATAAACATTACGGCTTATTGTCACTTTGTCAGTCTTTGAGTATAGGATTCTGTAACCCTTAGTTTGCTCACCATACTGTAGCTTACTAGAATTCCCTCTATGCCTCTGTTCTCCAGCTTGGATCGCTTTTCACTTGAAATATAGGCATATGCTTTACATCCAAACACTCTGATGGGCCCTATGCTAGGCTTTGATCCATGCCACATTTCGAATGGAGTACTTTTAATGGCTCTTGAGGGTAGTCTGTTCTGTAGGTATGAGGCCACTTCTTTGCTTATGTTTCCTCCTCCATTGTCGGTGCATATTATTTCTGGTTTCCTTTGGAATTTGTTGCTAGACATGGCTACAAACTCATGAAGTTTCTCTGATGTTTCATTCTTGTGTTTCACCAGAAAAGCAGTTGTGTACCTGGAATAATCATCAATGAAAGTTAGTAGATATCTGTTCCCGCCTGACGTGGGAGTTTTCATTGGACCGCATACATCACTGTGTATGAGCTGCAGGGGGTGGGTAGTTTTTCTTTGACATGCCTGTGGAAGGGGAGCACATGTGGATTTTGCTGCACCTGTATTTCATGAGCACTTTGCAAGGCATTATTGTCAAATCTTCTGATAAGCCTCTCTTTATAATGTCCTGTATAGCTTCTAGACTTCTGTGCCCCAGCCGCCTGTGCCATAAGTGAATACATTTGCTGTGTAGGTCATTAGAGACTATATTGACTTGCTGGTCCGGGGTGATGAGCCTGTATAGGTGATCATCCAGTTTTCCTTTTGCGAGGAATTGCTTATTATTGTGAATTGTGCATTCATCACCCTGGAACTTAACTGTGAGACCGTTGTTTGCAAGACTTTTCACCGATAGAAGGCTGCCTTCTAGTTCTGAAACATACAGCACTTTCTTTACAAGGTTACTGTGCTCGCCTCCTTGTGATGTATTGTAGTTCAGGAAGCCCTGGCCTTTACCTTATGATGTGATGCTTTTCCTGTTTGCTTGGAAAACTTTGCCTTTTGCACTGTAATCAATGTTTGTGAAGAAGGTCTCATCGCTAGTCATGTAGCATGCCACACCTGAGTATATGCACCAGCCGTATGGCTTGCCGCTCTGTGTCACTTTAAAGGTGCCATTCCATGAATGCTGCTGCTGTCTGCTGTTTCCTTTGTGGCTGCTTTGCCTCTTTCTTTTGTGGATAGCTCTAGCTTTCACTGCTCAGCTTTCCAGATAGAACAGTTCTTTTTTAAGTGACCAGTCCTTTTACAGCGAAAGCAGGCTCTGGTTTCTTTGTTGTGCTTTGTACCTTTTGTATATCTTAAGAACTTTGTCATCATAGTGCGTATTTTCTTTCCTTCTGTCATATTCATCAATTAATCTTCCTTTGACATTTTCCAGCGTCAGGTCCTGCTGGGGTCTGGTTTCTAAAGCATTAACAAGAACAGTATATGTCTCTGGAAGGCTGCAGAGGAGCAGGGCAACAGTATGGTTATTTAAGACTGGAACGCTCATGCAGTTTTTGTAATGAAGTCCACATACCTTTGGCCGTTTTCTCTGTTCTTATGTGGATAAGCTGGTCATCTTTCACTAGTAAGCTTATAGTTGCTTTTGCCTGTCTGTCTTTCCTGTTCCATTCCCCCGTCTCTCCATTTGTTGGTCTGTCTGTATTCAGCACTTGCCACAAGTCATCCATGCTACACAGCATTTGTAGTTTGAACTTTAACAGCTGGTAATTGGCATTGTTCAGCTTTGCAATTGCAAACTTCACATGTGAACCGCTTGCCATCTTTCAGTAGCTTGTATACAGTTGCACGCCTCTGACGCAGCCGGCAGTGACCGGCGAAACCGGTTAGGCTATCAATCTCACTGTCCACCTTGCCCCTGTGACTGGAGGATACAAACTATTGTTCATGCCTGGCAGACCCTGCTGGGAATTGGCACTGATGACAACTTCATCTCCTACTATACGATAAGTACTATCCTACACTATCTTGGAACTGCACTTCTGTTTGGGACTTTGAGTTTTGTTTTGCTAATGGTCCGCCAGGGACTGGGACTGATAGTTTGCACGCAAGTTTGTGCCACCAATTTGAGTTGTACAACAGTGGGAGGGAGGTTTTTTTCAGGACATGTTTAATTACAGCCCTCATCATTTTCATGATGTTACTTGTTATATACAAATCGTGAATATACTTTCCTGCTTACTATACATCCTCTGGACTACTGTTGATCCATTGTGTCTCTTTAACTACCTTTACATCCATTATGCGTCGGATACCCCAGGGGACTAGTATCCATTTAAGTTTACCAGTGTGCCTTTCCTCCCAAGATTTTGGTCTGATCACACCAGGACCATGCTCATGCTGGAAGTCAGCCCAGCCATTATTATCCAATCCATATGCATGCTTTTCTACAATTTTTTCACATTGCTCTTATTTAGGATAAATATTGCCAATGTGTATTTGTGTTATTGCCTTACCAATTAACGGTTACTGGATGAGGGCATGAATGGTTGACATTGAGTTTTTTAACATTGAATGAATGTCACGTTTGTTTGAATACGTTTTATCCTATTGGTTATTCTATATACATGTGGTTTTGGAGATAATACATTTTTGATACATTATTTGTACAGTATGCTGTGTTTAACTTTTTATCTTAAGTTTTTTTAGTGTTGGTAGAGCTCATACAGGGTTTTTCTATCTTGAGTTATTTATCATGTTTTCACTGAGAGCTCCCACCCCATTCCTCCCCTCCAGTTTCAGGGTCTTGGCAATCTTCTTATAGCCTATGCCATCTTTATGTAGAGAAACAATTATTTTTTTCAGATCCTCAGAGTTCTTTGCCATGAGGTGCCATGTTGAACTTCCAGTGGCCAGTATGAGAGAGTGAGAGTGATAACACCAAATTTAACACACCTGCTCCCCATTCACACCTGAGACCTTGTAACACTAACGAGTCACATGACGCCGGGGAGGGGAAATGGCTAATTGGGCCCAATTTGAACATTTTCACTTAGGGGTGTACTCACTTTTGTTGCCAGTGGTTTAGACAGTAATGGCTGTGTGTTGCGTTATTTTGAGGGGATAGCAAATTTACATTGTTATACAAGTTGTACACTCACTACTTTACATTGTAGCAAAGTGTGATTTCTTCAGTGTTGTCACATAAAAAGATATAATAAAATATTTACAAAAATGTGAGGGGTGTACTCACTTTTGTGAGATACTGTATATACAGGTGGGAAGGAGCTGTATGTGTATGTACAGGTGGGGTGCTGTGTGCACAGGTGGGGGGAGGGAGCTTTGTGTATACAGGTGGGAAGGAATTGTATGTGTATGTACAGGTGGGGTGCTGTGTGTACAGGTGGGGGGGGGGGGGGAGCTATGTGTATACAGGTGGGTTGGAGCTGTATGTGCAGGTGCGGTGCTGTGTGTACAGGTGGGGGGAGGGAGCTATGTGTATTCAGGTGGGAAGGAGCTGTATGTGTATGTACAGGTGGGGTGCTGTGTGTACAGGTGGGGGGGGGAGCTATGTGTATACAGGTGGGTTGGAGCTGTGTGTGTATGTACAGGTGGGGTGCTGTGTGTACAGGTGGGGGGGGGGAGCTATGTGTATACAGGTGGGTTGGAGCTGTGTGTGTATGTACAGGTGGGGTGCTGTGTGTGTACAGGTGGGGGAATGGTGTTAGCTGTGTAGTGTGTATACAGTTGGAGGGAGCTGGATGTGTATAGGTGGGGATGTGGGGTGCTGTGTGTACAGGTGGGGGGAGGGAGCTATGTGTATACAGGTGGGAAGGAGCTGTATTTGTATGTACAGGTGGGGTGCTGTGTGTGTACAGGTGGGGGGAGGGAGCTACTGTATGTGTATGTAGCAAAGTCTTTAGCCTCTTCCAGTCTAATTAAGGCCAAAGATAGCTGACATCCTTTTGTAAGTAGTGGGTTTTGAGGCATAGTGGGTGCAAGGTGTAAGTTATTGGGCGCCAGACACTTCTTGAATGCAAAAGAGATGTTTATTTCTTTTACAGTCTTTCTTTTATGAGGGAAAGAGGGTTAGGTCCAGGACACCCTTAAGCAGTTGCAATTTCAATTGGCAGACTCTGAGACTTCAATATGTAGCAAAGTCTTTTACCTCTCCCAGTCTAATGAGAACCTTCAAGGCCGAAGACAGCTGACATCCTTCAATATGTAGTGGGTTGTGAGGCATAGTGGGTGCAAAGATGGTAAAAGTCATTGGGCGCCAGACACTTCTTGGATGCTAAAGAGGTTTTATTTCTTTTAACAGTCCTTCTTATATTTTGCAAGGGAAAGAGGGTTAGGGCCAGGACACCCTTGAGTAGTTACAATTTAAATGGGCAGACTCCAAGACTTTAATAGGAGGACAGCCATACAGGGAAAGGCCCCAGCAAGGTGCCACTTCTGCACGTGCACGTTTGCTGTCTCCTATGGCAACTGTATCTAATAGTTCCTAAAACAAAGTTCAACAGTTCTCTCAGCTTCACTACAATGTCCACTTATAGCTCTTCAGCCCCTTGAGCTCCTAGTCTCTCACTGGACTCTCTGATTCACTGACACTAAATACCGTGAGCTCCTCAAGGCTTTTGCAGAGGTATCTCCCTCAAGCATCACCCACGCTTCCCTGCTGGGTCCCTAGCTTGGAACTCCAGATACCTTTTGAAATTTACCCCTGCTAACCGGCTCGGTCCTAGGCTTGACACACAAGGCTGCTCTGCAAGCGTCACCTCCGCTGGTTGGGTCCCTGACTTGATCACCACCTGAAGTTTCCCGATTCTCCACCGTGCCTGTTCGGTGAGAATACTGCTTCAGTACTTGTTTCAGTTACTCACTATGGTCCCTAGTAAAGGTGGTTGGTCCCTTAGTGGCAACAGCTTCCCTTCTCCCTCCAACCACAACAGGTTCCGTCACTGTTGGTTGGACTGCAAGCCATAGTCCCAACCCTGCGCTGCCCTCTTACTTCTGGATAGGCCCTCACACAGCCTGGCAGTCAGATGCCCCCCAGGATAGGCCCAATCTCCGGCCTAGCAGCCTGGGGCGTACGACACACGTCCACCCAGACAGCGGTCCGGGTGGCACAGAACATAGATCACCTTACTCCACCCGAATATATAGGCTCTCCCAGCAGGCTAAGGGATTCAAGAAAACCCCTACCCATTGGCTGAGATATCCCATATACCCATAACTTGACCTTGAAATGTCCTTCTCACATCTAATGCCACCAAGTGCCCAGCCACCTAGTGGCAGAAGAGAAAGGTACACCAAGGCCAAACTTAGGGAGAAATCATTGAATCTCTAACAACTATCTACAGTATCTACTACTGACAAGGAATTTGGGGAGGAACTCCCTGACTAAACCCCAGGGCACTACAAATAGGAGGACAGCCGTACAGTGAAAGGCCCCAGCAAGGTGCCACATCTGCAAGTGCAGGATTGCTGTCTCCTATGGTAACAGTCTTAACAGTTCCTAACACAAATCGTAACAGTCCTCTCAGCTTCACTACAACTTTTTTTTTTTTTTTTATTCAATAGTTTTTTTATTTGTTTGTTTGTTGTGTTATTACACAGGTAACAAAAAAAAGTTAAAAGATACAACATCATAAAAGATTGCGTGATGTCTTACAATACATGGTGTTATCGCTGCTTTATCTACCCACTCCCTCCCTCCCAGCTCGCACCCACCCCCCTTACCCACATACCACAGCATCCTTAACTATATATAGATTCTATTGGTTGTAAAGACATCAAGAAAAGTGACTAGATGGACAAGCATACTCCAAGGGTCGGCAGGAATGCCAGAGGAAAGGGCATCCAGAATCCTCAAAAGAGGGGGAAGGAGGAGGGCAGGGAAAATCACTATACATTCACCATTCTCCCCCTATAGGGGATACCCCACCTTATCCAGCCAGGGTCTCCACATTCTCTCAAACTTCCTATAGTTACCTTGCCTAATAAATATCACTCCCTCATTCCCAGCTATTGAGTTGATATTCTCAACCCAGTTCTCTACAGTCGGGGGTTTGTGTGCTTGCCATTGCTGTGTGATTCATTTTCTTGCCTGAAATAGGCATCTTAACACTACTTCAATGGTGTTCTTCGAGACTCTACCCCCCTCCAAATCCCCCAATAAGCAGGTCCTGGCCGTCGGTTCTATTGCAGTCTTATGCCGCGTACACACGAGCAGACTTTACGGCGGACTTTGCCCGGCGGACTGGATTTCGTCGGACAATTCGATGTGTGTGGGCTCCAGCGGACTTTGTTTTCTCAAAAGTTGGACGGACTTAGATTTTAAACTTGTTTAAAATTTATCCGTTGAAATCGAGTCCGGTCGAAAAGTCCGCTCGTCTGTATGCTAGTTCGACGGACAAAAAGGCACGCTAGGGCAGCTATTGGCTACTGGCTATGAACTTCCTTGTTTTAGTCCGGTCGTACGTCATCACGTACGAATTCGACGGACTTTGGTGGATTGTGTGTAGGCAAGTCCGTTCATTCACAAAGTCCGTCGGAAAGTACGTCGAAAAATCCGCCGGGCAAAGTCCGCCGTAAAGTCCGACCGTGTGTACGCGGCATTAAAGTTTTATTTATCCTATCTACGATCTCTATCCAGTATCTAAATAGCTTTGGGCATTTCCATACCATGCGTATAAGGTCCCCTGATGCCCCTGCACATGGGGCACTGATCGTTTTTTTTCTCCACTCAAGTTTGAACATTTTTTGGGGGGTATAATATACTCTATGCATTAGGAACAGATGAGATATCTTCTGTGAGGGGGAAATTGAGACCAGAGTTCCTCGTCTCAAGATCCTGTCCCACTCCTCTGTGGTCATTGGTCCCACATCTCTCTCCCATCCCACTCTACTCTTGAAGGGTCCCACTCGATTTATTGTTCTAACTTCCAATCTGGCATATAGTTTGGAAATTAATCCTTTGGATGTATCTAAATTCATTATTTTTGCAAGAGTGGGGATCTGGGTCCATTCTAGTGTCTGGGACCTGAACTGTGTCTGGATAGCGTGCCTGATTTGGAGGTATTTATAGAATGAGTTGTTTGGTATATTAAACTCCCGTTTTAGGTCTAAGAATGTTTTCATAACATTGCCCTCATATAATTGGCTTAGTCGGTTAATGCCCTGTCTCTCCCATTCCATAGGCCTCTCTATATCTCTTAAATCCGCTAGATTTCTATTGTTCCATAGAGGGGCATATTCTGATATCCCTCTATACCCCAGTAATACTTTTGTTGTCTGCCATACTTTGTCAATTAATTTTATTGTCTGGCATCTATGGATAAATGAGTCTGCCTCTAATACCTCTATTAATGTATTATGCGGGGCCCCCATTACCATCATCCTACCGCTAGAATTTCCCCCTCCATGGGTTCCGCAGCCCGTTAGCTGCTGAAGCTGGGATGCCAGAGAATATGACCTCGGGTGCGGAACCGCCATACCCCCTTCTTTGGTCAGTAACTGCACAGTTTGCAAACTAATTCTAGATTGACCCTTTTTCCAAATTAAATCCCTGAACAGGGATTGTGGGGCTAATTTGACATTAAGGTATCGATTTATTTTGCTAGCAATCCAAACCCCCAAATATTTCAATTTTGCAACTACTTTTAGATTGAGAGTTTCCGACAGTGTCTGGTTGTAAAGTGGGTCGACCGGTAGCAAGGCTGATTTGTCCCAGTTGACAACCAGACCAGAAAATTGTCTGAACTCTCAAACCATTTGTATCACTGTTCTTAACAAAGTTTGAACATCTCCAAGGAAAAACAGGACATCATCTGCAAACAGTGCAATCCTATCCTCTCCTGTCCGCCTCCGAAATCCCTGTATACCCAGCATTGATCTAGTCATGATTGCTAGCGGTTCCACCGCAAGAGCAAATAATAAGGGGAGCAGGGGACAGCCCTGTCTTGTCCCTCTCTCCAACTGGAACAAATCAGTGTATTTGTTATTAATTTTTATTTTTGCTCTTGGTTCGGTATAGAGTATTTTCACCCACCTAATGAAGGAGGAGCCAAGCCCGAATCTCTAGCACTCTCCATAAATAGTCCCATTCCAGGCTATCAAAGGCCTTGGTTGCATCCAAGGCCAATAAAGCCCTAGAGCCACCGTTGTCTGTTGGGATCTGCATTTTTAAAAGGACTCTTCTAATGTTAATACTAGTTGACCTATTCGGAATGAAACCTGACTGGTCAGGATGTATAAGATTTTGAATACATCCGTTTAAGCGGGTTGTTAGTACAACGATAGTGGCTTCCGACATTGAGGTGGGCAGTCTCCCATTGGTTAATGCCCATTCAAATGTCTTCAGCAGCTCTGGGAGCAGTACCTCTCCGGTGTTAGATCTAATCAATAGAGGCAACATGCGACCAACTCTCTCCCCTTCTCCAAATTGGTACTGTCTCTGGAATATTCGTCTGTTCTCTGCCTTTCTCATAATGGTTATTTTATAAGCTTGTTGTTTGTCTAGCCATTCCCTCTGTCTGTCTGGCTTTGGGTCCTTGACATACCGCCTCTCTGCCACTGTCACCTCGTCTCTAGCATCCCTTTCCCGCTTCCTAGATTTCCCCTTAACTCTTGCCACCTTTTGAATCAGGAGACCTCTAAGATAGGCTTTCAAGGAGTCCCATACCACTCTGGCTGGTGCAGTACCTGTATTTATTTGTATAAATTCATTTAATCTAGTCACCACTTCTCCAGAGTTGCCTATCAATTCCAACCAACAAGGGTCGATCTTCCATTCTCTTGGGTGGGCTTTACCCCCTGCATTTATTGTCAGCGCAAGTGGGGAATTGTCAGAGACTCCTCTTGGGCTCATGACAACTTCTACTTGTAGTTCTTCAGCCCCTTGAGCTCCTGGTCTCTCATTGGACCCTATGATTCACTGACTCTGAATCCCTGGAGCTCCTCAAAGCTTTGCAGTGATATCTCCCTCAAGCGTCACCTGCATTTCCCTGTTGGGTCCCTAGCTTGGCACTCCAGATACTTCTCAAGATTTACCCCTGCTAACCAGCTCGGTACCTGGCTTGACTCACAAAGCTGCTCTGCAAGCGTCACCTCCGTTAGTTGGGTCCCTGATTTGATCACCGACTGAAGTTTCCCGATTCTCCACCGTGCCCGTTCAGTGAGAATGCTGTTCCGGTACTTGCTTCAGTTACTCACTGTGGTCCCTGGTAAAGGTGGTTGGTCCCTTAGTGGGGACAGCTTCCCTTCTACCTCTGACCACGACAGGTTCTCTGACCAGCAGAACCATCACTTCTGGTTGGGCTGCAAGCCACAATCCCAACCCTGCGCTGCCCTCTTACTTCTGGATAGGCCCTCACACAGCCTGGCAGCCAGATGCCCCCCGGCATAGTCCCAATTTCTGGCCTAGCAGCCCGGGGCGTAGGACACATGTCTACCCAGACAACCGTCCAGGTGGTACAGAACCTAGATCACCTGACTCCACCCGGATATATAGGCTCTCCCAGCAGGCTAAGGGAAAACCCCTGCCCATTGGCTGAGATATCCCATATACCCATAACCTAACCTTGAGTTTTTCTTCTCATATCTAGTACCCTCATGTGCCCGGCCACCTAGTGGTAGAAGAGAAAAGTACAACAAGGTCAAACTTAGGGAGAAATCAATGGCTCTCTAACAATTGACTAAGGTAACTACTCCTGGCAAGTAAATCTGTGAGGAGCATCCCTGACTAAACCCCAGAGTGCTACATGTATACAGGTAGTGTGGGGCTTGGTGTGTACAGGTGGTGGTTGTATGTGTACAGTGATAGGGAGGGGTCTGTTAGGTAGGCTTTGTGTGTACGGGGGCAGGGGTGGAGCTGTGTGCTTGCAGGTGGAGAGTTGCTGTGTGTGTATATACAGGTGGGAGGGCTGTGTATGTGCAGGCGGGAGGGATGTGTATGTGCAAGTGGGAAGGCTGTGTATGTACTGGTAGAGCTGTGTGTGTACAGGTGGGGGAGGATCTGTGTGTGTACATACAGATGGGAAGGCTGTGTTTACAGGTAAGGGAAGAGCTGTGTGTGTATGTACAGGTGGGGGCTGGAGCTGTGTGTGTACTGGTGGGGATTGGAGGGAGCTGTGTATTAGGCAGTGGAGGTATGTGTACAGTGGGAGGAAGGGGGGTGTTTAGATTAGTCCGCCCAGACACCGCAGTCCAATATAAAGGGATGTTCTGCAATGTGGAGGATGCATTTAAAAGCAAGACTATTGATTAGGACTTGCTAGGCATGGGACAAAGTGGTTGCAGAAAGTGCCGGACCCTTCGGGCAATTGCCAATATTCATTGGTGGAATAGAGTGTGGAGCAAAATGTGGCCTGTCCTAGGGTGGCAGAAGATTACTCGTACTGTACAAAGCAATAATCTTCCTTCAAAATAACAGTATTCAGGTGCCTTTACTCCACACATTAACAGGGGATGCCCTCTTTCTCCCTCGCTAAGCCAATTGGAGTTGCTCATAGGCTCTTACTTTTTAGATCACCTGCTGTTGCATCATCTGTTCTTGTATCTACTAGACATCTTGGTGTGGAGATATACTTTGATATCTATCCTAGATGGGAAGGCTCTTTCCTGTGGGTAGCTTGTGTTTAATCCAATTGATACAGACCAGGTCATAGTCCCCCTCTTGAGAACACTTCTGACAGCCTGTCATGTGTGATTCTCAGTTCCTTGGTAGTTAATTGTAGTGGTAATATTTTCTCTCCTGCACACTCTTGGCTTATTCCTGCTGACCACAGAGACATATTTACTCTTGTAATGTAGTGACTACCCTGAAACTCTCTGAGTTCTTTGTGCCCCACCTTGGGGCAGTCACATTCAAGATTTGAGCCAGTTTTATCACTGCTGTCTCAGGGAGCAGGTGGAGTGGAAGAGTCTTAGAGTTGCATATTCTAAGTAGCACTTTAAGGGCCCAGGCAGAAGTGGAGAGTGGAGCTACATCTAGGGCTGGTGCAAGGAGTTTTGACACCCTAGGCAAAACCTGATTTTACGGCCCCTCCCCCTTGGCTCTGCCCTGATTTTTGCAGCGCCTCCCACCTATTTCTTCAGCCGTGGTCCGCAGGCCTGCACCTGTGCCTCTGGACCTAGCCTGAAGACAAATAAGGGAGGCACCAGCTCGCTTCCTCATGCCAACCGCGGTCCACAGACCCGGGGGCTCGCCCCTGTGCCTCTGGACCTAGCCAGAAGACAAACAGCACCGACCCGCTTGCTTAACACGCCAGCGACACGCCGCCCCTGACTGTTGTGCGCTCTAGGCTGGCGCCTACCTTGCCTATAGGTAGTGCCGGCCATGGCTACATCCAGATAAGCCCCAGATATCTTATGGGGAATTCATTAGTTGCTGTCAATGAAATATGTGTCTGGGCTTATCTTTTTTTTAGGAATATATTGCTGGAATATCAGTTCTGGAAGGGTAGTGACTTGCGAGCTGTCAAAAAGACACTAGATATCTTGGCTGTCCAAGCATTCATGCAAAACACAACCGTTGACCACGGCATCTTTGGCTGTGGGATAAAGAATTGTTCCACCTCAGTGCTTGACTTCTGGCAGCGGGACATTCTAGTTTAGGGGCTTCCTCTATGTATGTTTGAAGTAGTCTCTCTAGAGATGGCCCAACTTGACAGCCCCAGCACAAGTATAGTGATCTTGTCCACCATGCCACCTCCAAGGCAGTGTTCATCTTTTTCACGAGGGGTATCCCCTTCTTGCTTCTCAGAGGAGTATTCCTGTTATGGGGTAACACACATCTCCCAGTTTTCTCTTGTGTTTTCATACTGCTAAATGTAATTCTGATGAACACTATAGGTGGCTGTGCTAACACACTTTTTCACTATCAGTAACCCTGTCTAAAGCAATTATGTGCAGATGATGGTGGAGAGGTGTGCATGTAGATGGGATCCACAAGTTGATATATACACTGCACTGAGTGGATCAGCACATTCTCTATTGCAAGATCCCTGGGTGCTGGTCTAGTTCATTGTACTCGGAATCTGCAAAAAAAAGTGCACTCTGGGCTGCAGCCAGATTAAAACAGGTAAAATGTCACTTTATGAAAAAAAAAATTATTGAGGTGGGCAGTCTCCCATTGGTCTCCCACTTGCACATACACATCCCTCCCGCCTGCACATGCCCTCTTTCTCCCTCACTAAGCCAATTGGAGTTGCTCATAGGCTCTTACTTTTTAGATCACCTGCTGTTGCATCATCTGTTCTTGTATCTACTAGACATCTTGGTAGAGGTGTGAAGGTATACTTTGATATCTATCCTAGATGGGAAGGCTCTTTCCTGTGGGTAGCTTGTGTTTAATCCAATTGATACAGACCAGGTCATAGTCCCCCTCTTGAGAACACTTCTGACAGCCTGTCATGTGTGATTCTCAGTTCCTTGGTAGTTAATTGTAGTGGTAATATTTTCTCTCCTGCACACTCTTGGCTTATTCCTGCTGACCACAGAGACATATTTACTCTTGTAATGTAGTGACTACCCTGAAACTCTCTGAGTTCTTTGTGCCCCACCTTGGGGCAGTCACATTCAAGATTTGAGCCAGTTTTATCACTGCTGTCTCAGGGAGCAGGTGGAGTGGAAGAGTCTTGGAGTTGCATATTCTAAGTAGCACTTTAAGGGCCCAGGCAGCAGTGGAGAGTGGAGCTACATCTAGGGCTGGTGCAAGGAGTTTTGACACCCTAGGCGAAACCTGATTCGCCCCTCCCCCTTGGCTCTGCCCCTGATTTTTGCAGCGCCTCCCACCTATTTCTTCAGCCGTGGTTCGCAGGCCTGCACCTGTGCCTCTGGACCTAGCCTGAAGACAAATAAGGGAGGCACAGGCTCGCTTCCTCATGCCAACCACGGTCCGCAGACCCGGGGCCCGCCCCTGTGCCTCTGGACCTAGCCAGAAGACAAACAGCACCGACACGCTTGCTTAACACGCCAGCGACACACCGCCCCTGACTGTTGTGCGCTCTAGGCTGGTGCCTACCTTGCCTATAGGTAGTGCCGGCAATGGCTACATCCAGATAAGCCCCAGATATCTTATGGGGAGTTCATTAGTTGCTGTCAATAAAATATGTGTAGCGCTGGTAGATTTACAATCTACCGCAGATTAGGTAAATTTAGTAAATTGTGTGTTAGGAAGGTTAAAAGTTTGCCTCTGTTCCAGCTTGGTTGACGTTGTGTGTGCTTCCATGCTGACTGGTGGGTGTTGCTGTTACCATTAGTCAGTGTTGGAAGGGCAACGTGTCGAAGTGTATAGATGCTCCTCTGTCTCAGAGACAAGCTCGATGGAGGTGGTCCTCCGAGTTGCATTCTGGGAAGGGGGTATTTATGGGACAGACGCCATGTTCTAAGGTCATTTTGCAGCCACCTGCTGGCCCTCCTGGCCGACAGGAATGCTTTAAGGAGCTACCTTGTGGTCCTCCGATTGGGAGGCCCACGATGCTACGGCACAGGAGTGGGTCCAGAGGCTTGTCTGGGGCCTACCACCATGGCCGAGGAATGGTCCTCAGCTGTCAGTCCTGTGTGACGAAGCTGGACAGCCGAGGTGATCCCAGGGGAGGACCCGTCTTGGAGAGATCATGCAGCGTGCTGATCTATAGAGGGGCCTGGTGACTCGGCTGGAGGACGGCTTAAAGGTTCAGGCACTGTGACTGACTGTTCACTGCAGAAGATCTGATACATCCTGTGGCAGAGGACTGTTCAATAAAGCATTGAAAACGTACTCCAGTGTTGGTGCGTGTGTCGTCCAGCAGTAAACTCAACGGAACCCCTAGACCCAGTGCCGGTGAAACAGAGAGAAGCAAAGTGAAGGTAACAGACCCCCTTAAACCAGCAGCTCCACCGTGAGTTAGTGCTACATGTGGGGGCTCGTCCGGGATTTGTTGACCGACAATTATTGCAACCCAGTGGAGTGTTTTACTGGGAGTTTACAGAGAGAGCTGGACTTTGAAAAAAAATCTTTTCAGGAAGAGGAAAGGTTAAACTGCAGGACTTTGCTTTTGGGTGCGTAGACGCTGGGCGCCAGAAGAGGCCCGGGAGCTATGTGACTGAAAGAACAAGTGGGAGGAGTTACCCTACTTGCTACTGCGTGGGACGCGTGTAGTGTGCTTGGCGCCAGAGGAGAAAAGAGGCCTCGTGATCGTGCTGAAAAGATCAGAGTGTGGCCATGTCTTTTCCGGCATTGCAATCGGTTGTGGGACCCAGAGTGTTCCCTGCAAGCACCGTGATAAATACTGTGCAATCTGGAACTCTGCTCACGGATACTGGAGTTTGAATGAAACCACAGGGGAAGTTTGTCCTGTATACCTCGGGAGATGTTGAGGGACTGGGCATGACCTGCCATCGATGTGGAGGATTGGCCGTACATCTTCGTCCATTCGGCCGATGTCCGCAGTGTGGAGAGTATTTGTTTGTAGTGGAGCCGCCTACTATGCCACCCCATGCCTACCGGATGGATTGGGTGACAGGTATTGCTACAGTGGACAATTATTACACGAGCGTGCCACTTTTTAGTCACCTTTTTGATCATCAGATTGGAGCATGTGGCACCGTGCGACCTAATCGCCGGGGCTTTCCCCAGTGGCTTGTAGATTCCCGTCTTAGGCTGGGGGAGAGAGCCTGCTTGCAGTGTAATAATTTGCTTGCTATGAAGTGGAGAGACAATAAGAATGTTTTCGTTCTTACCTCCCTTCATGCAGACACGAGGGTCAAAACTGGTGTTGTGGAGAAACCCCTCTGTGTCCACGAATATAACCAAAATATGGGAGGGGTGGACCTCAAGTTGCCCGTAAGGCCAGACGCTGGTACAAAAAAGTGTCTGTTTATTTATTTCAATTGGCTTTACTGAACGCTTATGTGCCATACAGAGCTTCAGGACGGACTGTATCCTTCCTTAAATTCCAGGAAGAGATCGTCAGAGCCCTTCTGTTTCCAGACGGTGCTCCACCTCACCTTTCCCAACCAAATGCAGTAAGCCGGCTGCATGAGAGGCATTTTCTTTATGTCCTCCCGAGTACCCCTACCCAACGAGCCCCCCAAAAAAGATGTTGTGTCTGCAGCAAGCGCGGATTTAGGCGTGACACCCAGTATTATTGTCCCTTCTGTCCTGACAATCTTGGTCTTTGCATTGGTGAATGTTTTGAACGCTACCACACACTAGTTGAGTATTAGCGTAGGGTACAGCACTGCACAGACTAGGACACACTTTCACAGGGTCTCCCAAGATGCCATCACATTTTGAGAGACCCAAACCTGGTACCAGTTACAAAAGTTAAAGTTACAAAAAAAAGTGTAAAAAAACAAAAAAACAAAAAAAAGTAAAAAAAAAACACAAAAAAAATAACATAATAAAAACCAAAAATAGTTGTCGTTTTATTGTTCTCTATTCTCTCTCTATTGTTCTTCTCTTTTTTACTGTATTCTATTCTGCAATGTTTTACTGTTATGTTTTTATCATGTTTGGTAACCATTTTTTTTTGTTTTCAGGTACGCCATTCAGCTGCAGAGCGGATTTATTTATCTTGACAGCAACAGCGTTTGCTCCCGCGATACATAAAGCCGTGACTCCAGTGCTGTCGGAGGTGATTTCACCACCACAGTTACATACTTCAGCATATATGCCGAAGCGTGGGGGCAGCAGTGGGTGGAGGAGCGATTTGCTCCTGCCTTTTGCGGGAAGATGCCCCCTTGCTTCGGCATATATATATTTTAGTCACAGGTTGCGTTTAAATGTTTTATTTTTTACTATTTTTTTTTTAAATTTGCTTTGCAGGTATGGTAAGTCTTATTGTTATACTGTAATGTTACTTTGTTTTATTGTTAACCATCACTTGCTTAGCAGGTACGCCATTCAGCTGCAGAGCGGATTTATTTATCTTGACAGCAACAGCGTTTGCTCCCACGATACATAAAGCCGTGACTCCAGCGCTGTCGGAGGTGATTTCACCACCACAGTTACATACTTCAGCATATATGCCGAAGCGTGGGGGCAGCAGTGGGTGGAGGAGCGATTTGCTCCTACCTTTTGCGGGAGGATGCCCCCATGCTTCGGCATATATAAACGGTGCATGTATGCCCATCATTAGAAGTGGGTGGATGAAGAGAGGTATTCTAATGGTGGGCATACCCACCGATCAATATCTTTTTTTCGTTCAGCCCACAGGCTGCATGAAAAAAAAGTTTACAATATATGTCCAACAAGGACCAGCAACGTACTGGTATGTTGCTGGACTTTGAGTGGTTATACTCGAATGATGCCTGCAGGTTTAGGTATCATCTTGGTATCATTCTTTTCAGCCAGCGGTCGGCTTTCATGTAAAAGCAATCCTAGCGGCTAATTAGCCTCTAGACTGCTTTTACAAGCAGTGGGAGGGAATGCCCCCCCACCGTGGGAACCTGAGAATGCAGCCGGTGATTCGGCCAGCTGACCATAGAGCTGATCAGAGACCAGAATGGCTCCAATCATCTCTATGGCCTAAGAAACCGGAAGCTACGAGCATTTCATGACTTAGATTTCGCCGGATGTAAACAGCGCCATTGAGAAATTGGGAAAGCATTTTATCACACCGATCTTGGTGTGGTCAGATGCTTTGAGGGCAGAGGAGAGATCTAGGTTCTAATAGACCCCAATTTTTTCAAAAAAGAGTACCTGTCACTACCTATTGCTATCATAGGGGATATTTACATTCCCTGAGATAACAATAAAAATGAGTAAAAAAATTAAAAAATGTACAGAACAGTTTAAAAATAAGATAAAAAGCAAAAAAAAAAAAAAGCACCCCTGTCCCCCCCTGCTTCCCTGCTCTCACGCAAAGGCGAACGCAAGCGTCGGTCTGGTGTCAAATGTAAACAGCAATTGCACCATGCATGTGAGGTATCACCGCGAAGGTCAGTTCGAGGGCAGTAATTTTAGCAGTAGACCTCCTCTGTAAATCTAAAGTGGTAACCTGTAAAGGCTTTTAAAATGTATTTAGTTTGTCGCCACTGCACGTTTGTGCGCAATTTTAAAGCATGTCATGTTTGGTATCCATGTACTCGTTCTAAGATCATCTTTTTTATTTCATCAAACATTTGGGCAATATAGTGTGTTTTAGTGCATTAAAATTTTAAAAAGTGTGTTTTTTCCCCCCCAAAAAAATTGCTGCGCAAATACTGTGTGAAAAAAAAAAATTAAACACCCACCATTTTAATCTGTAGGGCATTTGCTTGTAATTTTCTTGCAAAAAAAAAAAATTTTTTCATGTAAACAAAAAAAAGTGTCAGCAAGGGCTTTGTCTTCAAGTGGTTAGAAGAGTGTGTGATGTGTGACATAAGCTTCTAAATGTTGTGCATAAAATGCCAGGACAGTTCAACCCCTCCCCCCCAATGACCCCATTTTGGAAAGTAGACACCCCAAGCTATTTGCTGAGAGGCATGTCGAGTCCATGGTATATTTGATATTGTGACACAAGTTGCGGGAAAAAGACAATTTTTTTTTTTTTTTGCACAAAGTTGTCACTAAATGATATATTGCCCAAACATGCCATGGGAATATGTGAAATTACACCCCAAAATACATTCTGTTGCTTCTCCTGAGTACGGGGATACCACATGTGTGAGACTTTTTGGGAGACTAGCCACGTACGGGACTCCGAAAACCAAGCACCGCCTTCAGGCTTTCTAAGGGCGTAAATTTTTGATTTCACTCTTCACTGCCTATCACAGTTTTGGAGGCCATGGAATGCCCAGGTGGCACAAACCCCCCCCCCCAAATGACCCTATTTTGGAAAGTAGACACCCCAAGCTTTTTGCTGAGAGGTATAGTGAGTATTTTGCAGACCTAACTTTTTTTCACAAAGTTTTGAAAATTGAAAAAAGAAAAAAAAAAACATTTTTCTTGTCTTTCTTTTTCAAAAACAAATGAGAGCTACATAATACTCACCATGCCTCTCAGCAAATAGCTTGGGGTGTCCACTTTCCAAAATGGGGTCATTTGGGGGGGGGGGTTGTGCTATCTTGGCATTTTATGGCCTTCTAAACTGATAGGTAGTGAGGAGTGAATCAAAAATTTACGCCCTTATAAATCCTGAAGGCGGTGATTGGTTTTCGGGGCCCCATATGAAGCTAGGCTCCCAAAAAGTCCCACACATGTGGTATTCCCGTACTCAGGAGAAGCAGCAGAATGTATTTTGGGGTGTAATCCCACATATGCCCATGGCATATTTGAGCAATATATCATTTAGTGACAACTTTGTGCAAAGAAAAAAAAATTGGTCACTTTCCCGCAACTTGTGTCAAAATATAAAATATTCCATGGACTCAACATGCCTCTCAGCAAATAGCTTGGGGTGTCTACTTTCCAAAATGGGGTAATTTAGGGGGGTTTTGTGCCATCTGGGCATTTTATGGCCTTCAAAACTGTGATAGGTAGAGAGGAGTGAAATCAAAACTTTATGCCCTTAGAAATCCTGAAGGCGGTGCTTGGTTTTGGGGCCCCGTACGTGGCTAGGCTCCCAAAAAGTCCCACACACGTGGTATCCCTGTACTCAGGAGCATCAGCAGAATGTATTTTGGGGTGCAATTCCACATATGCCCATGGCCTGTGTGAGCAATATATCATTTAGTGACAATTTTGTGCAAAAAAAAAAGTTTGTAATTTTCCCGCAACTTGTGTCGAAATATAAAATAATCCATGGACTCAACATGCCTCTCAGCAAATAGCTTGGGGTGTCTACTTTCCAAAATTGGGTCATTTGGGGGGGGGGGGGGGGTTGTGCCATCTTGGCATTTTATGGCCTTCAAAACTGTGATAGGTAGTGAAGAGTGAAATCAAAAATGTATGCCCTAATAGACACAACCGTTAATACAGCTTTTAATTCTTGTTATGTCTCACACCAATGCATCATAGATAAATGTAAACTCTGGCCGATTTATTGAAACATATGTTTGAACAGAAGCTTTATTATGGAACTCTCTGATCTGTGTTGTGTACATAATATTTCTTTAATAAACTTCTTTAATGTAAAAAAAAAAATTTATGCCCTTAGAAATCCTGAAGGCGGTGCTTGGTTTTCGGGGGCCCCGTACGCGGCTAGGCTCCCAAAAAGTCCCACACATGTGGTATCCCCATACTCAGGAGAAGCAGCAGAATGTATTTTGGGGTGTAATCCCACATATGCCCATGGCATGTTTGAGCAATATATCATTTAGTGACAACTTTGTGCAACAAAAAAGAAAAAAAAAAGTTTAAAAGGTTTGTAATTTTCCCGCAACTTGTGTCAAAATATAAAATATTCCATGCACTCAACATGCCTCTCAGCAAATAGCTTGGGGTGTCTACTTTCCAAAATGGGGTCATTTGGGGGGGGTTATGCCATCTGGGCATTTTATGGCCTTTAAAACTGCCCATGGCCTGTGTGAGCAATATATCATTTAGTGACAACTTTTTGTAAATTTTTTTTTTTGTCATTATTCAATCACTTGGGACAAAAAAAATGAATTTTCGATGGGCTCAACATGCATCTCAGCAATTTCTACTTTCCAAAATGGGGTCATTTGGGGGGGTTTGTACTGCCCTGCCATTTTAGCACCTCAAGAAATGAGATAGGCAGTCATAAACTAAAAGCTGTGTAAATTCCAGAAAATGTACCCTAGTTTGTAGACGATATAACTTTTGCGCAAACCAATAAATATACGCTTATTGACATTTTTTTTACCAAAGACATGTGGTCGAATACATTTTGGCCTAACTGTATGACTAAAATTTAGTTTATTGGATTTTTTTAATAACAAAAATGAGAAAATATCATTTTTTTAAAAATTTTCAGTCTTTTTCCATTTATAGCGCAAAAAATAAAAACGGCAGAGGTGATCAAATACCATCAAAAGAAAGCTCTATTTGTGGGAAGAAAAGGACGCAAATTTCGTTTGGGTATAGCATTGCATGACCGCGCAATTAGCAGTTAAAGCGACTCAGTGCCAAATTGTAAAAAGTGCTCTGGTCAAGAAGGGGGTAAATCCTTCCGGGGCTGAAGTGGTTAATAAAGTGTATTATGTTTAATCAGAATCAGATGCATAGCCATTTGTTGAGTGTTCACACAGTGATGTGAATTAATTCTGATTATGAGCAGATTATCTCTGTGCTTTTCATGCTTTCTGTGCTTGTCTCACTTTCTTACCTTCATGTCATTGGACATGTTTATTTATAAACAGATGGTGACATTTTTCCTTCTTTACTTTATTGTGATTGAGAAACTAGAATAAATACTTTTAGCAGTCGGATTTTCCGACGGAAAATGTGCGATCGGAGCGTAATGTCGGAAATTCTGACCGTGTGTGGGCTCCATTGGACATTTTCCATCGGATTTTCCGACACACAAAGTTTGAGAGCAGGCTATAAAATTTTCCGACGACAAAATCCGATCGCATCAATTGCGATCGTATGTGGACAATTCCGATGCAAAAAGTGCCACGCATGCACAGAAGAAATTCCGAGACAGAGCAGCTCGGTCTGGTAAAATTAGCATTCGGAATGGATACAGCACTTTCGTCATGCTGCAATGTAAAAAAAAATGGTTTAATACAGCGCACTCTCCTTTATAATGTGAGAAGAATGAAGTAGTTTTGCTGCTGATATTCACACAGAGTTATCACAAACTTCTTTCTTTATTATTTATCGTGATTCCCTCAATATATTTTGATTTGTCACATCTGACCAAATTTCTTTTGTGTTGTTTTATTTTTGTTTTGTTTTTTTTCAAGGCTGCTTTTTTTTTTTTTTTTTGGGTTTGTATTTTTTTCAAGGCTGATCTTTGTTTTATTTTATTTTTAGTTTTACTCCATAATATTTTTGTGTGTGTTTTGTGTGTCAAGTTACCACAACACCATTGATATCTTGTATTATTTAATCTCAAGGAGATTGTTTGGTGTTGGTGTCCCTTGTTAATTTCACATTACATTTTTGAAATGTACCTGCCTCCTCCCAAACAAACTGTCCTTTTTGAAGGAAAACACACATAGGCGAGTATAATTGAAACAAAAAATCCTTTATTAAGGGCTCAGAACCAAACAAAGAGGGAGGCAACACTGGATAAACATCATAAATTGACGAAGCCTTGGACCCCCAGGGCACACATCAATTATTTTACTGCAAAATTGGTGGCCTGAGGAGTCCTTATCTAAGGGAGTGCAGTCTGGTCCAGAAGTTCCAGAGATCCGGAAAGCAGCAGATGACATCTATGTCCCCAGGCTGTGGTACTACAAGAGCCTGCATCTTTTGCCAGACCAGACTGGACCCAGGGTCATCACTCTCTGGTCTTCTTTCCACGCTTCCTTCCCGGCTGTGGCTCTGGTGTTGGAGATGTGGCAGGAGGAAGAGTAGGACTTGGAGGAGGAGGAGGAGGAGGAGTAGTAGGACCTGGAGGAGGAGGAGTAGGACCTGGAGGAGGCGGAGGAGGAGGAGGACTATGTGTGAGGTTACAAATGTGGGTAGCACATGTTATTTGGCCCCTCAACCCCTTATTGAGAGCTTCCAAAATTAAGGACTCACACAGGAGTCATTGGCCCTCCTCCATCTGCATAATTTTGCAGGCAGTTATGCCAGCAAAGTCCTCCTCCACACTGTGGGGGGTTCTCAGGGCCTCTGTAGCCTTCCAAAAGTGGCCTATGGCAGCCTCCTCCAGGTTACTCCTCTTCCTGCCACTTTGTCTTTGAAGGTGTAGGGGAGGGACCTAGATATCAGGCAGCCTGCTTGGCCCGGCCATTTCCTGGCTGAGACTTCCCTGTGTAAGAAAAAGGGACATGGTTTTAGTTTTTGTATCATCAATCACAATCATAAATTAGTACTCCAAACTAACATCTAGTTAACATCATTGATTGGACAACCATGAAGATTTAGAGGAATGCTATACCTGGCTCAAGCTGGGCTCCTCCACATGTTGCTGCCTGGAAGGCCCAGGTTGGGCGTCAGAAGCCTCAGCTGGGGGGGAGGGAAGATTGGAGAGTGCTGGCCTGGGTTCAGTCCGAATCCACTCCTGCTGGTAAGCGTATTCCATCTATTCACTTCCCATGATCGTACAACTCATGATATACAAGAGAAGATTTCTACATCAGTCCAACATTCATATTTAGCCTATGTTCGGGACTCTCTTGTATCAGATTCATAGCCATACATTGGGACTTTACTACATCCCATCTAATATTCAATTTTTTGGTACTATGCTTCATGTGTTTCAGCTATGTATATATTGGTAATGGTCACCATGTCTGATGTGCATTTTACCATTGGTTATCATTTTTAGCGCTGCATTTCACTTTTACTTCTGTTTACAATATTGGTCATATTTTATGTAGCTTCTTTTCACATTGGGTTAGCGCAGTGTTATTTATATTTTCTCTGGGTTCAGTCTGACCTGACAGAAAATGCAGCCTGTCATAGTACCACAGCCTGGGGGCATAAATGTTATCTGCGGCTCCTGATCTCTGGGAATCCTAGACCTTCTTGTGCTCCCTTAGATAAGTGCTCCTCAGGCCACCAATTAGGATCTTCAAATAGGTGATGTCTGCCGTGGGGATCACTGTCTTCACAAATTCCAACAAATTATCCAGCGCTGCCTTCCTCTTTGTTTGGTTCTTATATTCAGGGTGGTTTATCTGCCATAGACAAGGCAGCTCCCTGAACATATCAATGAAGATTGTCATAAAGTCCTTATCTTTCAAGATATCCATTTTCACTGCAAGACACAACACAAGACAAACCCTAATGTCAGCCTAAAGTCTTCTAAACTTGTGCAAATACAGGGCTCAATCTAGAAGCAGTATAGGCCCAATGTTAAATCTTACCTTCGCAATCACGATCGGCGCCTCCGTTACTCCTTCCTCCACTCACAGATCGTACGTACTACACACGCGTGTTACGCTTTATAGACACTGCGCATGCGTGAAACTCCGGCCGCCCCTGACGTTCTTTCTAGTCTATTCCCAGCCCCTTCTCGTTCGTCGCAGTGGGGAAGAGCACATGGCGGAGTCAGAGCAGGTGTGTGCTAATTATAGCAACGAGGAGGAGGAGGAGGAAAGCCCGGAGGCAGAAACGTCCCGATCCAGAAGGAGACGATTTAGGGCATCAAATATGTCCTTTGGGGAGATGTTGGAGATGGTCGACATCCTGAAGAAGGCCGACTATGATGGAAAGTATGGACCTTACCCCAACCCCAACCCCAACCCCAATGTCCGAAAGGCCAAGATCATGGCGAAAGTGGTCAAAAGTCTGCACCGGAATTTCGGGGTACATCGCTTGAAAGATCAGCTCAGGAAGCGGTGGTCGGACCTAAAATTAAGAGAGCACGAGCAATACAGAAAGATCCGGAGAGTGCTGCAAAAAAGTAAGTAGTTGTCCTGTGTTCCTATTCTTTTTATGTTTATTACGTTCGTGCTGCTCCATGTGCTTTTCTTAACTGTTATCCAGTTTAAAATGTCAACTTTCATGTTCATGGGCACATTATTCGTTCGTATCAAACATTTTTCTTTCGGACTATAAAACACCATTGTTTTGACCATATGCATTTGCCCACATTTTTTAGGGCCTACTTGTGTGAAACTAATTTGGTTGTGTAGATGGGTTTGTTACTAGAATGAAATGCAAACTAGATTCTGTGTAAGCAGAGGACACTCAGCAGCTGTTTACACATCTGGACGCTGGAGCACTAGTGTGGGACACTAGAACACCCTTTTTTTGAGGGGTGCTCCACTGTATACTATAGGGGTGACTCCATCTGTGAAGCTTGTACAAAACAAGTAAGTATTGAAGCTTCACAAAGGACAAGAAGAATGCTACATCTTGGAACTCTGATGCCAAAACAGACAATTGTACCCCACTTCCAAGCAATGTTTCATATTTATAGTTCTGCCATCAAATATCTGTGTGCTAAGTAGACCTATTTTTTTTTACATAGGGGAGAAAAGGCTCGGAGGACACCCCCCATCCGAGGAGACCTGAGACCCCCCACCTCTGGAAGAAGGGCAAATCCACCCAAGACAAGCAGAGCAGGAGGAGGAAGACATGGTGGAAATTGG
The DNA here is from genome assembly GCF_042186555.1 of Aquarana catesbeiana. Classification (NCBI taxonomy): domain Eukaryota; kingdom Metazoa; phylum Chordata; class Amphibia; order Anura; family Ranidae; genus Aquarana; species Aquarana catesbeiana. The sequence continues at coordinate 477,890,487 of NC_133328.1, forward strand.
CACCACAACAGGTGAGTGTCTGCGACCACAGGCTCAGTTAAGAGATGGATGCCGGCATATTTATAATACATGGTGTTTTTTGGTTTCTATCTTTTTAGGTGATCGTGATGTTGTGGATCCAGATCCTTTCACCTCGGAAAGTGCACAGATCCTGATCGGGGAGATCATGGGGTGTAATAGGGACTTGGAAAACATCAAGAAAAACATCAATGATGTTATTCAAAAAATGAAGAACATCATTGATGTTTTAGGGAGAGTTTAAAACCCCTCCAAATCCCTTTGTTTTTTTGTGTGCTACAACTTTTTGAAATTTTGTGACAAATTTGAGAAAAGCCAAATTTTGAAGAGGCACACAGTGTGTCAACATGTGCTATCTGCCATCACGGGAGATCAATGGATGTGTTTTGGGGGTGCAACCCCTTCCTCAATAATAAAGTAGCTGTGAGGAAGGGGTTGCACCTCCAAAACACGTCCCATGATCCCCGTGATGGCAGGTAGCACATGTTGACATTCGTAAATTTGTGTGCATCTTCAAAATTTTACTTTTCCTGGGGTGACTTCACCCCATCTGAATGCAATATCAAACACAGTTTGTAAATACTCATTTCTGATATTGCCTTCAAGTTCTACCAAAAGTAAATTTTGTAAGTTCAAGATTTGTGTCTTTCTTGTTGGTTTTAAACATGCCTGTTTTATCTTAAATGGACATTTCTACTTTTTCTAATGTGAACCCAAAAATTGTTATACAACAAACATGTTGGTTTGTTTTAAAAACCTTTTCTAAATGCACATGTGATTGTGCTGGTATTAAGAAGATTGTTAATCAAGAATGTGTGGATTATTGTCTCAACGCTACAACACTTTTGTGGTGCTCTAATTGGTGTTTTCTGTGACAATGGGTGTTATTTCCTAAGGGCAAATCCACTTTGCACTACAAGTGCAGTTTCAGTGCAGTTTCAAGTGCACTTGTAGTGCAAATTGTCTTTGACTTTAGTAAATAACACCCACCAGTGCTTTGTAAGGTTAAACAATCACGCCATTTTCAGGACTCATCACATTTCTGTCAGGGTCAGCTAAAACAAACACAAGCAGTAAATGTCACCAAAGATTTGAGTAGTTTTTTTTATTTGAAAAAGGTTTCAGACATTGTCTGGCATATTGATAGCCCCCCTACCCGCAAAGTAATCAAGGTATCTTAGCCGGACATCACGGGCACTCAGGGGGGGCAAGCCAGGACGGCCACTTTCAAGTGCCGTCAGGGTTGTTTCATTTTGAAGTCCAGCCTCAGGCCCAACTGAGCCAGCATAGTTGGCAGAATGTTGCCGTAAAAAGTTGTGTAGAACACAGCACGCCAGGATTATATGATTCAGTTTATACTCTGCCATATGTATGGGTGTAAGAAATATGCGGAACCGGCTGGCCATGATTCCAAACGTGTTCTATCTACCACTCTTCTGGCTCTGGCCAGCCGGTAAATAAAAACCCTCTGGTCCGGGGTGAGGGTCCTCATCGGGAATGGCCGCATAAGATGGTCCCCCAGCGCAAATGCTTCATCCGCAACGAAGACGAATGGGAGTCCTTCCACATTGTCTTCTGGAGGTGGCAAGTCCAAGCTGTCGTTCTGGAGACGCCTGTAGAACTCCGTCTGGGCGATGACTCCACCATCGGACATCCGGCCATTCTTCCCCACGTCCACATACAGGAACTCATAAGTAGCCGACACCACCGCCAACATCACAATAATATTGAACCCATTATAATAGTACGACCCCGAGTTGGGTGGTGGGAAGATGTGGATGTGTTTCCCATCAATTGCCCCTCCGCAGTTAGGAAAGTCCCACCGCTGGGCAAAGTGGGAGGCCACAGTCTGCCATTCCTGTGGCGTGGAAGGAAACTGTGGAGTCAAACAAAAAAAATAATTGAGTCATTTTGCACATAAACAGGGAAAGCAGATTAGACACAAACATTCTTGGCCAAGATAACAAGATAACATTTATTTGAGGGAGTTTTTAAAGACCAAAGGATAAGGTACACCTATCAGATTCCCCCTCCCCCCTCTCATGGGCCATTTCTAAGATTATAGGGGAGGGGGGACTCTTGGACAGGTAACCCTCTCCACTTCATTGAGAGATGAATGCCTAAATAATGGGTATTACTTTGAACAGCCCCTCCTTAGTTACACTATTGGCAGCCCACTGGACAGGTAAGAAGTGTCATAATACAAAGATATAAATACACATTGTACACATTTGAGCACATTTGGACAATTCTGCTATTACCTATCAAGATAATAATAGTATACAGAAACTTGAAACAGTACCATTTGAAAGTATACAGGCAGGCCCTTGCACTACATGCTTTGTGGAATTCATCCATACATCTGACCACAAAAGAGGTGGGTATAGTGTGTATGGGTTTGGCAAAGTCAGCAGATAGATGATTGAGGATAGATAGAGAATTGGTAACAGCTGACTTAGCAGTTGGGGGGAGGGAGGGTTAAAAATGATTTGGGGACCCCCCAAAAAAGCCTTTGGCTCTCTGCCTGAATTTAAAGCACAAATCACATTTCAAAACATTTAAGGGGGTGTTTGGGGTAAAGCACTACTATGGAGCTGATAAAATACATTGTTAAGTGACTACATGAGGTGAATATAGGGCCAGGAGACCATGCTGGGGAGGTAAGTGAAGGCAAATATGTATGAAGGGCAACAAAAATAATTACATAAAAAGCCAGCATACATGAGGACAAAGGGAACATTCACAGCATATTACAATCATGGTAATTAGGGAATGAGGAAAGAAATACAATACATTAGCAAACATTAAATACAATAAAATGTGATATTAAAGGATAAAAATCTTACCTTCATATACTCCTTCTGCAGGACCTGAATGATGGCAGAACAGGTCTTTGGGATAATGATCCCCAGAGCCTGGGGGGGGATGCCTGTCGAGAATTTCAAGTCCTGCAGGCTTCTCCCCATCGCCAAGTACTGCAGGGTGGTGACTAGCCTCTGCTCCGGAGTGATGGCTTGCCTCATGCAGGTATCCTGCCTGCTAATAAAAGGGGTCAGCAAAGCCAACAAACGGTGAAATACGGGGTCCGTCATCCTGAGAAAGTTCCTGAAATCATCAGGATTATTCTCACGGAGCAAAGGCATATGACAGAACTGGTCATGCTGAAGCAACCAATTCTTGGTCCATGAACTCCTCCCCACCCTGTTCATGGACTGGACTTGTGTCAAGGTCAGGACCCCAACACCAAGCCCCCGCACAGCACGAACTCTACGAGGAGTACGTATACGCAACATGGCTAGAAAACGGTCGGCTGCTCAGAACGAAGTAACAGAACGCACTGAAGAACAGCAAGGCCTGTGAAGAGCAACCTGAAAAACAGGAACGAACGAACAAGAACAGAATGACAAGAGTCACGCGTCACTTGCTGCATGCACTGAAGAGCAGATGCAAACCCACAAGCACAAACTGAACAGCAGAAAACGATCTGAAAACCATGAGTCTGAAAAAGCGCGAATCATCTCTCACCAAACTTTTACTAACACGAGATTAGCAAAAGGAGCCCAAAGGGTGAGACGCTTGGTTCTGAACTGGCCTTTTCTAGTCTCGTCGTACGTGGTGTACGTCACCGCGTTCTTGGCGATCGGAAATTCTGATGACTTTGTGCGACCGTGTGTACGCAAAACAAGTTTGAGCCAACATCCGTTGGAAAAAATCCATGGATTTTGTTGTCGGAATGTCCGATCAATGTCTGATCGTATGTACAGGGCATTAGACTCTTAAGGGAATATGTCACTAAGTAACCCTAGGTTCACACCCATGTGTTTTTTTTTAGTCCATTTTGCAGTTAACATAACGTCACAAGGGGCGGCTCTCCGGGCGACATCATTGGATGGCCATGCCCCATGCCTATTTAAGAGGTGCCGGACAGCGGGAACATCACAACGGGAACATCACAACGGAGAAAGACAGCTTCAGGATAAGGCCGGCTTTTTTATGGTTTTTAGCGAGTAACTGGCAGCGATGAAGAAGACGGCGGTGGCGAGGAAGAAGGAGATGGTGGCGGTGAGGTAGAAGAAGATGGCGGTGGCGAGGAAGAACGCAGCACGGGAGATGACGGCTCCGGGAGAAGATGGCTCCGGGCTACTTATTTAATAAAGAACTTGTCAAAAACCGCCTCTTGTAGTTTGTTAACATTTCACCGTTTTTTTGGTGAATGGGTAGGGGGGGAGATGACGGCTCCGGGAGAAGATGGCTCCGGGCTACTTATTTAATAAAGAACTTGTCAAAAACCGCCTCTTGTAGTTTGTTAACATTTCACCGTTTTTTTGGTGAATGGGTAGGGGTACGATGTACCTGATACCCATTCACATGGGGGTGGGCTGGGATCTGGGGGCCCCCTTGTTAATGGGGGGCTTAAAGATTCCGATAAGCCCCCTGCCTGAAGAGCCCGACAACCACAGCCAGGGTTTTTGGGAAGAGGCCCTTGTCCTCAACATGGGGGCAAGGTGCTTTGGGGGGCACCCACCCCCCCATATTGAGATTATGCGGCCTGGTATGGTTTAGGAGGGGGGTGCTCACTCGTCCCCTCCCTTTCCTGACCTACCGCGCAGCATGCTCGGAAAAAGGTCTGGTATGGATTTTGGGGGGATCCCATGCCTTTAAAAAAAAAAAAAAAAAAATTGGCATGGGGGTCTCCTCTGAATCCTTACTAGACTCGAAGGGCCTGGTACAGACCTGGGGGGGACCCCATACACTTTTTTTTTTTTTTTTTTTTAGCCGCCAAATTTTTTACATTCAGCTTTCAGCAAGGAAGCCTGTTGACAGCTGATGTCAACTCCTCCATGACGACATCAAAGGACTGGTGGATGTTAGAGACCTTGTGCTCCTCCGCCTCCAGTTTGAGGATGCCCCACAGATGCTCAATAGGGTTTAGGTCTGGAGACATGTTGGCCAGTCCATCATCTTTACCCTCAACTTCTTTAGCAAGGCAATGGACATCTTGAAGGTGTGTTTGGGGTCGTTATCATGTTGGAATACTGTGTTTATGGACTGCGCCAACTATTAAAATAAATTAGTGTACCACCACTACTATTTACAACCATAGACCTTAATAGTGTATATTATTCAAAATATCCTAGCAGTGTGCTGTATAAAACTATTTATGTGGTGTCAAACACTGTTAGTTTACCCTTTAAAAATGTATAAATACGTGCTCATGTGCCCAAATAAAAAACATAAAAAACATATAAAAGTGCATGTCCTAAGTCATAGGATTCAAAACCATACAAACGTGAACATGTGTAGAAAATGAAAAAATGAAGAAATGAAACTACTGCTGTAAAATAGATAAACCATTCAATATATATCTTTAGTGAAAAGTTCAATGCACTCAGTGCAGTGGATGATTACAAGTAGCATCCTGATGACGCAATCAACATTTGTGAAACGCGTAGAGACTGCTGGGATTTTTATGTCACTTCCTGCCTAATGAGAGCGAGGCTTGGAACACACACGGAGTAGGAAAGACACAGGGGAACGCACACCGGCATTCTGTACCCCGCATACACAGTTGGAACAGCTTGGTGCCGGCTTATGGGCACATAAACATGTGAGTGTAAAAGTCTTTTTATACCTTTTTAAATAAACAAGTTTAGACATACTATACCATGATGGCCATTTATTTTCCATGAGAACTGGCAGTCTGAAGAGGGCACAGATTGCTCCATTGTGTGGAGTGGTTATCCAACTAATGAACCAAAGGCGCACATTCACCTGTTTCTGGTGAGTGGCCAATGTATAAGTGGTGGTGAAATCACAAAATGGTGGTATTTAGCTGCATAATTAGAAGATGAACCCATAGGAGCTGGCTGATCACTCACTGAGGCAACTTATCTGGGACTTGTCAGCTACTTGTAATCATCCACTGCACTGAGTGCATTGAACTTTTCACCAAAGATATATATTGAATGGTTTGACACCGCATAAATAGTTTTATACAGCACACTGCTAGGATATTTTGAATAATATACACTATTAAGGTCTATGGTTGTAAATAGTAGTGGTGGTACACTAATTTATTTTAATAGTTGGCGCAGTCCATAAACACGCTTTTTTCTTTATAAAAACCTTACCCGAGAGTGGGGAGGGCTTTTTTTCTGACTGCAGCAGACATAAACGATTGGCATAATATATATTTTTGATTCTCTGCCCCGGTACCCTGTAAATATATTTAAATATATTTTTAAATTTTTTCATGTTGCAGTACTGCCCTGTGGCCCATTCTCTGAAGGGAGGGGATCATGCTCTGCTTCAGTATGTCACAGTACATGTTGGCATTCATGGTTCCCTCAAAAAACTGTAGCTCCCCAGTGGTGGCAGCACTTATGCAGCCCCAGACCATGACACTTCCACCATCCATCATGCTTGACTGTAGGCAAGACTAACTTGTCCTTGTACTCCTCACCTGGTTGCCGCCCTACACGCTTGACACCATCTGAACCAAATAAGTTTATCTTGGTCTCATCAGACCACAGGAAATAGTTCCAGTGATCCATGTCATTAGTAAGCTTGTCTTTGGCAAACTATTTGCGGGCTTTCTTGTGCATCATCTTTAGAAGTGGCTTCTTTCTGGGACGACAGCCACGCAGACTAATTTGATACAGTGTGCGGCGTATGGTCTGAGCACTGACAGGCTGACCCCTCACCCCTTCAACCTCTGCACCAATTTATATACCACCTGTTTTTCTTTATTCTGTACCCCCAACTACCCACAAAAAAATGGTTAATAAAAATATATTCAACCATAAACATCCAATCCGGTTCCCCTGAGGAAGTCACGTGATGTGACGTATTGCGTAGGGTGTGGCCGGAGCAGATCACGGCCTGGAAGTGACGTGTGAGGCGGTGTGAACGCCGATATTTGTTTCTTTTAAAGCGCATCTTTATTTTAGCTGTGTAAGCAGGCATTTTTAGTCTAAATAAATGGTTTTAAGTGATAATGCACCATTAGAGGCTTGTTTACTTTGTATGGTGAACGGAATATCCTTTATGTGAGGAGGAATCCTTTGTGGGAAGCCGTAGCTGAGAAAGAAAAGCGTGCTGATCTCCCCATTTTTTGGATTGATATCCAAGGCGAGAGTTCTGTGAGCACAGAGGTGTTGGTAATAGCGGCTGTGTCGTCTGAAAAACCACTAATGCCGCATACACACGATCGGACTTTACGGCATACTTGGTCCAGCGTACTGGATTTCGTCGGACAATTTGATCGTGTGTGGGCTCCAGCGAACTTTGTTTTCTCAAAGGTTTGACGGACTTAGATTTGAAACATGTTCAAATCTATCCGACGGACTCGAGTCTGGTCGAAAAGTCAGCTCGTCTGTATGCTAGTCCGACTGACAAAAACCGATGCTAGGTCAGCTATTGGCTACTGACTATGAACTTCCTTGTTTTAGTCCGGTCGTACGTCATCACATACAAATCCGTTGGACTTTGGTTGATCGTGTGTAGGCAAGTCCGTTCATTCGGAAAGTCCGTCGAAAAGTCCGCCGGGCAAAGTATGCCATAAAGTCTGGTCGTGTGTACGCGGCATTATAGACTACTCTTTTCACTATTCACATTACTTGGATTACTGGATGAATCACATGAATGGACTTTATTTTTTATAATTAATCAATCCTTCACATTTATGTTTGTTACACTGTTTATTATTATTTAGACACTGAAGGTTTTGCGCAAGATCACTGTATACCTTAATTCTGTTTAATTGTGTACTTTTTAGGTTTTGTAGCATTTTCACTTGTTTATATATTTTGTACGGTTATTTAGTAGCGCAGAGGACTATTATATATATAGTGTACCACAACTATTGCCACTATTTCAGTGCAACATTAAAAATGCAACATTACCGCGTCATGCATTAGGTGTGTTAATGGGTGCTCTCATTTTTTTTTGTGTAAATGAGCCCTTACCAATTCAGTTCAATATTTTCTCATACTGTGTGGATCTAAAAGCATGTGGATTTTAAGCTGTAAATGATTTATTTGTCCTGTAATCTGCATGAACATATTTAATGTACAGTAGTTTGAATTTCAATTTCTATACACTTGCAATTTGTCAAATAACATTTACTGTATTAGACCACAAGATGTCGCTGCTGTTCCATATATGATACTTACAGGCTTCATGTACCCTGAAAGAAGCATGGCTGTGCTTGGGCTACAAAATGGATACTAACATCCATTTGTGGCGTTTGTTGTCTTTTGATAAAAAAGTACTACAGCTTTTACAAAACAATAAAATCTGAAGTACCGTGGCAGATGTTAACCTGAAAGAGCAGTTTTCATAGCGATTAGATGGGTTGTGCTTCCAGGCTGAAAAGTAAGCAAGCCTAAGTAGGCGTAGTGCAGATACTGAGTGCGACGTAGATAGTTTTCAGGCCAGAGAGCAATGTCCTACCCTAGGACCCCCTCACATTAACCCAGCCCTGCAACCTTCAAGTGGTTGTAAACCTTCAGGGTTTTTTAAATAAAAATAACAAACATGCCTAGCCTATGCCTGCTCTTTGTAATAGTTTTGCACAGAGCAGCCCCGATCCTCCTCTTCTGGGGTCCCCCACAGGCGCTGCAGGCTCCCAAGTCCTGCTGCTGCTTCCATTGACACAGACAGTGGGACTTGGCTAGGGTTGCCACCTCATCCCTTTAAACCCAAACATGTATTAATTACATGTGGCTGATTTAGGTGATAATTAAACTCACTTGGTGCCTTATCTGCATTAAATCAGCCTCAGAACCTGTGTAATTCATGTGTTTAGGTTTAAAGGGATAAGGTGGCAACCGTAGACTTGGCCCTGCCCCCCCCCCCCCCCCCCGCTGTCGTGTCACTGGATTTGATTGACAGCAGTGGGAGCCAATGGCTCCTGCTGCTCTCAATCTGTCCAATGAGGAGAGAGACAGCAGCTACACTCCTGCACATCGCTGGATCAGATTAGGCTCAGGTAAGAAAAGTGTGGGGGGGGGGGGCTGGGAGGAGCTGTAACACAGGTTTTTCACCTCGATGCATAAAATCAGGGCCGATTCTGGGCAGGTGCACGGTGTATTTACCATACGAGGAGGGAGGAGGTGGTAGGCTAGATCTGCCCCACCTCCTCCCCATGTCCCTCCTGTGCCTGCCCACAATCCCTCTGTGCAGCCAATCTGTGCTTGGGAAGGGGGTGTGAGCGGCAGATTTCAAACCAGCCATTGATCCTGCCTGATGTCGCTGCCTGAGTGCCTGTGCCTCTGAAGACAATGCAGCCCTGTGTGAGTTATCTCTCCCCTCGCTCTCTTCTCCAAATGTGCCATAGTCTTCCATGTGCCATAGTTTTCCACCCTTCCACGTGCCATAGTCTTCCAGCCTTCCATGTCCCATAGTTTTCCAACCTTCCATGTGCCATAGTCTTCCAGACTTCCATGTCCCATAGTTTTCCATGTGCCATTGTTTTCCAGCCTTTCATGTGCCATAGTTTTCCAGTCTTCCATGTGTCATAGTCTTCCAGTTTTCTATGTGCCATAGTCTTCCGGCCTTCCATGTGCCATAGGTTTCTAGCCTCCCATGTGCCATAGTCTTCCACATGCCATAGTCTTCCAGCCTTCCATGTGCCATAGTATTCCAGTCTTCCATGTGCCATAGTCTTCCATGTGCCATAGTCTTCCAGCCTTCCATGTGCCATAGTCTTCCAGCCCTCCATGTGCCATAGTCTTCCAGCCTTCCATGTCCCAGAGCCTTCCAGCCTTCCATGTGCCATATTTTTCCATCCTTTCATGTGCCATAGTTTTCCAGCCTTCCATATGCCATAGAAGACTATGGCACATGAAAGGCTGAAGGACTATGGCATATGGAAGGCTGGAAAACTATGGCACATGAAAGGATGGAAAAATATGGCACATGGAAGGCTGGAAGGCTCTGGGACATGGAAGGCTGGAAGACTATGGCACATGGAGGGCTGGAAGACTATGGCACATGGAAGACTATGGCACATGAAAGGCTGAAGGACTATGTGCCATAATCTTCCTGCCTTCCACATGCCATAGTCTTCCTGTCTTCCATGTACCATAGTTATCCTGCCTTCCATTTACCATATTGATCCTTCCTTCCCGCCTTCAATGTACCATAGTGATCCATCCTTCCTGCCTTCCATATACCATAGTGATCCTTCCTGCTTTCCATGTACCATAGTAATCCCGCCTTCCTTTCTTTAATGTACCATAGTGATCCTGTCTTCCATGTACCATATTGATCCTTCCTTCCTGCCTTCCATGTACCATAGTGATCCCTCCTTCCTGCCTTCCATGTACCATAGTGTTTCTCCCTTCCTGCCTTCCATGTACCATAGTGATCCTTCCTGCCTTCCAGGTGTCATAGTGATCCTTCCTGCCTTCTGTGTGCCATAGTGATCCTTCCTTTCTTCCCTGTACCATAGTGATCCTTCCTGCTTTCCATGTACCATAGTAATCCCTCCTTCCTTTCTTTAATGTACCATAGTGATCCCTCCTTCCTTTCCTCCATGTACCATAGTGAGCCCTCCTTCCTTTCTTTCATGTGCCATAGTGATCCTTCCTTCCATGTACCATAGTGATCCCTCCTTCCCGCCTTCCATGTAACATAGTGTTCCCCCCTTCCTTTCCTCCATAGACCATAGTGATTTTTCCTTCCTGCCTTCCATTTATCATAGTGATCCCTCCTTCCTTTCTTCCTTGTACCATAGTGATCCTGCCTTCCATGTACCATGGCAATCCTTCCTTCCTGCCTTCCATGTACCATATTGTCTTCACTTCCTTTCTTCCATATATCATAGTAATTCTTCCCTCTCCCTAAGGGTTCATACTACAGTATTTATTCTTTGGCTCCAGCCCGGGTTCCTCAGATCCTATATAATCCTCTATTTAAAGCTCCTTGTCTATTTTCAGTTTATACAAAACCAGATGTATTGGAAGTATTTTCTAAATGATTGTGTTGAGGTTTATATGTATCCCTGTGACTCCAGCTTGTGGCACAGCAATTAACGCATATTTATAGGTACAAGGACCATTTGGTGGGCACTGATAAGGCTGCATTTGGTGGGCACCGGTAGGCCACAATTGGTGGGCACTGATGAGGCTGTATTTGGTAGGCACTGATGAGGCTGTATTTGATGGGCAATGATGAGGCTACATTTGGTGGGTGCTGATGATCTGCATTTGGTGGGCACTGATAAGGCTGCAATAGGTGGGCACTGGTAGGCTGCATTTGATGGGCACTGATGAGGCTGCATTGACCTCTTGTATCATTTTTGCAGTCTCTGACCATCTCTTGTATCATGTCTGCAGTCTCAAACCATCTCATGTATCATGTCTGCAGTCTCTGACCATCTCCTGTATCATGTCTGCAATCTCTGACCATCTCCTATAGTATGTCTGCAGTCTCTGACCATCTCCTATAGTATGTCTGCAGTCTCTGACCATCTCTTGTAGTATGTCTGAAGTCTCTGACCATTTCTTGTAGTATGTCTGCAGTCTCAAACCATCTCCTGTATCATGTCTGCAGTCTCTGACCATCTCCTGTAGTATGCCTGCAGTATGTCTGGTGGCTCATTCTAGCAGACTCTATCAGAGGCCCTCTCTGTGTCCATTAGAGAGACCCCCTCCAGGTCCCATTAGAGTACTCTGCTTCTCTTCCTGTATTTTGTTTATTGTTAAGAGATCACGGGAAGATCCCAGGGTAACAAAGACTCCTTAGGGAAGCATCTCTGTGTTTGAGTCATTGCCATAGAAACATTTGTAAAGGGGAGGCGTTAGTAAGATAACCACGCCCATGTGGGGCACCAGAAATATTTCTGCACCCAGGCGTCTGTGACCCTAGGATCTGCCCTGCATAGAATGTATCAAGGTGAAATACATTAAGAGCCGGTTCACACTGGGACGACTTGTCAGGTGACTTAGCCGCCTGACAAGTAGCATCCCGTTCTGTACAATGGAACCGTTCTAATCAGAGCGACGCAAGTCGCTCCGACTTAGAAAAAGGTTCCTGTACTAATTTGGGGGCGACTTGAGGCGACTTGCATAGACTTCTATATAGAAATCGTTTTGCAAGTCGCCGCTGCAGTCGTGTTCAAGTCGTCTGAGGCAGTCGCGCTGGAAGTTGTGCTGCCAAGGGGGATGTGACTGGTTCTCTGTTACAACTCTTTAAAGAGTAACTCCACTTTTATTGAGAAAATCATTCTTGTCTGGGTGATCTATGTACATTGCAGGGAATTTAACAAACTGTTGCATTTTACAGAAAATTACAGAGCTGTGGATTAAAAAGGAAAGGTAATTTTTAATAACATTCAATTACAATATGACTTGTGATGCAATTGTGTATGCTATATTATTTTTTTTATTTGCTATTTTTTCCAATGAAAGTGGAGTTACTCTTTAAAGTGGTTATAAAGGCTTTGGGTTTTTTTACCTTAATGCCTCCTCTTATACTTACCCTGAGCCCAGTCCTGATCCAGGGATGTGCATGAGAGCTGCGGCTCTCCTGGCTCTGTCCCACCTCACTGTACAGACTGATAGCAGTGGGCACTATTAGGCACCAAAGGTGCTTCACTGCTGTCTCAGCCAATGAGGATTGAAACCCCCGGGCAGCGAAGTCTCTCGTGCAACATCGCTGGATTGAGAGAGGGTTCAGGTAACTATTAGGGGGGCTGCTGCACACTGAAGGTTTTCTATCCTTTTTTATCTCAATAGATTTTTATTGATATGTCAATATATTAACAATAAAAAAATCAGATGAACATAACAGTTACACAGTGATGTTAGTAAGATGTGATAAAAGGTGTTATACCAAACAGTGCAGGAAAACATTGCAACATACGTATATATGCTAATTCTGTAAGTTATTGATTTTCGAGTATGGTTTCGCCTTCCATCCCAGCAGATGGAAGTACTAGCAAGTAGCAGTTTAAAGGGCCCAGCTCCCCTCGGACACCCCCTTGGGAACAATCTGTGTCCGAGAGAGAGCACGGCCCCCTCATCGTGGATTATGAATTGGGTATACATACCAGGAGATCCAAGGTGACCATTTGTCAAGGGAGATGTGGAGTCGTCCTGAGGAGGACTCCATCATCCGCTCATGTGTGCAGTGTAGGTGAGTTAAGTCTATTACTTCAATTATTGTGGGAGGACTTTTTCCCTTCCATTTTCTGGTGATTGTTAGTCTCGCTGCTAAAAGTAAGTGGACGATTGTGTGTTGCAGAGTGGGGGGAATTCGGTCTATCCCTAGAGATAGAATTGCCAATGCTGGGTTTGATGGGATCTGTAGTTAGACAATGTCGGAGATGATGTTAAAGACTTCCAGTATAAGAGAAGTTTAGGGCAGCTCCATAGGACATGTAGAAGGTCACCTCACGTACCGCAAAATCTCCAGCAACTATCGGAGAGTTGCGGGTTGAATTTGGACAATGTGGCAGGGGTGTAGTACCATCGTAGAGTTATTTTAACCGATAGTTTACACAGTGTGGAGCAACTCAAAGCTTTTTGGGTGATTCTACATGCTTTGCGCCACTGAAGTGGTGTGAAAGACTGTTGTAAATCTGTTTCCCATTGTATGTGAGAGGGAGATTTAATGAAGGTGTGTTTCTGTTGAAAGATGTTATAGAACAATGTGATTCCCTTTCGCAGTGGCGTAGGAGATGTCATGAAGGACCATGCTGATGCGTGAATGGTTTGGAAGATGTCTGGTAAGTTGTGTAGACAATGTTTGATTTGTAGGTATTGGTAGAGGTCTGTTTGAGGTATGTTGAATTCTTCCTGAATGGAAGAGAAGGTTTTGAAAGAGCTATTAGAGTATAGATTGTGTAGATATTTTATGCCTCTTTTGTTCCAGGAGGTGAGGGATATTTGGTCTATGACATAGTTCAGTACAGTTATGGGAATTTCCATAGTTACATTTGGCATGTTTGAATGCTTGTGGGTCAGTAGGCTTAGCCAGGTTTTAATGGACACTTTCATAGTTGGAGGTAAGTAGGATGGAATCTGTGCTCCCAGCTGAGCACTGAATAACCATAGTTTTGTTGGACCATAGGTGCCGTAAGTGGACTTAATAGAGCCCTAAATTGTTGTCGGTGAGGGAAGAAACCATTTTTTTAACTGGGTCAGTATGGAAGCCGAAAAGTAATCTTGGAAGTCTATATATCCCACTCCACCATACATTCTATGTTTGATTAGTTTGGAATGTGATCACCTAGATTTCTTCCCGTTCCAAACAAATCTTGATAATAAGGCTTGGAGGGATTTAAAGAAGCTGGCAGGTATAGGGATAGGGAGAGTTCTGAAAAAGTAAAGGATTTGCGGGAGTTGAATAATTTTGAACGCAGTTAGTCTGCCCCACCAGGAGAAGTCATACTTGGCCATATTGTGAAGGTTAGCTTGAATTTTGGCTCGCAGGGGTAAGTAGTTGTGTGAAAATAGAGATTTTGTGGATCTCGTGAGGTGGATACCTAGATAAGGTATACTGGTATCTGCCCAGGTGTATGGGAATTGCTGTTGTAGAAGGTTTCGTAGTACAGCGTCCATTCCTAAATCAAGTATGTGAGATTTTGTTGCGTTTGCTTTGTAGTAGAGAACAGGTTAAGAGTTTTTGGATCTCTGAAAGGGATAACGAGGGATTGGTTAGCATTAGTATTACATCATACGCAAATAGGGTTATTTTATGGGCGCGATTTCCTATGGTAATGCCCGTTATTTTGGTGTTGGACCTAATGTGCTCAGCCAGGGGTTCCATTACTAAATTAAAAACCAGGCAGGATAGAGGGCATCCTTGCCTCGTTCCATTTGTTATTTGGAATGGGGTAGATAGGAGATTGGATGTATATACCCGTGCCGATGGATTGGTGTAAAGGGCTAGTATGGCCTGGAGGATGCGTCCTCCGAAGCCAAATTTTCGGAGTACCATGGATAAGCAAGTCCAATTTACTCTGTCGAATGCCTTCTCTGCGTCCAAAGATAGAAACAGAGAAGGCGTTCTGGTTGAGTTTGTGTGATGGATAATATTAATTAATCTCCTGGTTGCATCTGAGGCCTGACGACCTTTAGTGAATCCTGTTGGTCCTTGTGTATTAGAAAGGGGAGGATATCTATAAGTCTATTTGCCCGCAGTTTAGTGTATAGTTTGAGATATAGGTTCAGCAGTAAGATAGGAAGGAAGTTCTGGGGAGTGTTGGGTTCCTTGCTGGGCTTAGGTAAGATGATCACAAGTGCAGATAGCATTTCAGTAGGAAAGGAGAAGGAGGATGCAGCTTGGTTGAACAATTTGCATAAATGTTGTTTACCCGCCAAATGTAGATGTTAGGTTTCGATGTTTTGTTTACAATTTTGATACTAACAGGGGCATGGTCTGACCAGGTGATGGTGTGGATTTGGGATTCATGGATATTTTGCAGTAGCCACTTATCTGAGACAAACAGATCTATGCGAGAATATGTGTTGTGACGAGGGGAGAGGTACGTATAGTCCCTCTCAGCCGCGTGGAAACATCTCCAGGCATCATACAAATCATTGGCTGTGAGGAAGGAGTTTAATGGGAGGGGTGGCTGTGGATGTGGTTTGCTTGGATTTTGCAATAGCGTTTGACACAGTTCCCCACACACGGCTCATGTGTAAGGTAAAGTCTACAGGCTTGGAAATATCAGTTTGTAAATGGATAGAAAACTGGCTAAAAGACAGAATTCAGAGAGTAGTGGTTAATGATTCTTACTCTGAATGGTCTAAGGTTATCAGTGGTGTACCCCAAGGTTCATTGTTGGGACCCTTACTTTTTAATATCTTTATAAATGATATTGGGTCTGGGATCGAAAGTAACATTTCTGTCTTTGCAGATGACACCAAGCTATGCAGTGGAATAACGTCCTTACAGGATGTCTCCAATTTACAAGCCGACCTCAATGCACTGTCTAATTGGGCGACTATGTGGCAGATGAGGTTTAATGTTGAGAAATGTAAAGTTATGCACTTGGGGGCTAAGAATATGCATGCATCATACATGCTAGGGGGAGTACAACTGGGGGAACTTGTGGTGGAGAAGGATCTGGGGGTTTTGGTAGATCATAAGCACAATAATAACAATGCAATGCCAAGCTGCAGTTTCCAAAGCGAGCAAAGTCCTTTCTTGTATTAAGAGAGGTATGGACTCTAGAGAGAGAGAGATATAATTTTGCCCCTGTTCAAATCATTAGTAAGACCTCATCTGGAATATGCAGTTCAGTTTTGGGCACCAGTTCTCAAAAAGGATATCGGGGAACTGGAGAAAGTGCAGAGAAGGGCAACCAAACTGATAAGAGGCATGGAGGAGCTCAGCTATGAGGAAAGATTAGAGGAACTAAATTTATTCACTCTTGAGAAGAGTAGAATAAGGGAGAATAAGGGGGAATATGATCAACATGTTCAAATATATAAGGGGGTCCATATAGTGAACTTGGTGTTGAGTTATTCTCTTTACGGTCAACCCAGAGGACACGGGGGCACTCTTTACGTCTAGAGGAAAAGAGATTTCATCTCCAAATACGCAAAGGTTTCTTCACGGTAAGAGCTGTGAAAATGTGGAATAGACTCCCGCCAGAGGTGGTTCTGGCCAGCTCAGTAGATTGCTTTAAGAAAGTGAGGCCCGGAACGGTGAAAGAAGTGAAGATAGTGCAGGGCCGGGCATGACAGTGTGTCTAGTGACACACATAGGGTTAAGTTTTTGGGAAAGGTAGGGGGAGGAGACAGAAGGAAAGTTGGGGGGAGTGACCAGGTAAAAGCAAGGCGTGGAGCCAGAACGGGACAGTGTGCGGGAAAAAGAGGTGAGAGGATCGGACTGGCTGCATAGTCAGGTAACGGAGATGCTCGACGGTGAGGCAAGCGGATCGGTGAGGGAGGAGGAGCCTCGAGGCCTCGAGATCGAGGCCTCCGGCGCGTTACTCGCTGGGGCCTGAACGCAGGCTGGGACGCACGGAGAGGAGTCCGAGGGAAGAGCGATCGGTTCCGCCGGCAAAACGGAGCAACAGGGATGCAGCGGCGAGGCCCGGGCGTGCTACACGCCGAGGTCAGGGTTCAGCGGGCGGGGCCACGGGCCAAAATGGCGCTGCTTCCCTGCGTGCTGTGCCAGGAGTGAGACACCAGACTTGCACCCCAGCAGCTAAGGGACAGAGCAGTGGCTGGTGACAGAGCGGCTGTGAGACGGGGGTCGAGCTATGCCGCGAGTGGGCAGAGCTCACTCGGCGGTGAGGTGGAGTCTCAAGATGGTGGACGGAATCGGGAGCAGACTGGCCCAGTTGCAGGGACATCAGGGCAGCATGGATTGCCATCCGATCGCAGCAGGGTACAGGCTCCACAGCAGAGAGTTTGTCAGGCCTCCAGGAGGGATTCGCCTGTGGCGTCAGTTCTGGCGCACAGGGCACAGTTGGAGGATGAGGTGTCGGATGTAGAGGAGGAGCCAAGGCAGCAAGCACCGGCGAGGGAGAGCAGCATGGCAGCTGTTGGGAAGACTCCCGGTCAGCCCGGTAAGTCTAGTGACAATTTTTCATTTGCCAACGCGTTACAGGGTTTGTTGGGGGTAGTGGCGACAAGTGCAAGGGGGGTGGCGGCACCTTCGCAGCGGGCGATTGGACAGGCTCCGGACCAACAAGTGGCGGGTACAGTATCCGCCAGTTCGGGGTCCGGGGGACAGCTCCAGGAGCTATTGGAGGGTTTGCGGGTGCTGGTAGGTCATTTTGGCAATACACAAGTGGATACACAAGGGGACGCCCAGGGTGTGGAAAAGGATGGGGGGGGTGTGAACTTAGGGGTTGGGCCTGTGGCAGCTCCGGCTACGGTGGTACAAGCTGATCAGACGATGGAGCCGGTGACAGGAAAAGAAACGTCAGGTGAGAAAGGGGCTATGGAAGCTAAGGGTAGGGCGGATGTGATTAGGCTGGCCGATGCAGCAAAATGCGAGATATATGTCTGTTTCGAAGGCCCGCTGGGAGCCCATTTGAAACAGGAAGTGCGAGAAAAAATCTACAAAGGGGAATATGTGGAAATTTTCTCCTTGTTGCTATTGGAAAAGTTTAACCTGGATAGGGTTAAGCCTAACGATTCCAAGAAGGAGGATGAGGAGAAGAGGAGATATAGATTGATACCGCGGACCTCTGTAAATTGGTTACAGGCGTTCGCTATCATGGCCAGCGTCATTGGCGAAAAGAATCCCGAGCATTGTTCGGGGTTGTTTTGTTATATGGATGCTATAGGAGAGGCACACAGAGTTTATGGGGGAACTGCTTGGCTACGGTACGACAAACAGTTTCATCAACGCAGAGCGGTTCGTCCGGAGCTGCGTTGGGACCATAAGGACATTAGCTTATGGATGAGACTGATGGCATCAGCTAGGGCCCCGCCTCAGTTATTCCAGGGGGGGCCGGGGGTACCCACTCCTCAGGACTACCGGCCGGCAGAAAATGAGGAGTGTGCTGGCAGTTTAATGAAGGGTCCTGTAAGTTCGGGGGATCGTGCAAGTTCAAGCACGAGTGCTCAGGGTGTTGGGGAGCCCACACTCTGGCTCGATGTTTCAAAAAAGGAAAGCGTCCGGGGATTCTGTTAACAAGAGGGATGACGCCGGTGGGGTAAAACCGTTCAAGGCTTTAGTGGTGTCTCCACTGGGCGTGGTACCAAAGAAGGAGCCGAATAAGTTTCGGTTGATTCATCACTTATCATTCCCAAAAGGGGGTTCAGTTAACGATTTCATTGACCCGGAGGCATGTACCGTGTCATACACTTCGTTTGATGCGGCAGTTCGATGGGTCAGGCGGTATGGGAAAGGAGCATTGATGGCAAAATCTGATATAGAGGCGGCGTTTAGACTACTTCCGGTTCACCCGGATAGTTTTAGGCTGTTGGGTTGCCACTGGCAGGAGCAATTCTATGTGGACAAATGCTTGCCCATGGGTTGTTCCATTTCCTGCGCCATGTTTGAGGTTTTCAGTTACTTCTTAAAGTGGGTGGTAAGGGATGTGTAGGAGCTGGAATCTGTGATCCACTATTTGGATGACTTCCTATGCATAGGCCCCCCTTCTTCCAATGTGTGTGCGATCTTAATGTCAACGTTGCAACACATTGCAGAACGATTCGGAGTGCCCCTGGCAGCAGAAAAAACAGAGGGCCCCAGGACGGAGATTAGCTTCTTGGGTATTGTTATTGACTTCATGGCGATGGAATGTAGGTTACCGCAGGACAAATTGGTGGATTTGCAGAAGGAAATCAGGGAGATGAAGAAAGTACAACTGCGGGCCCTTCAGTCATTGCTGGGGAAATTGAACTTTGCTTGTAGGATAATACCCATGAGCAGGGTTTTTTGCCGCCGGCTGTCAGCGGCTACAGCTGGGGTAAAAGCACCGGCCCATTTCGTTAGGCTTAAGAAAGAGCATCGAGAGGACCTAAAGGTATGGTATCATTTTCTGACGGAGTACAATGGGAAGTCGGTGTGGATGGCGGGTCCGGTAAGTAATTTAGATGTGGAGTTGGTTACCGACGCGGCGAGGTCGACTGGATATGGGGGAATTTTTTCAAGGGCAATGGAGTGCGGAGCCTTGGCCAAAATCCTGGGTGAAAGCGGGATTCATTCGTAACTTGGTATTGCTGGAATTGTTTCCGGTGGTATTGGCTATAGAGTTGTGGGGAAGGTCTTGTCAGAATCTAAAGTTGCGATTGAATTGCGATAATATGGGAGTGGTGCAGGTAGTCAATCGCATGTCAGTGTCTTCCCAACCTGTCATAAGGTTATTATGGCAGTTGGTTTTGCGGTGCTTGCAATTGAATATTTTCATATATGCTGTCCATATACCAGGGATTGATAACACACTGGCTGATTCGCTGTCTCGCTTTCAGTGGGACAAGTTCAGGGAATTAGCTCCGGCTGCAGAGAAGGAAGGAATTCCTTGCCCGGGGTGGATCTGGGAGCTGGCATTGGAGTCGCCGCAGGATGGATACAACAGTCTGTGAGTGAGTCCACTTGGGCGGCATATGTGAAGGTATGGAAAGAATGGTCTGGACTTATCCGTGAAGCTGGGGTTGGTGAGGACAGCGGGGAGGTGAGATTACTGGTACTATATTTTGTGTCAAGGAACATGGAAAGCGGGATGGCGGTATCGTCTATTAGTAAAAAGTTGGCGGCGTTGTCTTTTCTTTTTAAGCTACAAGGAAGGGAGGATTGGACAAAAGAGTTTTGGGTGAGGCAGGCATTAAAAGGGTACCGGAAAGGTCACAAGAGAAGGGATAACCGCAGGCCGGTCACTTTTCAAAACTTGGTATCAATTTGTGCGCAGTTAAGGTCGGTGTGTAAATCAAGTTATGAGTGTTTACTGTTTACAGGGGCTTTTTCGTTGGCATTTTTTGGGGCTTTTCGGGTAGGGGAGTTGGTTAGTCCGTCCAGGCGGGAGGTTGGAGGTATCTTGGTTCAGGATGTACGTACACACGCTGATAGGGTGGGTTTACGGCTGAGGAAGTAAAAAAACAGATCAATTGGGAAGGGGTGTAGATGTGTTGTTGTTTGTCCTGCCAGGATCAGCAGTGTGTCCTGTAAGAGCTGTTGGCGCTTTTGGGAAAGTTAGACCGTTGGGTGAGGGACCATTTTTGTGTCATGCGGATGGGTCACACTTATCAAGGTTTCAATTTGTGGCAGTGTTTAGGAAATGCTTATATGAGATAGGTTTGGATGAGAAGGCTTACGCCTCACACTCTTTCCGCATTGGGGCGGCTACAGAAGCTGCCAGATGTGGGTTGGATGAGGCGGCCGTGCAGAGGATCGGGAGATGAGAATCAAAGAGATTCCGCACTTATATTCGTCCTCAATTGGTAGTGGAATAAAAAAAAATAAAAAAATGATAATAATAATATCTAGATAAAATAAAAAATTAAAAAAAAATTTTGGAGGTTTGCATGCATATGGCGGGGGTTGTTTAATTTAATGGTGTCACCGTTCCTTGTTGTCTTTTCGTTTCAGATGGAGTGTCTCCACGCCTCGTCTGGATACTGGGGCACTCGTATGTTTGTTGGGGGGCAAGGAGAGGTGATGCGAGACCAGATGGGCGGCACTTGGGCATATCAAGGAGTGAGGCTTTTATCAGGTGGCTGGGGAGACCAGGAATGATGTGGGGTAGAGTGGTTACAGAGGTAGAGCGATATGCATGGCTGGATAGACCACCGGATGTGTTGGTTATTCACGCCGGTGGTAAGGACTTGGGAGTGCGTACGGTCACGGAGTTGATAGCGGATGTAAAGGCTGATCTGTCACACATACATACTAAGTTTCCGAATACATTGCTGTTATGGTCTGATATTGTGGCACGTACATCGTGGCGCAATGCCAGGTCGGTGGTGCGAATCAACAAGGCCCGTATACGAGTCAATAAGGTGGTTGGAAGGTTTTTGGTGCAACAAGGGGGCATGGTGATTCGGCATAGAGAGTTAGAGATAAATGTAGGCCTCTATTTGAGAAAGGATGGGGTTCACCTCACGGATGTGGGGACTGATCTTTGGTCCATGGGATTGCAGGAAGGAATCCAAAGGGCTTTGCGGGTGTGGAGGGGCCCTTAAGGATAAGGTTTCATCCTTTCGGGCTGTGGCTGGTTTTTGATGTTGGTCGGTGACGGTAGCGGTAAATAAAAGGTGAAAAAAGGGGTGGGGGGTCATCAATAGTATGGCCCCTTCTGTGTATTCCGAAAATGGAATACCGGTATGTTGCACTGCAGGAGGGGGTTGTCTCCGAGTGGTACAGCTGGAGGCCTTATCAGTTTTGAAACATGGTGCTCGCAGTGTACTGTTTTTTGATAGGTGGTGAAAAGGGTGTAGCTCTGTCATTGACCAACAAATTGGATTAAAATATGTTGTTTTTATCTGAGGTTATATGTTATTTATATATTTAAGTTGATATTGGAGGTATTTTATATGGTTGTTTAATAAAAGAGGCTGTTGTGGCCATTTTATACTCCAGAAGCATGGTGTGGTCTCATTATTTAGGAAGGTAAAGGGATTGGAGTATGGGTGGTTAATAGTAAGTGATAAGATGGGGGTACATCTGGACTACACTGGTCAAGGCCTGGATACTTTCCTAAATGTTCATAATATAACTGGGTACTAACATTTATAGGTAAAGTTGATCCAGGGAAAATCCGATTGCCTCTTGGGGGATCAGGAAGGAATTTTTTTCCCCTGCTGTAGCAAATTGGAGCATGCTCTGCTGGGGTTTTTTGCCTTCCTCTGGATCAACTGAGGGTATAAATTGGGTATATTGGCTTGTACGATATTTTTTATTTGAATTATTTATTGTTTTTAAGGTTGAACTGGATGGACTTGTGTCTTTTTTCAACCTGACTAACTATGTAACTATGTAATGGAGAGGTAAATCGTTTGGGTCCCGAGGAGGAGTCCATTTCGTTGTCTGGTACTAAGTTAAAGTCTCCGCAGATTAGCAGGTGTCCCTGCTGTACTTCCCTTATTGCCTTTAGAGTAGTTTTAAGGAACTGCATTTGTCTGTGATTCGGGGCATACAAGGTTACTATAGTGTATGCAACATTGTCTGTGGTACATATTAGTATGATGAATCTTCCTTCTGGATCTAGTGTACAGTTTTGTAGCTGAAAGGAGACGGTATCTCTAATAGCAATTAGTACTCCCCGTTGCTTCCGTGAGTAACACGCTTTGTAGATGTATGGAAACGCCTTGTGTTGGCAGTAAGGGGTAGCATCTTGGGTGAAGTGCATTTCTTGAACTCATAGAATATCGCTGCCATGTGACAGCCTCATTTTCCATAGGGATGCTCTTTTGGCCGAGTGGTTCAGGCCTTTTGCATTAATAGTCAATATGTTGATAGTCATTATGAGATTGTGATGTGTGCTGTGGTAAAAACTCACTGTTGGTAGGTCAGAAGTTTGCTCTTCAGGTTGCTCTAGGTTTCCCTGGAATCTCTGGAGACCCGAGATTTGCAGTGATTGCATACTGTACTGTCTGTGTTGGTAAGGAGAAAAAGAGTCAGGTTAAAGCACGAATACAACGCGGTGGGGCCTTGCTGGGACCCTTTTCCAACCTGGGTAGTAGATGGACCGCGCTGCTGCTGGTCTAGTAATCACTGTGTCACAACCGTGGGAATAGAAGCTTTAGTGTGAAAAACTCAACTTTTAACTGTAACTCAAAAGTCAGTAAGATTAACGTGTAGTACTGATCAAATATGGGGGTAAAGTTCAGAAAAGGTTTCAGTCAGCTAGATGTAGGACTGGGGATATAAGTTGCAGGTGTAGTAAGTTGCTGCGGGGTATGTTATTTTCCTCTGGAATTGCGAAATTCCCTGTGCTGTGTCCCTGCTTCGGAGGTCCAGCAGAAGGCTTCATCTCAATGCTGGGGAGCTCAGGAATTATTCTCAAGGAGTTCAGGAGCTGTAAGCCATCTTTGGGATTGGATACTGTGTTTGTCGTCCCGTTTTTGGTGATCACTACAGTGGCTGGGAGTCGCCATTTATATGGGATCTTGTGGTTGTTAAGGGCTTTAGTGATCGTCTCCTCATATTAAGGGTATATTGGGAGAGATCAGCATACAGGTGTACCCCATTGTATGGTGCTGGGAGCTCCGGAGCTGATCTGGCCTTCGCCAGTAATTTCTCCTTGGTGAGGAAGAAGTGGATTTTCATTAAGACATCTCTGGGTACCGATGCCTCCAGATGTTTTGGTTTTGGTATGCGGTGTATGTGATCGTCAATGCGTTCAATCGACGACACCTCAGGGAGCAGTTTGGCAATCATGTTTCCTGCATATTTCTGCAGGTCGGTCGGGGGACAGATTAGGGTACCCCCCCGAGTTTAATATTATTTCTCCTCGAGGGGTCTTCGAGGTTTGCGAGTTTCGCTTTTATCCAATCTGTATCATCTGCTTGGTCTTTGTATGCGTCAATGAGGTTGTCAGGTCACCTAGAGGCTGGGTGACAGATGCACACCGTTGGGATCAGGAGTGCACCGCAAGGTAGTGGACCCTACGGCTGACTGCTGCGGATTAAACCCTGGGAGGTTTCAGGAAGCAGGTCTACTGGATCACTGACACAGATCCCACTGGGAGCTAGAGCATAGATTCCCCAGGGCGCGGAGTCTAAGAGCAAGCAGGTGTTCACCAGAGCCTTTAATGGTAAGGATGGACTGTGCTGCAGTCTGGCTCCAGGTCGCGGCCCCCAGGGTCTCACAGCTCATGCTCACGGTAGACTACAGGAGAAGAGGAAGGAGGCAGCAGGCTGGAACAACAAGGAAAGTAAGGGACAAGCCAAGGTCGGGGCCACAAGCAGACAAGGACAACAGAGTACACGCCAAGGTTCAGGGTCACAGGCAAACAGGGATGGTCGGGAACACGCCAAAGGTCAGGGTCACGAGCAGACAGGAATAGTTAAGAACAGGCCAAAGTCGGTAACAGGAATCAGATGTAGGAAACACAGCAAGTACACCCAGAGGCTAACACACAATGGTTGATCAGCACTGCTGGCTTGCAGTGCACAGGTTAATATAGGGTTCCCTGATAGGGCCTGGGGTGGGGCCATGCTTAGAGGAGAGGTTACAAAAGCAGTCAGGTGAGGGTCAGCTGGTCTCTAGAGATGAACACATGGAGACAGGTATGCTGATCGACAAACTCTATTGCATAACCATGACAGGTTGTTTACAGTTGTGGTGCATTCATCCATTTTGTGTAACTGCAGTGGCTGGTCGGCAAGCGGGTTAAAGATGCTATACTAGATAATGCGAACACTGACCCATAAAATGGCAATCAACTGACTGTAAGGATGCTAAATCAAATTATAACTGATTCAAACAGGGTTAAAAGAGAGGTATGGGTTTGTTTGTTTTTCCCCCATTATACTTACCTAGGTGGATGCAGCATTGGTCCGATGCCGCATTTGTCCCCCGGCGTCTCTGCACTGAGAATCGAGCTATCGAACATCCCAGATGGCTCAGTTCTCTTAGATCCCCGAGCAGAGAGTTGCTGCCTTTCAATTAGCAGCTCTCCTGCTCTGTTCCTCCACGGTCACTGGAGCGCTGAGCTGTGGAGGGGCGGGGAGTGGCCATCTCAGCCTCTCAGTGGCTCACTGAGAGGCTGTGACAGCTATCAGTCCAGGCACCTGGCGGATCCAGACTCCCAGAGTCGGGATAACGTGGTGCTTGCACTGATCTGTGTGACGTCAGCAGAGAGCAGACTTCAGACCGCTGTCTGCTGAAAACGGGTCACAGGAGTGCAAAACCAATTGCACTCCTGTGACCCATAGGAGAAGCCCAGCCAAACAAGCTGAGGCTGGAATTCTCCTTTAAGAGTATAGGCATTAACTAACCCAAAAATAAAGGTTCTTGTGTGAACACTATTCATACAGCCTCAATAGTGGGTGAGTGTATGTGTTCCTGACAAAGAGGTATCGCTGGAGGTTTCTGCAAAGTATCTGGTGCCTAATTGTCAGTATTAACCAGCTATTGGTGAGGCCTTTCTGTAAGCTGGTGCACGTGAAACTGTCCCATTATGAGTGTACAATGGATGGCTGATGGGCTGCTAAGTAAGGAACAGTCTTTATTTCAGAAACTGTGTTAGTCTGGTCACTCAGTCTTCACAAACTTCACAAGTCCTCACAAGGCTCAGTCTCTCAATTCTGGTCCTCGCTGGTTTTCCCTTGCTGTAGACACTCACAGCAACAGGTCCTTTCAGCCCAAGTCCCAGCTCAGGAAACAATCTCTCAGTGGCTCAGTCTGATTGGTGCTATGCTCAGACACCCGCAACAGGTCAGTATCCTTTCTGATGTAGGCACTGGCACCCCAGTGGTGGGTCTGCACTCTCTGGTCCCCGCACTGCAAAAGCTCTGGCAGCAGCCTTTACAGCCTGGCTTCCTCCTGCAAAAGACCCAGATCTCTCCAGAAGTGTACCTTGTGGACTACATATCCCAGTGTCCATGATGTCTGCATAACAAGTTCTCCTTCCCCCAACTGGCTCAAGTCTGCTGCTGCTGCTGCTGGGGGGGGGGGCAGAAGCAAGTAGGTGAAGACACACAGCCCACTCTGCTCACACAGCAGGAAAGCAAGGGGTGAGAAGCCTGCAGCACAGCTGCTATGACACAGTGTACAGGCTGGGAGAAGGGGGGGGGGGCAAGCAGGGGCTCCTCAGAAGGAGCTGCTCCAGCAGTAGCTTCCAGCAGTAGTTACCAGCGCAGCAGCGGGGTAATAGTAGCTGGCAAACCACTGGTGGCACCCGGCTACATAAATATATTCCTCAATAGCCACAAAAGATATAAAATCCACTGTTTATGCACCAAATGACTTTGCAAATCCACATACCACTTTGTGATAGTAGTAGCGATATCATTATTGTGTTGTTCATAGCATGTGCAGAAAGCAGCTCTGTGAGTGGGACCCAGAAAGCCAACCCACTACAGGATGCCTGAAAAAAACTACAGGAGAGGACGGATACAAGACCGAACGCCATGTACGAGGAGAGAGAGCAGGAGTGGCTGGACTTAATTACAGGAATGTCCTTCACAGAGGAACAACGATCAACCAGTATTTTGTGCACTAATTTAACAGATATAACAATGATTTGACTGCTATAATCAAGAGTAATAGGGAGCAAATAACAGAAGCCCATTGTTAGGGTTTACATATACTTTAATTTACACTTGTTAATCAGACTTATCTAGGAGAGGTGTCTGAAAATAGACAGAATAACAGATTCTAGCTGAAGTCTTTTGTGAACCTCCAGGTTGGTCCCGTCTCGGAAACTGTCCCGGCCCTCAGAAACAATTATTTGCATACAACAAGTGATTTGGGTTCCCAGGATCTCAGGGCACCCTGAAGGACAATCAAACTGAAGGTATAATTGAAATACCTTATGGTGCCAGTACCTGCTTAAAATGCTGCATTAGTGTTTTTTTTAAACAGATTTTATTTAAAGAAATTTTTATACATTTTATACATTTACACCATTAAGACAGGGTGCTAGACAAACAAAAATTAAAGATATCAATTGTACATAATATTTAAACTGGAGTAAAAAATAAAAATATATTACAAATATCCCCCGAAATATATACAGTGGGGACGGAAAGTATTCAGACCCCCTTAAATTTTCCACTCTTTGTTATATTGCAGCCATTTGCTAAAATCATTTAAAGCGGGGGTTCACCCAAATTTTTAAGTTAATCTTACCCCATTCAGTTAAATTCATAGATGCTCAAATACCGCACTAAAAAATTTTTTATCGGCATAATTACCTTTATATTTTACTTTATAGTTGCACTTCCTGTCTCTCCTCCCATGGGAGTAGGCATGTTTAATGCCTTTCCCCTGTTCCGCACTGTCTCCTGGGAGCTTAGTGCCAGGCTTCCCAAGATTCAATGCGCTGTTTGGTTGCCATTACAACGGGGCGGGAACTTCCGACAATGCCGCCAGTTGTGATGGCAACCCAGAATTTTACGGCGCTGCCCGCTGTTACCAATGAGCATGCCCGGGAACGAGCGGTGAATGCTGGGAGCACAGCATTCACCGGGTCCCAGAAATAAATGCTTGTGGGCCTCACATGCCCACAAGCAAGATGAAAACTGCCGGCATTGCATTTTATAAGTTATTCTTGTGGACAAAATCAGAAAGAGGCAGAAATAATAAACACAAACAGTGAGTATTATATTTTGATTAGCAAAGTTTCTCAATGAACGAAAAAAAAAAAAAAAAAACGATAGGTCGCTGGACTCTCGCTTTAAGTTAATTTTTTTTCCTCATTAATGTACACACAGCACCCCATATTGACAGAAAAACACAGAATTGTTGACATTTTTGCAGATTTATTAAAAAAGAAAAACTGAAATCTCACATGGTCCTAAGTATTCAGACCCTTTGCTCAGTATTTAGTAGAAGCACTCTTTTGATCTAATACAGCCATGAGTCTTTTTGGGAGAGATGCAAGTTTTTCACACCTGGATTTGGGGATCCTCTGCCATTCCTCCTTGCAGATCCTCTCTAGGTCTGTCAGGTTGGATGGTAAATGTTGGTGGACAACCATTTTTAGGTCTCACCAGAGATGCTCATTTGGGTTTAAGTTAGGGCTCTGTCTGGGCCATTCAAGAACAGTCACTGAGTTGTTGTGAAGCCACTCCTTCGTTATTTTAGCTGTGTGCTTAGGGTCATTGTCTTGTTGGAAGGTAAACCTTCGGCCCAGTCTGAGGTCCTGAGCACTCTGGAGAAGGTTTTCGTCCAGGATATGTACTTGGCCGCATTCATCTTTCCCTCGATTGCAACCAGTCGTCTTGTCCCTGCAGCTGAAAAACACCCCCACAGCATGATGCTGCCACCACCATGCTTCACTGTTGGGACTGTATTGGACAGGTGATGAGCAGTGCCTGGTTTTCTTCACACATACCGCTTAGAATTAAGACTAAAAAGTCCTATCTCGGTCTCATAAGACCAAAGAATCTTATTTCTCACCATCTTGGAGTCCTTCAGGTGTTTTTTAGCAAACTCCATGCGCTTTTGTGTGTCTTGCACTGAGGAGAGGCTTCCATTGGGCCACTTTGCCATAAAGCTCTGACTGGTGGAGGGCTGTAGTGAAGGTTGACTTTCTACAACTTTCGCCCATCTCCTGACTGCATCTCTGGAGCTCAGCCACAGTGATCTTTGGGTTCTTCTTTACCTCTCTCACCAAGGCTCTTCTCCCCCGATAGCTCAGTTTGGCCAGACGGCCAGCTCTAGGAAGGGTTCTGGTCGTCCCAAACATCTTTCATTTAAGGTTTATGGAGGCCACTGTGCTCTTAGGAACCTTAAGTGAAGCAGAAATTTTTTGTAACCTTGGTAACCTTGGGATCTATGCCTTGCCACAATTCTGTCTCTGAGCTCTTCAGGCAGTTCCTTTGACCTCATGATTTTCATTTGCTCTGACATGCACTGTGAGCTGTAAGGTCTTATATAGACAGGTGTGTGGCTTTCCTAATCAAGTCCAATCAGTATAATCAAACACAGCTGGACTCAAATGAAGGTGTAGAACCATCTCAAGGATGATCAGAAGAAATGGACAGCACCTGAGTTAAATATGAGTGTCACAGCAAAGGGTCTGAATACTTATGACCATATGATATTTCAGTTTTTCTTTTTAACCGGTTCAATACCGGGCATTTTCAGCCCCTTCCTTCCCAGACCAATTTTTAGTTTTCAGCGCTGTCGCACTTTAAACGACAATTACGCGGTCGTGTTTGTACCCAAACAAAATTGACGTCCTTTTTTCCCCCACAAATAGAGCTTTCTTTTGGTGGTATTTGATCACCTCTGCGGTTTTTATTTTTTGCGTTATAAACAAAAGAAGAGCGACAATTTTGAAAAAAACACAATATTTTTTACTTTTTGCTATAATAAATATCCCAATTTAAAAAAAAAAAAAAATTTTTCCTCAGTTTCGGCCGATACGTATTCTTCTACATATTTTTGGTAAAAAAAAATCGCAATAAGCGTATATTGATTGGTTTGCGCAAAAGTTATAGTGTCTATAAAATACGGGATAGATTTATGGCATTTAAAAAAAAAAAATATTTATTTATTTATTTTTACTAGTAATAGCGTCAATCGCAATTTTTTTTCGTGACTGCGACATTATGGCGGACACAACGGACACTTTTGACACATTTTTGGGACCATTCACATTTATACAGCGATCAATGCTATAAAATTGCATTGATTACTGTGTAAATGTGATAGGCAGTGAAGGGGTTAACCACTAGGGGGCAGGGAGGGGTTAAATGTGTTTCCTAGGGAATGCTTCTAACTGTAGGGGGAGGGGACGCACAAGGGGAACACAGATCGCTCTCCTCTGAGCTGACACACAGAGATCCACGGTCCGGGCCGGTTAACAGGCAATCGCGGGTGCCCGGCGGACATCGCGGCCGCTGGGCACACGCACCGGGTCCTGAGCAACGTGGCGGCGCACGCGCGCCCCCTAGGCGGCCGGGAACCCGAGGCCGTCATATGAAGTCCACCCAGGATGGGAGATCCCATCTGTGGGCGTCATATTACTATAGGCGGGTAGGGAAGTGGTTAAATAAATCTGCAAAAATGTCAACAATTCTGTGTTTTTCTGTCAATATGGGGTGCTGTGTGTACATTAATGAGGAAAAAAAATGAACTTAAATGATTTTAGCAAATGGCTGCAATATTAACAAAGAGTGAAAAATTTAAGGGGGTTCTGAATACTTTCCGTCCCCACTGTAAATATATATATCGGGACCTAACATCCATTCATTGAGACCATACCATATAGCATAAAATTTATGCATGGAATTTTTCAAATAGGTATGATATTCATAAGAAATATAGCTATTTATATCCGTTATCCACTATTTATTTGCTTGGTTTTCTTTCATTCCAGATGGCAGTGTTTGAAAGACTGTCTGTGATAGATGCTAATCCAGGTTTTATGCTTTTGTATGCCACATTATATAATATAGAATGTATGAAATTGCAGTCTCTTCAAATGATGATTTATTGCAACAAATGAAGTTTATATTGTATACATTACTGTTTCTAAGGGATTGTACACTTACAGTAAAGTGATACTAGACACACACTGTTTAACTGCTCCATATAGTAAAATAACAGATAGGCAGGAACACTCTCATTCTGGGAGGATGTCATATGACATCCTTCCATTCTTGGTGTGCAGCACGGCAATCAGTAGTGCACTGGGTCCCTGGGACCGATCATGGTAAAGAGCCAATGACGTAGGCTCTTTACCATGTGATCAGCTGTGTCCAATCAGAGCTGATCAGTGTAAACAGGAAATGCCGGTTATAGGCATTCTTCTCCTCAAGCTGACAGCACGTGAGGAGAAGAGAGCCGGTAAGCAGCATTCATGAGTGTCCTGATTATCAGTTTAGCCCCAACAATGCCCACTAGTGCTGCCATTTAGTGCCCACCAGTACTGCCTCTCAGTGCCCATCAGTGATGCTTTTCAGTGCCCATCAGTGATGCCTGTCAGTGCTCATCAGTGCCACCTATCAGTGCCTCCTCATCAGTGCCACCTATCAGTGCCTATCAGTGCTGCCTATCCATGCCACTTATCAGTGAAGCCACCATTAATCTATATGTAATATCTTGCCCCCATTGAATTTAGCTGGTTGTAATTACTCAAAAAGGGGGAACCAGATAGGACTTTAACCACTTCAGCCCCGGAAGGATTTACCCCCTTCCTGACCAGAGCACTTTTTACAATTTGGCACTGCGTCGCTTTAACTGCTAATTGCGCGGTCATGCAATGCTGTACCAAAACGAAATTTGCGTCCTTTTGTTCCCACAAATAGAGCTTTCTTTTCATGGTATTTGATCACCTCTGTGGTGTTTATTTTTTGCGCTATAAACGGAAAAAGACCGAAAATTTTGATAAAAATTATATTTTCTATTTTTTGTTAAAAAAAATACAATAAACTTAATTTTAGTCACATGTCTTTGGTAAAAAAAAATGTCAATAAGCATATATTTATTGGTTTGCGCAAAAGTTATAGTGTCTACAAACTAGGGTACATTTTCTGGAATTTACACAGCTTTTAGTTTATGACTGCCTATCTCATTTCTTGAGGTGCTAAAATGGCAGGGCAGAACTAAACCCCCCAAATGACCCCATTTTGGAAAGTAGACACCCCAAGGAAATTGCTGAGAGGCATGTTGAGCCCATTGAATATTTATTTTTTTTGTCCCAAGTGATTGAATAATGACAAAAAAAACAAATTTACAAAAAGTTGTCACTAAATGATATATTGCTTACATATGTGGAATTGCACCCCAAAATACATTTAGCTGCTTCTCCTGAGTATGGGGATACCACATGTGTGGGACTTTTTGGGAGCCTAGCCGCGTACGGGGCCCCGAAACTATCACAGTTTTGAAGGCCATAAAATGCCAGGACAGTTCAACCCCCCCCCACCCCCAAATGACCCCACTTTGGAAAGTAGACACCCCAAGCTATTTGCTGAGAGGCATGTTGAGTCCATGGAATATTTTATATTTTGCCACAAGTTGCGGGAAAATGACAAACTTTTTTTTTTTTTTGCACAAAGTTGTCACTAAATGATATATTGCTCAAACATGCCATGGGCATATGTGGAATTACACCCCAAAATACATTATGCTGCTTCTCCTGAGTATGGGGATACCACATGTTTAGGACTTTTTGGGAGCCTAGCTGCGTACGGGGCCCCGAAAACCAATCACCGCCTTCAGGATTTCTAAGGACGTAAATTTTTGATTTCACTCCTCACTACCTATCACAGTTTCGAAGGCCATAAAATGCCAAGATGGCACAAACCCCCCAAATGACCCCATTTTGGAAAGTAGACACCCCAAGCTATTTGCTGAGAGGCATGGTGAGTATTTTGCAGCTCTCATTTGTTTTTTAAAATGAAGAAAGAAAAGAAAAATGTTTTTTTTTTTTCTTTTTTCAATTTTCAAAACTTTGTGACAAAAAGCGAGGTCTGTGTGTCTTTTTCCCGCAACTTGTGTCACAATATAAAATATTCCATGGACTCGACATGCCTCTCAGCAAATAGCTTGGGGTGTCTACTTTCCAAAATGGGGTCATTTGGGGGGGTTTGAACTGTCCGGGCATTTTATGCACAACATTTAGAAGCTTATGTCACACATCACCCACTCTTCTAACCACTTGAAGACAAAGCCCTTTCTGACACTATTTGTTTGCATGAAAAAAACATTTTTTTTTGCAAGAAAATTACTTTGAACCCCCAAACATTATATATTTTTTTAAGCAAAGGCCCTACAGATTAAAATGGTGGGTGTTTCATTTTTTTTTTTTCACACAGTATTTGTGCAGCGATTTTTCAAACTCATTTTTTGAGGAAAAAACACACTTTTTTTAATTTTAATGCACTAAAACACACTATATTGCCCAAATGTTTGATGAAATAAAAAAGATGATCTTAGGCTGAGTACATGAATACCAAACATGACATGCTTTAAAATTGCGCACAAACGTGCAGTGGCGTCAAACTACATACATTTTTAAAAGCCTACAGCTTACCACTTTAGATTTACAGAGGAGGTCTACTGCTAAAATTACTGCCCTTGATCTGACCTTCACGGTGATACCTTACATGCGTGGTGCAATTGCTGTTTACATTTGACGCCAGACCAACACTTGCGTTCGCCTTTGCGCGAGAGCAGAGGGGGACAGGGGTGCTTTTTTTTTTCTTTATTATTTTTTTTGCTTTTTTATCTTATTTTTAAACTGTTCCTTTCATTTTTTTTATCATTTTTATTGTTATGTCAGGGAATGTAAATAGCCCCTATGATAGCAATAGGTAGTGACAGGTACTCTTTTTTGAAAAAAATGGGGTCTATTAGACCCTAGATCTCTCCTCTGCCCTCAAAGCATCTGACCATACCAAGATCAGTGTGATAAAATGCTTTCCCAATTTCCCAATGGCGCTGTTTAAATCCGGCAAAATCTAAGTCATGAAATGCTCGTAGCTTCCGGTTTCTTAGGCCATAGAGATGATTGGAGCCATTCTGGTCTCTGATCAGCTCTATGGTCAGCTGGCTGAATCA
The DNA here is from genome assembly GCF_042186555.1 of Aquarana catesbeiana. Lineage (NCBI taxonomy): Eukaryota > Metazoa > Chordata > Amphibia > Anura > Ranidae > Aquarana > Aquarana catesbeiana. The sequence continues at coordinate 477,924,105 of NC_133328.1, forward strand.
CCAGCTGCATTCTCAGGTTCCCTGTTGGGACAGGAGAGCAAGAGAATAACATGGAAGACGGTGGGAGGGGGGTCATTCCCTCTCACTGCTTGTAAAAGCAGTCTAGAGGCTAATTAGCCACTAGGATTGCTTTTACATGAAAGCCGACCGCTGGCTGAAAAGAATGATACCAAGATGATACCTAAACCTGCAGGAATCATTCTGGTATAACCACTCAAAGTCCAGCAACATACCAGTACGTTGCTGGTCCTTGTTGGGCATATATTGTAATCTTTTTTTTCATGCAGCCTGTGGGCTGAACAAAAAAAAGAGATTGATTGGTGGGTATGCCCACCATTAGAATACCTCCCTTCATCCATCCACTTCTAATGATGGAAATACATGCACCATTTATATATGCCGAAGCATGGGGGCATCCGCCCCAAAAGTTAGGAGCAAATCGCTCCTCCGCCCCTATGCTTCGGCATATATCACCTCCGCTGGAGTCACGGCTTTATATATAGTGAGAGCAAACACTGTTGCTGTCAAGATAAATAAATCCGCTCTGCAGCTGAATGGCATACCTGAAGACAAAAAAATGGTTAACAATAAAACACAGTAAACAGTAAAGTATAAAAAATTGCATACCTGAAAAGCAAACATGATAAAACATAATGTAGCACTAACTCTCGGTGGAGCTGCTGGTTTAAGCGGGTTTGTTACCTTCACTCTCCTTCCCTCTGTTTTACGGCACCGGGTCTAGGGGTTCCGTTGAGTTTACCTCTGGACAATACACACACCAACACTTCAGTACGTTTTCAATGCTTTATTGGACAATTTACTAAGGAAATAGTAGGAAAGAGGCAGAAGGGAAACTGCAGAAGAAACTCAAATATCTTCTTGTAAGGTTCTTGACAAATGTCCTGGTAGAATTTGGATATTATAATAGAATGCGCTCCCCTCGTGGGACACACTCTTTGCTCGCCTGGATAGGCCTCTCTCACTTGCCTAGCAGCCAGTACGTAGCACGAACAAAGTCTCTGCCACAGACCTGTTTGGGATAAACCGGTACGATCCTCTGCCACAGGATGTATTGGTTTTTCTGCAATGAACGTCAGTCACAGTGCTTGAACCTTTAAGCCAACCCGGCAACACTATGCTGTATAGTTACATTTAGAATACGTCCTCCAACCGAGTCACCAGGCCCCTCTCCAGACCAGCATGCTGCATGATCCTTCCATGACGGGTCCTCCCCTGGGATCTCCTCGGTTGTCCAGCTTCCTCCCTTTGGATAGACAGCTCAGGACCATTCCTCGGCTGCTGTGGTAGGCCCCAGACAAGCCTCTGAGCCCACCCCTGCTCCGCAGCGACGTGGGCCTCTGGAACGGAGGACCACGAGATTGCTTCTCTAATGCATACCTGTCGGCCAGGAGGGCCAGCAGGTGGCTGTAAAACGAACCCCACAATATGGCGTCTGTCCCATAAATACCCTCGCCCAGAATGCATCTCGGAGGACCACCTCCACCGAGTTGTCTCCAGGACAGAAGAGCATCCATACGCTTCGACACGTTGCATTTCCAACACTGACCAGTGACAACAGCGACACCCACCGGTCAGCACGGAAACACACACAACGTTAGCCAAGCTGGAACAGAGGCAAACCTAACCTATTTAACGAACAAGTTACTAAATTTACCTAACATATGGTAGATCGCAAATCTACCAGCGCTACAATAATAACAATAAAACATTGCAGAATAGAATACAGTAAAAAAGAGCAGAACAATAGAGAGAGAATAGAGAGAGAGAGAACAATAAAACAACTATTTTTGTTCTTTTATTTTATATATTTTTTGTGGTTTTTTATTTTTTTTTTACACTTTTTTTTGTAACTGTAACTTTTATAACTGTAACCGGTTTCAGGTTCGGGTCTCTCAAAATGTGATGGCATCTTGGGAGACCCTGTGAAAGTGTACCTAGTCTGTGCAATGCTGTACCCTACGCTAATACTCAACTAGTGTATGGTAGCATTCAAAACATTCATCAATGCAAAGACCAGGATTGTCAGGACAGGAGGGACAATAATAGCGGGTGTCATGACTATATCCGCGCTTGCTGCAGACACGACATCTTTTTTGGGGGGGTTCGTTGGGTAGGGGTACTCGGGAGGACATAAAGGAAATGCCTCTAATGCAGCTGACTGCATTTGGTTGGGGATGTGAATGGGGGAAGTACGGGTGCTGCAGAAGTGGTGAGTTCCCAATTAGGATTGGCGAATGCAGCAGGAAGGGCATTATGGGCACGACGGGCCTGTGTTTGTCTTCTTCTTGGTGGCAGCGGGACACTACTTGTGCTTGCCACCTCACCAGCTTGAACTGCACTTATGGGACTCGCCACGTCACCAAGTGTTACTGCAGTGCTGGTTTGACTACGACCGGGGTGTACTAGGCCGCTGGTGCTTGGCAGTTCACCAAAACGCTACCAAAAAAAACGTTAGCGGTCGCAGGGATCAGGCCTGACTCTGCGAACGCTGCAGTTATGTGTTTTGTAAGTGACAGTGATCGATCGATACTGCACTTGGGTGGGCTGGGCTGGGCCGGGCGGAGGGGCAAAACGCAGGTGCTAGCAGGTATCTGGGCTGATCTCACTAACACTGCGTTTTTGGGAACCCTAAACTGTTGCGGACGCTAGTATAGATCTGATCGGATCAGATATTGATCCGTTCAGATACTATACCACTAAGGGAGGTGTATGCTGCGTGCGTGGGTGTTAGCGGTACTGGCGCTAACCTGACATTGCCTGGGGCAACGCAGACCCTATCTGACCCTAAAACCTAAGTTATATCACCACCGGGCGATCAGGGAGCTAAACCTTTATTAGGTAATAAACGGTGGGTGCCCTGACACTATAAAAAAAAATAAACAAACGAATCAGCGTCACCCGTAACAGTTATACGGTGATCACTGGTGAAAGGGTTAACTAGGGGGCAATCAAGGGGTTAAAACCTTTATTAGGTAGTATATGGGGGTCCCTGACGCTAAAAAGCGCTGATGGCGAACCTATATGTTTACCTCCCTAACTAGCATCACCAGCGACACTAATACAGTGATCAGAAAAACGATCGCTTAGTGACACTGGCGACGGGGGGGTGATCAAGGGGTTAAAACTTTATTGGGGGGGGGTTAGGGGGGTGCCCTAGACCTAAAGGGGGCTAACACTAACTGCCCTACCACTTCTAACTGTCACAAACTGACACAAATGCAGTAATCAGAAAAAAAAAACTGCTTGGTGTCACTGTGATGGGGGGGGGGGGGTGATTAGGGGGTGATCAGGGGGTGATCGGGGGGTAATGAGGGGGTGTAAAGTATGTCTAGTGTGTTTTACTGTAAGTGTGTGTGTTGTGCACTTACTCAGATGTCTTCTCTTCTCGGCGTCGGAAGGGAAAATACCGAGCCGAGGAGAGATGACATCACTTCCTCTGCCACTGTTTACTATACAGCAGCAGAGGAAGATTCTCATTCGTTGGGAGCGATCGCAAGGGGGTGGCCAGGAATGAGTGGTCTCCCCCTCAGCCTGGATCGCTCCCCTAACGATGCCGACCACCTCTGGCACCGGGGGGGGGGGTGTGTGTGTGATGCGCCCCCCACCCGCGGGAGGCAGATCACGTACCAGGTACATGATTTTGCCTGCCTGTGCCATTCTGCCACAGTATATCTGCGTTAGGGGGTTGGCAAGTGGTTAAGGGTACCAAATTGACTAAAAAAAGAAAATGTTGTAAAATATATATTTGTATATTTTACAACATTTTCTTTTATTAGTCAATTTGGTCCCATCCGGTTCCCCCTTTTTTAGTAATTACAGTCCAACAGGGATGAGGTACCATTTATGACACAGATTAGGATTTAGCAAAAAGTGTATGTGTTTAGCTGGTTAGTGGGCATGGAGGATGAGGAGGGAGTGAGTGGGCTGTCATTTACCACTGTGTATATACCCACATGTGTGACTCCATAGTCAGATGTCAATGGAAGACGTGCTTAGCATAGAAACTCACTGAAAACTGAGCATGTGCAGAGTTGTCACCACAGCTGTAAAATCCCTAGCTGAATTTGGGACATGAACAGAAGGTGGAGATAAAGAGCATTAGGATCAATCAGGTTTTTTGCAGAATACAGAAAACAAATCTCGTAGTGACTGAATGAATATGAACAGAATGTAATACACCATTTATTGATAGTTTTTTATGATGTGGGTTTAGTGGCACTTTAAGATAGGAAGAGAACAGTAAGCCTGGGTTTGGGTAGCAGACACATGTGTAGAACCAAGTGGAAAGGAACTGTGCTGTATTACAGCACATCCCTGTGTCCCTGGATTGGGACTGCACCACTACACCTGTACATTTGTTCCTGGAGGGAGCCACTGAGCTGTGAGACATGACAGCTACACCTAGAATGTCTGTAGTTTCACTTGGGATTGCTGCAACAGTGTCTTAACCATTACAATTGCCCTCGGAGAATGCTGAAGGCAGCATAATCATGCGACCAATGTTCTGAATACCCAGGAGAGGGAGGAGACTCTACGGTGAACTTCTGAGTGGTGAGAGGCCATTGGCCACCATCATCTATACTCCCATTTTTCATTATTATCATATTTATTTTTATACAGAATTTATATTGTGCCAACAGTTTGCACAGCCCTTTACAAAATGAAGGTAGACAGTACAGTTACAATAGAATTCAATAAAAGTTAAATCAGAGGGTCCTGCATGTTAGAGCTTACAATCTAAAAGGGAGGGTCAAGTGATACAAAAGGTAATAACTGTGGGGGATGAGCTGATGGAGAAAATAAAAGGTTTTGGTAGGTGGAGGCAGGGTAGGCTTCTCTAAAGAGGAGGGTTTTCAGGGATCGCCTAAAAGTGGATAGATTAGGAGATAGTCCCTACGCTGAACTGTTTGACTATCTCCTACTCTTTCCACCTTTCAGTGATCCCTAAAGAGACGGCATGTCCGAACACCTAGCTATAAATTATGTATTTAGTAGCTAATACATTAGGAAAATAGCAACGTTTGCAGTTTTAACAAAGGGCACATATGCTTTTGTTGATATCTCGTTAAGTTTTTAAAGTTGCTATGTGGACTTTTCCTTTTTGTTTAAAATGGCTTCAGTAATAAAATACAACAATAAGAAATATGCAAATAAAACTGTGAAGGACATAAATATTATTTTGTGTTTCTATATTTAGAATTTTTTTTTTATTTGAATGGATTATGCAAATTTGTATGAAATTGAATGGATTTGTAAAAAATCCATTTATAGTCCTGATCTTCGAAGTGAGTATAGTGTTCAGTACCATTGTCCTCACTTAAGCTTTTAAGATTCATATGAATGGCTTTGTTTACCTTCAAACCCATTCATACATAATGAATAGGTTTGAAGATACTCAAAGCCATTCATACTAGTGATCCCAGAAGACAGTAATGCCAGCTTGGTAATACAGGTACACTGTCAAATCAGCACTGTGCTGGATTTGCTTACCCTGCCAAAAAACACATTTTCTGCTGGACAGGAGTGATCTGGGGACAAGTTGGCCAGGGGGGTCATGGACTGAGGAGGATTTCATCTGATGCCCACACGATCGGAAATGCCGCCAGCAAAACTCCGATGAGAGGGTTTGGCCGGAAAATGCGACCGTGTGTATGCTTCATCGGACTTTTGCTGGCGGAATCCCAGCCAGCAAAAGATTGAGAGCAGGTGCTCTATTTTTCGGTCGGAAAAAGTTCCTATCTGAAAATGCGTTCGTCTATATGCAATTCGGATGTGCAAAAAATGACGCATGCTCGGAATCCATTCAATGCATGCTCGGAAGCATTGAACTTCATTTTCTCAGCTCGTCGTAGTGTTGTACGTCACCGCGTTCTTGACGGTCGAAAGTTCAGAGAACTTTTGTGTGACCGTGTGTATGCAAGGCAAGCTTGAGCTGAATTCCGCCCGAAAAACCATCCAAGATTTTTCCAACGGAAATTCCGCTCATGTATATGAGGCATAAGAGAAGAGACATAAGCATATGGCATATCCTACTGACTGTAAGATATGATCCTTGTGTTTTTCAGTTTTTAACTTTGGCTATACTAAGGCTTTAATTGGTGCACTGTACAGCACCCTTGTAAATAACACCAATTACCACTCCACTCTTTGCAAACAGGCCACTGAACTGGTCTCTGTGCCTTCATCCCAAGCGGCATAGCACCCATTACCTATTCCTGCTCACAATACACATAGTGACATTAATTTTACAGAATAAAAGGGTCAGCCCACCCAAAACCCAGCTTAATACATCTCTAGCCACTTTCCACATCTGTCATGGATACATTGCCACAACATTTTAATTAACTAAGAGGCAAGAATCAACTACAAAATATTAGTCATGTTGTAAAGAGCTGTGCAAACTGTTGGTGCTATATAAATCCTGTATAATTATAATAATAATAGTTTTATATTATAATAGTTTTTTGGTGAATTGACCTCTATATACTGTATAGTGTTTTTTTTTTTTTTAAATATAGAAGCAGTAGCTTGAAACCATAATGGGTTCCTGAGAATCTGAACTGACAGACACAAATGTCCATTGTATCCCTAATCGAAACTGGATAGTGTTGGTGATGCTGCCCTCTCAGACCAGGGAGTCTTGTAACTAAACAAATACATAAAACAAATGGCACAAATGCCTAGTGCATTATCCATAGCACTTTATTAAAGCAGTTGTAAACCGCAGATGTTGCAAAAAAAACTAGAACATTATAAAATACTCACCTTGGAACGAAGCCCTCTAGTGCTGTAATGTCACTGCTGAGAGGGCCAACGTGTATCCTCTGTCTTTCTTCTGGGTTCACATGCTTCGACTATGTGATTGGCCTGGAGCCACAATGACGCCACTCCTGCGCATGTGCGCGGGAGCCCTCGGTTTCCGACGCGAATCGTTGAAGTTCCGGCAAGGTATGTCGGAACTTCAGAGCGCATGTGACAGTGATGTCACTGGCTGCATGCAGGGTGAATATCTCCTAAATGGTGCACATTTAGGAGATATTAATTTTACCTACAGGTAACTACTTGTAGTTAAAAATGACCAAGCAGGGTTTGCAACCACTTTAAAGGATAAAAAGAGTGCTCTTGTGTTTGTTTTTTCTATGTACATTAGGATCTCAGGACTTAATCTGAGAGGAGCTGCATCCACTTCACCTGAATTTCCCTACCACTCTCCTGGCCCTCTTATGTGCCCCGTTAAATGATGGTTGGGTTCCAGTCAGCACAATAGCTTATTCATTTTCTCCAGTTTTAGGATACCTACACTCTGGATGAAGGAGCACACAGGCACCTCTGGACAGCAGCATTGGGGGGAAGGGAAATGTTAGATGCAATAGCAAATTTATATTGACTAACAAATTAAAGCCAAACTCCAGCTAATACCTTATAAGCAGTTATAGCAAACAGTTCTTTTCCTTTTGGGATAAAGGTTTTACATAAGTAATTACAAGCTGATCATTGTAACCGCCCCTGTCAGTTGTAAATGGTTTATCATGCCCCTCTAACTGCTACACATACAGGACAGCTTGTTTTTTTCACCAGGTGAAAATAAAAGAAAGAAGGTCTAAATAAGAAAACAAATGCAGCTGTCACATCTAAGAATTGGTATGCTGCAATATAATAACTGTTTGCTTTTGGGTTTAATACGGCTTTAAAAACAGTCCGGACCATGAAGTACATGCAGTCGTATATATTGCTTTTCTCCAGTACAGAGATCAGTGCTGCAAATGTTTAGAGTTAGGATTTTCTTTCTTACATATTCATATTATTTCAGACTCTTCCACTGTACCATTTTCCACTACAGTATTAATTGTGAACCATGTGCGCTGGTTTAGGCTTTATGTACACGGGACATTACGGGATGTTGTTCAAACTCTCCTGAACGATTTAACTTGACAGCTAGAAACCGGCTTCTAAAAACGGCCATTTAGCTGTGTTTACATGCCGCGTTTAGCCGCATTTGCATCTAGAAGCATTTGAAAAAAAAAATATATATATATAATTTTTTTTTTCAAAATAGCCAAAAATGAAAAATGCCTGTAAACAAAATGCGGCTAAACTCGAATGACCGCGTTTAGCTGCATTTCGCATTTGAAATGCTTCTAAACACAGCTTCTCGACGCTTTTTGTTGGGTTCTAAAAAAGCCTCTTAACGCAACTGCCTAGAAACGACTATAAACGAGAAAAGACGAGAGAGTTCAGAAGCAGGTGAAAAAAAAAGGCCCAACTGCTCCTAAACGTCCATTTACCAGCAGCATTATACATGAGGCCTTACAGGGCATGCACCATTTTATAGCAGTTTGTAACAATTGGTTTTACAGGCAAAGCTACTGGTAGGGATTTTTTGAAGAATTGTCCTTTACTCTGCAGCATGAGACTTCCCCAGCTCCTCACCCAGGAAGTAACACAGGCAGCATGTTTCTACCAGCATGTTTCCATTCTTTTATTTCCTTCTCTATTCTATTCTTTTTTTATTTTATTCTAATCTATTCAATTCAAGTTTATTGTATTCGAAATTCAAATTGCGGAAGATGGTTATATATTTTGTATTTTATTCTATTCTATTGAATTCTGTTTCATAGTTTTTTCTATTCTATTCTAATCAATTATACTCCTTTAATTTATATTGTATTTTAGTCTATTATTTTATTTTTAATCTATTTTGTTCTTTTTACTCTATTCCTTCTTATTCTATTTTATTATATTCTTTTTTTTCTATTCCATTCTTTTCTGTTTTACTCTATTATTTTCTACTCTATTTTATTATTTTATTTTCTATTCTATTCTAGTCTATTATTTTCTATTCTATTATTTTATATTTTATTCATTCATTATCTATTCTATTTTATTCTATTATTATTTATTTTCTATTCTGTTTTACTTTATTCTATTCCTTTATTTTCTATTCTATTCTGTTTTTGTCTTCAAATTCAGTTTCAAAATCAAATTAGTTTTTGAATCTGAGTTGACTTCGATTCGAAGACGAATTTCTGCCAAATTTCGTTTAGTTATTTCCGATTTGTTTTAAATTCGTTACTAGTGTAACCCTTAATGATAGTACATATTTATATCCAGCTAGCCAGCTAAGCAGGGAGACAGGCTTGCCATGGAGCAAGGGACCAGCAGACTGAATAAACTTAATGCCGCGTACATACGAGCGGACTTTACGGCAGACTTTGCCCGGCGGACGGGATCTGGTCGGACAATTCGATCGTGTGTGGGCTCTAGCAGACTTTGTTTTCTCAAAAGTTGGACGGACTTAGATTTGAAACATGTAATCTGTCGAAATCGAGTCCGGTCGAAAAGTCCGCTCGTCTGTATGCTAGTTCGACAGACAAAAAGCCACGCTAGGGCAGCTATTGGCTACTGGCTATGAACTTCCTTGTTTTAGTCCGGTCGTACGTCATCACGTACGAATTCGAAGGACTTTGGTGGATCATGTGTAGGCAAGTCCGTTCATTCAGAAAGTCCGTCGTAAGGTCCGTCAAAGTCCGCTGAGCAAAGTCTGCCATAAAGTCCGCTCGTATGTACGCGGCATTACACTTTTTGGCCACAAAAAAAATGTTTTCCAATTTTACAAACCCTAGCTCCAGCAGACTCAACCTGCATTCTCCCCAGGCTACAGAGCGGCCTTTGTGAGCACGCCTAGATCTTTTAAAGGTATTTAATTGCTGCTTTATTGCTGTCTAGGACAGGTGTGTTTCTGGGTTAGATCAAAGGCTTTGGAATGTATATGAAAGACACCTGGGTGATGTAGATAACCCTGAGAGGACTTCTCCAGACTATGACATTTTGCTACAGCAACTACAGAGTATATTAGGGGAAACAAACCCTGCTCCGGGACAGTCCCCTCTTCCACCACCACTCACACACAAGCAGATGCTGGCCCTGACCACAACAGTCTTCCTGGAACAATGAAAAATCTGGTTGGCCGCACATCCGATAAAATCAAACTTATTTAATGATTCTTTATGTAAAAACACTTCCACCAAACATAATGGGGAATAAAGCAACTCCGACTACAGAGTATATTAATTTTGGATACTAATAAACAATCATCCTCATTTATGGACAGGATCTTGCTCATTTGTAACAAGTGATCCATCAAGATCTAAGAAAACAGTCTTTTTCCAGTTTTTACTTTTAACAACTTTATTTTTTAGTTTAGCTGTCCATTTAAATGCCTGACATTCAAATTAATGACAAACAAAGCATCACTAAAAATAACTTGCTCTGCAGTACATGGAATCCTCACGTGTTTTTCTACATAATACTGTATGATAATTTTCTTTTTATGATGCTTTAATACATCTGGGACTATCATTTTATTTTGCCTGTTTCATAAGGCAAGAATGCACATTATCACATCCCACTGTGCTCTACAAGAAATCTAAACTTTTAACCCGTATCAAATGAATTTTGCACACACAGGGCAATGCTTAGCTTTATTTACTTTCATATGCTGATAAATAGCTAGTTTCCACATATTAAATGAGGTTAAAAACTACTCAGCTTTACAGAGCGAATGAAAAGGGTAAATTTCTGCATGAATTCTGCTTGGTAAATTTATGATATCTACAAGTATCTCTGGCACAGCAAGATTTTAAAATAACCACAGTTGGCTGGTGCCCAGAGGTGTCAATGCAGAGGGAGCATCAACTATGTGGAATGCTTTGTTCCTACATTCTGCTGTAGCCAGATCAGGTAAGATTTAGCACTGGTGGTTTGTTCTGTTGAAAAACAGTAAGATGTCATTGAAAGAGAGACAGGACTCACTTGTTACATTCATTGTTTTCTATTTTTTTATTCTAATTAGCCAATGACTTACATAGTCTTGATTATTATGTTCCAATAACCTAGTTGGTATGGTGTTTAATGTCCACTGTGCACCCCTGTTGATAGAGACAATTAGAAAACGGGGAGCTCAGTGGATACCGCATATTACAGGAATTGTGTTTCTGCAAGTACCGCCAAATGAGTGTGGAGTAACCTTAGAATATGTCAGATGCTAACTGTAAAGAATGAGAAATAGGAAAAGTCCCATCTACTGTTTCTCTTATGATTATATTATCCTACCACCTCTGTTAAGGTACAACTTCTTAAGGGGCATACTGGGTTTTATAGGGCAAGGAATGCAAGTAATAGAAAAAAAATATCTCACCCTATCAAATGGTACCCGACTGGGATGTCCCCTTTTGCCCCTTATATTTATACACACTCTAGAGCCGCTGTTAAGCCACATAAGACTTAATCAGGATATTACAGGTATATGAGTTTTAAAGACATCTAACAAAGTATCTGCATATGCAGATAACTTGCTCTTTTTTGTTACGAGTCCAGAAACATCGATACCCAACTTAATCAAGAACTGGATTTTTATTCACAATTGTGAAATTATAAAATAAACATTGCTAAATTTGAAGTATTGAATCTAACAGTCTTTGAGGCTAGTGTACCCAGGGCTTTTTTTCTCAGAGAATAGGTGCAGGAACCCACCCGCCCCCTCACCCCCCCAACCCCACCCTTATTCCTGCCCTCAATAGCGCCATTTCGTAGGGAAAGAGAAGTAAAGTGTTCTTTACCTTCTCCCTCCCTGTCCACAGCTCACCTCCCCATCCACAGGTCACCTTCTCTTCTCTCGTCCACAGCTCACCCCCCCCGCCCACACAGGTTACCTTTCCCTCCATGCACAGGTTACCTTCTCTTCTCAGTTCACCCCCCCCCACAGCTCATCCTCTCCCCCCTCTCCACAGCTCACCCCCTCCTCCCTCCACTCACAGGTTACCTTATTTTCTCTCGTCCACAGTTCATCCCCCCCCCCCCACAGCTCACCCTCTCCACAGCTCACCTCCCTCCCCCCACAGCTCACCCTCTCCACAGTTCACCTCCCCCCACAGCTCACCCTCTCCCCCTTCCTCTCCACAGTTCACCCCCCTCCATAGCTCACCCTCTCCCCCCTCTCCACAGTTCACCTCCCCTCACAGCTCACCCTCTCCCCTTCCTCTCCACAGTTCACCTCCCCCCACAGCTCACCCTCTCCCCCTTCGTCTTCACAGTTCACCTCCCCCCCAGCTCACCCTCTCCCCCCTCTCCACAGTCCCCCCCCAGCTCACCTTATCCCCCCTCTCCACAGCCGCTCCCAGCTCACGCTCTCCCCTTCCTCTCCACAGTTCACCTCCCCCCACAGCTCACCCTCTCCCCCTTCGTCTTCACAGTTCAGCTCCCCCCCAGCTCACCCTCTCCCCCCTCTCCACAGTCCCCCCCAGCTCACCTTATCCCCCCTCTCCACAGCCCCTCCCAGCTCACCCTCTCTCCCTCTCTCTACAGCTCAACCCTCCCTCCACCCACAAGTTACCTTCTATTCTCTCCCCCACAGTTCAGCCCACCCCCACAGCTCACCCTCTCCACAGTTCATCTCCCTCACCCCCAGCTCACCCTCTCCACAGTTCACCTCCCCCCACAGCTCACCCTCTCCCCCTTCCTCTCCACAGTTCACCCCAGCTCACCCTCTCCCCCCTCCCCACAGTTCCCCCCAGCTCACCCTCTCCCGCCTCTCCATAGTTCCCCCAGCTCACCCTCTCCCCCACTCTCTACAGCTCACCCCCCCTCCCTCCACCCACAGGTTACCTTCTCTTCTCTCATCCACAGTTCACCCCCCCACAGCTCACCCTCTCCACAGTTCACCTCCCCCTCACAGATCACCCTCTCCCCCCTCTCCACAGTTCACCCCCCCTCCATCCACAGCCAGCTCACCCCCTCCGCCCCCACATTTCACAATTCACATTATCATGCTCAGTCCCTCCCCCCATTCACAATTCCCCTTTTAACCTCTGTCAACATGTCACCTCTGCACACCCCCAATCCACAGCTTACACCCCCAGTCCACAATCCCCTCTGCACTTCCTCTCCAAACCCTTTCCCCCCCTCCTCCATGTTTCACTTCTGCTCCCCCATCAAAAGCTCTAACCCTCTACAACCCCCCATCTTCCAACTCTGCACCCCAAGCCCCCCCAGCACTCTTGACCCTGTACAAATTCCCCTGCTCACAACTCTCACTTTGCACAATCTAACCCCCAGCCCTGACCTCTGCAGAACATCGACAACTTCAGTCTCTGCTCTCTGCACAACCAGACCCCCTTCCTCCCCCTTTCCCTCCACAGCTATCTCATCTGCATTGGTATTAGAGCCGTGCAGCAGACTTCCGTTCTGTCAAATCAGGCTTTTTTTTCCCCTCAGCTTACTGTGCAGTCTCCACCATGCAGCTCCGCCTGTCAGTTCATTTTAGCACAGAACCAAGGAGGAGTTTCAGAGAGCTTCACTCGGCTCCATGCTGCACAGATATGACAGACAGCAGGCGGGGATAGCTGCCTCTGAAATCCCCCATTAATGCCGATAGTTGCGGGCACCGATCAGTCAGCTGTGGAGCACATTCCTTGGATGCCTAGCATAGTAAGCATACAGAAGCTGGTGGAGGAAGTGAATGGTAAAGAAAACTTCCTCTACCGGCTTCTGTTTTATGTGACAGACTGCAGAGGAGAGGGCTGCCTGAGGTGGCAGAACTGATTTCCGGCAAGTTCCGGCAGAAAAAAAGCCCTGAGTGTCCCTATTTTGAAATCGAGCCTCTTGTTCAAATGGGGCGACAGGGAAGCCTAAGTACTTAGGGATTTTTCTTATACATTCCTTAGAGGACATATTCCAGAGTAATTTTCCATAACTGCTGTCTAGTGTTAGACAGGATTTCCAGCGTTGGTGACATCTTATGCATACCTGGCTGGGTAGAAATAGCATCTTAAGAGGGCGTGGCTTGGTGCGCAGAGCGGATGGCAGCAGACTAGAGGAGCTCCATTGTACCCTCGGCTCCTTCAGCTTAAATGGCACCATTACCTGCAGCAATAATGAGCAGACTCACCCGCCACAACTCCGGCAACCACTCTCATCGCTCTGCACCCCTCTCCGGCTCGAGAAGTATCCCGGACATCTTTAAAACTCAGCCCCGATGCCTCAAGGCCAAATCCAAGATGGAGCAGCCTCGTGGGGAAGACTCGCAGTATGCTGATGAGGTAAGGGATACCCCTTCATCCGAGCTCCCCCTCACTCTCACCGCTATGATGAAGATAGCAGCAGATATTAAGAGCACCCTCTTATCTGCCATCACGGAACTTAAGGCTGATGTGCTAACACTATCTGAGAAAATTGAGGGGTTGAAGAAGGCAGGTTCTAGAAGGGACAAGGCCATCACACGCCTAGATAAAATCACTGACTCTCACTCTGCATGTCTCATTGAGATGAATCGCCAGCTGGAGGACTTAGACAACAGGGGGAGAAGGCACAATATAAGGGTGAGAGGTGTCCCTGAGTCAGTTGAACCGGGAAACTTACCATCTGCCCTGCAGTATATGTTTAATGAGCTACTGGAGTGCCAAACAGACACACGGATCAAACTTGACAGGGCACACAGAGCTCTAAGAGCCAGGCCGGCTGACACGGCTCCCCCACGGGACATAATATGTTGTTTGCCCAACTTTAAACAAAAAGGAGGAAATCATGGCTAAAGCAAGGCGCAATGAGCGCATCACATTCCATGACACTGAGATATCCATATTTCAGGACCTTTCTCCTATTACTCTGAACAACAGGCGAGCGCTGCGCCCCCTGCTGGAGATACTGCGCAGACAAAGTATACCTTACAGATGGTAATTCCCCTTTGCTCTAAATGTGACCTTCCAGGGCAGACAATTATACCTATATACACCTCATGATCTGCAGGACTTTTGCCAGGATTTACAGATCCAACTTGTTGAGTTACCTGATTGGTATGGGGAATTTTGCAACCCACAGGCAGTGCTTGGTGTTCAGGTTTTGCCTCACACTACACCTACTAAACCCCCATACAAGAAAGGGAAATACCAGAAACAACATACCCCGGGTCCCAGCTCCGCCTCAAAGCGCCCTAGTGCTTCCAGAGCATTGCAGCCTGACTCAGATTAAGAGTGAGGGTGAGAACTCATGAGGTCTGATCTCACCAATACCTACTGGAATGTGAAGGAACAGGATTACAGCATGGACTGGGATAAACTGGGCCCTGTTGGCCTTTTTGAACGATAGCCCATTTACTGGGGGAGACCTTTTCTTACTTTTTTATTGTTTTTTTCCATTCGAACTTGACTACCGTATTTATCGGCGTATAACACGCACATTCATTTTAAGAGGGAAGTTTCAGGAAAAAAACTTAAATTTTAAATAAGGAACTTTGAAGCAAAATAAGGGTCAGTGCCCATCTGCAGCCTCACCATTGCCATCAATGCAGCAGCCTCACCATTGCCATCAGTGCAGCTTGATCGATGCCCATCTGCAGCCCAGAGGGGACAGGGAGGGGGACAGGACGAGCGCCGTCAGATTACATACAGTGAGAATCTCCTATGATAGAAAGAACAGTGGTCCAAAGGTGGCCCAAGAGACGAGACTTCTTATTACAGATGCCGCCAAGTAAACAGGAGATTCTCGCTGTATGTAATCTGACGGCGCTCGTCCTGCCCCCCCTCCCTGTCCCCTCCGAGGCAGCTAAAATTAAAGTATTGGCGTATAACACGCACGCGCTATTTGCACCCAATTTTAATGGTGAAAAAGTGAGTGTTATATGCCAATAAATACAGTAGTTGTTTCCCACTTAGCTTATTCCTCAGGTAGACAGAAGGTGGCGATATTGCACCCACAAGCAGAGTTTGATATGTGGGACCTTCAGCGAACTCCACACACTTAAGGTATGACCGTTACTTTGCCTTGACAGAGGAGGAACTATGCATGAGGGAGCTTATACTTTTGTCTGGGCCCCACATCTTCGTACCCATCCACATAAGGAGGATTCTCATTTACACCCATAGTAATTGGGAACTGGCTTTGCACTGGCATTAGACACTGCAGAAGGGTGGTAGGGTTGCCACATCATCCCTTTAATCCAGGACACACATTAATTACACAGGTTCTGTGCCTGATTAAGGTGTTAATTAAACACACTTGATGCCTTATCTGCATTAAATCAGCCTCAGAACCTGTGTAATTAATATGTGCCCTCGATTAAAGGGATGATGTGGCAACCCTAAAGGGTGGCTTATCACACGAAAGACATCAACGCACCTAGTGCGCTTTGTGGATCCTCACCTTGTATCCCCTTCTATGAACTACCGTGCTAAAATTGGAATAGCCTGGGTCTATCGTATTGTTTGCATATTTTGTTTACTGATTGATATGCTGGAGAGTAGAAAATAAGCTTACATGATTGTTTTGATTTTTGACACCCCCTTGGGGGTAACAGTTGCCATTCATAATCAGCATTATTTATTTTGAGATTTTATTTATAGGAGTTGGGGGTTGAAAGGAGTTTACTGACAGTGGTAAATTACCTCAGATTTCTTGGCTTTGCTAAGAGATCGGTTGCAGACATAGCTCTGACTGCACCCCCCACTTCCCCCCACAGTGGGTGCTGTGAGGCGGGAGCATAGGTGACACCCCTCTTTGTAGGGCTCTCGCAGGTGTGCACGTTCATGGCCCCAACTTACATAGATTCCTCTAGGGGTCATTACTTAGAGGCTAATTACCAAATACACGGACCCCACTCTCTTAGTGTCGGATAGAGGGACCGCACTCTCTCTTCTTTAATACTTTTCTTTTTCTTTTCTTCACACCTCCCTCCCCCTCTTTTTGTTTTGGATTTTTGCTCCCCCTACGACATCCTCATCCACCATGATTTACTCATCGTTGGGCAAGAACCCCATGGTGATATCTTACAAGGTGAGAGGCATTAATGTCCCCCAAAAGCGAACACAACTATTGCGTCACCTGGGGAAGGAGAAGCCGGCTTTTGTTTTCTTTCAGGAAACACATTTCAAAGCAAACTCCATCCCCAAAATGACTGATGCATATTTTACAAAGGCATATCATGCTACTAGCACAGAATCCAAGACGAAAGGTGTCTCAATATTGATTGGGAAAAACTCGGGTTTCGAGCTCACCCAACAATTGGCAGACCCAGAGGGCCCCTATCTCCTTCTTAAGGAGACCATTAGGAAGCTCCCAATCACTCTAGTGAGTGTTTACTTCCCAAATACTACACATGTGACCTTTTGCCAAAAACTGATTGATGAGCTTACGTGGTTTGCCTCTGGTTGCATAGTTCTTGGGGGTGACTTCAATGTTCCACTGGACCCCCTTCAGGACACCTCCAATGGCAGATCATCATTATCGTATTGCATACTTAAGAAAATTAGAACATTGCTGAACACCTTAACGCTGAAAGACTCCTGGCGGGTAACGCACTCGCAGGAGAAAGACTATACCTACTTCTACACGGTCCGCAACAAATACTCCCGCATAGACTTTGTGTTTGTAACACAAAGAGACTTGAATATTATGAAGGGGGCGCAAATAGGGACGAGGACGAAGATGATATCAGACCACGCACCTATCTCATTGACCCTACAACTGCAGAATGTACATAAGAGACCTGGTAGCTGGAGGCTTAACTCGACCTTACTGACAGATCCCGTGACTTTAGAACCCATAGTGGAAGCTATAAAGACATACTATAGAGAAAACTCTACAGAAGATGTATCACATATCACAGTTTGGGAGGCTAACAAATGTGTGCTTAGGGGCCGACTCATTAGCCTAGCTTCACTGAAAAAAAAAATGCGGAGAAAGAATTGAAGGTCATACTTGAAAAAGTACAGAAGTTAGAAACCCAACATAAAAGATCGACGGCAATCAACTTAGCTAAAGACCTTTTAATGGCACAAAAGGAACTGCAGGAGAAATTAGACTCGCAAGCAAAGCGAATACTATTCTTTCGCAGAGGTTTCTTTTATGAACATGGGAACAAAAATAGTAAATTCCTGGGCAGGGCCTTAAGAGACATTCGTTCGACCACCACCATTACCCAGATCAAAAATAGAGAAAACAAATTAGTACACGCCACGGATCAAATTGCGGCGGAGTTCCACGGGTTTTACACAAAACTGTATAATCTTCCACCTCCGCACAAGCCTACAATAGTTGAGGGATCTAGATCTCTACCTATAAAACTCCTGTCCAAAATTATTGCAACAAGAATAGGTAGATTCCTACCAGATATTGTCGGTCCAGATCAAGTGGGTTTCATGCCGGGGAGGGAGGCACGTGATAATATCATCAAAGCCATAAATTTCATTCACACCCTTAGGGCTCTTTCACACGGGGCGGATCAGTGATGATCCGCCCCGTGAATACCCGCTTGCTCAGCGGGGATTGCTCCGCCGTTCCCCGCTGAGCAGGAAGATGACAGGTCCATCGCTGCACACTGTGCAGCGACGGACCTGTCAGAGCGCCGCTCTCCCCTATGGGGGATCGGGTGATGACGGACCGTAGTGTCCGTCGTCACCCGAACCGATCCGAGAACAGATGGAAAAGTAGAGTTTTCCTCCGTTACACTTTTCGGATCGGAGCGGGTCGGATGTCAGCGGACATGTCACCGCTGACATCCGACGCTCCATAGGGATACATGTATGTTCGTTTTTCATCCGAAAACGGAAGGATGAAAAACGGACATACGGATCCCTCGTGTGAAAGAGGCCTTAGAGGGAGCACAGTCGAAGGCCTTCTCCTATCCACGGATGTGACGAAGGCCTTTGATAGGGTGGCATGGGATTACATGCGGTGTGCAGGCACGTTGGATTTCAGTCCAAGATGTTGGCATGGATTTCGGCGCTATACCAGAACCTGACAGCTAGATTGAAGACCAACAGCACGAGGCAGGGTTGCCCCCTGTCTCCAATTCTATTCATATTCACACTAGAACCATGTATACGCACAATAAATGGAAACTTATCGGTCAAGGGTTTATCTCTAGGACCCACATGCCACAAAATAGCCGCTTATGCGGATGACCTTTTGTTTGTTCTCACGCAACCGCACATGTTGATTCCCAATCTTCTGAAAGATTTTGAATTGTTTGGATATATCTCCAACTTCAAGATTAATTATGAAACGTCAGAGGCGCTCAATAGCTCTCTGAACCCTAAGCAGCTCCAAGACACTAAAACGAATTGCCCTTTCAAATGGGTAGATCTCAAGCTCAAATATTTAGGGATATGGCTTACACCTGAACTAGAGTCATCATTAGCATGACTAGAACTAGAGTCATCATTAGCATCAGGGTCATCATTAGCATGATGACCCTGATGACCCCGAAAGCAGAGGGGGGTATTAATCTTCCACATTTTAAACATTATTATGCCCCGTACACACGGTCGGACATTGATCGGACATTCCGACAACAAAATCCTAGGATTTTTTCCGACGGATGTTGGCTCAAACTTGTTTTGCCTACACACGGTCGCACAAAGTTGTCGGAATTTCCGATCGACAACCACGCGGTCACGTACACCACGTACGACGAGACTAGAAAAGGCCGGTTCAGAACCAAGCGCGGCACCCTTTGGGCTCCTTTTGCTAATCTCGTGTTAGTAAAAGTTTGGTGAGAGACGATTCGCGCTTTTTCAGACTCGTGGCTTTCAGATCATTTTCTGCCGTTCAGTTTGTGCTTGTGGGTTTGTATCTGCTCTTCAGTGCGTGCAAGCAAGTTCCGCGTGACTTTAAGGAGTCATTGTATTCTTGTTCGTTCGTTACTGGTTTTCAGGTCGCTCTTCACAGGCCTTGCTGTTCTTCAGTGCGTTCTGTTACTTCGTTCTGAGCAGCCGACCGTTTTCTAGCCATGTTTCGTATACGTACTCCTCGTAGAGTTCGTGCTGTGTGGGGGCTTGGTGTTGGGGTCCTGACCTTGACACAAGTCCAGTCCATGAACAGGGTGGGGAGGAGTTCATGGACCAAGAATTGGTTGCTTCAGCGTGACCAGTTCTGTCATATGCCTTTGCTCCGTGAGATCCGTGAGAATAATCCTGATGATTTCAGGAACTTTCTCAGGATGACGGACCCCGTGTTTCACCATTTGTTGGCTTCGCTGACCCCCTATATCAGCAGGCAGGATACCCGCATGAGGCAAGACATCACTCCGGAGCAGAGGTTGGTCGCTACCTTGCGGTATTTGGCCACAGGGAGAAGCCTGCAGGACCTCAAGTTCTCGACAGGCATCTCCCCCCAGGCTCTTCTTTGTGGACATTTACTGCTTGTGTTTGTTTTAGCTGACCCTGACAGAAATGTGTGGAGTGCAGAAAATGTCGTGATTGTGTAACCTTACAAAGCACTGTTGGCTGTTATTTACTAAATGCAAAGACACTTTTCACTACAAGTGCTCTTGCAACTGCACTGAAACTGCACTTGTAGTGCAAAATGGATTTGCCCTTAGGAAGTAACCCCCATTTTCTCATAAAACAACAATTACATCACCCCAAAAGTGTTGTAGCGTTGAGACAATAATCCACACATTCTTGATGAACAATCTTTTTAATACCTGCACAATCACATGTGCATTTACCAAAGGTTTTTCTGACAAACCAACATGTTTGTTGTATACCAATTTTTGTGGTGGCATTATCCAAAATCAAAATGTGCATTTTATAGAAAACAGGCCTGTGTAAAACCAACAAGAAAGACACAAATCTTGATCTTACAAAGTTCACATTTGGTAGAACTGGAAGGCAATATCAGACATGAGTATTTAGGAACTGTGTTTGATATTGCGTTCAGATGGGGGGAAATCACCCCAGGAAAAGCCAAATTTGGAAGATGCACACAAATTTCCCAATGTCAACATGTGATATCTGCCATCACGGGGGATGAAGGGACGTGTTTTGGGGGAGAAAGCCCTTCCTCACCGCTACTTTATAATTGAGGAAGGGGTTGCACCCCCAAAACGCATCCATTGATCTCCCGTGATGGCAGATAGCACATGTTGGCACACTGTGTGCATCCTCCAAATTTGGCTTTGGGAAAAATCACAAAAACATTTCGCACATTGTAGCAGACAAAAGAAGAAAGTGATTTGGAGGGGTTTTAAACTCGCCCCAAAACATCAATGATGTTTTTATATTTTGGAATAACATCATTGATGTTTTGCTTGATGTTTTCCAATTGTAAATTACACCCCATGATCCCCCCGATCATGATCTGGGCACTTTCGGATGTGAAAGGATCTTCATCCACAACCTCACGATCACCTAAAAAGAGACGAACCCCAAAATAAATTAGGTTTCCCAAAAAATGCCGCCATTAATCTCTTATCTGAGCCTGTGGTTGCAGACACTCACCTGTTGTGGTGACTAGTTCCACCACGTCTTCTTCCTCCTGCTCATCTTGTGTTGGGGGGGATTTCCCCTTCTTCCAGAGGGGGGGGGCTCTGGTCTCCTCGGATGAGGGGTGTCCTCCGAGTCTTTTCTCCCCTATGTAAAACAAAAATGGTATAATTAGTACACAGATATTTGATGGCAGAACTATAAAGATGAAACATTGCTTGGAAGTGGGGTACAATTGTCTATTTTAGCAGAGTTCCAAGATGTAGCTTTTTTAGTGTCCTTTGTCAAGCTGCAATACTTTACCTGTTTAGTACAAGCTTCACAGATGTAGCCCCCCTATAGTATACACTGGAGCACCTGTGTGGCCCCCATAATAAAAAGGGTGTTCTTGTGTCCCACACTAGTGCTCCAGTGTCCAGATGTGAAAACAGCTGCTGAGTGTCCTCTCCTTACACACAATCTAGTTTGCATTTCATTCTAGTAACAAAGCCATCTACACAACCCAATTCTTTGAAGACAAGTATAGGGCGTCAAAATGGTGGCCAAATGCATATGGGCTAAACAATGGTATTTTATAGTCCGAAATAAAAATGTGTGATCCGAACGAATAATGTGCCCATGAACATGAAAGTTGCCATTTTAAACTGTACAACAGTTCCTAAAAGCACATGGAGCAGCACGAACGTAATAAACACAAGAACAATAGGAACACAGCACAAATACTTACTTTTTTGCAGCACTCTCCGGATCTTTCTGTACTGCTCATGTTCTCGTAATTTCAGGTCCGACCACCGCTTCCTGGGCTGATCTTTCGATCGTCGTACCCCGAATTTCCGGTGCAGACTCCTGACCACTTTCGCCATGATCTTGGCCTTTCGGACATTGGGGTTGGGGTAAGGCCCATACTTTCCATCATAGTCGGCCTTCTTCAGGATGTCCACCATCTCCAACATCTCCCCAAAGGACATATTTGAGTCCTTCAATCTCCTTCTGGATCGGGACGTTTCAGGCTCCGGCCTTTCCTCCTCCTCCTCGTTGCTGTAATTAGCACGATCCTGCTGTCTATCCGCCATGTGCTCTTCCTCCACTGCGCCGAACGAAAAGGGGTGGGGAATAGAATAGAAAGAACGTCAGGGGCGGGCGGAGTTATACGCATGCGCAGTGTGTATAAATCGTAACGCGCGCGTCTTACGTACGATCTGTGAGCGGAGGAAGGAGCATCGGAGACGCCGATCATGCTAACGAAGGTAGGATCTAAACTTGGGCCTATACTGCTTCGAAATTGAAGCCTATATTGTAACAAGATTAGGGGAGTTTGGCCTGACATTAGGGTTTGTCTTGTGTTGTGTCTTGCAGAGAAAATGGATGGGTTCAACGACCACAATTTCCTGCCCCTGTTCATTGACAAATACAGGGAGCTGCCCTGTCTGTGGCAAGTCAGACACCCCCACTATAACCACAAACAGAAGAGGCAGGCAGCGCTGGAGAAACTGCTGGAGTTGGTGAAGCCGGTGGTCCCCACAGCAACCATCCCTTATTTAAAAGCCAAAATTGGTGGCCTGAGGAGCACATATCTTAGGGAGCGCAAGAAGGTCACAGATTCCCAGAGGTCCGGAGCTGCAGCAGATGACATTTATGTCCCCAGGCTGTGGTACTATGAGAGACTGCGATTTCTGTCAGACCACACTGAAGTCAGGGAATCCCTCTCTACTCTTCCTTCCACTCTTCCTTCCATCCCAGCTGAGGCTTCTGATGTTCAACCTGGGCCTTCCAGCCAGGAAGAAGTGGAGGAGCCCAGCTGGAGTCAGGTATAGAATTCTTCTACAGATTTCTGGGCAATAAATAAATGATGTTTACTAGATGTTATTATTGATCACTAATTGCTGATTAAAAAAAGTGTTTTACATATCAATAGACAGTAGTGGGCACCCAAAATTGGGACAAGAATGAAAACTGCTGGGCTCAGAAGGATAGTCTGTTATATTTGTTAACATTCAATTTGCAGCAGTCAGGAGGTGAAAATTGTGTGTGATTGATGTAAAAAATACTAAAACTATGTCCCTTTTTCATACACAGGAAGACCTCAGCCAGGAGGAGGTTGTGGAATGTGGCAGTCAGGAGGAGGCGGGGGTTAGTGGCAGCCAGGAGGAGGCGGGGCTAAGTGTCAGCCAAGAGAAGCCTGGGACAAGTCGCAGCCTGACTGAGTCTCAGGTTCCTCCCCTCCGCCTGCCATACAAAAGGGCCAGGAAGGCCACTCCCAGTCCTGTGCAGGATTCAGCATACAGGCTGATCCAGGAGGCTTCTGCGTCCCTCAGAGCCTTCCCCAGTCCTGAAGAGGCCTTTGCCTGCATGGCTGCCACCAAATTGCAGGGCATGCAGGAGGGCCAACGCAAGATCTCTGAGGACCTGATTTATAAAGTCCTACGTAAGGGGGAGAGTGGGGAACTGACACACAAGATAGATGTCATTGAGAGGGACGATCCTCCTCCTCCTCCTGCTGCCACAACTCCACCACCACAGCCAAAGGCTGATAGGAAGCGTGGAAAGAAGACCAAAGAGTGATGGCCCTGGGTTCAGTCTGGTCTGACAGAAGATGCAGTCTCTCGTATGACCACAGCCTGGGGACACAGATGTCATCTGCTGCTTTCCGGATATCTGGGACTTCTGGACCAGACTGCCCTCCCTTAGATAAGGACTCCTCAGGCCACCAATTTTGCTTTTAAATAATTGATGTTTGCCCTGGGGGTCCAAGGCTTCACCCACTTCTGCAGTTTCTCCAGCGTTGCCTCCGTCTTTGTTTATAGTTGTGACCCCTTAATAAAATTTAGTTAGGTAAATTCTACTCTCCTGTGTGTGTTTTCATCCAAAAAGGACAGTTTGTTGGTGACCATTCAGGTACATTTCTAACATAAAATGTGAAATTAACAAGGGACAACAACACCAAACAATCTCCTACAGATTAAATAGAACAACATATTAGTGGTGTTGTGGGAAGTTGTCACAAAAAACACACAAACATTTTCGGAAGTACAAATCAAAATCACCAAAAAAAATATGTTGTCAGATGTGAGAAATCAAAATATATTGAGGGAATCCCAAGAAATAGTAACGAAATAAGTTTGTGAGAAGTGTGTGTGAATATGAGCAGCAAAACGACTTAATTCTTGTCACATTATAAAGAAGAGAGTGTGCTGTATTAAACCATTTTTAACATTGCAGCGTGACGAAAGTGCTGTATCCATTACAAACGCTAAGTTTACCAGAACGAGCTGTCCCGTGTCAGAATTTCTTCTGAGCATGCGTGGCACTTTGTCCGTCGGAACAGGCCACACACGGTCGGAATTGACGCGATCGGATTTTGTTGTCGGAAAATTTTATCTCCTGCTGTCCAACTTTGTGTGTCGGAAAATCCGATGGAAAATGTTCGATGGAGCCCACACACGGTCGGAATTTCCGACAACACGCTCCGATCGGACATTGTCCATCGGAAAATCTGACCGTGTGTACGGGGCATTACTATGCGGCGCATCCGGTATGCATTCTTGACTGGAACTGTCACACTTCTTCCAAAGACTGGGTGGATATAGAAGGCCTACAGACTGAGACGCCTCTGAGGTTCCTACCATGGGTCACTAAGGAGGCATGCCCACCCAACATAGCTTTACATCCCACAATCGGCCCGACGCTAGAAGTCTTTCAGACTGTGTCAGAACATTACAGCTTTGCCTCCACTCCTGGTCCTCTGACTCCACTGATTAATAACAAGGAGTTTGCGTTAGGACATACCACGGCGTCCTTCCCACACAGGGAAAGTAAAACCCCAACAACGGTCGCCCACTGTGTGGTGGATGGTAAACGTAAGACTTTTGACCAATTGAGGACAGAACTGCAGGCAAAACATTTTAACCATTGGCAGTATAGACAACTGCATGATTATGTAAACTGTACTGCCAACAGACAACAATACTTAAGAGAGCAGACCTGGTTTGAACAACTGTGCATTACAGGGGAACAAGTGTGTAAAGCAACCTCTCTAATGTACAATTGGCTACAGACCAATCAAGGCAGACAACCGAGCAGACATAAGAAAAACTGGGAAACGGCCCTTAAAAAATCTTTTATGGACGAACAGTGGGGCAACTCATGTATCATGGCACACAAATGCTCCATCAGCACGGGCACTCAGGAGACTTCATATAAGGTCCTGACGAACTGGTACTTTACCCCAGCCAGGCTGAATGCATGGTACCCAGATGCAACAGATGTTTGTTGGAGATGTGGCACTGGTAAGGGCACCATGCTGCACATCTGGTGGGAATGCCCGCTCCTGCGTGGCTTCTGGGATGAGGTCTGTGCACAGATTCATGCCACAACAGAAACTGAGTTGGAGCTTACACCAGAATGCTGTTTGTTACATATCCAATTACTCACTGAGTAGGTACAAAAAAATCGGTTGTGCGCCACATGCTAAACGCAGCAAAAACAATCATTCCAAGACACTGGAAATCAACACATTCACTCAAAATAACGGATTGGCTCTCTGAGGTTGATTCACTTTACAGGATAGAGGAGACAGTGGCAATGGCATCAGAAAGAACTGATAAATTCCACAAGTTATGGAAATCATGGTTCATCTATAAGTATTCAGACGATTTTGCTAAGATGCAAAATGGCTCAATACATTAGATAAGAGCATTATCCTGATATTCCTATTTCAAACCCACTTTCAGGGCCCAACGGAGATCACCCTTGATTCAGTCTGGACTCCATGGAAATCATGTTTTTGTAATAGCAGCTAATAAGCCAAAACACCCCACCCCCCCTCTTCACCCCCCCCCCCTTCTTCCTTTCTTTCCTGTTATTTAAATTGTATTATTTGTTATTATTATATTTTATTTTACTGGTTCTAATTTTTAAGATACTCACAAAATACACCCTGTGATATTGAAATATAATACTACACAAAATGTAAGGGGTAACTGTTGTTAATTTACCCAGTTTTACTGGTTTCATCAACGGTTTTAACAGTTAAAGTGGTAATAAGGGCTGTACACACAAACAGAAAAAGTTTTATCGGATGAACCTGAATTAAATACAGACCAAATTGTCTGTAATGTATGATGCCCCGTAAGATTGTATTGACTATGTCACCTACTTTGTTATGACAATTTATATGCTCAATAAAAACTTTTATTGGACAAAAAGAAATAGCATCTTAAAAATGAATGTACTTCCCCGACTACTATATCCATTTTAAACTCTACCAGTGCCAATACCAGTGCATTTTTGTGACAAATTAAACGTGAGTTTGTACAGTTTTTATGGGCAGACTGCCCAGGATTAAGGTAGATACTCTCATGCTACCTAAATGTTATGGGGACACTGGATTCCCAGATCCAGTACGGTATTATCAGGCCACACATTTAGCACAGATCTTGGGTTGGTGTAACCATAATCAAGAAAAGAGTTGGATTTCTCTGGAACAGCATATGTCCCTTATACCGCTTAGGGCTCTTCCATGGCTTTGTAAAGGATGTCCCGCCAAGGTACAGTAAAAGATCATCCTATCCCGGGCACTACTTAAAAAATTGCTCTTAGGAATAGTCCCAGGGTGATAAATTCTTTGCTAACATCACCTACGATACCGATAGTTGGAAATCCAGATTTTCCACCAGGGCTATATGACCCAATATTTCATCAATTCATAGAAGCAGGGAAGTTTATAGTGCAAGATTTTACAGGAAGAGGATGGTTGAAAAACTATAGCTGATATTCAATCCATGATCTCACCATCCCTTCCATGTTTGAAGCAACCAGTAAACAGCTCTTGATATGGTATGGGTGTTCTGTTCACCAGATGTGTATGCGCTGACTATTTGTACCTGTGTTGTTAAAGTGTGTCATTTACTTAAGACAATTATATGTGGTGTACAGGCTCCATCTAGCGTCCCTTTCTGGTATTGCTGCAGTTCTGTTTATTTGCTTTAATGTATTTGTAATTAAGGAAGTAGTCAGCAAGCAGGGAATTCTGGGTAGAATCTTAACAGGAAGTGAACCAGTCACCATTCCTTTCAACACATTGCAGGAAGCAAGACATGTCTTTCTTAATCTATTGTCATCACCTCTTAGAGAACTTAAAAAGAATGTTTTTATTATCTCATCTTGTACTGTATATCATTGTTTATGCAATGTATGCTGTATTGTATGCAATATTATACTTATTGAGGTCTATTTCTGTTATTTTGTAGTTTCACCTGGCTTGTTCTAATAAAACTGAGATCAAAGAAATATGGTATCTGAAGTTATTGGGAAAAGCAGGTTTAGCTATCTGTCCCAGAGACAGAACAATGGGTGATGGGGTTTTATGCCGAGAGCTATTTGCTGGTTGCTTCAAACACATCTAGGAAGGCAGAGGCAGTGATACATTAAAGCTTTGTTTGCTCTAGCTGGAGCATGTCAGAAGGTGCCACTGGATGTGGGCTGTTGTAATGACTCCTGAGGGACTTCTTATATATCACAGGCATTAATGCTGCTGTAATGGTAGTCATGATCTTTGGTGAGTGTTGAATTGTTGATTGGTCATCTAAGCACCTTGAGAAGAATCAGCACGTGTGTAATGGCTATATGAATCCTGTATAATAATAATAATTTATATGGCCTTTATATCTGTCATGGATCTGCCAACTAGTGGTTAAAATAGTGCAGACTGATTTCAGTGATTGGCAACAGGCTGCCTTATTTAAACACCTCAGCAGCACTGTGTCTTTGCTGTCTGATCTGCAGCTCATACCTGTTCCCGTGACTTCCTGTTCCTGTGATCCAATCTGTTTCCTGTGTTTGACCTGGCTTATTTGACTACGATTGATCTCTGTTATCCTGACCCCAGCCTGCCTTGTAACCACGCTCAGCTCTACACTGCTTGATATCATGTTGCTGAACTTTGGCTGTATCCTGACCATTCTCTGCCTGTCGTCTATATCTACATCTGATCATCTGTTACCAAATCCAGCTTGTCTGACTACGAACCAGGGACCCATATACCGCCAGGCTCTTGCGGCCACTGTTGCAACACCGGTGGCCCTTGAGTGGGGTTGTACGAGAAAGCCTTCCCAGTGCATGTCAGGCTCATTCAGAAGGTATGTAACAGTATCAGACAGCCATGTCTGAGCCTGCAAGTGGGAAGTCGGCCATGGATGATGCCTGTCAGCACCTTGCAGCCCTTACCTAAGCAGTAAAATCTCTACAGGAGGGTTATACGCAGCTGGAACAACGTGTACAGACTCTAGCTACACCAGCAAGCACTGCTGCGCCTTCTGCCTCAGGGACTGCCACTGCAGCAACCTCAGTGGTGATGTTGTCCCCTGAACCCAGAGTTCCAGCACCAGAGAGATTTTCAGATGACCGGGGAAAATTTTTATCCTTCCGTAATGCATGTGAACTGTACTTTGCCCTACAACCTCAAACTTTCTCCCTTGAAGCCACCAAAGTAGGATTCATCATATCACTGCTTCAGGGTGAGCCCCAGTCCTGGGCTCATTGGATGTTGGAGAAGAACGATGTATTGTTACAGTCCATGTCCGCATTCTTCGGTGCGATGGCCGAATTATACGACGACACGCAATGAACCACCACAGCAGAGGCTGCCCTTTATGCACTCCAGCAAGGCAGCAGAACGGCCGAAGATTATGTCACATACTTTAGACGCTGGAGTGCAGACACACAGTGGAATGACACAGCCCTGCGACACCAGTTCCGCTTGGGATTATCAGAAGTTCTGAAAGACGAATTGGCACGTGTCAGAGTCCCAAATACCCTGGAGGCCCTTATCACACTGGCCATTCAAATTGATCGTCAGCTCTGTGAGCAGCGATCCAAAAGATCAGCCCAGCAGCCACGTCCGGTCTGGATGATGCCCCGGATCCCAGCTCCTACTCACTCCGCAGCTGTTAGCTTCACTCCAGTTCAGCCAGCTCCTGTTACTACTGCCACCGAAGCACCGGAGCCTATGCAAATCGGCCTAATACGCCTCTCTCTGTCTCCGGAGGAACGCCTGCACCGACGACAGAACAACCTCTGCCTATACTGTGGGGAAGCGGGCCACTATGTACGTTCCTGTCCAACCAAGACACGTAAGTGGCGGATGTTTTCTTCAGTTAATAACTTTGCTTCATTTACCAACGCCACCAACCTAACCCTTCCCATCTCTTTCCAGCTGCTATAAAGGGAAGTGCCAGTTACCGCGATCATTGATTCCGGGGACCTGCAGTTGCTTCATCGATCTAACCTTTGCAACACAGCAATGCATCCCCTTGAGACCTAAAGCACAAGGACTTTCTGTTTTTCTAGCTCACGGGTCATGTATCAAGTCTGGACCTGTGACCCAAGAGACATTTCCCTTACCCGTGTTGGCCTCCACCCAACATAAGGAAATCCTAAGCCTCTATGTCATCTCTTCCCCGCTATTTCCTGTTATTCTGGGCCTACCCTGGCTGCAGGCGCATAATCCACCAGTTGACTGGGCCACAGGGAGAATCAACTTCCACACAGCCTATTGCCAGGAACACTGCCTACCAAGGTCCCCAGCTTCTTCTACAACACTACTTTGTGTGGACACTGAGTCTGAGGTGCGGCAAGTTGTACCTGAACCCTACCATGAGTTCCTGGATGTCTTTAGGAATTGAGGGGCTGACATTCTTCACCCGCATTGGCCATACGACTGCCCAATTGAACTGCTTCCAGGGTCTGAAATCCCTTTCGGTAGAATCTTCCCCCTCGCTGAATGAGAACTATAGGCACTAAAAGATTATATCCAAGAAAACTTGAAAAAGGGGTTAATCCGACCCTCTACCTCCCCAGAAGTAGCAGGAATATTTTTTGTTGAGAAAAAGGACAACTCCCTACGACCTTGTGTGGACTGACGGGAGCTCAACAAAAATTACAGTTAAAAACCGGTATCCTCTCCCTCTAATACCCAAACTATTTCAGAGATTAAGGTCGTCAACCATTAACACCAAACTAGATCTACAGGGGCCTACAATTTAGTCCACATCCGTCAAGGGGATGAGTGGAAGACAGCCTTTGGCACCCGATTCGGCCACTACGAATACTTGGTGATGCTCTTTGCACTATGCAATGCCCGGCTACCTTCCAACACTTTGTCAATGACATATTGCGAGACTTCCTGGATATATTTTTGATTGTTTACCTGGATGACATCCTGATTTTTTTCCATTTCTGTAGACTCTCATTGAGGTCATGTCAAAAGGGTGCTGAGCCGGCTCCGCCAACACGGACTATATGCTAGAGGTGAAAATGCGACTTTGAACAAAGCAACATCCAATTCCTGGGACTGATAATCTCACCTGAAGGCATCAAGATGTACTCTGAAAAGGTCTCTGCTATCTTAGACTGGTCTGCACCTACCGACAAGAAGGGGGTGCAGTGCTTCGTAGGATTTGCCAACTTTTACAGGAGGTTCATTAGGGGCTTCTCCGCTATCATAACCCCTATCACACAGCTGACTAAACAGAACCTCTGCTTCCACTGAACACTTGAGACACAAGCTGCATTTGATACCTTGAAGGGACTGTTTACTTCATTACCTGTTCTTGGTCACCCAGACCTGTCTCTGCCATATACACTAGAAGTAGACGCATCTGAAGTCGCTATTGGAGCAGTCATCTCCCAACGCCAAGGCCCTAAGGATCTGATGCATCCAGTAGCCTTTTTCTCCCACAGGCTCTCTCCAGCAGAGAGAAACTGACGTTGGGGACCGAGAATTACTGGCCATAAAGGCGGCTTTAGAAGAGTGGAGGTACCTCCTGGAGGGAGCAACGCATCCCATATTGGTCTATACTGACCACAAAAATCTTGAGCACCTGAGGACTGCTAAAGCACGTAGGGCCCTGTTCTTTTCCCGATTTGTGTTCCATATTACCTACCGGCCTAGCTCGAAGAATGTCAAACCAGATGCACTGTCTCGTATGTTTGATGACCCCAAGGAACCACCAATGGCAGATACCATCTTGTCTTCTTACTTTTACAGGGCAACCTCCTCAACTGAATGAAGCAGGCTTCGACAGATGTTCCTAGTCCTCCAGGGGTCATGCTGACACTCCGGGAAGGATTGCTGTTTAACGGAAGCAAGGTATTTGTGCCTGAATGTTTACGTATAACCATTTTGGGTCTGTGTCATGATCATCCCCTAGCAGGTCATTTCGGGATCCACAAGATGCTTGATCTCCTGAAACGCACATTCTGGTGGCCAGACCTGAAAGAAACCTGTAAGAGATACATGAATTCCTGTGCAATCTGCAACCGGAGCAAGGGTACAAAGAACCAAGCCTGGGGTCTACTTCAGTTACTGCCAGTCCCTGATAGACCATGGAGAATAGCTATGGATTTCGCTGTGGAACTTCCCCCACTGGAAGGATGCACAGCCATCTTCGTGGTAGTGGACCGATTGTCCAAAATGGCCCATTTCTTGCCTCTGAAGAGTAGTCCCTCGGCCATGGAGACAGCTCAAGTGTTTATCAGAGAGATTGTTAGGCTTCATGGAGTCCCTATGAACATTGTCTCTGATCGGGGGGTTCAATTCACTTCCCGATTCTGGAAAACTCTGTGTGAAGCTCTTAAAATCAAAAGATCCTTGTCCTCCGCCTACCATCCCCAGACCAATGGACAGACAGAGAGGACCAATCAGACATTGGGGCAGTATATCCGATGCTTCACCACTTTTGTCCAGGATGACTGGGTATCGCTGCTACCACTGGCGGAGTTCGTATACAATAATGCCACTCACTCAGCCACAGGTCAGTCACCCTTCTTTGCAAATTATGGTTTTCACCCATCCATCTTGCCCGACTTTATTCCAGAGACCACAGTTCCTGCTGTCCAAGACACAGTGGATTTCCTCAACCGCAACAATAAGTTGCTTCAAGAAGTGGTTACCAAGGCACAAGCAGCAAGCAAGACGGCTTTTGACAGGAAAAGAAGTGGTGAACTGATTTTCCACCCGGGAGACCAGGTATGGCTGTCTACTACGAATCTCAGGTTGGCATGTCCCTCAAAGAAACTGAATTTGTGGGACCATTCCCAGTCAAGAAGAAACTTAATGAGGTTGTCTTCCATGTTTCTCTCTTGAAACCCGCAGTCCCTGACTCTTTTCCAGATAGAGTATCCAGGCCACCAGAACCTGTGACCATCAATGGCAAAGAGGAGTACGAGGTAGAGGCCATCATAGACTGTAAGAAGAGAAGGAATCAGGTACAGTACCTAGTTAAGTGTAAAGGTTATGGCCCAGAGGATAACTCTTGAGAGGCTGAACAGGATGTGCACGCCAGAGACTTGGTTAATGCCTT
The DNA here is from genome assembly GCF_042186555.1 of Aquarana catesbeiana. Lineage (NCBI taxonomy): Eukaryota > Metazoa > Chordata > Amphibia > Anura > Ranidae > Aquarana > Aquarana catesbeiana. The sequence goes on from NC_133328.1 coordinate 477,956,743, forward strand.
TTTTTGCAGTCATTCACAGAAGAGAGACCTGTTGGGCACCCGGAGGTTGCCCGTAAGAGGGGGGCAATGTCATGGATCTGCCACCTAGGGGTTAAAATAATGCAGACTGATTACAGTGATTGGCAACAGGCTGCCTTATTTAAACACCTCAGCAGCACTGTGTCTTTGCTGTCTGATCTGCAGCTCATACCTGTTCCCGTGACTTCCTGTTCCTGTGATCCGATCTGTTTCCTGTGTTTGACCCGGCTTGTTTGACTACGATTGATCTCTGTTATCCTGACCCTGGCCTGCCTTGTAACCACGCTCAGCTCTACACTGCTTGATATCCTGTTGCTGAACTTTGGCTGTATCCTGACCATTCTCTGCCTGTCGTCTATATCTACATCTGATCATCTGTTAACAAACCCGGCTTGCCTGACTACGTATTCAGTGTCTCCCCAGCTCTGCACCTACCAGTCTGCTTCCTGTTTCCTGCTGCACCAGCTGAACTGACAAGACCAAAGACGAACCAGGCACCCATACACCGCCAGGCTCTTGAGGCCACTGTTGCAACACCAGTGGCCCTTGAGCGGGGTTGTACGAGAAAGCCTTCCCAGTGCACGTCAGGCTCATCCGGCAGGTATGTAACAATATCTCTATGCCTTAGTACAATTGCTGAACATGGGTCATTTGCTATGTCTTTTGCTGGTATTTATTATACAGTATTGAGATTACTATGCAGCTATGGATCCCAAACTATTTGTATTTCTGTACAAGTTATTTTATGTTTTAAAGTTATTCGTGATTTTCAATGTTCTTGATAAAGTATAAATCTTTTGTGACTTTGTGATTTATAAGCAGGAAAGTCTGTTAAGGAAGAGGACATATAGGACAGGCCTTAAAGTGAACTTCACCTGATTTAAAAAAGTGGTCCAAAAGTGGTACCTTGGGGTGCCTCAAGATAACAGTGTTTGTTTTAAAATAAATCCCTGTGGGCCACCCTTGAGTCCTAGGCTGTACTAGTGACTATTACTTGTGTTCAAGTTGAAATTATTCCCTGATCAACATAGCACTCAGACCTGCCATATCTCATTCAATTGTCAGAATTTGATAGCATGAGTTAGGATCAGGATTGAATAGGGCTTAATCTCTTAATCTGTGTTTCTGGACTTTTTGTCAGGAAGGGGTGATTATTGCTCTAGGATTTGGGTTTCCTTGGTTTCTCCTATTCTGAAGGAAACCTTCCTTTTTCCAGGTGTTTCCTGTATGCTTTAGATCAGGTATCTCGAGCCAGGTATGACATGCAACATGGCTGTTCAGAGACCTTACTGCCTCTGGTTTTCAAACTTTTTAACAGATGCTAGAAAACAGAATAATAAGGTTTTTAAACTTACCATATTTGTTTTAATTTTTAAACAGTCAGGACATCCAAAAGCCAACCAATATAGAAATCGTTACATCCAAAACAAAGGTACTAAGGATCATCCTGGTACTCCAGACCAGGACAAATAATCAGCAAAACAAGAGAAAACTGGTACCTGATGGAGCTATGGGCCTCAACCCATATGTATGACCAACAACTAGCATAGCAAACAAAACAGAAATGTTTTCTGAGCCAAATCGCTCAGTAAAAACAGGTACCTAAGGATAAACCTACGCAGACATACTGTCATGTACCTATTGACAGAGCCTGCTGTGTAGAGCAGGCCTCTCATACAGCCCTGTCTCCAGGACCACTGATGTTGCAACAGTGGCTGCAAGAGCACAGCGAGGTATGAGTGCCTATAAGATCTTCTGCCAGTAGCAGGTGCGTCACCAGAGTTGGACCGGGTGGCTGGAACAGCAAATGGCAGAGGGAACAGCAGACCCTGGGCTGAGTAAGCAGCAGGCAGCAGTTGCTTGGTAGACAGCAGCTGATTGCAGGTGCAGGAAGACTGGCAGCACATGGCAGGTTAAGAGCCAGCAAAAACCAAGCAACATGCAGGGCAGGACAGACAGATAAATGGATGCAAGGTCAGATAAGCCTGGTCAGCAACAGATGGTCAGGTACAGGCATAGACGGCAGGCAGAGACTGGTCAGGATACAGGCAGAGGTTGGCAACACTTGGAGCAGGCAAATGAGCAAATAGCGGCGGGTGTGCACGCTCCTGTGCATGTGCTCGTGCGCGCGCATATGTGCACGTCTATGCACAGCAAAGCGAGCATTTGTAGTTCTCTGCCTGCACATATGTATGCACCTAGAGTCTTCACTTGCACTATAGCTGGTACTTCCCTGCCACATACTATTGCAAATTACATAAAATCACTCGGATTGCTGCCGGAAAGGTTTAAGCTTAGCATACCCAACCCTAGACTTCAGGGAAAGCAAGGCTGGACAGACAAAACATGTCCAGAGACAAGTCTAAACAGTCAATAGTCAAAGGCTGTATGTTTTTTTCTTATTTGTCACATTCAACATAGAGTGTAACATAGAGATGTATAAATGATAATAATAGGAATATAGTTGATTTATAGTAAAAATAATAAAACATGTATAATTAAAAAAAAAATAATCAGAGGCCAAAGTTGAACATTCTTAGACCTCGATTTCAGGAGGATGGGGGTAGATGATCAAAAAACATATTACCTGGTGGAAAACTAATATCTTAAAGAGATATCCATGGAAGTGAAAGCCCTCGTAGCATACAATTTAAATGAGAGAAAGGAAAATAAACTCTTAAGCTGGGTTGAAGGGTACTAACTGTGATCCTTCTTACAGAAAGGGTGGGTAAGCAACAGCACCTGTATGAAAGAGTAGACAACAATGCAAATATTATATAACACAAAAAAACATGGAAAAGAATGAGGAGTTACAGTATTTCAACCAATACCCAAAAGTGTAATGCCCCGTACACACGGTCGGATTTTCCGATGGAAAATGTCCGATCAGAGCGTGTTGTCGGAAATTCCGACCGTGTGTGGGCTCCATCGGACATTTTTCATCGGATTTTCCGACACACAAAGTTGGACAGCAGGAGATAAAATTTTCCGACAACAAAATCCGATCGCATCAATTCCGACCGTGTGTGGCCTGTTCAGACGCACAAAGTGCCGCGCATGCTCAGAAGAAATTCCGAGACGGGACAGCTCATTCTGGTAAACTTAGCGTTCGCAATGGATACAGCACTTTCGTCACGCTGCAATGTTAAAAATGGTTTAATACAGCGCACTCTCTTCTTCTTTATAATGTGACAAGAATTAAGTAGTTTTGCTGCTCATATTCACACACACTTCTCACAAACTTCTTTCGTTACTATTTATCGGGATTCCCTCAATATATTTTGATTTCTCACATCTGACAACATATTTTTGTATATTTTTTATATATTTTGGGGCTTTAATGTAGATTCTTTTTTTGTGTTTCTATTTTATTTTTTTTTATTTTTGTGATTTTAATTTGTACTCCCGAAAATGTTTGAGTGTGTTTTTTGTGACAAGTTCCCACAACACCATTGATATGTTGTTCTATTTAATCTGTAGGAGATTGTTTGGTGTTGTTGTCTCTTGTTAATTTCACATTTTATGTTAGAAATGTACCTGAATCCTCACCAACAAACTGTCCTTTTTGGATGAAAACACACACAGGAGAGTATAATTTACCTAAAAATTTTTTAAGGGCTCACAACTATAAACAAAGAAGTGGGTGAAGCCTTGGACCCCCAGGGCAGACATCAACTATTTAAAAGCAAAATTGGTGGCCTGAGGAGTCCTTATCTAAGGGAGGGCAGTGTGGTCCAGAAGTCCCAGAGATCTGGAAAGCAGCAGATGACATTTATGTCCCCAGGCTGTGGTCATACGAGAGACTGCATCTTCTGTCAGACCAGACTGAACCCAGGGTCATCACTCTCTGGTCTTCTTTCCACGCCTCCTTCCACATGGTGGCTCTGGTGGTGGAGTTGTGGCAGCAGGAGGAGGAGGAGGAGGAGGATCGTCCATCTCAATGACATCCATCTTGGGTGTTAGTTCCCCACTCACCCCCTTACGTAGGACTTTATAAATAAGGTCCTCAGAGAGCCTGCGTTGGCCCTCCTGCATGCCCTGCAATTTGGTGGCAGCCATGCAGGCAAAGGCCTCTTCAGGAGTTGGTAAGGCTCTGAGGGACGCAGAAGCCTCCTGGATCAGCCTGAATGCTGAATCCTGCACGGGACTCGGAGTCCTCTTCCTGGCTCGTTTATGTGGCAGGCGGAGGGGAGGGACCTGAGACTCAGTCAGGCTGCGACTTGTCCCAGGCTTCTCCTGGCTGCCTCTTAGCCCCGCCTCCTCCTGGCTGCCACTAATCCCCGCCTCCTCCTGACTGCCACATTCCACAACCTCCTCCTGGCTGAGGTCTTCCTGTGTATGAAAAAGGGACATAGTTTTAGTATTTTTTTCATCAATCACACACAATTTTCACCTCCTGACTGCTGCAAATTGAATGTTAACAAATATAACAGACTATCATTCTGAGCCCAGCATTTTTCATTCTTGTCCCAATTTTGGGTGCCCACTACTGTCTATTGATATGTAAAACACTTTTTTCAATCAGCAATTAGTGATCAATAATAAAATCTAGTAAACATCATTTATTTATTGACCAGAAATCTGTAGAAGAATTCTATACCTGGCTCCAGCTGGGCTCCTCCATTTCTTCCTGGCTGGAAGGCCCAGGTTGGACATCAGAAGCCACAGCTGGGGTGGAAGGAAGCGTGGAAGGAAGAGTGGAGAGGGATTCCTTGACTTCAGTGTGGTCTGACAGAAATCGCAGTCTCTCATAGTACCACAGCCTGGGGACATAAACGTCATCTGCTGCAGCTCCCGATCTCTGGGAATCCGTGACCTTCTTGCGCTCCCTTAGATAAGTGCTCCTCAGGCCACCAATTTTAGCTTTTAAATAAGGGATGGTTGCTGTGGGGACCACCGGCTTCACCAACTCCAGCAGTTTCTCCAGCACTGCCTGCCTCTTCTGTTTGTGGTTATAGTGGGGGTGTCTCACTTGCCACAGACAGGGCAGCTCCCTGTACTTGTCTATGAACAGGGGCAGGAAATTGTGGTGGTTGAACCCATCCATTTTCTCTGCAAGACACAACACAAGACAAACCCTAATGTCAGGCAAAACTCCCCTAATCTTGTTATAATATAGGCTTCGATTTCGAAACAGTATAGGCGCAAGTTTAGATCTTACCTTCGTTATTACGATCGGCATCTCCGATGCTCCTTCCTCCGCTCACAGATCGTACGTAATACGCACGTGTGTTACGCTTTATACACACTGCACATGCGTATAACTCCGCCCGCCCCTGACGTTCTTTCTAGTCTATTCCCCGCCCCTTTTCGTTCGGCGCAGTGGGGGAAGAGCACATGGCGGATAGACAGCAGGTGCGTGCTAATTGTAGCAACGAGGAGGAGGAGGAGGAGGAAAGGCCGGAGCCTGAAACGTCCCGATCCAGAAGGAGATTTAAGGACTCAAATATGTCCTTTGGGGAGATGTTGGAGATGGTGGACATCCTGAAGAAGGCCGACTATGATGGAAAGTATGGGCCTTACCCCAACCCCAATGTCCGAAAGGCCAAGATCATGGCGAAAGTGGTCAGGAGTCTGCACCGGAAATTCGGGGTACGACGATCGAAAGATCAGCTCAGGAAGCGGTGGTCGGACCTGAAATTACGAGAACATGAGCAGTACAGAAAGATCCAGAGAGTGCTGCAAAAAAGTAAGTAGTTGTGCTGTGTTCCTATTCTTTTTGTGTTTATTACGTTCGTGCTGCTCCATGTGCTTTTAGGAACTGTTGTACAGTTTAAAATGGCAACTTTCATGTTCATGGGCACATTATTCGTTCGGATCAAACATTTTTCGTTCCAAATATAAAATACCATTGTTTAGCCCATATGCATTTGGCCACCATTTTGACGCCCTATACTTGTCTTCAAAGAATTGGGTTGTGTAGATGGCTTTGTTACTAGAATGAAAAGCAAACTAGATTCTGTGTAAGGAGAAGACACTGAGCAGCTGTTTTCACATCTGGACACTGGAGCACTAGTGTGGGACACAAAAACGCCATTTTTATTAGGGGGGCCACACAGGTGCTCCTGTGTATACTATAGGGGGGTCTACATCTGTGAAGCTCACACTAAACAGGTAAAGTATTGCAGGTTGACAAAGGGCATTCAAAAAATTACAACTTGGAACTCTGCTAAAATTGACAATTGTACCCCACTTCCAAGCAATGTTTCCTATTTATAGTTCTGACATTAAATATCTGTGTGCTAATTATACCATTTTGTTTCACATAGGGGAGAAAAGACTCGGAGGACATCCCTCATCTGAGGAGACCAGAGCCCCCCTCCTGGAAGAAGGGGAAATCCCCCCAACACAAGCTGAGCAGGAGGAAGAAGACGTGGTGGAACTAGTCACCACAACAGGTGAGTGTCTGCAACCACAGGCTCAGATAAGAGATGGATGGCGGCATTTTTTTTAAACCAAATTTATTTTGGGGTTCCTCTCTTTTTAGGTGATCGTGAGGTTGTGGATGAAGATCCTTTCACATCCGAAAGTGCCCAGATCCTGATCGGGGAGATCATGGGGTGTAATTTACAATTGGAAATCATCAAGCAAAACATCAATGATGTTATTCCAAAATATAAAAACATCATTGATGTTTTGGGGCGAGTTTAAAACCCCTCCAAATCACTTTCTTCTTTTGTCTGCTACAATGTGCTAAATGTTTTTGTGATTTTTCCCAAAGCCAAATTTGGAGGATGCACACAGTGTGCCAACATGTGCTATCTGCCATTACGGGAGATCAATGGACGCGTTTTGGGGGTGCAACCCCTTCCTCAATAATAAAGTAGCGGTGAGGAAGGGCTTGCTCCCCCAAAACACATCCCTTGATCCCCTGTGATGGCAGGTAGCACATGTTGACATTGGGAAATTTGTGTGCATCTTCCAAATTTGGCTTTTCCAGGGGTGATTTCCCCCCATCTGAACGCAATATCAAACACAGTTCCTAAATACTCATGTCTGATTTTGCCTTCAAGTTCTACCAAATGTGAACTTTGTAAGATCAAGATTTGTGTCTTTCTTGTTGGTTTTACACAGGCCTGTTTTCTATAAAATGGACATTTTGATTTTGGATAATGCCACCACAAAAATTGGTATACAACAAACATGTTGGTTTGTGTGAAAAACCTTTGGTAAATGCACATGTGATTGTGCAGGTATTAAAAAGATTGTTAATCAAGAATGTGTGGATTATTGTCTCAACGCTACAACACTTTTGGGGTGATGTAATTGTTGTTTGATGAGAAAATGGGGGTTATTTCCTAAGGGCAAATCCACTTTGCACTACAAGTGCAGTTTCAGTGCAGTTGCAAGTGCACTTGTAGTGAAATGTGTTTTTGCATTTAGTAAATAACAGCCAACAGTGCTTTGTATAAGGTTACACAATCACACCATTTTCTGCACTCCAAACATTTCTGTCAGGGTCAGCTAAAACAAACACAAGCAGTAAATGTCCACAAAGATTTATTTTGTTTTTTTTTTATTATAAAAAGGCTTCACAGATTGTCTGGCAAATTGATGGCCCCCCTACCCGCAAAGAACTCCTGGTATCGTAACCGGACATCACGGGCACTCAGGGAGGGCAAGCCAGGACGGCCGCTTTCAAGCGCCGTCAGTGTGGTTTGATGTATCATTACGGCCTCAGGCCCAACTGAGCCAGCATAGTTGGCCGAATGTTTCCTTAAAAAGTTATGGAGAACACAGCATGCAAGCATTATATGGTTCAGTTTATACTCCGCCATATGGATGGGTGTCATAAATAGGCGGAACCGGCTGGCCAGAATTCCAAATGTGTTCTCCACCACTCTTTGGGCTCTGGCCAGCCGGTAATTAAAAACCCTCTGTTCCGGGGTGAGGGTCCTCATTGGGAATGGCTGCATCAGGTGGTCCCCCAGCGCAAACGCTTCATCAGCAACGAACACGAATGGGAGTCCTTCCACATTGTCCTCTGGAGCTGGCAAGTCCAAGCTGCCATTCTGGAGACGCCTGTAAAACTCCATCTGGGCGATGACTCCACCATCGGACATTCGGCCATTCTTCCCCACGTCCACATACAAGAAGTCGTAATTAGCCGACACCACCGCCAACATCACTATACTATTGAACCCCTTGTAATTATAATAGTACGACCCCGAGTTGGGTGGTGGGACGATGTGGACGTGTTTCCCATCAATTGCCCCTCCGCAGTTAGGAAAGTCCCACCGCTGGGCAAAGTGGGAGGCCACAGTCTGCCATTCCTGTGGCGTGGAAGGAAACTGTTGAGGAAAAAACAATAAACATTACTATTTTTACTCAGAAACATGGCAAGCAGATTATACACAAACATTATGGGGCAACCTCCAGATAGCATTTATTAAGGGGAATTTAACAAAGTATAAGGTACACCTATCATATCCCCCCCCCCCCCCTCTCATGGGCCATTTCTAACATTATGGGGTGTGTGGAAATCTTGGACAGGTAACCCTCTTCACTTCATTAAGAGATGAATGCCTAAATAATGTGTATTACTTGGAACAGCCCCTCCTTAGTTACACTATTGGCAGCCCACTGGACAGGTAAGAAGTGTCATAATACAAAGATATAAATACACACTGTACACATTTGAGGACATTTGGACATTCTGCTATTACCTATCAAGATAATAATAGGATACAAAAACTTTAAACAGTATCATTGGAAAGTATACAGGCAGGCCCTTGCACTACATGCTTTGGGTAATTCATCCATAAATCTGACCAGTAAAGAGGTGGGTATAGTGTGTATGGGTTTGGCAAAGTCAGCAGATAGACGATTGAGGATAGATAGAGAATTGGGATCAGCTGACTTAGCAGTTGGGGGGAGGGAGGGTTAGTAAAAAATATTTGGGGACACCACAAAAAAAGCCTCTGCCTGAATTTAAATCAAAAATTACATTTCCAAACATTTTAGGGGGTGTTTGGGGTAAAGCACTACTATGGAGCTGATAAAATACATTGTTAAGTGACTACATGAGGTGAATATAGGGCAGGAGACACCATGCTGGGGAGGTTAGTGAAGGGCAAATATGTATGAAGGACATAAAATAATAATTACATAAAAATCCAGCATGCATGAGGACAAAGGGGACATTCACAGCATATTACAATCATGGTAATTAGGGAATGAGGAAAGAAATACAAGATATTATCAAACGTTCAATACAATAAAATGTGATATAAAAGGATAAAAATCTTACCTTCATATACTCCTTCTGCAGGACCTGTATGATGGCAGAACAGGTCTCTGGGATGATGATACCCAGAGCCTGGGGGGAGATGCCTGTCGAGAACTTCAAGTCCTGCAGACTTCTCCCTGTGGCCAAATACCGCAAGGTAGCGACCAACCTCTGCTCCGGAGTGATGGCTTGCCTCATGCAGGTATCCTGCCTGCTGATATAGGGGGTCAGCCAAGCCAACAAACGGTGAAACACAGGGTCCGTCATCCTGAGAAAGTTCCTGAAATCATCAGGATTATTCTCACGGATCTCACGGAGCAAAGGCATATGAGAGAATTGGTCACGCTGAAGCAACCAATTCTTGGTCCATAAACTCCTCCCCACCCTGTTCATGGTCAAGGTCAGGACCCCAACACCAAGCCCCCGCACAGCACGAACTCTACGAGGAGTACGCATACGAAACATGGCTAGAAAACGGTCGGCTGCTCAGAACGAAGTAACAGAACACACTGAAGAACAGCAAGGCCTGTGAAGAGCGACCTGAAAAACAGTAACGAACGAACAAGATTACAATGACTACCTAAAGTCACGCGGAACTTGCTGCACGCACTGAAGAGCAGATACAAACCCACAAAACCGCGGTAAAAACGATGAGGGTTATTAGCACGGTTTTACAGCATTTTTGCCGCTTTAGCGTTAAAAATAGCTCTAACGCCCATGCGTTTTCATTGCGTTTTTATAGTGTTTTTTGAGGGTTAGCGTCAGCAAACCTGACCATGTGACCATGCGGTCATGTGACCTTCCCCACAGCTGCTTGGCGGTTTTAAAGTGGTATTACCGCGGTTTTACAGCGTTTACCATTCATTTCAATTGGGATAGATGTTTTTACAGCGCTATTTTATGCGCCCAAAAGATGCTCCAAAAAAGCTGTTTGCAGGATTTTTTCCAACGCACAGCCAGCGCAACGCCTCAGTATGAAAGGTTGCACTGAGATACATGGGGGGGGGGGCGTTTTTCATGCAGTATTTAGGCGGTAATTTTAGCGCTAAAACGCCTCAAAAACTCCTCAGTGTGAAAGGGGCCTAACTGACACAAGGATCCCCAAATAACTTAGAAATTGTCTGTTCTGGAGAATTAGTAGTAGGCAAGCAAATTCCAGACATCCTAATTCAGAGTGATTGGAAAAAAAGGAAATTCCCCAACAATCTCACAAACTCTAAAGGGGTGAAGGGTAAAAATGTTGCTTCACACCAGAAAATGGTCAAAAGTCCACAAGGAATAGACCTTTTTTATCTGGGCAGTCACACTTGAAGATGACTTTAGGAACAGACCTCTGAGTGTTGGAGATGCCAAGGAAAGGCACTAGAATGGACCAGAGGATCATTGCTGTGAGAAACGGTCAAGAACCGATGGGGGAGGACACTGAAGAGTCAGGTCCTTACCAAGGAAGGAAGCAAGAAAGACATCCTTTTAAAACCTTGTAGCTCAGGAGAGGAATATGGCTATATTTGATTCACAGTGACATGGTTTCACAAATTAAAGTCACCACCAACAGAGGACAGAGGGTCTCTATGATTAATTCAAACTGAAGTCCAAGTAGAGATTGAGGGCTGCAGGTTGGACACCCATGTTTTAAGTACTGATTGTATTGGGTAGGCCTTTGCAGTCATGCAAGCTGTAAAAGACTCTAGGCCTAGTGCACAGTCTGGGTTAGCCATGCAATCTTACAATCTTTTTACATGGCTTTGAAACAAGAAAGTATAGCATAATATTCCATTTTAAGGCCATGGTTCACAACATTTTTTCAGATGGATTATCAAACGGTATTTTGCCAGTGTTTTTTAATAAACATCAAAGGCTCATTAAAGTGGTTCTAAAGGCAGAAGTGTTTTTTTCTACCTTAAAGTGGTTTTTAACCCACTATAATATAATCATGCCATCCTCTCTGTTATACTGTATAATGCTTTTTTTTTTCCCCTTATGCCTGTGCTGTATAAAAAAAATGCCCATTATACCGTATACCCGGTGCTCACGTGACTCCTCTGCTCTCTCCTCTCTCGGGCTGACAGCTATAGTGGGTGGGGCCGAGCTAGGGTCGTGTCAGGGAGCTGACAGCAGGAGAAGGTCTTTAGGACCCAGCATCTGTCAGGGCACCAACAACAGGAGAAGGGCTCTAGGACCCAGCGTCTCCAGCAGCACATCACATGGGTCTTTATAAGTGAGTGCATCAGTGTTTGAAGTTGCTGACTGATCTCAGCTTGTTACCTGTGTTCCTGTGATTCCTTGCTCCTGTGATCCCTAGTTTCTGACCCGGCTTGTTCCCAACCTGTCTGCCTATCTCCTGTCCCTGACCCTGGCTTGTCTCACAGAGAATCTCTCTGCCTGCTTTTCATGTTTGACCCGGCTTCCACCTGAGTTCCTCTGCTCTGCTTTAAACCTGGTTCTGATCTGGGCTTGTGATGACTACTCTACTATCTCAAGGACTTTACAGACCCGTCACACCTCACAGGTGCCACCTGCCTGCAGACTCTGTTCATCACAACAGCAGTATTCCTTAGCTTTCTGCAAGCAACTCCACAGGCGACCTGTGCTACTTTGTGCCTGACTCCTCCTGTCTCACCTTCAGGGGAATCTGGAACTTAGCTGCAAAGGAAGCCCTCTCTCCATTGGCCTCCAGCACCTGGTATGTGATAGGTTGCCACCTCATCCCTTTAAACCCAAACACATATGAATTCCACAGGTTGTGAGGCTAATTTAATGCAGATAAGGCACCAAGTGAGTTTATTTACCACCTTAATCAGCCACAGAACCTGTGTAATTAATATTACACAGGTTCTGACTTCAGCCGGGGAGGAATGGAGGAGAGAGAGCCGAGTCACGTGAGCACTGGGAGCCACTCTGATATATGGTATAATCGGCATCTTTTTTTATACAGCACACAGGGGCACATAGCATTATATATATAACAGAGGGGATAACTTTCTTATACTATAGATATGAGAGCAGCAGGAGGGGAGGATCGTGGAGTGAACGGAGCTGACAGGAAGGGAGAGGGGAGGAGGACACAGGAGAGCAGAGAGCAGGGCTGCGGATGACGGAGGCACGTAACCTGACCATGGTGTCAGGGCTCACCAGCCTTGATAAACCATGGTCAGTTTACAGGGGGGAGGGTATAGCCAGGCAGGATCAGCCAGGTTTTTTAGGAGATACAGGGGGGCAAATTTCACAGCTCAAGCACTGGGCTGTATAACATGCTTTAACCACTTCAGCCCCGGAAGGATTTACCCCCTTCCTGACCAGAGCACTTTTTACAATTTGGCACTGCGTCGCTTTAACTGCTAATTGCGCGGTCCTGCAATGCTGTACCCAAACAAAATTTGCGTCATTTTCTTCCCATAGATAGAGCTTTCTTTTGATGGTATTTGATCACCTCTGCGGTTTTTATTTTTTGCGCTATAAATGGAAAAAGACCGAAAATTTTGAAAAAAAATGATATTTTCTACTTTTTGTTATAAAAAAAATCCAATAAACTCAATTTTAGTCATACATTTAGGCCAAAATGTATTCGGCCACATGTCTTTGGTAAAAAAATTGTCAATAAGCGTATATTTATTGGTTTGCGCAAAAGTTATAGCGTCTACAAACTAGGGTACATTTTCTGGAATTTACACAGCTTTTAGTTTATGATTTCTTGAGGTGCTAAAATGGCAGGGCGGTACAAAACCCCCCCAAATGACCCCATTTTGGAAAGTAGACACCCCAAGGAAATTGCTGAGAGGCATGTTGAGCCCATTGAATATTAATTTTTTTTGTCCCAAGTGATTGAATAATGACAAAAAAAAAACAAAATTACAAAAAGTTGTCACTAAATGATATATTGCTCACACAGGCCATGGGCATATGTGGAATTGCACCCACAAATATATTCAGCTGCTTCTCCTGAGTACGGGGATACCACATGTGTGGGACTTTTTGGGAGCCTAGCCGCGTACGGGGCCCCGAAAACCAATCACCGCCTTCAGGATTTCTAAGGGCGTAAATTTTTGATTTTACTCCTCACTACCTATCACAGTTTTGAAGGCCATAAAATACCCAGATGGCACAAAACCCCCCCAAATGACCCCATTTTGGAAAGTAGACACCCCAAGCTATTTGCTGAGAGGCATGTTGAGTCCATTGAATATTTTATGTTTTGACACAAGTTGCTGGAAAGTGACACATTTTTTTTTTTTTTTTTTGCACAAAGTTGTCACTAAATGATATATTGCTCACACAAGCCATGGGCATATGTGGAATTGCACCCCAAAATGCGTTTAGCTGCTTCTCCTGAGTATGGGGATCCCACATGTGTGGGACTTTTTGGGAGCCTAGCTGCGTACGGGGCCCCGAAAACCAATCACCGCCTTCAGGATTTCTAAGGGTGTAAATTTTTGATTTCACTCTTCACTGCCTATCACAGTTTTGGAGGCCATGGAATGCCCAGGTGGCACAACCCCCCCCCCCCATGACCCCATTTTGGAAAGTAGACACCCCAAACTATTTGCTGAGAGGCATGGTGAGTATTTTGCAGCTCTCATTTGTTTTTGAAAATGAAGAAAGACAAGAAAAAATTTTTTTTTTCTTTTTTCCATTTTGAAAACTTTGTGACAAAAAGTGAGGTCTGCAAAATACTCACTATACCTCTCAGCAAACAGCTTGGGGTGTCTACTTTCCAAAATGGGGTCATTTGGGGGGGGGGGGTGCCACCTGGGCATTCCATGGCCTCTGAAACTGTGATAGGCAGTGAAGAGTGAAATCAAAAATTTACCCCTTAGAAAGCCTGAAGGCGGTGCTTGGTTTTCGGGGTCCCGTACGCAGCTAGGCTCCCAAAAAGTCCCACACATGTGGTATCCCCGTACTCAGGAGAAGCAACAGAATGTATTTTGGGGTGTAATTTCACATATTCCCATGGCATGTTTGAGCAATATATCATTTAGTGACAACTTTGTGCAAAAAAAAAAAATTTGTCTCTTTCCCGCAACTTGTGTCACAATATAAAATATTCCATGGACTCGACATGCCTCTCAGCAAATAGCTTGGGGTGTCTACTTTCCAAAATGGGGTAATTTGGGGGGGTTTTGAACTGTCCTGACATTTTATGCACAACATTTAGAAGCGTATGCCACACTTCTAACCACTTGAAGACAAAGCCCTTTCTGACAATTTTTGTTTACATGAAAAGAATATTTTTTTTTGCAAGAAAATTACTTTGAACCCCCAAACATTATATATTTTTTTAAAGCAAATGCCCTACAGATTAAAATGGTGGGTGTTTCTTTTTTTTTTTTTCCACACAGTATTTGCGCAGCGATTTTTCAAACACATTTTTTTGGGAAAAAACACACTTTTTTAAATTTTAATGCACTAAAACACACTATATTGCCCAAATGTTTGATGAAATAAAAAAGATGATCTTAGGCCGAGTACATGGATACCAAACATGACATGCTTTAAAATTGCGCACAACGTGCAGTGGCAACAAAATAAATACATTTTTAAAAGTCTTTAAAAGCCTTTACAGGTTACCACTTTAGATTTACAGAGGAGGTCTACTGCTAAAACTACTGCCCTCGATCTGACCTTTGCAGTGATACCTCACATGCATGGTGCAATTGCTGTTTACATTTGACGCCAGACCGACGCTTGCGTTCTCCTTAGCGCAAGAACAGGGGGGGACAGGGGTGCTTTTTTTTTTTTTTCTTCATTATTTTTTTGCTTTTTTATCTTATTTTTAAACTGTTCTTTTCATTTTTTTTTTTAAATCATTTTTATTGTTATCTCAGGGAATGTAAATATCCCCCATGATAACAATAGGTAGTGACAGGTACTCTTTTTTGAAAAAATTGGGGTCTATTAGACCCTAGATCTCTCCTCTGCCCTCAAAGCATCTGACCACACCAAGATCGGTGTGATAAAATGCTTTCCCAATTTCCCAATGGCGCTGTTTACATCCGGCGAAATCTAAGTCATGAAATGCTCGTAGCTTCCGGTTTCTTAGCCCATAGAGATGTTTGGAGCCACTCTGGTCTCTGATCAGCTCTATGATCAGCTGGCTGAATCACCGGCTGCATTCTCAGGTTCCCTGTTGAGACAGGAGAGCCAGAGAAAAACACGGAAGATGGTGGGGGGGGGGCATTCCCTCCCACTGCTTGTAAAAGCAGTCTAGAGGCTAATTAGCCGCTAGGATTGCTTTTACATGAAAGCCGACCGCTGGCTGAAAAGAATGATAACAAGATGATGCCTAAACCTGCAGGCATCATTCTGGTATAACCACTCAAAGTCGTGAATGGCGTACCTGAAGACAAAAAAATGGTTAACAATAAAGCACAGTAAACAGTAAAGTATAAAAAATTGCATACCTGAAAAGCAAACATGATAAAACATAATAACAATAAAACATTGCAGAATAGAATACAGTAAAAAAGAGCAGAACAATAGAGAGAGAATAGAGAGAGAAAGAGAACAATAAAACGACAACTATTTTTTTTTTATTTTACATTTTTTTTGTGTTTTTTTTTTTTTTTTACACTGTTTTTTGTAACTGTAACTTTTATAACTGTAACCAGTTCCAGGTTCTGGTCTCTCAAAATGCGATGGCATCTTGGGAGACCCTGTGAAAGTGTGCCTAGTCTGTGCAATGCTGTACCCTACGCTAATACTCAACTAGTGAATGGTAGCGTTCAAAACATTCACCAATGCAAAGACCAGGATTGTCAGGACAGGAGGGACAATAATAGCGAGTGTCACGCCTATATCCGCGCTTGCTGCAGACACAACATCTTTTTTGGGGGGGTTCGTTGGATAGGGGTACTCGGGAGGACATAAAGAAAATGCCTCTCATGCAGCCGACTGCATTTGGTTGGGGATGTGAATGGGGGAAGTACGGGCGCTGCGGAAGCGGTGGGTTCCCAATTAGGATTGGCGAATGCAGCAGGAAGGGCATTATGGGCACGACGGGCCTGTGTTTGTCCTCTTCTTGGTGGCAGCGGGACACTACTTGTGCTTGCCACCTCACCAGCTTGAACTGCATTTATGTCACCAAGTGTTACTGCAGTGCTGGTTTGACTATGACCGGGGTGTACTAGGCCGCTGGTGCTTGCCAGTTCACCAAAACGCTACCAAAAAAACTGTTTGCGATCGCAGGGATCAGGCCTGACTCTGCAAACGCTGCAGTTATGCGTTTAGTGTTGTGTAAGTGTCAGTGATCGATCGATACTGCACTTGGGTGGGCTGGGCTGGGCTGGGCGGAGGGGCAAAACGCAGGTGCTAGCAGGTATCTGCGCTGATCCCGCTAACACTGCTTTTTTGGGAACCCTAAAGTGCTGGGGACGCTAGTATAGATCTGATCGGATCAGATATTCATCCGTTCAGATACTATACCACCAAATGAGGTGTATGCTGCATGCGTGGGTGTTAGCGGTACTGGCGCTAACCTGACGCTGCCTGGGGCTGGTGCTTGCCAGTTCACCAAAATGCTACCAAAAAAACTGTTAGCGATCGCAGGGATCAGGCCTGACTCTGCGAATGCTGCAGTTATGCGTTTAGTGTTTTGTAAGTGACAGTGATCGATCGATACTGCACTTGGGTGGGCTGGGCTGGGCGGAGGGGCAAAACGCAGGTGCTAGCAGGTATCTGCGCTGATCCCGCTAACACTGCGTTTTTGGGAACCCTAAACTGCTGGGGACACTAGTATAGATCTGATCAGATCAGATATTGATCCGTTCAGATACTATACCACTAAGGGAGGCGTATGCTGCGTGCATGGGTGTTAGCGGTACTGTCGCTAATCTAACGCTGCCTGGGGCGACGCATATTACCGCCGGAGCGATCAGGGGGCTAAACCTTTATTCGGTAATAAACGGCGGGTGCCCTGACACTATAAAGAATAAACGAACTAACCAGCGTCACCCGTAACAGTTATACGGTGATCAGTGGTGAAAGGGTTGACTAGGGGGCAATCAAGGGGTTAAAACCTTTATTCGGTAGTATATGGGGGTCCCTGTCACTATAAAACACTGACGGCGAACCTATATATTTACCTCCCTAACTAGCGTCACCAGTGACACTAATACAGCGATCAGAAAAATGATCGCTTAGCGACAGGGGGTGATCAAGGGGTTAAAACTTTATTAGGGGGGGTTAGGGGGGTACCCTAGACCTAAAGGGGGCTAACACTAACTGCCCTACCACACTGTCACAAACTGACACCATGCAGTAATCAGAAAAAAAAACAAAAAAACTGCTTGGTGTCAGTGTGACAGTGGGGGGGGGGGTGATCGGGGGGGATCGGGGGGTAAAGGGGGGTGTTATGTGTGCCTGGCATGTTCTACTGGGATGCGTAGTGTTGTGCACTCACATTTCAGTCTTCTCTCCTCGGCGCCAGAACGGAAAATGCCGAGCCGAGGAGAGATGACGTCACATCCCCTGCCTCTGTGTACTATACAGAGGCAGGGGAAGATTCTGATTGGCTAGGAGCGATCGCGAGGGGGGGGCCACGAATGGATGGCCTCCCCCTCATCACTGAATGCTCCCAGACCAAAGCTGACCGCCTCGGGCACCGGGGGGGGTCCGATCGGACCCCCCGCCCGCGGGAAGGCAATCACGTACCAGGTACGTGATTTTGTCTGCCCGTGCCATTCTGCCGACGTATATCGTCGTTAGGCGGTCGGCAAGTGGTTAAGGGTACATGATCCATTTTTTTTTTAGGTTAACAAACACTTTAATGCATTCTATGCATTAAGGTAAAAAAAAATCTGCAAGCAGTCCTGCCCTTTTACTTACCTGAGCCCAATCTTGGTCCAGCGATGTGTATGAGAGCAGAGGCTATATCTGCTCTCTTCTTCATCATTGGCTCAGAGACAATGGCTCCTGCTGCTGTCAATCACAGACAGTGATGAGAGAGCAGAGGACATGGCCGAGTCCCGCTGTCTTTGTCAATAGACGCAGACAGTAAGGCTGGGGAGTGAGCCTGCACAAGTGCTCCCATAGCACGAGGCTTGCTATGAGGGCATTTGGCAAAGGGAGGAGCCAGGAGGGCCAGTGGGGGACCCGAGAAGAAGAGGATCAGAGCTGCTCTGTGCAAAACTATTGCACAGAGCAGGTAAGTATACCATGTTTGGTATTTTAAAGAAAAAATAAATAACAATTAGAATCACATTAAGCTATTGTATACCTGTGTAACAATCAGCCTGAAATTTCAACATTTTCTAGTCATTACTTAGCACTGCAGATCATGTCTCTGCTGTGCATGCTTGCCCTTACATGCCCTCATTAGTGGACTTTAAAGTGAGGTCAAGGCTTAAAACCTGAGCCTGATCAACAGATTTGTCAGGCTTCTCGTGCTCTACATAGAGGTCTGTCTATCTGTCTCTGAATTCCCTGACATAGAAGTCTTTCTATTCATGCCTTGGATTTTTCCTATGTATTGTTTTGTACTGTGTTTAAGCTTGTTTCTACTTATCCTGATCATTGACCTGTTTACCGCTGCTATTGTCCATCATTGCTCTGTATACCTGCCTGCAATTTGGACTCTGCCTGGCCCTGACCCTGACCTGGTCACCTGTCTACTCTCTGTCATTTCCCTGACCTTCTGTGTGAAGTTTTTCATTGCTCTATATCCTGCCCTGGCTGTGTGTTGTAGGTTGTTGTTCCTAGCATCATAGAGGGTCAACTAAATGCCTTGACACCTATTTTTATCAAAGATGCAATGTACAGTAAGTAGTGTGGAAAAACATTATAGTGGCTGAACAAGAAATACCCATTTCTAGGTGAGGTAGTCAATGATCTGGTAGTCAATTCTGTTGCTGCATCCTAGTCTAAATCAACCAAGGTACACCAAGGTATTTGTATAATTAATGCTCACACTGAACCATACAATGTGGCGGCTGATTGCTAAGCCCAGTATATCTGTTGGTGATGGGTAGGGATGAGCTTCGAGTTCGAGTCGAACTCATGTTCGACTCGAACATTGGCTGTTCGCAAGTTCACCGAACAGCGAACAATTTGGGGTGTTCGCGGCAAATTCGAATGCCGCGGAACACCCTTTAAAAGTCTATGGGAGAAATCAAAAGTGCTAATTTTAAAGGCTAATATGCAAGTTATTGTCATAAAAAGTGTTTGGGGACCTGGGTCCTGCCCCAGGGGACATGGATCAATGCAAAAAAAAGTTTTAAAAACGGCCGTTTTTTCAGGAGCAGTGATTTTAATAATACTTAAAGTCAATCAATAAAAGTGTAATATCCCTTTAAATTTCGTACCTGGGGGGTGTCTATAGTGTGCCTGTAAAGGGGCGCATGTTTCCTGTGTTTAGAACAGTCTGACAGCAAAATGACATTTTGAAGGAAAAAACTCATTTAAAACTACCCGCGGCTATTGCATTGCCGACAATACACATAGAAGTTCATTGATAAAAACGGCATGGGAATTCCCCAAAGGGGAACCCCGAACCAAAATTAAAAAAAAAAAATGACGTGGGGGTCCCCCTAAATTCCATACCAGGCCCTTCAGGTCTGGTATGGATATTAAGGGGAACCCCGCGCCAAAAAAAAAAAAAAAAAAACGGCGTGGGGTCCCCCCAAAAATCCATACCAGACCCTTATCCGAGCACGCAACCTGGCCGGCCGCAGGAAAAGAGGGGGGGACAAGAGTGCGGCCCCCCCTCCCTCCTGAACCGTACCAGGCCACATGCCCTCAACATTGGGAGGGTGCTTTGGGGTAGCCCCCCAAAACACCTTGTCCCCATGTTGATGAGGACAAGGGCCTCATCCCCACAACCCTGGCCGGTGGTTGTGGGGGTCTGCGGGCGGGGGGCTTATCGGAATCTGGAAGCCCCCTTTAACAAGGTGACCCCCAGATCCCGGCCCCCCCCCCTGTGTGAAATGGTAAGGGGGTACATAAGTACCCCTACCATTTCACGAAAAAAGTGTCAAAAATGTTAAAAATGACAAGAGACAGTTTTTGACAATTCCTTTATTTAAATGCTTCTTCTTTCTTCTATCTTGCTTCATCTTCTGGTTCTTCTGGCTCTTCTGGTTCTTCTGGTTCTTCCTCCGGCGTTCTCGTCCAGCATCTCCTCCGCGGCGTCTTCTGTCTTCTTCTCCTCGGGCCGCTCCGCACCCATGGCATGGGGGGGAGGCTCCCGCTCTTCTCTTCTTCTCTTCTTCTTTTCTTCTTTTCTTCTTTTCTTCTCTTCTTCTCTTCTTCTTCATTTTCTTCTCCGGGCCGCTCCGCAATCCATGCTGGCATGGAGGGAGGCTCCCGCTATGTGACGGCGCTCCTCGTCTGACAGTTCTTAAATAACGGGGGGGGGGGCGGGGCCACCCGGTGACCCCGCCCCCCTCTGACGCACGGTGACTTGACGGGACTTCCCTGTGGCATTCCCCGTGACGTCACAGGGAAGTCCCGTCAAGTCACCGTGCGTCAGAGGGGGGCGGGGTCACCGGGTGGCCCCGCCCCCCGTTATTTAAGAACTGTCAGACGAGGAGCGCCGTCACACAGCGGGAGCCTCCCTCCATGCCAGCATGGATTGCGGAGCGGCCCGGAGAAGAAAATGAAGAAGAAGAGAAGAAGAGAAGAAAAGAAGAAAAGAAGAAAAGAAGAAGAGAAGAAGAGAAGAGCGGGAGCCTCCCCCCCATGCCATGGGTGCGGAGCGGCCCGAGGAGAAGAAGACAGAAGACGCCGCGGAGGAGATGCTGGACGAGAACGCCGGAGGAAGAACCAGAAGAACCAGAAGAGCCAGAAGAACCAGAAGATGAAGCAAGATAGAAGAAAGAAGAAGCATTTAAATAAAGGAATTGTCAAAAACTGTCTCTTGTCATTTTTAACATTTTTGACACTTTTTTCGTGAAATGGTAGGGGTACTTATGTACCCCCTTACCATTTCACACAGGGGGGGGGCCGGGATCTGGGGGTCACCTTGTTAAAGGGGGCTTCCAGATTCCGATAAGCCCCCCGCCCGCAGACCCCCACAACCACCGGCCAGGGTTGTGGGGATGAGGCCCTTGTCCTCATCAACATGGGGACAAGGTGTTTTGGGGGGCTACCCCAAAGCACCCTCCCAATGTTGAGGGCATGTGGCCTGGTACGGTTCAGGAGGGAGGGGGGGCCGCACTCTCGTCCCCCCCTCTTTTCCTGCGGCCTGCCAGGTTGCGTGCTCGGATAAGGGTCTGGTATGGATTTTTGGGGGGACCCCACGCCGTTTTTTTTTTTTTTTTTTTGGCGCGGGGTTCCCCTTAAAATCCATACCAGACCTGAAGGGTCTGGTATGAAATTTAGGGGGAACCCCACGTCATTTTTTTTTTAAAATTTTGGCCGGGGTTCCCCTTAATATCCATACCAGACCTGAAGGGCCTGGTATGGAATTTAGGGGGACCCCCACGTCATTTTTTTTTTTTAATTTTGGTTCGGGGTTCCCCTTTGGGGAATTCCCATGCCGTTTTTATCAATGAACTTCTATGTGTATTGTCGGCAATGCAATAGCCGCGGGTAGTTTTAAATGAGTTTTTTCCTTCAAAATGTCATTTTGCTGTCAGACTGTTCTAAACACAGGAAACATGCGCCCCTTTACAGGCATACTATAGACACCCCCCAGGTACGAAATTTAAAGGGATATTACACTTTTATTGTTTGACTTTAAGCATTATTAAAATCACTGCTCCTGAAAAAACGGCCGTTTTTAAAACTTTTTTTTGCATTGATCCATGTCCCCTGGGGCAGGACCCAGGTCCCCAAACACTTTTTATGACAATAACTTGCATATAAGCCTTGAAAATTAGCACTTTTGATTATTCATGTTCGTGTCCCATAGACTTTAACGGTGTTCGCATGTTCGAACGAACTTTTTTCCTGTTCGCATGTTCTGGTGCGAACCGAACAGGGGGGTGTTCGGCTCATCCCTAGTGATGGGCTTTTATTCAAAATATATTGCTTTTACTTTCACCTCCTTTCTGCAGTAATATGCAGGGCAACCCTGAGGTCTGTGAGGTATGCAGCTATTTGGCAAGCCGTAGAAGGCTGTAAATCCAAGTTGTTGTTTTTTGTCATTAAGCTCTCTGGACGCATATCATTTCATAGGGCAAGAGATACAATTAGTGCTTTAGCAGTATACGAACTGGTGATTTATTGGCACAATCACGTCTTTTGCCAAAGCTTTTAGTTGAGGTATGTGGGTGTCTTTTTGTGATCTGTTTAAAAAGTGCTATTTTGCTTCTGACAGATAGTACAGCTACCTCTGTACCTCCAGCTCACTGCTGATATCACTGCTTCACATCCTTTAGACGTCAGCACTGTTGCCATGTTTCTGCCCCACTCAGACATTCACAAAAAGCTTCCTGCAGCATTCATTTCAAAAGCAATGTTCACTCTGTTAAAATGTGCAGCTTTCACTAAATAAGAACCTGGTGAACGTGCCATGAAGGTCCTTATTCAGGCACTTCTGTCCTTGACTCCCAACTCTGCTTCTGCTTTGTAACCCTGTTGTATGGGCTTTAAATTAAGACTACAAGTAGCCTTTTTAAAACATATTAAGCAGTCATGGTAAACTGTTGCCATCAGGAAATCCTACTTGGGAAATGCCAGGCAGCCTTTGTTATTATAATTGTAGCGATAACTCCTGAAGGGGTCCCTTATATATTCAGAGGCTGCCAACCCTGGTCACAGTCTAAGAAGCACACCAACAAATCCAGGCTTAGTCTAGAGTTCTTTGTAGAGTTTTTATAGCAGATCTTGAACAACATTGTCACCAGAACTAGTGTAGCCGTTGGAAGGCATTCCTACTATTCCTGCTCACAGGACAACCCAAAATTGGAGAATTTCTTATATTTATCATTGTCACCTAAAGTAAGACTAATATAGAGGGTGTTCTAATCCATTTCTACGCTATCCAAAATTTAAAAAAAGTTTTGTCTTTAGTTATACCTTAAGAAGTACTTCTCTGCCTTTTGGCCAAGATCAAGTGTAGTATTTCATCTTATCGGTGTCAAGTAAGGGTGCTCCACTGTCATTCTTGCCTTTTGGTAGGAATGTCTCGCTGTGGTGGAGGTCCCAAGGAGCCTTCCCAATAGGCGAAGAATCTGAATGAGCATGCACCACATAAGGTGTGGGTCGGTAGTACTCCCTTGGCGTGGAGGGTTCCGTGGGACCTAGTGCCTCATGATTTGAGTGGTGCTACCTGGTCTGGCCACGGGCTGGGATGGCAGATGTATAAAAAAGACAAAAGCGCACCAGCCTAGTGCATTAACTTTTAAAACATTTATTTGATAAAAAATAGTAAAGGAAATAACTCACAGGCGATTGGTGGAGGAGGCACAACATAAAATCGCACCGGTATACAGTCTGCACTGCATAGCTCTGAGGAAGAGGGGACATTCCCCTCGAAACGCGTTAGCGGATTGCAGCGTCTGTGCGTTCCTCCACGACCCCTGGAAGGTCCCGCTCATTCCAAATCGCAGACTGTATACCGGTGCGATTTTATGTTTTGCCTCCTCCACCAATCGCCTGTGAGTTATTTCCTTTACTATTTTTTATCAAATAAATGTTTTAAAAGTTAATGCACTAGGCTGGTGCACTTTTGTCTTTTTTATATTTCGGTTTTCACTAGGATCCCCATCCTTGAAGGCAGCAAGGCCAGTGTTCAGCCTACTACATATGGTGATCCACCTGTGCGCAGGAGTTGCTTTTTTTCTCTTCTGCTACTGGGATGGCAGATGTCCCTGCGCTGTCAGTGTCCCCTGGGAGTTTGTAGCTGCAGGGGTGTTTTTAGTATCACTTGGGTTGGGAAACATACAGTGAGAATGAACACAAGGCCACATCACCTGTTTCTTTTTTGCACATCGCCTCTTGGGGTAGGCCTTTTGACTAAGTTATTTTTACCAGGCTGTAGGGCCTACCCACTACACCAGCACTGGTACCTATTTATTTAATTTTTTTGGCCATGAGTTTGTCACTTTGCATTTTTGTCTATGCTTCTTTTCACTTGGATGGAGGTTGTGGGTCCTCCCCCCCTGAAGTCTGGGGGAGGATTTGTGGTCATTAGGGTTCCTTCCACCCCTGAACCAGGGGGGTTTAGGAAAAAATCTAATCAGACCTAGAAAGTAAATTGTAGCTCAGCTGGTTACAGCAATGCCATACACTAAATGTATCCAGCCCAGGGCAGGATAACCATGGCCCTGTGTTTTTAACACACATTATGCAGGCATGGTCCACTGCTATCAGTGTAAAAAAGTTCACCCTGAGAAATACATAGCAGCAATCAGTGGAGTACAATCATGAAGACAAGTTTTGACTACAGGAAATCAGCAAGCCTGTGATTCAACAAAAGTTGAAAAAAGGTAAAAACAAGTATTTTGTTGAAAATAACAAAGGCATTTAGCAAACCAGTTTTTATTTTGTTAGGGTTTAAATCTACATTAATACCATTTTTAATAAAAATTTGCTAAGAGTTAAAGCAGCTTTAATAGATTGCTAACACCCTTTAACATAATGACGCAAAGCAGATCCTGCTGTTTGCACTAATTGTGGTTAGTGGGATTCTCTATGTAATAACCAGATCCATTATCTTAATGGTGTGGCTAGCAACAGTTAATCTGTCAGTTTGTATTTAGTGAATATGGTGGCTCATACCTGCCATATTCTCTAAGTTAATTCTGGCTTCAAAAGATGACTCACAGAGTGACTCCTTTCTGACTTGAATTTGCAAGATTTTATTAAACTCCAAAGTGTCTTGTGCATTTGGTACTGTGCACACAATATTAGAGCTTGAACCAAAGCACACAGCAATTACTAAGGCCTTTTTCAAAGTTTGCATAGATTTCTATAAAAAAGCCTGAGCGAAAGGGTGCAGAAGCCTTTAGAGCTTTCAGACTGTCCATGGAAGCTTATTGTAAGTGTATGTACAGACTGCTGGTTTGAACCTTTTCTAACATTACTTTATGAATAGGGACAAATTTGCATGTTTGAATAAGAGCATTTAGTTGCCAAACTTGATTCAATTTGACATGCAGTGTGCACCTTTACTAAGTGGGTGAACTACATTAGAATGTCCATTATTAGACTTGATGCTGTTTTTTTTTTATAGTTTAATGTTCCTTTTGATAATATTAGAGCCACTAAAACCTATACAACCTTCCATCTCTTTGGAACATGTACAATAGATGCCAATTATAACTGAATAAAATCAAATGTTTCAATGCTCTAGCCTTATATAATTTCATGAAGGAATGTCTACTAAAATTAGTGCAATTATTATATTGCGAAAAGGCATTATATATTATAGTGATTGATGGTCAGCACAAAATATCTGAAACCATAGTGAATTTAATTATATTCTGGTTATTATACTATACAAACTATAACTGATGGCTAAAGAAATCTGAAATGTTGTGTTTATTAAAAATATAGAAGTAGAACTTTAACTAACTTGCCTGGAATATTGTATGCTCCTTTATAGGCAGTTTATGAATGCTATCCGGATGAACTGATACATAGCGCAGTGATAATAAACCCGCAAGTTCCTATGTTTGCTTCCTGTACTAAAAGAGAGGTCACTGGAAGTCTAATTACAACTTGTGGTTATGTCCACCGGAACGTTATATAGCTCTGCTTTTCTGCCGGGGTGCCATTAAGCATGAATAAATAGTTGGATGTACCTTGGATGTGGTGTACAGGATGTGAACTGAATTTTAATGACATTTGCAACATTAAAATTATGCAAAAAAAAAAGAAAAGAGGACTGGTCACTTTGGATAATATTTTACTGATTAATTGAGCTGGTGCTGGGAATGTAGGAACATATGAGCTTTTTAAAAGTTTTTTTTTATTATTTACATTCTTTACATATTTTCATACATGCATGTGAATATAATAAGCTTAAAAAAATAATCTTAGGAATATAGGCTGGATTGGGGGAAAAGAGGGTTTTCTTGCATCCACCAGCATGTTAAGACATTAGTGCACTTATTAGGTGACCTGGTTATAGAACAATCCTGAGAAAGTAAATATAACCTTTGTTACATTCAAATACTAAAATAAGCTTTTAGCTTTTGTTTTCTGACCACACTGAATATAGTAGTAGTTTGTGTCCCTTCTTCTTTCCATAGGACTTACTGGATGACTGTGGTCCGGTAGGGATCCTACAGGCTGATACATTCCCAGGGCTGGCAGGGAACCCGAGCAATCAACACTTAGGACAATTCTTATAGTTTGGGGAGAAAGCGGGCATATAGTAGTCACTTGACCACCAATTAAAGGAAGCCAAAAACGATTGCCTGCAAGGCAATGCCAGCATACTATTGGTATGCAAGAAAAAGGGTATTTACTCAAGAGATAAAACTATAATTCTACCACTTTACAAAACTCTAGTTCAGCCACATTTTGAGCATGCCATCCAGTTCTGGTCACCAGTCCTCACAACGCATGTGCTGAAACCGTAGAGAGTCATGAGAACGGCAAAAAAGCTAATAAGGGGGCTGAAGGACCTCAGTTACGAATAAAAATATTTAAAAAAACACACGCACGTGCATTAAACTGGATCGCCTGGTGTTTTTACTCAACCTTACGAAATATGTTATCTTATATTAAGGGGATCTGCTAGAGGTGAACATATACTGATGCTGCGTACACACGATCAAAATTTCCGCCGGAAAAAACTTGGATGGTTTTTCCGACGGAATTCCGCTCAAGCTTACCTTGCATACACACGGTCACACAAAAGTTCTCTGAACTTTCGACCATTAAGAACGCGGTGACATACAACACTACGACGAGCCGAGAAAATGAAATTCAATGCTTCCAAGCATGCGTCAAATTGTTTCCAAGCATGCGTGATTTTTTTGCTCGTCCGAATTGCATACAGAGTAACGCATTTTCAGATAGGAACTTTTCCCAACCAAATAGAGAACATGCTCATAATCTTTTGCTGGCTGGAATTCCACCAGCAAAAGACCGATAGAGCATACACACGGTGGCATTTTCCGACAAAAAGCTCTCATCGGAGTTTTGCTGGCGACATTTCCGATCATGTGTACGCGGCATGAGAGTGATAGTGCAGATTAACACATTAAAGGTCTGCTTCGTACTTAGTAGTGCTGCATAGTGATTGCAGGTAGACTGACTGAACACTCTGTAGGGAGTTTATCCTGCTATTTCAGTAGTTGTACAGTAAATGTTGGATTCAACTTGATATATATAAGGAGAGCTGCGAGAAGGAGAATATACAAATCTTTACATTAAACTGTTGTCTTTTTTTTTAAACAATAGATTTTTATTGGTATTTTTTTCCAGAATATACATATTACAATCATATTGTACATTTCTCATTTGTACATATTATTCGACATTAAGGATCTAGTAAAAAGGATAAACTGGTAGGGTTACTAAGAAATATCCTCTTGTAAGCTTTATGTAATGGTCAAGCCTGTCACCCCTTGTGGGTTCACACTGTGAGCAGACTTTCTGCTGAAGTTTTCAAAGGTAGCCCTGAGAGGACCT
The DNA here is from genome assembly GCF_042186555.1 of Aquarana catesbeiana. Taxonomy (NCBI): domain Eukaryota; kingdom Metazoa; phylum Chordata; class Amphibia; order Anura; family Ranidae; genus Aquarana; species Aquarana catesbeiana. The sequence goes on from NC_133328.1 coordinate 477,984,512, forward strand.
TACTGAGGGTCCACTCAAACATACTGTCATGTAAGTTCCCTTTAGGCTATGTCATTAAATTGTTGTTGTTTAGTCATGTGAGTCTTTGTGACCTCATGGACCATAGTGTGCCAGGCTTTTCTGTCCTCCACTGCCTCCCGGAGCTTGCTTTACTTCACATTCATTGTTTCAATGATGCTATCTATCCATCTTGTTTTCTGTAATCCTCTTCTCCTTTTCCTGCCATGTTTTCCAGCATCATTACATGAAATAGTCTCATGAAATCAGGGAACAGCAGATAAAAAGAAATACTTCACATGAAGTGAAAACCTTACAACTCACTATATTCAATGAAAACATGTTTTAGTTGATGATGGTTTAAACATTTTTCCTTCATTATGACATGATAAGGACGTTTTTAGCAATATCTGATGTATGAAACTATCAGGTATATTACTTGTACAGGTTATCCTATGCCCAATATTTAGTGATGGTGGTAGAGGAATACTTGGCAAGTCAGATAAGGTATATGAGTTGTGCTGTCATGAGTGCAGGTGGAAAAAAGTTAACCCTATGTAAGTTTGGACACCATCCAGCATAGTTTACATGTTGTTTAGACTGCTGGCTCTGATGGAGCAACAAAGCCATGGGGGAGCATGGGGAAGGTGAGTATAAGTTGATGGTGGGTGTTCTTACAAGAAACTGTCACTTTGGCCTGAACTGGCCAATTGCAATGCATGAATCTATCTATTGGTGATAGAGGGGGTGGCTGGAGAGAGGGGGTGGCACCCATACACCCTTATGGACGCACCGCCACTGCCAGTGAGGATACTTCTTGCCTGTCACATACTTAGTGGAGAGGCTTGAAGCGATAAAGATGACCTCTCTTACACCTCTGACTTAGGGCCCATAGTAAAACGAACAGATGGCGCAAGGGCACGGAGTGGGCACAAGTTCCTTTGCAGTTTTTTCCAGCAGCTGATATGGGTGGGAAGGCATATCTGAGCTTATCAGCACTGAGCAGCTTGCCAACAGTAGATGGACAGGAGACTAGACAGACTGCAGCAGCAGGTGACAATCACAGGAACAGTGGACAGGTGGTAGGCTGTTGCATTAGCTGTGACATGAAGCAGGTGTGCACACACAAAATTTTGATTTAGAGACTGCAGGCTGGAGATGACCGTAGCACAGAAATTCAGGCAAGAGGTGAAGTCAGGCAAGCTGGGTCAGTACCTAGTGTCCAAAACAAATACAATACCAAAGGCAGAAGCATATGTACGTGCATGTATGCCGAGCATACACATGCGTATGCCCAGCTATGCACTGTGCCTGCACACAGACATTTGTCCCAGTGCACCCCCCTGCTTACTGGTAGGACCTTCCTGATATTGCCATCAGCTTAGCAGAGAAACACAATAATATTTGGACAGAGTTTCCTAACCTCTCCAACTATTTTTTCTCTTAATAGTTGACAGCCAGAAGTGCCTGCGGGTGTAGTGATCGGGTATATTAATATATACTGGGTGATATGATGTAGAGTGGGTATGATAATTAATATTTAGGTATTATTATAATGATGATGTAAGTACTCTTCCGCAGCAACCCAATTCTTCCAGAGAGATGCATTTATTGACTTCCAACACAGAACAAAGTCCAAAGTCCACAGATGACAAAAAAATTTGACAGAGTAGATATAATTCAGAGACCCATATTCCTAGGCCTGTGTGTTCCCAGCCATACACAGACAAGCCTCACCTAAAACTATAGACTGAATGCCATGTTATATTCATCAGGCATTGAATGGCTGAGCAATTTGATTGGCCGTTTCAATTTAGGACTTTGATAAGCTTTAGTCTATCAAACAGACAACAACCCCCAGCTGTGAACAGCCGTGAACCACCCCAATTTGCACTCCCGCATATCAACATCAACAAGTCCCCTTTAGATATATGTAATTAGATTAGATTAACAGATACCACCTGAATACCCTTTGAGATGTTCAAATAGACTTGCATAAGATTAACACATCAAAGAGTCTTCAGCTGTTAAAATTCAGTTGGACAAATCAACCATTGTCATTCTGGCCTGGTCAACATTGACTGCATGTGTACATACACACAACAATGTCCCACATAAATCGGTGAACATATTACAACATATACCCCCACTTGGGTCGGTTCTAACTACTACTGGATGCTTTACAATGGCTCATATAAAATATGAAGTTGAAACTGGTTACATCTCTCTTCACCAGCCTCTAAAATATCCCCATGAAACAGTTATTAGATAATATAACTTTTAGACCATGACTAGAAAAGGATTTGGTAAACATCAGTGGCCCATATAGCTATTAGGCCTTATTATATCACATCAAGATCTTGAATATTGCGCAAAGACGAGCTGATGTCACAGTCCATCCTTTGGTCTGACTTCATCACATCTCTCACCATCTCACTGAAAGTAAACTTGGTATGCTCTGGGAACTCCAATCCACATAAGTCCAGGATTTTTTTCATCTCCAGGCTCAAGCTTTCCATTTTTAAAGATGCTTTTACGCAAACACTCTACTTTCATCTTTATAGTAAGAAGAACTATCAATGTACCAGCACTCACTTTCAAGGTCAAAAGGTTTGGATATGGCAGTAAAAACAGTGCTTCTAACTATTTTCTTGCACCTGACATTCATGAGTCCATCTTTGTTGATTGCCAGTCACAATTTGCTTTTGTAATTTGCTGTAGGCTGACCCCTCATTGCCTTCAATAGAGCAGTTACTTGGATCATTCAGTCCATAATTACACTTGAATGGTATACCAACATATACATATACCCCCACACGATGGTTCAGATAGAATCAGCTTGACATCAGTGTTTATCAGATCTTCTATCCAGACAAAGCGGCAGTGGAAATTCTTGCCAGTATCTTCACCATGAAAGGTAGAAAGGTCTTTTTCATCCATATCTGTCATAGCCTTTAGCATATTATAAACAACTGAGTCAACAAAGTTTCAAATCATGACTAGAGTGATGAATTTCACTCACCCCTCTTATAAATGTAGGAAAAACCCCCAACATACTAAAATTTATGCTATGCCAAGCCATTGTGCAGCATCTCACCTTAGATGTCAAATATATTGATCAATACGCATTATGTAATATGTACAGATGTTATGAAAATTATTTTAGGTTAAAATGCTTCTCTTTGGTTTTAAGATAAAGTTCAAGAAATAAAACATAAAGAAAATAAAAAAAAATGAAAAGCAAAATATATCAGGAAAAGGGAGAAAAATTAAAAATTAGGGCGTTGAAGAAAAAATTAAAAAAAGGTCCATTGCTTGATGAATTTCGAGAGAGTCCATGAATGCTTTATAATTCCATGTATAGTGATATATTGTCTATTCAGCATTTCTCCCATAATTCTCCCCCACTAGCCAGCAATTTCAGACTGTGCTTCTGCTATTCACATGCAAGCATCTTCAGACGTCCCTGAAAGACAAAACTCTCCAACAAAACTAATTAGCAAGGTCCTTAAACATTGTTTGAAGTTAAAACAAAACACTATTTACACGTTTACAGTTTGGAGCTAATTCACCCCCACTGCTAGAGAAGTGTCATCTGCATTCAAAAACAGATCTGGAGAATGTACAGCTTCTGCATTTATGACACCCTGTACCTCCTTCAACTGCTCTAATAATTTATCACGTTCCCCTCTCATCTTGTCATAAACATACTCATATGTATCAAGCCCCCACGCTCAAATGCAAGATTATTACCGACCAATAATTCCATAATAGTTGCTATCCTGTGTGACAATTCATAGGGAGATTCATTTTGCATTTGTTGGATCCTCCCATGAATAGTAACATCAGAACGTACACCATACAAAACACATAATAATTCCAGTAATATGTCCCTTGTCCTCAGAGGCTGAATACAGATTTGTTTAATTCTCATCCAAAGACCACTTCCTAAAGAATGTTGCAAAACTCTTTCTAAGTCAGATGGGTTGAGATTGTATATATCTCTGACCTGCTGCACGTCACAAAACCATTTTAAAAATCTGTTTAAATCATGGTATGGAACCATTCCTATTTCTTTAAGAATTGCATCTAATAATTTTGGTTTCAAAGGCTTAATTACAAGCAGAACTTCACCTGTATTATTATTATTGTTATAAACTGTGGTAGTCACAGTGGGGGCAGCTGGTAATGAATTATCAGATTTAATATGAGGTTCTGTTTGCTGCAGATAGCTGAATCCAAGATTTGATGCATATCTGCATTCCTGAGATCTCTCTAATTCCATAATTCTTAATTTTAATCTCTCATTTTCCTCTGATAATTCATCACAACGTTTAGATTTCTCAATTAAGGCTTCACCAATGGTAACTACATGCAATTTTAAATTTACTGTCTCGGTGTCTGATTGGTTTTGTAACCTCTCACAAACATTGTTGCTATTATCAACTGCCTTCTGTAACTGTGCATTTTCCTAAACCTTACCATTCAAAGAACTTTCCATTGTTAAACAGCAAGATAACAAGCCCTGTACAATGCAACCTTTTCTTTTACTTTCTGAAATTTTGCTATCAAAAACATTTTTCTCTAAAAATTCCTTCATCATCGTCCATGTCTGCTTACATTTTTCTGGAATTTCATAAGGACCACCATGGCGCTTAATACATTTTAATACCCATCTGTTAACTTTATCAGAACTGACACTGGCTTCACACTGAGTAAGCATTTTGACTATATTACTAATAATTAAAAAAAAAAGGAAATATTTTACTCACCGCATTAGTTACTCCTTCAGCTTCCAGTTCAGGTCTTCTGGTACACGACACAGTCCTTTTTTTTTTTGTTGTTTCCAGTCTCCAGAGAATAATTCTGGGGTTCCCAACTTGTTTAAATTTGTAGACCAGACTCTTTTATGTCACAACCAGACATCCGAGTCATGGCACCAATGTAGTGATCGGGTATATTAATATATACTGGGTGATATGATGTAGAGTGGGTATGATAATTAATATTTAGGTATTATGATGATGTAAGTACTCTTCCGCAGCAACCCAATTCTTCCAGAGAGATGCACTTTATTGATTTCCAACACAGAACAAAGTCCAAAGTCCACAGATGACAAAAAAATCTGACAGAGTAGATATAATTCAGAGACCCATATTCCTAGGCCTGTGTGTTCCCAGCCATACACAGACAAGCCTCACCTAAAACTATAGACTGAATGCCGTGTTATATTCACCAGGCATTGAATGGCTGAGCAATTTGATTGGCCGTTTCAATTTATGACTTTGATAAGCTTTAGTCTATCAAACAGACAACAACCCCCAGCCGTGAACAGCCGTGAACCACCCCAATTTGCACTCCCGCATATCAACATCAACAAGTCCCCTTTAGATATATGTAATTAGATTAGATTAACAGATACCACCTGAATACCCTTTGAGATGTTCAAATAGACTTGCATAAGATTAACACATCAAAGAGTCTTCAGCTGTTAAAATTCAGTTGGACAAATCAACCATTGTCATTCTGGCCTGGTCAACATTGACTGCATGTGTACATACACACAACAATGTCCCACATAAATCGGTGAACATATTACAACATATACAACAGCGGGTACCACTAATATGAGCTCTTTAGAAATGTCATCTCACATCCATGGATATCATTAGACTCTGGCATCAGAATGCCAGAGAAGTAACATGTAAAGACCAGATAGGCCGGAAAGTTAATCATAAAGCAAATACAAAAATACACAAAAATACAGTTTTATTCATAAGAGTTATAACTACAAGAAAAGGCCAAAACCTATTTTCACTTGTTAGTTGAAATCTCAGCATGTCAACGGAGGGGGGCATGTGATTACTCAGTGAGCCTACAGAATTGTGTATGAGCTTCACCTTGTAGTAAGTACACACAAGAAACATCAGACATATAGAAAATGGGTTACATTGTTTATGTGAAGCTTTAGCTTTGTTTATAAAAATATTCCTTCAAGGGATGCTTCGCGGATTGAAATAATTTAACTACGACTGCTATTTCCTACCAGTTTTTATTCTGTATATTATATACACACTATTCCAATAATTTGCTAAAATACATTTGTCTTAGCTTTGTCTGTTTTTCTCACCAATGACTCATCTACGTAGCACAAATGGAAGAGACATCCCTTATGATATTAAATGGTGCTTGTTAAAGTGGACCTAGTATCACATATGTATATATTTTATGCTAAATGTATGCCACCATCTTTATTCAGGCATTATCCAGGGTCAGCATCTACTCCTTGGATGGAAATGCTGGCTCAGAAAAGGCATAGTCATGTAAATCCTTATATCTGTGCAATTCTTCTGGTTTATCAAAGTCATATTTACATTGTATGTTTTTAGAGATTTGCAGTTAAATGCGCTTATTATATTTCTTTTTGTAGGTTCAGCTGAAAGTTCTGATCCAGAATATACAACTCTTTTACCTTTTGGAGGTTAAAAATAGCAAATGACTTTTCATTTTAGCACCCTTCACTTTTTATTGTTTTACTGTCTCTGGAAATGTCACAATTTTATAGACATTGTGTTTGGGCTAGCAGGTATTGAATCTAGTTTTCTGACTCTACTTCTCTAGGTGGAATTTAATTTTGTGTATAATGTAACTTTCAAAATTAAGTATATATTGAAAGAAATATTGCTCATAAAATATTTAGCCATTAAATGTAATTTGGTAAAAACATATTGAATAAAAGAGTATTGAAAAGTCATATTTGTTATTTCATTTTTGTTTAACGGTGAGAGGGAAGTTTTTTTCTTTGTAGCAAATAATTGTGTTTATTGATGTTATTTAATAACCGAACAGACAAGAGTACATACAAATCTGTTAGGAATACGAAATATCAAATCCCATTTAATATTTCTGCAGTATAGGTTGTTTCACTTTTTGCAACCATTCTACCCCATATTTTCTTACTATTTTTTTTTTATTTTACTTGAACTAGTTTTGTTTTAATATTTTTATAGAATTTTTTTAAAGCTTGCTTTGTTCTCATTTGATCAGGTTTCATTGTAAAGCTGGGCTCTGGGCAATCAGTGAAATACTTATAAATCCATAAATTAGAACTATTTCACCTTACTAGTTCCTTTTACATGTTTATGGGAATACTCTCTTAAATCCCTTTAAAAACATATCTGCCATTAGAAGCCAAAGAAAAATTGTGTTTACGCTAAATGGGTACTTGATGCCTATATCTGAGCAGACAACATATAATTTAAAGAATTACGATTACGATTTACATGCCTGTTTGATCTGCATAAAATGTGAGTTTGTTTTTTATTGTTATTTTTAATAAATCCAAGTTAATACGTTATTACACTATGTGAGTGTTTTCATTCCTCACATGGTACACGAATCTTTCGCTTGGCTTGGTGGTGCGATTATTATTGAGGAAATCGTGCTGATTGCTTCCCCCCCTTCCCTCCGTTGATGTGGTGATGACATCTAACCAGACAATACATCTAGACCAGTTGGTCACCAAGCCTTCTTGACCTGTTTTAGCATACGCTATTTCGGGCCACTACTTCTGGTAAGCCTCCATATCTTCTGGTGATGGTCCTGGCACCGTTTTCAAATTTCTGTGCACCTCTGGTCGTTTATGGTCCATTCATCTACCAGGCTACCGGGTCTAATTGATCTTCCTGCATATACAGGAAATACACCTGCATACCATTTATACACTGCTATCACGGACTTTTTCTTTTTGGTGTTATGGACTCTATATTTGATTTTGCCTTTGATGTTTAATTCATCTAAACACACATATGTATTATTCTTTCACTAGTCACTGTCATAAGTGCTCACATGAGATGTTTATGATTTGAATAATTTATGTTTAGCTTTTTCATACTATATTCACATAATAGCGCCACACTGTGCATTTTTTAACATATAATTTAAACCTGAACTCCAGGTAGATAAAAAAATGCAACTCGGTATTCATGAACACATCTTAAATGTATTTCTTTTAAATGCAAGCAGGGTTTTGAATTTGATTTGGTATCAACCTTTTGGTACAGTAGAGCTTAGATTGGGGGAGGTAGAAGCAGCACAAGGAGTCATTCATTCATTTGTGCTGCAGTGCAAGAAGCATGCTGACAGGAGGCGATAGCAGAGAGATGAGATCATCAATCTTAAGATTCTCTGTTCACTGTCCAGTCACAGAGCTGTGTAAATCTCACATACAAATCATTTGACAGGTAAAACAGCTCCCATATACAGTATGTGTTTCATCTGTGTATTTGGCCATTTGCCTGGAGTTCAGCATTAGCTTTAGTTACACCAATTATGTGTTATGGCTGTTTAACTTCTGATACCTTTATCTAAGTAAGTAAGAGTATTAATTAGAATTAAAGTGGTTCTAAAAGCATTAAGGTACAAAACCTTCTGTGTGCAGCTCCCCCCCCTTCCCCCTGTGCGCCCTTATACTTAAGCCTTATGCCGATCACAAGAATGCCATCGCTGCTCCCTTTCTATCTCCTCACTGGCTCAGATGCAGCAGTGGGAGTCATTGGTCACTGCTGTTGTCAATTACAGCCAGTGAGGAGGGAGTAGGGGCAAGGCCTAGCTGCACTCCATGTGTCAATGGACACACAAAGCAAGGCTTGGGAGTGAGCCCGCATGAGTGCCCCCCATAGCAAGCAGCTTGCTATGAGGGCACTCAGCAGAGGGGAGGAGCCAGGAGCGCTGTTGGTGCACTCGAGATTAAAAGGATTGGAGCTGTTCTGTGCAAAACCATTGCACAGTGTAGGTAGTTATGACATGTTTGTTACTTTTAACAAAAAACTCCCTTTACAATCACTTTAATGAGCAAAGCTGCAGAAGTCTCCAGCATGCACAAAAGACAAATTGGTTCTGCAAGGTCAAGCAGAGTGAAGTATGTCTTCCCTTTGCATTTTACATGCATGAGAAGAAGAGCTTTTTTTAACTGATATTCTTCATGAAACAGTTATTCAAACTTAACACTACTTTGTAGTTTATATTTTATGCAACCTGAGTATTAATGGAGGTATAAGGACTCTTGAAGTTGAAATGTGAAGGGCAGGAGGAGAGGAAGGAAGGAGGGGGAGGTGGGGGGGACTGGGCAGGGGGGAGAAGATTCAAAAGGATATCAAGAATTTTCTCCAACAGCGCATCCCAACCATACCCATGCAATATCGCCTTCCGTACCAATCTGGTCATGTGCTGCTGTCCGAGTCCTAATTCAGGGGCAGTCTACGCTCACGTACCCACGTTGCCCAGTTTGTCAAACTTTTTGGGGCAATTACTTCCATGTATGTCAGTTTATATAGTGGCAGCACCAGATCTATCAGGGTCTGCCAATGTTGTACCTTGGGTGAGGTAGACTTGTTTCATTGCAACGTGATCGCTTTCCTCGCGTAGAAGGCCGCATAAAATACAAAGAGTTTTTTGGATTGTGGGGCTTCCAGTGTGTCGCAGACACCTAGTAACAGCAGCAATGGATCACAGGGGACTCTCAATTTGCCTACAGAGTTTATCACCCTCACAACGCCCATCCAGAAGGGTTTAATCTGCGGGTACGACCACACTATATGGAAGAGGGATCCAACCTCAGTATTGCATCTGTGGCATGTTGAAAGAGGTGCAACTTTAAGAGACACAGGAGCCGATACATGTGGCCGGCGGCCACGATGTTTGCCTGCCACTCGCGATCGCTCCACAGAGAGCCAGAATGGGGATCTGTGTATGTAAACAAACAGATCATTGTTCTGAGAGGGGAGTAGAGAGAGATCTGCTGTTCCTAGTGATTAGGAACAGCGATCTCTCTCCTCCTCCAGTCACTACACTCCCCCAACAATTAGAAACACCTCCCTAGGACACACTTAAACCCTTGATCGCCCCTAGTTTTAACCCCTTTCCTGCCAGTGACATACAGTAATCAGTGACTATTTTTAGCACTGTATAAATGTCACCGGTCCCAAAAAAGTGTCAAAAGTGTCCAATCTGTCTGCCACAATGTTGCAGTCCCGCTAAAAATCACCGCCATTACTAGTAAAAATGCCACAAATATATCCTCTATTTTGTAGACGCTATAACTTTTGCACAAACCAATCAATTAATGCTTATTGCAATTTTTTTTTCACCTATAATATGTAGGTATTGGCCTAAACTGATGAAGAAATTTGATTTTAGCGCAAAAAATAAAAACCGCAGAGGTAATCAAATACCACCAAAAGAAAGTTCTATTTGTGGGGAAAAAAGGACATCGATTTTGTTTGGGTACAACGTCGCATGAGCGCACAATTGTCAGTTAAAGCGACGCAATGCTGTATCGTAAAAATTGGCATGGTCATTAAAGGGGCTAATCCTTCGGGGGCTAAAGTGGCTAAAGGGGACACTGGCTAGTGTCTTGAAGAGACAAAGTTCACTGACTTCCTTCTGCTACAAAGGGACTTGGACCATACAGCAGCTGTACGGAGTGAACTACTGATAATCTGAAACACAGTTCTATTGAGAGGGTTGTCTTCACCTGTGAATAGTTATTTGGAGTATCCTACTAAATCCCTTCTCCTATCCAAGTTCTCCAAATAAAATACAAAAAAAAAATCCCCTAGACTGGTCTTTGGAAATAATGAGCGGAAGAGTGTGTGCACCTGGCTGTGCGAAAATACCCTGTAACTGGCTGTTTATTAATCAGTGGGAGACCCAGGCAAAGAAATATTCAAGCAGTTTCTCTGGGGGTAGGGCTACGCACGTGTGGAATTAGTTCTAGATTTATTATAGGGCAGCTCAGTATTAGCATATTGCAGAGTTCTTCATCAAAATGTGTTTTTTTATGACATAGGGCACCTGTTTGTAGAAAGCATGTCAAATATGTATAGTGTTATTAAGTAGTACAAATGCCCACATACAGAATTACACAAACAATGGTCATTAATATATTACACAAGAAGACCAGTCAAACCTGGCTGTTAACAATTTGTGTAAATATCCATTGTACTTGGTGAAGCAAAGGCCTAAGAAGACGAATAACTTCACATGGCCCATATCTCCGTCTTTTAATTTTTTGCTAAATTAAGGTGAGATATGGGAAATCCGGGTCTAGGAACCTTTGATTGTACAATATGAGGGTTTCAGTGCTGCGTACATGATAAGACTTCAGGCACACCTACTGTTAAAACCTACACTTGCATAAATTAATATGTCAGCATTATTAATTTACTGATTTTTTTTATTATTATTTCTTGGTATGAATAAAAATACTGCTCTATGCTCCATCATGTCAAGTAGCCAGCTACCAGACATGTTATGAGTGTTTGACATCTTTAGAGACTGATTGTCTTCAACCAGGCAGACCATATAAAATGTATAACTATAGCATTACAAACTAAACATTATTAAATACTGGTAGGATTATATACATTTAGCTGACCTTTTCACATTATAAAGCTACAAGTCCTATGACAAGTGAAAAGGTAATTGGTATTTTATTGACCATCAAAAGGTGTTGCCAGTTAAACAACATTACTGGTAAAATGTATATAAACCCAAGAACAATAATTTAATAGAGTAATAGATTGCAGCTTACAATTCCTTAGTTGGGGTGGCTGCATTAGATATCTTTTATTCTGTCTACGTACTGTACAGTTCTGTAAGTACAGAAACATATTTGTTGATCCTCTGAAAAATCTTCTGTCCTAGTAACTTCTCGTAGACAAAACTGAAACTCAAATAATGTTATCAGCTTTCTCAGCTATCTTCTGTGCAATACAACGCCAGGTCCTCTATGTAATGGAGAGGGGGAGGCGTTTGAAGTCCAGGATCAGGAGAAAAGCCTAGGGTGAAAATGCTACTCCTCCATAAATAAAGTGCAGTGAGTAAACGTTGTCACCCTAGGACAGGAAGTGAGTTACTGGCAGAATCACCTGGTGAAAATATATGAAACAAACCTGAAGAAAAGAAGGTAATGCAGCCACTATCTGAAGACTGGTAAGCTGCAATATATCAGATGTTTAGATATGCTTTTAAGAACATGCCTTTTGTCCTTCCCCAGTGTAGCCCAACAAATGGGTCTCTATGTTTAACAATGGAGCAATTTGTACAGTGCAACTTATGGTATAGAAAAGTGTACACTCAGTAATAAAGCCTTGTTTTTTCTGGTCACAACATAAAGACTCTGACACAGCTCTTGGCAGGGAAGCTAAATAACAAGAAAAAGGGCAATCAGTTTTAATAAAACTTTTTTCCAGAAGAGCAATATATCTCTTCCAGTGGAAATTAAGACTGACAACCCCTTCTATTTTCACTTATTTTATTACATTTTCTCCTACTTTAGATTTTATTTCTTTATATTTAAAAATCTTTATAATGTTTTTTTGTGAAGTTTTTTTTATTGCAACATTAACAAATATTTACTGAGTCCACAACCAGCAGTTCATAAGCCACATGTAGTTCTCTGCTACCTTTGAAATTGCTCAAAGCAATCTCAGCGGGTGCTTAGTACCTTTCTGCTGGAAAACTTGTCATATTATATACTTTCAGTGTATCAAAGTCAAGTAAAAATTGCCAAGTAGATATCGTAGTATAAAATGCTTAAAATTATGGCTAACAAAGGCATTTAAATTATTGCAGTAAATTTGTGTTGCAAACCAGTGTGAGAGGCCTAAAACTTGAGCCTCCTGATTGTGTACATGGTAACGTATTCCACAGTCCTTGTTCCCAAAAATATGCTTCAATTACCATGCCACGTGTAGAGATGTGGGAACTTGGTGCTGAAAATTTTCACGATCAATTTCTCCAAACATGTGTTAGCAGTATTAGTATTGTGGTAATGCTTTCTCGTGTGGGTTAGCGCCCCTTATGACTAGAGGCCACACCCGAAGGATAACGTCTTTTTACTTGACAGTGACACCTGTCCTGACACTGACTACAGAGACATTTTGAGAGATACTGCTTTGAGCACGGATTCTCTCTACCAGCTTATGTACACACGTTACACAATACACTTTACTTCAGCCCGAATGCATGAGGGGAAGCTGTTGTATGTTTCACAAGGCCTCGCACACTATAGTCCAGGCGCAGTCCATAGAGAGGATTTTGCCACACAGCAGGCCCTAAGGTAGTCACATAGTCAGAGACCACTTAACAACCAGGAACTGGTATATAAATAGTGCAGTGGTTAAAAGTGTATAATGTACAGACGTCAGAAGTATCTTACCTACAGCCCAACATACTGAGTGCAGTGGTCAGAAGTATAAAATACACAGCATAGTGTAAGTTTATTGTGTAGGGCTCAGAAATATGTAATGCACAAAGTGCAGGAGTTGGGATACATTAATGCTGAGAGTGCAGGGATCAGGAAAGCACAAGCACCAGCCGTTAGACAGACTACATCAAAAATGACCTCCCTCTCCAAGCCTAAATCCCCCACAGTACAGCTCTCCTTCCTCCCCCAGTACAGTTCTTCCGGACAGTACAGGTCTCCCCCAAGTACAGGTTTTCCTCCCATTACAGATATCCCCCAAGTACAGATCTCCCATCAAGTGCAGATCTCTTCTTAAATACGTATTTGTTCCCCAATGCAGATCTCATCCTAGTACAGAACCCTTCCCCCCAAATACAGCTCTCCTCCTAAGTATAACTTCTCTCCTAGTACAGATCTCTCTCTAGGGCAGCCCCCCCCCTCCACAGTACTGTTCTACCCCCTCCATAATTCAGAATAGGGATGAGCTTCGCGTTCGAGTCGAACCCATGTTTGACTCGAACATCAGCTGTTCGATCGTTTGCCGAATTGCGAACGTTATGGGCCAAATTCGTGTGGTGCGTCACGGCCCATAATTCACTGCGGCAACACAGTGCATTGCTGGCTGATGATTGGCCAAGCATGCACTATGACCCGCATGCTTGGCCAATCACAGCGCCGTCAGTAGAGAGAGCTGTAATTGGCCAAAGCTAGGGTGGCTTTGACCAATTATGGCTCAGGGGGTTTAGAACACGTCCCACACTATATAAGGCCACCTGCACGGTGGCCCTGTGTAGTGTGTTCCAGCATGCTTAGATAGACAGAGAGACAGTGTCATTTCATTTGAGTTAGCTAGATTAGGCAGGACAGTCAGTGAGTTAGCTGCACTTACAGTGTATTGCGTATATATATGCATCCCAGGTGTTGTATGTATATATATATATATATATATATATATATATATATATACACTGTATTCAGTTTAGCTAGATCCGTTCCTGTTATCTTCCTACTGACAGGCAGGCTTGACTTGTTACAGTATTTACAGCTACCTGAAGAAAATTGCTGGTGTTCTTTTGATCCTATTAGTACCACAGTCAGACAGCTAGACTATTTACATATTTACAGTTAGTGTAGTGCGTCCTCCTCACAGTGTTCAGCTAAAGCTACAAGTTGGTGTAGTGCGTCCTCCTCACAGTGTTCAGATAAAGCTACAAGTTAGTTTAGTGTGACCCACAGTGTTCAGCTAAAGCTACAAGTTAGGGTAGTGCGTCCTCCTCACAGTGTTCAGCTAAAACTCCAAGTTGGTGTACTGCGTCCTCCTCACAGTGTTCAGCTAAAACTACAAGTTAGTGTAGTGCGACCTCTGCACAGTGTTCAGCTAAAGCTACAAGTTAGTGTAGTGCGTCATCCTCACAGTGTTCAGCTAAAAGTACAAGTTAGTGTAGTGCGACCTCTGCACAGTGTTCAGCTAAAGCTACAAGTTAGTGTAGTGCGTCCTCTGAACAGTGTTCACCTAAAACTACAAGTTAGTGTAGTGCGATCTCTGCACAGTGTTCAGCTAAAGCTACAAGTTAGTGTATTGCATCCTCCTCACAGTGTTCAGCTAAAACTACAAGTTAGTGTAGTGCAACCTCTGCACAGTGTTCAGCTAAAGCTACAAGTTAGTGTAGTGCGTCCTCTGAACAGTGTTCAGCTAAAGCTACAAGTTAGTGTAGAGCGTCCTCCTCACAGTGTTCAGCTAAAACTACAAGTTAGTTTTTTGTGAGCTCTGCACAGTGTTCACCTAAAGCTACCTATCGAAGGTTGGTGGTGTTTTCCTGAACCTATCACTACCGAAGGCAGCTAAATAAGCTACAAGTTAGTTTTTTGCAAGCTCTGCACAGTGTTCACCTAAAGCTACCTGTAGAAGGTTGGTGGTGTTTTCCTGATCCTATCACTACCGCAGGCAGCTAAATATGCTACAAGTTAGTTTTTTGCGAGCTCTGCACAGTGTTTATCTAAAGCTACCTGTCAAAGGTTGGTGGTGTTTTCCTGATCCTATCACTACCGCGGGCAGCTAAATAAGCTACAAGTTCGTTTTTTGCGAGCTCTGCACAGTGTTCAGCTAAAGATACCTGTAGAAGGTTGGTGGTGTTCTCATACTACAGGCAGGCAGTTGATTTTGCTAGCTGCAGTATCAGTATATATATATATATATATATATATATATATATATATATATATATATATATATATATCCCAGCTTAGTGCAGCTACAGGCCATTAGTATGTCTGGAAGGCCAACAAGGAGAGGCATACAGTCACAAGCCAATAAAAGAGGGCAAGCAGGCTCTGTGTCTAGAGGCAACAGTGCTGGTTGTGGAGACGGTGCATCCTCATCAGCACGTGGCCATGGGACACGCTTGGCCTTTTTTTCGGCAGCTGGCCGTGTTGAGCAGCAACATGCGGAAGAATTGGTGGAGTGGATGACCAAGCCGTCCTCATCCTCCTCATCCTCTCTCACCCATGCTCAGGGTACTTTGTCTGGCAAAGCAGCTGCCAACGCGGCCTCTTCCCTCAGCTCAATGGCATCAGTGACTCCTTCCCTAGCCCCACCATGTCCTCCTGAGGATTCCCTCGAACTGTTTGACCACATTGTTGGGTACATGCTCCAGGAGGATGCCCAGCATTTAGAAGGCTCTGATGATGATACTGACCTAGATGAAAGCAGTAACGTGAGCCTAAGGGCAGCACACTGACTGCATCACACCCAAAGCTCCGCATGTGCAGGGCGCTGCTGTCTCTGCACGCTATTCCAAAAGTTCTTTGGTGTGGGCCTTTTTTGAGACGAGTGCATCAGATTGCACCGCTGCTATTTGCAACATATGTCTCAAGCGTATCTCGTGTGGCCAAAACATCTCCCACTTGGGCACCACATGCTTGGCCAGACATATGTTGACCTGCCATGCAGTTCGTTGGCAAGCGTATCTAAAAGACCCACACCAAAGAACAAAGAGGACCTCTCCTTGCTCCTCATCAGCTGAGATCTCCAACCCCTCTATACCTTCAGTCCTCTCTGAGACCTGCACTGAGAGGAATGAAGGTGTAGATTTAGGTGTGTCACAGCCAAGTACTTGTGGGCAATCTGCTTTCGGTACACCGACGTCAGATTGTACCAGACAAATTTCCCTGCCCCAGCTGCTGCACCGCCGAAAGAAGTTCGCTCCCAGCCATCCACATGCCCAGCGGTTGAATGCTAGCTTGGCAAAATTGCTAGCACTTCAACTGCTGCCTTTTCAGTTGGTAGACTCTGCCCCCTTCCGTGAGTTTGTGGAATGTGCGGTTCCTCAGTGGCAGGTACCCAAACGCCACTTTTTCTCAGGGCAGGCGATTCTGGCTCTCTACCGGCATGTGGAAGGCAATGTCCATGCCTCGCTGGACAGGGTGGTCAGCGGTAAGGTGCATATTACCGCTGACTCATGGTCCAGCAGGCATGGACAGGGACGTTACCTAAGTTTCACCGCGCATTGGGTGACTCTGCTGGCAGCTGGGAAGGATGCAGGACAAGGTTCAATAGTGTTGGAGGTTGTTCCGCCACCACGCCTCCAAAATGCCACTACTAATGATTGTGACACACCTCTCTCCTCCACCCCCTCCTCTTCTTCTTCCTCCATGGCCTCTTCCTGTGCTTTGTCCTCTGAACCAGCGGTGCTCCGTAGCCGTTCAAGGGGCTACGCAAGTATGCAGGCCAAAAGATGCCATGCGTTGCTTGAGCTGGTGTGCTTGGGGGACAGGAGCCACACTGGGGCAGAGGTTCTGTCAGCTCTGCAGGGGCAGGTTCAGAGGTGGTTGACACCACGCCAACTTAAGGCAGGAATGGTGGTTTGCGACAATGGCACCAACCTCCTCTCTGCCCTCCGACAGGGACAACTAACCCATGTGCCCTGTTTGGCTCACGTCCTTAACTTGGTGGTGCAGCAGTTCTTGGGCAGGTACCCAGGCTTACAGGATGTCCTGAGGCAGGCCAGGAAAGTCTGTGTGCATTTCCAACGGTCATATAATGCCAGTACTCGGCTGGCAGACCTCCAAAAGGAGTTTAACCTGCCCAAGAACCGCCTAATCTGTGACATGCCCACCAGGTGGAACTCAACGTTGGCCATGCTGCAGCAGCTGCACACGCAGCAGAGGGCCATCAATGAGTACTTGTGCGACTATGGCACCAGGACAGGGGAGCTTGTTTTTTTTTCCCCCACGCCAGTGGGCCATGATCAGGGATGCATGCACTGTCTTGTCACCATTTGAGGAGGCCACGAGGATGGTGAGCAGTGACAGTGCATGCATCAGTGACACTGTCCCCCTTGTCCACCTGTTGGAGCACACGCTGCGTGGAATAATGGACAGGGCACTTGAGGCAGAACAGAGGCAGGAAGAGGAGGACTTCCTTAGCTCTCAAGGCCCCCTTTATCCAGACAGTGTTCCTGCGTGCCTGCCGATCACACAGGAAGAGGACAAGGAGGAGGAGGTGGAGGAGGATTGTGTCAGTATGGAGGTGGAGTCTTGCACTCAGCATCAGCAGCAGTCTTTAAGGGATCAGTCCCAAGAAACACATGGACTTGTACGTGGCTGGGAGGAGGTGGCTGCGGACCACGTCGTCCTTAGTGACCCAGAGGACTCCGACCGAATGCCACAGCAAACCTACGCTGCATGGCCTCCCTGATCCTGCAATACTGGCTGGCAACCCTCCTTGATCCACGTTACATGGGTAAGGTTGCGGACCTTATCTTGCCATCGCAGAGGGAGCAGAGGATGAAACATCTTCGGGAGGCCTTGCAGAAAGGTCTGTGCAATGCGTTCTAGAGACTGGGAGGTTACAAACTCCTGTTTCTGGACAACGTGTTACTGAGGCTTCGGTCAGTCAAAGAAGGAGCCGTGGAGAAGGTGGCCGTTTGACCGATGCGTTCAGACAATTTTTTAGTCTGCAGCCCCAAGGTATGATCGGTTCCAGCAACCATCGCCAGTGTCTGTTTTACATGGTGCAGGAATACCTAGGGGCTAGATCTGATTTGGACACCTTTCCCACCGAAAATCCTCTGGGTTACTGGGTCTTGAGGATGGATCACTGGCCAGAGCTTGCACAGTATGCATTTGAGCTACTGGCCTGTCCTGCGTTCTTTCGGAACGCACATTCAGTGCTGCTGGAGGCTTTGTAACCGATCACAGGGTGCATCTGTCCACCGACTCGGTCGATCGACCTCCATAAAAATGAATCAGTCTTGGATCACTACCAGCTACCAAGCACCTGATGCTGATTTAACCGAATAATTTTTTTTTAAATCTCAGATCCCTTCAAAGACTGCCTATGCTGATGGTGAGTGACTATCCTGAGTAATTATCTTCTTCCTCCTCAATGATGACGCTGATAGCTTGTAAGAACATTTTTGGTTCTGGGCGCCGCCACCAGTGCCTAAGGCCCAATTTTTCAGCCCCTGTTTAACAGGAGCGTGTAATTACAATTTTTGATGCAATACTTTGCAGCAGGGCTCGTTCCTGCGTTCCAACTAGAGTATCTGTGAGGGGTTGCAGTGTTGTGGCACCAGCAAGAGTGCCTAAGCTCCAATTTTTCAGCCCCTGTTCAACAGGGGCATGTAATTACAATTCTTGATCTAATATTTCACAGCAGGGCCCGTTTCTGCTCCCACCAAGAGCGAGTGAGGACTTACAGTGTTGTGGCACCAGCACCACCACCAAAGGCCCAATTTTTCTGCCCCTGTTGGGCATGTAATTACAATTCTTGATCTAATATTTCACAGCAGGGCCCTGTGAGGGCTTACAGTGTTGTGGCCACAACAACACCTAAGGCCCAAATTTCTGCTGAGTATATAGGGAAGGCCCCTACTTTCAAACATCCAACTTACAAACGACTCCTACTTGCAAACAGAAAGAGACAACAGGAAGTGAGATGAAATCTACCCCTAGGAAGGGAAATTCTCTCCTGTAAGAGTTAATATGGGAAAAACATTTCTCCTTTCCACTGATGCTTTATCACCAATCCTTGTTTCATAAAAAAACCCAAATTTTCAAAAAACATTTGTCATTGGGACAAAAAGTGAGGTGAAATCTTCTGAAAGGAGCACAGGCAGCAAAACAAATGTCACAGGGGTGATAACCCTTCCCTATGTTTTCCAAAAAGCTTAAAATAGATTTTTTGGCTGGAGCTAAACACGTTAAAAATGTACCAGTTCAAAATTACAAAGAGATTCTACTTAACAACAAACCTACAGTCCCTATCTTGTTTGCACTGCCTGTATACTGCTGTTCAGAGTACAGAGACTGTATACTGCTGTTTCCTTTTTTAATTTGTGTGCGGGGTTCCCCTTAATATCCATACAAGACCCAAAGGGCCTGGTAATGGACTGGGGGGTACCTATGCCGTTTGTCTCACTGATTTTCATCCATATTGCCAGGACCCGACATTACATTAAAGCCGCAAGCAATTTTAAATGACTTTTTTTCCTTTAAAAATGACATTTTGTGCAGGGACTGTTCTAAGCATGGGAAACACATGCCACTTTACAGACATACTATAGACACCCCCCAGGTACGATATTTAAAGGATTATTTCACCTTTTTTTTTTTTTACTTTAAGCATCAAAAAAATCACTGCTCCTGAAAAAACAGCCGTTTTTAAAAGTTTTTTTTGCATTGATACATGTCCCCTGGGGCAGGACCCAGGTCCCCAAACCTTTTTTAGGACAATACCATGCAAATTAGCCTTTAAAATAAGCACTTTTGATTTTGAAAGTTCGAGTCCCATAGACGTCAATGGGGTACTAACGTTCGTGCAAATTTTCGGTCTGTTCGCAGGTTCTGGTGCGAACCGAACCGGGATGTGTTCGGCTCATCCCTAATTCAGAGTAAGAAGTCCTCCCTTGGCTAGGTCAAGAAGCTGAAGAGAGCCTTCCCCTCTCCTAACTGCCTATCTCACACTAGGAGATAAGTTAGGGAATATTCCAATGGGGACAATGGTTTCAGTGACATCGCTACTGCAGGGGGCAGCTCTGCACTCTGTATGGCAGCAAATGTTCTGCTTCAGTCCTCCTCGTTCCAAGCCCATGCAAGCTCCTTTCCTCATATTCCAAAGAATACCCTATGACACAACACCTTACTGCACTCTGGGTCAAGTACTAATAATGTACTAACAGGCAGGATATGAAAACAGACACTGGGTGAGAAATAGAAGACTTTAGGACGGTAAAGTGATGGTGAAAAGAAGGAACAGTAGATGCGCTACACCTGTGTATCATGTCTGCTTCTAAAGCAGACAGATCTAATTATTGTTTCCTACTATTCAGATGTCAGTTCAAGCTACAGAAATTCATGGAGAAGTATTGGCATCATATAGGCATCTTGTGTATGGACAATTTTCTCCAAAATGCCTGATGCCGTATGCAAATTTCCACACCAGGCTATGAACACAGAACACAGTTAAGCCACGGCTTTCCGGGCACAAATCTAGGAGTGTCATCTGTCATCTTTTGCCAACAACAAGCTTATTCCTATCTTTATCATCAGGCAGTTTCCCATACCGAAAATAGACAATTAACTGTTGCAGCTTCTGTCACAGAGGAGAACAGATAATTTAAAAAGCAAATCTGCTACACAAAAAAAGATTAACAGCCCCCCCCCCCCCCACCCCAATCTGCAAGCTCATACTAAATGTGTAATTCTAAACGTGTCATTCTAAAGTGTGGTTTGACCCAGCACACCAAGCTGACACTATTCCTTCAACAAGAAAGTATCTGTGCTGTACGACTAATCACTGATAATGTGGCATGCTCCTCTGAACTCTTGTTGGGTAGCCAGGTGCATGGCACTGCAACTGCACAGTAACATCTTCTACAGCTGCATGCAACATGTACCATTCACTGTCTATTGGGTCAGTTTTCTAACTAGCTGTGAGGATGCACCATTAGGACAAGTACTAAATGAACTGCCACAAATGTTCTCGTTGACCTCCCTGACACCAAACCTGTCAACTTCTGACTGTTTTTGTCTGCATCATATGTACAAAGTGAAGCACAACAATGATATACAAATCACCAACTAGATTTTGCCCATCATTATCAGCTGAGCAACAGGACAAGAACACCAAAGCTTCCTTGCATTTTCAAAAACTAACACCCACTCTCTGTTATGGTTATTTTTTAAGATGTTGAAATAATAAAGGAAAATGATCACGTCCAGGGGAGTTTGTTTGAATTTTGGTAGAATTTTGTTGCCAATAATGTACTAATGGTCTTGCAGAAACATCATAATCTGCAGCCTTGCCACTTATTTGCATGCCACTCTTTATTTGCTAGATTGCTTGGATAAACAATATAAAGAAGTTACTGACATTTATTTACAATACAATAGGAGACTAGTCACTTAACAAAGTGGATATTCTACTTGCAAAGTGAATGTTAGTGAATATAATAAAGAGTTCACTTTCAATATCCAATCATGTACAAGGCAAATAGAAAAAAATAGATTTTTGCTAGCACATGATTGGGTATTTAAAGTGAATACAGCTTTGCCCTATTCACTTTTGCAAAGTGAACAGCCTTTATTTATTAAGTAAATCAACCCCATAGAGTACATTATGAATTACGGCAACAAACTGTGTGCTTGTTTGATCCCAGGCAGTGGCAGCTGATCAAGGACACAGGATGTCTGCTGAGGCCCCTTTGAAGAGGTGAATAATTTTGTCATTTGGGAGAATGTTGTCATCTTCCTTCCTCATTATTTTAGAAACAGCACTCCCTACATTCCAGCAAGACAAAGATAAACAGGACCGACTTGCAGAGTTTGTGGAGTCAAAGATCTATAGGGATGGACAGTGCACAGGAGGAACTGAAGGAGGATGAAAAGTGTCATCATCATTTCTGGATCAGTTGATTTGAATGAACACATTTGTGTTGGCACATAAACATAATAGTTAACTTGTGATCATATTATTGCTAATATTATCACCGTAATTATATGTTTATTGTCATCATAAATAATGTAGTATTTATTTTGGTGGTAGATGAGGATTAAGGTTAGAGGTTAAGAAGGTAATGATTTGGTTTAAGGGTTAGGTTAGGTTTAAAGTTTAGGTTTATATTAGAGGCTAGGCTGAGGGTAGCAACTTACTAGTTTTAGTTTTTGTGCATAATAAATTAGATTTTCAGGTGTTATCAGATTGCACTACAAAATGTGAGTGTCAGAAATGGCAGTGCCAAACAGATTGGAGATACAAATGTATACAAATATATACAAATTATTGATGCAAACTTTTTGTGTTCTAAAATTTGTGATACCAATTCTCCCATACTTAAAACAACAATGCCGAATAATAATGACAACTATCCTACCTTGTTTTATTATTATTATTTTCAGAAGCAGCAGCTATTAAGTAAGTAAAAGGTAAAAAATTAGCATGAGGATGTCATTTTTTGTATAAACACTAGTCCATCTGTTTTATATGGCATTTCCTCGAAGGCTGAGGTTCAATTTTTTCTTTTCTTTTCCTTTGGAAGTATTGATTAAAAAGTATGACTTTTTTCATGTGTTGGCCCCACAGGGGGAAAAGGGATAGAGCAAAACAACATACAAAATAATGCTGGGTCTATAGGTGTCTGGTGCAGTCAACCCTTTTTATTGTATGGAATGTCACTGGTCTTGCTGTCCTCCTCAGAACAATGGGTGTCCTTTGAGCTAAAACAAATAAGAAAGAAAGGAGGGTGCACCGACCTTGTGCATTACCAAAAATAATTTTAATAAAGGTAAACAGCAATGATTATACTCGCATACAAACTTGGTATACAAGCTTATCAACGCAACAGCAATAATGAGCAGTAACTCTAGAGTCTGCAACTGCAACATCGCTTTGACTCTGAGGAGGAGGGTCCTTCCTCGAAACACGCAAGCCACCTACAATACCGTCTGGTCCTCCAAACATCTTCGGTTCCAGTTGCGTTGGTAAACTTGTATACCACGTTTGTATGTGAGTATAATCATTGCTGTTTACCTTTATTAAAATTATTTTTGGTAATGCACAAGGCCGGTGAGCTCTCCCTTCTTTCTTATTTGGAAAAGGGATAGCTCAAGGGGAGCTTTAACCCCTAACGCTAGCTATAGGCATATATGTTGCAGCACACATTCAGATCAGTGCACTCCCAGCACTGTAACTGAGCTGAACAGCTCCTGGTGTCAGAGTAATGTTCAGGAGCCACTAGGAATGTCTGCCGATCATGCAGTCACTGAGACAGAAAAAACAAAATTATTTTGCTCTAAAGTTTAATAACATTCCAAAAAAGCTGCACCTATATACACCCACATAAATTTGGTGTTATCGCTCTCACTCTCTCATACTGGTCATTAGAAGTTCAAAATGACACCTCATGGCAAAGAACTCTCTGAGGATCTGAAAAAAAGAATTGTTGCTCTACATAAAGATGGGCTAGGCTTTATGAAGATTGCCAAGACCCTGAAACTGAGCTGCAGCACGTTGGCCAAGACCATACAGTGGTTTAATGGTACAGATTCCATTTAGAACAGGCCTAGCCATGATCGACCAAGTTGAGTGGACGTGCTCGGCATCTTATCCAGAGGTTGTCTTTGGGAAATAGATGTATGAGTGCTGTTAGTATTGTTGCAGAGGTTGAAGGGGTGGGGGGTCAGCCTGTCAGTGTTCAGACCATACACCGCACACTGCACCAAATTGGTCTGCATGGCTGTTTTCCCAGAAGGAAACCTCTTCTAATCATGATGCATAAGAAAGCCCGCAAACAGTTTGCCGAAGACAAGCAGACTAATGACATGGATTACTGGAACCATGTCCTGTGGTCTGATGAGACCAAGATAAACTTATTTGGTTCAGATGGTGTCAAGCGTGTGTGGTGGCAACCAGGTGAGGAGTACAAAGACAAGTATGTCCTGCCTACAGTCAAGCATGGTGGTGGGAGTGTCGTGGTCTGGGGCTGCATAAGTGCTGCCGGCACTGGGGAGCTACAGTTCATTGAGGGAACCACGAATGCCAACATGTCCTGTGACATACTGAAGCAGAACATGATCCCCTCCCTTCAGAGACTGGGCCGCAAGGCAGTATTCCAACATGATAATGACCCCAAACACACCTCCAAGAGGACCACTGCCTTGCTAAAGAAGCTGAGGGTAAAGGTCAACTGGCCAAGCATGTCTCCAGACCTAAATCCTATTGAGCATCTGTGAGGCATCCTCAAACGGAAGGTGGAGGAACGCAAGGTCTCTAACTTCCACCAGCTCAGTGATGTCGTCATGAAGCAGTGGAAGAGGACTCCGGTGGCAACCTGTGGAGCTCTGGTGAACTCCAGGCCCAAGAGGGTTAAGGCAGTGCTGGAAAATAATGGTGGCCACACAAAATAGACACTTTTGGGCCCAATTTGGACATTTTCACTTACGGGTATACTCACTTTTGTTGCCAGCTGTTTAGACATTAATAGCTGTGTGTTGAGTTATTTTGAGGGGACAGCAAATTTACACTGTTATACAAGTTATACACTCACTACTTTACATTGTAGCAAAGTGTCATTTCTTCAGTGTTGTCACATGAAAAGATATAATAAAATATTTACAAAAATGTGAGGGGTGTACTCACTTTTGTGAAATACTGTATGTATATAGACCATCGTGCTCTCATAACATGTGATAAATAATATTGAGTGTTCAAAGTCCACACCTATGTAAAATAGTTCAATAAACAAATAATAGTCAGCATGTCACCAACAATTGTGACATATATGTCTTTAAACACAGGTGAAACATTAGTCCATATCCTCTCTTGAAAAAGTTGTGCACACCAATGAATACCAAACCACGTGAAGGATATTAGGAATTTCACCATGCACACGTAACCACCACCACATGAAAAGCCGCTTACTGGATCAAAATGATCCCCAGTTACAGGGATCAAACACGCATGATGGACAACCGACACCACCTAGTGTCTGCGAGTTAATTTAATTCAGTCCCACAGATCTCAACAAACAGTGTCTCCTGATATCAAGTGCCTATATCTCGAGTCATAAGGTCTCATACCACCGCCATGAGGGGAGAAGAACAGATGGCGCACATAGCGTGAAAACTGCTAAAGGTATATTTAGTGTATAAAAGGAAAAATGTACTCAGATAGCAAAAATAAAAACAAGCATTCAAACAAAAATAACCCTCGCCAACAGCTGGCATCATTGGGTGTGATGAAAATTCTAGCCCCGCGCTAGGAATTTCACGTCATTGTGCATCATTAGGGGATACAGGAGCATAAATGTGAGACCCCATAATGAGGAAAATTATAGACCCCTCCAGTCACATGATCGGGCATCAGATATAAGAAAAATCCACAGGAAAATGGCATCCACCATAGGTGGACACTAGAGCACAATTCTATCAGTAATTAGAAAGCAATCCTGCCCCTTGTTAGTGCAAATAACATCAGCTGGTTTAGTCTCAACTGATGGCCAATACCTATAAAAAGGTGTCTTGTTACCAAGGAACATCTCATGATGGGTAAAAGCAAAGTGCTCGTTCAAGACCTTTGCAACCTTATTGTTGCAAAACATACTGATGGCATTGGTTACAGAAGGATTTCTAAACTTCTGAATGTTCCAGTGAACACTGTTGGGGCCATAATCCAGAAGTGGAAAGAACATAATTTCACCATAAACCGATCACGACCAGGTGTTCCTTGCTAGATTTCTAACAGGAATGTATGCATGCTCACCACGCAAGACTCCATTGCTGAAGAAAAAGCATGTTGAAGCTTGTTTAAAGTTTGCTGCACAACATTTAGACAAGCCTGTGAAATACTGGGAAAATATAGTCTGCTTAGATGAGACCAAAATTGAACCCTTTGGATACCATAATACACACCATGTTTGGAGGTCAAATGGCACTGCACATCACCCCAAAAACACCATACCAACAGTGAAGTTTGGAGGTGGGAACATCATGGTGTGAGGCTATTTTTCAGCATATGGTACTGGCAAACTTCATATCATTGAAGGAAGGATGACTGGAGAAATGTACCAAGACATTCTTGATAAAAAAAATCTGCTGCCATCTACCAGGATGATGAAGATGAAATGAGGATGGACATTTCAGCAAGACAATCACCCCAAACACAAAGCCAAGGAAACTTTCAATTGGTTTCAATGAAAGAAAATAAAGCTGCAAGAATGGCCCAGCCAATCACCTGACTTAAATCCAATAGAAAATCTATTGAAAGAACTAAAGATCAGAGTTCATAGAAGAGGCCCACGGAACCTTCAGGATTTGAAAACTGTTTGTGTGGAAGAATGGGCCAAAATCACACCTGAGCAATGCATGCGACTAGTTTCTCCATACAGGAGCCTGCGTCTTGAAGCTGTCATTACCAACAAAAGATTTTGTACGAAGTATTAAATACATTTCATTTAGCGCGTTTAGTATTTCTTCCCTGTGTCATTCCATTTTATTTCACATAACTTCATTTCGGAACTTATTTGTTTTGGTTTCTTTGTGTGTCTGGATTGCATGGGTTTGCATGTGGTGAAAATTTCATGTCAATAGAACTTTTATATTATATAATATATATATAATTATTTATTATATTTATACATTACCTTTCTTGCATTTCAGCCATTCATCCGTGGGTGCATACATGCCCTAAATGTTAGTACCACTCGGTATAGTGTTCAGATAGATCCAGCCAACACATTTTTCTGCCTCTCATAGACTCCCTTCCTCCCATGCGAAAACTCAAGACTCTCAAACACTGGGGTTAAAATGTCCAGTGTACCTGAGCTCCTAGGCTCCGTTTACATATGCTGCGGCCGCGGTTCACAGCATAGGTTCTGGTGCATCCCTGTTGACTGATTCAGGTGCAAATCAAGTCTGAAATTTTGTCTAAATTTCACCTGAATCGGACCAGAAGACGCACAGGACCCTTCTTTAATGCGGACCGCGGCTGCCCCAGAGCTGTGTGAACAGGTTCCATTGAAAGCCGGTCACACTCTCCTGTCATGCGAATTGGATGCGGAGAACCCGGCTTTAGTGGCAAGTGTCTGTGTGTTTTAGGTATTAAAAAAAAGATGTTATAGTTATTATTGTGGTAGAATGTGGTGTGTGGTGTGCATGATTTGTCAATTTATTGTCTGTGTCAGTGCCAGTGTTTGCAATTTAATAGTTGGAAAGCTGGGTTTGATTATTAAGGATTGCTTCATCATTAAGGGGTTAAAGTGAAGTTTTTAAGTCCACAAGCTTGTAAACATAGCTGTATCTTCACAATCTGCTCCTTCTTACCCAAAATATGTAGCATAAATAAACAAAAACAGTTTGTGCCCCGTAGTCTAGAACAGTGGTTCTCAACCCTGTCCTCAAGTACCCCCAAAAGGCCATGTTTGCAGGTTTTCCTTTATCTTGCACAGGTGATTTAAATTAGAGTTAATGGCTTGGTATTTTGGACAGCTATTTTATCTAAGAGAAATTCCCAAAACATGGCCTGTTGGGGGTACTTGAGGACAGGGTTGAAAACCATTAGTCTAGAAGACAGTGTAGTCTATAGAGTACTTTATTAACAAGTTTATGCATCCATAAAACATGAACCGCCTTCTAAGTGCAGGAACAGGAACTAGAATTAGACCCCTTTCACACCGAGGGCATTTTGCAGGCGCTATAGCGTTAAAAATAGCGCCTGCAATCCGCCCTCAAACAGCTGCAGCATTGTCTCCAGTGTGAAAGCCCAAGGGCTTATAAAAAAAAGGGCTTTCACACCGGAGCGCTGCACTGGCAGGACATCAGGAAAAGTAATGTCAGCAGCTTCTTTGGAGCGGTGAAGGAGCAGTGTGTTTACCGCTCCTCCACCGCTGCTCCCCATTGAAATCAATGGGGCAGCGCTGGGATACCGCCGGCAAAACGCTGCTATTGCGGCGCATTGCGGGCGGTTTTAACCCTTTCTGGGGGGTAAAAGCGCCCCGCTAGTGGCCGAAATGCACCAACGCTATGGGCAGCTCGGTGTGAAAGGGCTCTTAAAGTGGATGTAAACCCTTACATATACCCAGTGAAGTGAACAACCTCAGATGATACACAGTCAGAGATGATACAAATCCTCCAAAATAAGATTTACCTACTTTTTTACCCACAAATAGAGCTTTCTCTTGGGGGTATTTGATCACCTCTGCAGTTTTTATTTTTTGCGCTATAAACAAAAAAAGAGCGACAATTTTGAAAAAACACATTTTTTACTTTTTTCTATAATAAATATCCTCCAAAAATATATAAAAAAACAATTTTTTCCCTCAGTTTAGGCCGATATGTATTCTTCTACATATTTTTGGTAAAAAAAAAATTGCAATAAGCATATATTGATTGGTTTGCGCAAAAGTTATAGCGTCTACAAAATAGGGGATAGTTTTATGACATTTTTTTTTTTTTTATTAGTAATGGCAGTGATCTGCGATTTTTATTGGGACTGTGACATTATGGTGGACACATCGGACATTTTTGACACTATTTTGGGACCATTGTCATTTATACAGCGATCAGTGCTATAAAAATGCATTGATTACTGTGTAAATGACATTGGCAGTGAAGGGGTTAACCACTAGGGGGTGATGAAGGGGTTAAGTGTGTCCTAGGGAGTGATTCTAACTGTGGGGGGATATGCTTCAAGTCACATGACAACGATCACTGCTCTCTATGACAGAGAGCAGTGATCTCTGTCATGACACTAGCCAGAACGGGGAAATGCCTTGTTTACAAGGGTCCGTGACATGATCGCCGGGAGACCGGCGGACATCGAGTCCACCGGTCCCGCGGGCACGGTCACGCTGTACACGGCGGGCGCGCGCCTCCTATCCCCGGCTCTTAAAGGGGACGTACAGGTACGCCCATTTGCCCACCGCTGCCATATCGGCGTGTGGCGGTCGGCAAGTGGTTAAAGTGGTTCTAAAGTCTAAGTGTTTTTACTTTAACGCATTAAGGAAAAAAAACACCCCGCTACTTATCCTCCCCACTTTGTGAACACTTAACTGACTAGTCTCAGGATCCAGTGCTGTCCCCTGCAGAAGCCCCACTTTTCCCTTTTCCAGATATCACAGGGGACTTTGAGAGTAGTGGAAGTGACAGGCTCCTGATGATGTCAGTCAAAGTCCTGTGAAGAGTGAGAGGATACAGGAGCCTACTGGTGTTGTGTGTGTCTATGGAGGCACACAGCCCTGTCAAAAGCACACCCGCACAGATGCCCCCTCAGCATTGTGTTTGCTGAGGGGGCACCCACAGGAGAGAAGGAGCAGACAGCACCATGGACTCCAGAAGAGGAGGTAGGGAACTGGAGGGAGGGAAAATAGCTAATTTGGCCCAATTTGGACATTTTCACTTAGGGGTGTACTCACTTTTGTTGCCAGCGGTTTAGACATTAATGGCTGTGTGTTGAGTTATTTTGAGGGGACAGCAAATTTACATTGTTATACAAGTTGTACACTCACTACTTTACATTGTAGCAAAGTGTCATTTCTTCAGTGTTGTCACATGAAATGATGTAATAAAATATTTACAAAAATGTGAGGGGTGTACTCACTTTTGTGAGATACTGTATGTTACATATTCCCATTCACCTTGTATTACTTAAAAAATGTATTGTCAAGAAGGGGGCTGGGGAGTAGTGTTTAACTTAAAGTGTTACTAAACCCACAGCAGTAAAATCAATGTGTATATGCAGTAAAGCATGCTTGTTTTACTCATTGTGGAACCTAAGGGGTTAATCCCCCACATTGTGTAAAAAGGCTGTTTGATCCTGTCTTCTTTGATCCTCCCCTTCTTTCATTGTCCCCAATCCATCTCCTGATAAGACAGAACCTTTGGAGTCACTCTTTACATGCTCTGGTGTAGAGAGCTTTTTGTTTCTTGGGAGGGTTTATGTGATCAGCACTGTCCAGACAGAGGGTCTGGGGCCCTGCAGCTTCATAGGACAGTCAGAGTAGAATGAAAACTCCCCCTACAAGCTTTAACCAGACAATGATAGAAGTCACATGATTGCTCTAATGCTGCGTACACACGATTGGAAATGCCGCCAGCAAAAGACCGATGTAAGCTTTTGGTCGAAAAATGCGACTGTGTGTATGCTCCATCGGACTTTTGCTGGCGGAATTCCAGCCAGCAAAAGATTGAGAGCAGGTCCTCTATTTTTTGGTCGGAAAAAGTTCCTATCTGAAAATGATATTGTCTGTATGCAATTCGGACGCGCAAAAACTCACGCATGCTCAGATTCAAGTACGAGAAGGAAGCGCTCGGTCTGGTAAGACTAGCGTTCGTAATGGAGATAGCACATTCGTCACGCTGCTAATTATTGGATCTTTTAATGCAGCGCATTCTTTTGTTCTTTATAATGCTAGAATAATGAATTTGTTTTGCTGCTGATATTCACACAGAGTTATGACAAACTTATTTCTTTATTATTTCTCGTGATCTCCTGAATAATCTTTTTTGTTTTTAAAGCCAGATCTCCATAATAATGTTTAGAATTATTTTTTAGAGTAATTTTTTTTATTTTTAATCAAGATCTCCTGTTTTTTGGATTTTTTTAAAATTATTTTCTAGTGATCTCCATAATTTTTTTTTTTTGTGTTTCCACAACATTATTATTTTGTATTTTTAAAGCTCAAGGAGATTGGTTAGTGTAACGTGTTAATTAGATATTGTATTTTGGAAATGTATCTGCTTACTCACAAACAAACTGTCCTTTTTGAAGAAAAACACATAGGCAAGTATTTTCATATAAAAAAATCTCCATTTATTCTGGCTCATAACAAAATAAAGAAGAAGGCAATGCTGGAGAACCTGCTTGCATTTGCAAAGCCTTTGTACCCCAGGGCACACATCAACTCTTTGTAACTAAAAATCGGTAGCCTGAGAAGTCCATATAATAGGGAGTACAATCTGGTCCAGGACTCCCAGAGATTAGGAACAGCAGCAGATGACATATACGTCTCCAGGCTGTGGTACTACCACAGCCTGCATCTTCTGTCAGATCAAATTGAACCCAGGCCATCACTTTCATGTCTTCCTTGCAGCCTTCCCTCCACGCTTCCCTGCAGCCTTCCTTGGAGGCTGTGGCTCTGGAGGTGAACTTGTGGCAGGAGGAGGAGGAGGAGGCGGATGGTCGAGCGCACATAAGTACATGCTCTCACTAATTTGGCCCCTCAACCCCTTCTGAAGGGCCTGAAAAATAATATTCTCACACATGAAGCATTGGCCCTCCTCCATTTGCTGCAATTTTGCAGCTACATAGCAGCCATAGGCCTCTTCAGCATTGGGGGGTGTTTTCAGGGCAGCATTACCGTCCTTAATGAGGCCCAGTGCTGCCTCCTCCACGTTACTCCCCTTCCTGGCCCTTTTTGTTGTAAGGTGGAGGGGAGGAACCTGGGATTGGGTGAGGCTACTGGGCCTGGCCACCTCCTGGCTGACACTTACCCCCGCCTCCTGGCTGACACTTACCCCCGCCTCCTCCTGTCTGCCACATTCCAGAGCCTCGTCCTGGCTGAGGTCTTCCTGTGTATGAAAAAGGGACATAGTTTTAGTTTTTGGTTCATCAATCACACACAATTTTCAGCTCATGACTGTTGCAAATTGAATGTTAATAAATAGAAAAGACTATCATTCTGAGCCCAGCATTTTTCATTCTTGTCACAATCATTTTTGGCCCCTACTGTCTATTGATATGTAAAACGCTTTTTGTTAAATCATTCATTTGTTATCAATAATAACATCTAGTTAACAAAACTAACTTTTGGAAAATAAATATGTTAAAATATACTATACCTGGCTCCAGCTGGGCTCCTCCACTTCTTCTAGGATGGAAGGCCCAGCTTGGTCATCGGAAGCCTCAGCTGGGGTTGAGGGAAGGGTGGATGGAAGTGTAGAAAGTGATTCCCTGGCTTCAATCTGGTCTTTCAGAAACCGCATCCTGTTGTAGTATAACAGACTGGGTACATACACGTCCTCTGCTGCTGCTCCTGATTTCATGGAAGCCTGGACCTTATTAAGCTCCTTCCTATATGTGCTTCTCAAGCTACCAATTTTCTTCTCCACAAACTCGATGTCTGCATCGGGGACCTGCGTCTTCACAAATTGCAGCAGTTTCTCCAGCAATGCCTTCCTAGCTGGTTTATTGTGATATAAGGGGTTTTTAACCGCCCACAAATTTCTCATATCCCTGTATCTGTCAATGAACTGGCCCATGAATTCAGGGTCTTTGAATTGTTTCATATTTGCCGAAACACAAAACACAAGACCAAAACACTAATATTAGGCTAAACTCTCCTAATCTTATCCCAATATAGGCCTCAATCTAGAATCAGTATAGGCCACTGATGTCCCAAGTTAAAATGTTACCTTCGTTATAACATTCAGAGCTTCCGGTTCTCCTTCCTCCGCACACAGAACGTAGGTACGACACACGCGTGTTAGCTTCATATACATTGCGCATGCGTGAAACTCTGCCCACGTCACCCGCCCCTGACGCCCCTTCTCTTTCGGCACAGTGGGACATGACATGGCGGAGACACAGCAGGTGCGTGATAATAGCAGTAGCGAGGAGCAAAGCCCGGAGCCATAAACGTCCCGATCCCGGAGGAGAAGATATAAAGCCTCAAATATGTCCTTTGTAGAGATGGTGGAGATGGTGGACATCTTGAAGAGGGCCGACTATGATGGGAAGTATGGACCTTACCTAAACCCAAATGTGAGAAAGGCCAAGATCATGACTAAAGTAGTGAAGAGTCTGCACAGGAATTTTGGGGTACGACGATCCAAGGAGCAAGTGAGGAAATGGTGGTCAGACCTGAAATTGAGGGAGCAGGATCAGTACAGAAGAATCAAGAGAGTGCTTCTAAAAAGTATATATTTGCTGTGTGTTGCTATTATTATTATTACTTACATGTTGCTCCATGTGCTTTTCTTTACTGTTGTACAGTTAAAAATGGCTTCTTTCATGTTCGTGGGCACAGTAATCGGTGGCAGTACACATTGTTCGTTTGCCAACTGAATACAATATTTTTGCCAGATACAGAGTTAACTACATTTGGATATGCTAATTTGTATTAAAAGAAGTTTAGGACATTGTTGTCTAGATGTATTTGTAACTAGAATGAATTGCAAACTTAATTCAGTGTAATGTAAGGAGAGGACACTCAGCAGCTGTTTACACATCTGGACAGCACTAGTGTGGGACACCAGAACAAACTTTTTAGGGTATCCCACACAGGTGCTTCAGTGGATACTAGGGGTGTCTACATGTGTGAAAGTTGTCCAAAAAAGGTAAGTATTCCAGCTTTGTTAAGTGAATAAATCATGTCTTCAACTTGGAACTCTGCCCAAACACAATTGTACGCCACTTCCAAGCAATGTTTGACATTCATATTTCTGGCCACAAATATCTGCATGCTAAGTATACCTTTTGTTTCATTCTCATAGGGGAGAAAAGACTTGGGACATCTGAGGACACCAGGAACCCCCCACCTTAGGAAGAAGGGGAGCACAGGACACCACAACCTCAGGATGTGGAGGGAGGAGAGGTGGAAGAAGTGGTTGAAATTGTCACCACAACAGGTCAGTGTCTGACACCACAGATTCAGGTAATAGATGTATGCCTGCATATTTAAAATACATGGTGTGTATTTTTTATTTAGGGTGATGTGCATGTTGTGGAAGAACAATATACTCATTTCACCAGTGACAGTGCTCAAAGGCTAATCCAGGACATAATGTTTTGTAGTCGGGATTTAGACATCATAAAGGAAAAAAAACAAGGAGATTGAACAAAGAATGAAGAAGATGATTGATGTATTAGGGAGAATCTAAATCCAAAAAATAGTACACATTTTTTTTTAAAAGAAAATTTAACTAAAGTTTTAATACAGTTTAAAAGCCAAATTTGGAAGATGAACACAGTGTGTCAACATGTGCTATCTGCCATCAGGGGATATCAATGTACGCGTTTTGTGGGTACAACCCCTTCCTCACAATTCTAGTTGGTGAGAGGAAGGGGTTGCACCCCCAAAACACGTCCATTGATCCCCCATGATGGGAGATAGCACATGTTGACATTAGGCATGGGATCAGAAAGGAAATCCCCATTTTGACTCACAATTTGTGTGCATCTTCTAATTTTGGCTTTTACAGGGGTGACATCACCCATCTGATGAAGGCAAGATCAACACAGTTTTGACACTATAATGTCTGATATTGCCTTCATTTTTTCAATGTTGAACTTTGTAAGTTCCAGAGTTATGTATGTTATGTTTGGAAACATGCCTGTTTATGTACTTTTATATAAATTTCAAGGTAAAAATTTTAAAAAAACAAGATGTTGTTTTTTTACCCCAAAATATTTTATAACGCACATGTGCACGGAGTAAAAGGCTTTCTACTCAACAATGTGTGGCTTCTTCTTTCAATGCTCAATACCAGTTTTTGAATTAAGTTGGTGTTTACAGTGACAATGGATGTTATTTAAATAATGGAAAAACCACTTGGCACTACAAGTGCACTAGGAGAACCTAGGAGACAGCTAAAAGAAACACAAGCAGTAAATCAAAATCAAGATTTTATCAGATATTTTTTTTTTTATTTTGAAAATATTTAAAAATTTGCTGGCATAGCAATGGCCCCCCTACCTATAAAATAATCAACATATTTTTGACTCACTTCACGGGCGCTTTGGGGGGGCAAGCCGGGATGGCCAGCTTCCAGGGCCGTCAGTGTCATTTTATGAAGTCCAGCCTCAGGCCCAACTGAGACAATATAATTTGGAGCATTTCGCTTTAAAAAGTTGTGCAGTATGCAGCATGATAAAACGATGTAGTTACGTTTGTACTCCGCCATATTTATTGCCGTTAGAAATAGGTGGAACCGGCTGGCCATTATCTCAAAGGTATTCTCCATGACTCTTCTGGCTCTGGCCAGCCGGTAATTAAAAACCCTCTTCTCCGGGGTGAGGGTCCTCTGGGGGAATGGCCTCATCATGTGATCACCCAGACCAAATGCTTCATCAGGGAAAAAATGGGAGTCCTTCGATGCTCTCTTTCGCAGGTGGCAATCCCAAGCCACCACTCTGAAGACATCGGTAGAACTCGATCTGGGCAAAGACTCCACCATCCGACATCCGGCCATTCTTCCCCATGTCCACATATAAAAGCTCATATGTCGCAGACACCACCACAATTAACACAATACTATGAAACCCCTTATAGTTAAAATAGTATGACCCAGAGTGGGGTGGTGGGACGATGTGGACGTGCTTCCCATCGATTGCCCCTCCGCAGTTGGGAAAGTCCCACCATTCCTGTGGCGTTGAAGGAAACTGTGGAGTCAAAACATTAAAAAAAATATTACTTTTGCACATAACATTGCAAGCAGATTAGACACAAACATTCTTAGCCAACATCAGTATAACATTTATTTTAAGGAGTATTTAAAGACAAAAATATAAGGTCCACTTATCAGATTCCTCACCCCCTCTGATGGCCCATTGTAAAAATTTTAGGGGGGGGGGTTCTAAATGAGTTTGGGAGCCAAAAAAAATGCCTCTGGCACTCTGCCTGAATTTAAGGACAACAATAACATTTGGACACATTTTAGGGGGCGTTTAGGATAAAGCACTACAATGGAGCTGACAAAATACATTGTTAAGTGACTAGGCTATAGGTGTGTATGGGCCCAGGATAGCATGCTGGGGAGGTTAGTGAAGGCAAATATGCATGAAGGACAAAAAAGGAGCATTAAAAGCTTATAGCATGCATGAGGACAAAGGGGACATTCACAGCATATTACAATCATGGTAATTAGGGAATGATGAAAGAAATACAATACATTAGCAAACATTAAATACATAGAATGTGATGTTAAAGGAGAAAACTTACCCTAATATAGTCCTTCTGTAGGACCTGTATGATGGCAGAACAGGTCTCTGGGATAATGATCCCCAGAGCCTGGGGGAGATGCCTGTAGAGAACTTGAGGTCCTGTAGACTTCTCCCCGTCGCCAAGTACTGCAACGTGGCGACTAGCCTCTGCTCCGGACTGATGGCTTACCGCAAGCAGGTGTCCTGCCTGCTAATATAAGGGGACAGCAAAGCCAACAAATGGTGAAAAACGGGGTCCGTCATCTGGAGAAAATCTGGAGAAAATTCCTGAAATCATCAGGGTTATTCTCCTGGATCTCAAGTAGCAAAGGCATGTGAGAGAATTGGTCACGCTGGAGTAACCAATTCTTGGTCCATTAACTCCTCCCCACCCTGTTCAAGGACTGGGCTTGGGTCAAAGCATAAACCCCAACACCAAGCCCCCGCATAGCACGAACTCTACGACGAGCACGTACCCGCAAAATGGCTTTGAAACGATTGGCTGGTCAGAACGATCTAACAGAACACACTGAAGAACAGCAAGGCCTGTGAAGAGCGAGCTGAAAATCAGAAACGAGTGGACAAGAACGCACTGAAAAACAGATACGAACTGACTACACGCACTGAAAAACAGATACAAACCCACAAGCACAAACTGAACAGCAGTAAAACGATCGGAAAAGCACGAGTCTGAAAAGTGTGAATCGTCTCTCACCAAACTTCTACTAACATGAGATAAACACGATATTAGTAGAAGGAGCCCAAAGGGTGGCGCAGTGGCTACTGAACTTCCTTCTTCTAGTGCCCTCGTACGTGTTGAACGTCACTGCGTTCTTGACGGTCGGAATTTGGTGTGACCGTGTGTATGCAAGACAAGCTTGAGCGGAATCCCGTCGGAAAAACCATCATAGCTTTTTCTGATCAAAATTCCGATCGTGTGTATGTGGCTTAACTGCTGATGAGAAAAGGTATTTAGCCATTTATATTTGCTAAAATAATTGCATTTCTGTGTTCTGTGTACTGTGGGAGACCAGATATAGTTAATGCAGGTTCCTGGGTTTAGTAACACTTTAATTAACTCTGTACTGTGCTGGAAGATCTCAATTATCCTTTGCAAACTAGATTTGAACACTGTCTGTCCTAACAATTGAATAAAGATCTCAAGGCTTTGATAATGCATTGCATGGTAATGCACATTATCTCTCTATGCCCCCATTTTGAAAATGTTCAGAATAGTTTGCAGTCCTGTATAAACTTTCTGCATGTAAACAACTAAAAAGGTAAGAATTAAAAAAAAAAAAAAGTATTTTTAGGTATGCTGTGTGAATGTGAACAACACATAGGAAACAAAATAGCAGGGGGTTATCAAATTTGACTGCAAATGTGAAACTCAACATGTTCACTTTGATGTAACTAGCTGGCTTTACATGCAGTTCACAACATTGACATGTTAGAGGAACTGGCTGAGTACCAAATAATAATACAGATTTATCATTATTTACCATCATAAAATACACAAAACTGGATAGGATTTTCTGGTTAGTCAGATGTCTTACAACACAGATCCTGAATTGCTCTTTTCCTATAATGTATTGTTCCTAAGAATGGAAACAATGTCCACGTCCACTTATCCACCATTATTGTATGCCTTTAAGTTAAAAATTATTTTAATCCTAGTGGACAATTTTCACTACAAATTTTCTTACAAATTATAATTGTTTTTTTTTTTTCATTTTATGTGTACATAACTGCTTTCCATTTTCATGCTTATCTAGATATGGGAAGGGTTAAAAGCTGCAGGTCGTGATTTAATCAGAATTTGCTTTATGTATGCTGAAGGAATGTACACATTTTCCATCATTTTATGTTCTCAACAGAAATGTTTTTGGTCCTTTTTTGGCCATTTGATATGCTTCAATTTTGAGTCCCATTCTCTGTATCCCTGGAGCTACAGAAGCAAATGATCTCTCCGTTGAAGCCACAGTTGCTATGAAAGCAATTACTCAACATCCCAACTCTCTAGTCATAGATGCAGCAGAGTGAGTGTCTGTAAATGGCAAGTCTCTGGCAGCTCTGACCGTTGTAATTGTACTATAAAACTGAAATGCAATCACAGTTTGTCAACGGGTCCATAATTAGCAATAGTCATGCTTACGAGTAATGGTGTGAAGAAACACTAAGCCAGCATGCAGGTGTAGGAAGCAAAATAATTTACAAACTTACTGCAAAAAATAAAAAAAAAACAACAAGCTTCAAACATTTGAAAATTCTAAAGGTAACAAACCACAAGGAATTTTCCAAAAATTATTTTTCAATCTGATATGCAGTACAGTGCAGATTAAACAAATAATATAGGGTGACACCTTATCTCGGAATAAAGAAAGCATGTCAAATAACAATATAGGAGCACCACTGCTGACAATTTGTTAAAAACAGGCTCTGGGATGTCATTATCATCAATGTTTCGTTACTTTGGGAGTCAATGGCCTAAAAAAAGCATGCAGCCAGTAAGATTGCAACTCCTATCCTGTATTCTTGTTCTGGGTCAGTAAGAGAAAGAAACAGACAGCTTGGTTTGTCCAACTTCAAAATCTACTAATGCCCCGTACACACGATCGGACTTTCCACCAACAAAACCGTGGAATTTTGTCTGAAGGGTGTTGGCTCAAACTTGTCTTGCATACACACGGTCACACAAATGTTGGCCAACAATTACGAACGCAGTGATGTACTACATGGTTTTTCAGCTCTTTTGCGCCACCCTTTGTGCTCCGTCTGCTAATTTCGTGTTAGTAGAAGTTTGGTGAATGTTGGTTCGCGCTTTTCTTTTCACATTTTTCATTTAGTCCTTTTCAGTTCACGCTTTTCATTTCGTGCTATTCAGTTTGTTTCTGAACGGCCGTTCGTCAACCAGACATATTGCGGAATCGGAGGAGATAACCTATTATTTATTATTGGCCTTGGAGTTATTGCTTTGACATTATTTTTTTGGTTAAATAATGATTTTATTTGGTATATTTTCTATATTTTTGGATGCATAGAATGCACTGTTTGGTTAAGTTCTATTGGCAGATAGCATGTCTAATTTATTTTTTTTAATGCACAGTAAAAAAGTTGTGGAGAATAACTGTGTATACTCGAGTATAAGTCGACCCGAATATAAGCCGAGGCACCTAATTTTACCACAAAAAAACGGGAAAACTTATTGACTCGAGCATAAGCCTAGGGTGAGAATGCAGCAGCTACTGTAAGTGGAAAAGAGGGTCAACAATGCCCATCTGCAGCCTCACTGTGCCCATTTGCCGCCTCAGTGTGCCTATTTTAAGACTCACTGTGCCCATTTTCAGCCTCACTATGCCCATTGCAAGCCTCACTGTGCCCATTGCAAGCCTCACTGTGCCCATTGCATGCCTCACTATGCCCATTGAAAGCCTCACTGTGCCCATTGCATGCCTCACTATGCCCATTGCAAGCCTCACTGTGCCCATGTACCTTATAGAGAAGAGAATGTAATAAGGGGAAGCTTTAGGGAAGTGTGTCTGTAGTAAGGGCACCTTGACAACTAGGTAATCCTAGGAGCCTGAAAATGTAATAAAAGCCTTCAAAAACTTTTTTTTTCATTATCCACTTTTTTTCTTACCAATTGCCACTGGACTGATCCAATCCCCAAAAGCTCCTGCCGCCATGTCAGTATTGATGCGGAGGGAGTTAAAGCCATATTATGCCGTACATTGCCCCCTCTGAATCACAGCAGGGCTGTGTGTATAGGAAGTCTGCGCCGTACACGCTGTCCCGCCTCCTCCTCGTCCGTCTGTGACGAGGAGGAGGTGGAGCTTTACAGTGGCTGTGTGTATAGGAAGTCTGCACTGCCCATGCCGTCCCTCTTCCTCCTCGTCTGTCCGTGACGAGAAGGCGGAGCTTTGTTACAGTGGACGGCGCGGACTTCCTATACACACAGCCACTGTAACAAAGCTCCGCCTCCTCCTCATCACGGACGAACAAGGAGGAGGCGGGGCGGCGCAGACTTCCTATACAGCCATCCTGCTCTGAATCGGAGGGGACAATGTACGGCGTAATATGGCTTTCCTTCCCCCTGCATCAATACTGACATGGCGGCAGATAACCTGACTCGAGTATAAGCCGAGGGGGGCAT
Source organism: Aquarana catesbeiana (assembly GCF_042186555.1). Taxonomy (NCBI): domain Eukaryota; kingdom Metazoa; phylum Chordata; class Amphibia; order Anura; family Ranidae; genus Aquarana; species Aquarana catesbeiana. The sequence goes on from NC_133328.1 coordinate 478,024,826, forward strand.
TTTCAGCACAAAAAAAGTGCTGAAAAACTCAGCTTATACTCAAGTATATACTGTACTTGGCTATGTGTTTTACTTCACATGACAGTTTGGGAGTAGGCAGTTACATTTTAAAAATACAACGTAAAATTGACAAGGGACACCAACATAGTTGTATCTTTGTTCTTAAAAATGATGGATAATGGTGTTGTGGTAACTTGCACAAATAATAATAAAAAAAACAAAACATAATAATATTATTCTTGATATCACTAGAAAAGAAGAAGAGAATTGTGCGCTGCATTTGGAGTTTTCATAATTTGCCGCATCACGAATGTTCATTCTCCATTACAAACGCTAGTTTACAAGACCGACCGCTTCTGCTTCTGAGCATGTGTGTTTATACTTTGGACTTTTGTCCGACGGACTTGTGTACACACAATCGGAAGGTCCGACAACACACATTTGTTGGCGGAAAATTTGAAAACATGCTAGCCAACATTTGTTGGCGGAAAGTCCGACAACAATTGCCCAATGGAGCATACACACAGTCGGATTGTCCGCCAACAACCTCACATCCAACATTTCCCGTTGGGAAAGTCCGATCGTGTGTACGGGGCTTAAGTCATTTTTCTGGAACAAGTATGGACCAAGTAATGTCAAATTAAAGAAAGCACTCCTGATGTTTTTGATTGTTTCTACGATTTCACCAGAGCAGTATGACAGTCAAGCAAATAGTCTCTGCGAAAGGAGAGATCACCACCAGTGACATCCTCTATATTTCCTTAGAAAGTAGAGAAGCAAAGGATAAAGATACAGCTGTGCCCTGTAATTTCCACCATCAAAATCAAATTATCAAAGGGCAGCTTCTATAATGCTATTGTGACTAGTTCCCAGCATTGTAAGATTTGGTAAATGATTTCCACATACACGCTGCCAGTGTCCGGATATATGTGAATGGGTGATATGCCTGGTTTCAGTTTTGTGTGTGTGTGTGTGTGTGTGGGGGGGGGGGGGGGTCATTGAATCCTGTTTGTAGTTTGCAAAACCTAAACTCAACAGCAAATCCCAATGACATTTATAGGGGGTGAATCTTGATACTAAATTCTGGCCATTTTCAAGCTATTGTCAAAAAGAGTATGGGGACACTGCCAAGGGGGATATTCAAGAAAGCAAAACAAAATGGTTAAAAATGAGGTACAGCAAGAAGAGGGTTCTTTAAATGATATTATAGGTGTCACATGGAATAAACATTGACCCTTTAAATATCATGTTTGGGAGAAGCCTTTAAGCTGTATGTGGTGTTACAGAACAGTCCAATGTTTACAGCCAGAGTCAGCGACACTGTACTCTTGCATCACATATTTTAAATTGTGCAATTGTTTTTTTAACTTTTACATTTATCTATGCTTAAATGCAGTAGCACCCCAATCTGTTTCCTTTTAAAAGGCTTTTCAGGTATTTTTGACCGTGACACCTGATTTTTATCAAGCGCTAATAAGCTTGAATTGACCAGCCACAGCAGATCTAAAATCTTTAAAGCCTTAAACTTTATACACAATGGCCAGTGGCAAAATGATTTAATAGTACATTTAGTGAGCTCCTTTTTGTATTACCTTAAAAGTTTAATAATGTGCCAAAATAAAGTACACAAAAACATTTCAGAACCACAACCCCACATTCCTTAAACCACCTCCCATCCCCGTATTTCCAAAAATATGAAAAACACAGACTTCAGGTATTTGTTTGATATAAATTGGCCAGTGTGAGGTCAGCACATGAACATTTGAATAGGCAGTAAATAGAAAGCGACAAGGCAAGTTTTATCTTGCAATAAACATTAGAGTCTATTATCTGAGAGACAATAGCCACAAATATTGTTCAGTGTCTGGACTGCATTTAGGCAGCTTGGTTACTGATTTGCCTGTGAGTTGCACTAGTTGCACCTGTAAATTAAGAGGCCAAAATGTCCAGACAGAGGTACACTAGTAAAGAGGCCTACACGTTGCTGAGCATGTCAAATGAGAGCAATGGGGAAGCCGCTTCACTGTCAGATTTAGGCTCAGTATATGAACCGGTAGAGAGCAGCGGCACCCTAACAGATAGCTCTGATGATGGAGTAGTGGTCCCTGCTAAGGTCAGGCGTACCCGACCCCGTCCTTCTGTTGAGGTGCAAGAACTGCAGGGCTCTCGTATGGAGCATAGAGCCAGTACTAGTGCCGCTCATCCTTCTGGGGAACTGGCAAGCACCAGCAGCCTAGTACATCCTGGTCGTAGACAAACCAGCACTACAGTAACACTTGGTGACGTGGCAAGTCCCATAAATGCAGTTCAAGCTGATGCGGTGGCTAGCATAAATAGTGCCCCGCACTCACCAGGAGTTCGAACATAGGCCCATAGTGCCCTTCCCGCTGCATATGCCAATCCTAATGGGGAGCCCACCACTTCTGCAGCGCCCGTACTTCCCCCATTCACTGGCAAACCCGGAATTCAGGTGGAAACAGTTGATTTTACATCACTTGATATTTATTCACAGCTTTTCACAGAAGATCCCTATAGATCTATTTTGGACCAAAGCAATTTGTATTCTGGTCAATTCATTGCCGCTAATCCCCAGTTGACCCTTGCCAGAGAATGGAAACCTGTTACGGTTTCCGAATTTAAGACCTTTCTGGGCCTATCCCTCCTCATGGGCATTGCTAAAAAGAGTGTGTTGCGGGCATATTGGTCCACTGACCCAATTCACCATATGTCTGTGTTCTCTGCTTCCATGACCAGAAACAATATGAGCAGATCTTGCGGTTCATGCATTTCAATGACAATAAACTGTTGTCCTCGGGGTGACCCTGGATACGATCGGCTCCACAAAATTCGGCCCCTCAAAAACCACTTCAACCAACAGTTTGCAGCCTTGTTTATTCCCGATAAAGTTGTCTGCGTTGATGAGTCCCTGATTACATTTTCTGGCCGCTCGTCTTTCAAACAGTATCTCCCCAGCAAGCATGCTAGATATGGGGTCAAGTTGTATAAGCTCTGTGACAGAGCAACAGGCTATACATATAGTTTTATGGTTTATGAGGGAAAATACAGTCACGTGGAGCCCCTCAACTGCCCAGACTACATAAGGATGGCAAGGATGGCATGGCAAGATTGTTTGGGCCTTGGTGTAATCCTTATCCGGAAAGGGGTATCACTTGTACGCAAACAATTATTACACAAGTTTGCCACTTTTTAGTCACCTTTTTTGGTTGTGGAATTGGCACATGTGGCACTGTGCAATCTAATTGCTGGGGCTTCCCACAACGGCTTGTAGATTGCCGACTTAGACGGGGGGAGAGAGCCTGCTTCAAGTGTAATAATTTGCTTGCAGCTAAGTGGAGGGATTCACAGAATGTTTGTTTTCTGTCCTCCCTTCACGCAGATACGGCAGCCGAAATACCAACGGCGACTGGTGTTATTGTGAAGTCCCTTTGTGTCCATGAATACAACCTTAACATGGGAGGGGTTGACTTCAATGACCAGATGATGGCTCCGTACTTAATTGCCCATAAGGCCAGACGCTGGTATAAAAAAGTGTCTGTATATTTATTCCAATTGGCTCTGCTGAACGCTTATGTGCTATACAAAGCTTCAGGACGAACTGGATCCTTCCTAAAACTCCAGGAAGAGATCGTCACAGCCCTTCTGTTTCCATACGGTGCTGTGGCCCAACTTCCCAATGCAAATGCAGTGAGCCAGTGGCATGAAAGGTACTTTCCAGAGGTCCTCCATGGTACCTCAGGCCAAAGATCACCCCAAAGAAGATGTTGTGGTTGTAGAAAACGCAGACATAGGCATGACACCCGGTATTATTGTCCCTCCTGTCGTGGCCAACCTGGTCTCTGCATTGCTGAATGTTTCCGTCGCTACTACACACTAGTGGAGTATTAGTGTAGGGAACTGCACTGCACATTTCTAGGGCACACTAACACGGTGTCGAGAGATGAGATGGCCATCACATTTTGAAAGACCCTAATCTGCAACGTTTACAGTTAAAAAAAAATGCAAAAAAAATAAAAAAATAAAGTATAAAAGCAAAAAATAAAAAAATAAAAAAATAAATAAAAAAGCCAAAAATAGTTTATTACAAAAAATAAATACAAATACAGCTGTCCGTCAAGACAAGAGCTCTAAAACCAAATGCTAGAAGGCATTAAATGCATAATTATACAATGGTACAATAGACATACAAATAACATAATAACTGTAAAAAGTCATACAGAAAGAGACCAATGCGTTTCAACCATAATATAGTAGCGGTCTTCTTCAGAGGGGAAGGATATGTACTTCTAAGAGATACAATATATCAATCAGTATGTTAAAAGCCAAACAATGACATAGATTGAATGACAAGGGTTGCAAAATAAGTACTAAGATTTATATTTACCAAAGAACAGCTTTATTTTGGCCTTCCAGCAATTCTGTTTAGGACTGTTTCCCTAGGATCCGGACAGCGCAGCAGAACCAAGATAGCGCCCACCCCTCAAAGAAGCAGCACATCCAACAGGCCACAGAGAGAACCTACAAGAGGTCACACTTACTATAGGTGAGAGGGGGGGAGGGGGGGGAACAAGAATGGCAAAACCGGGAGGGGGGAGGAGGGGGGGGGCTGGAGATGAAAAGTGCCTGACAGACACAAAAAAGAGGGACCTAATGGGCCTCACGGGGAGGTCACGAAGTACCAAAGGAGATCCCAATTCACTGTAAAAAGTTATATAAATGTCCAATTAGTGATTATAGAAATAAGCTCATATGTTGGACAAACTATGTGCAAGTGGAGAAGCCAGTGAACAAAAGATGAATGTGAGAGGTTGCAAAAGAGGTAGACTCCAAAGAAACAACAAACAAGAATGATGTTGATCAGATGAAGACAAGGGTGCCAAAGCACCAGATATGAGGTAAATGGTGAACAGTAGTGAAAGTGAGAGGTGAAAGGAAAAAAACAATGAAAGAAATGTGAGCAACACAAACCAACACAACGTGATAACAAGAAAACACATAAACATTGCCCCAAAGAAGAGGGACCGTGAAGAAATGCCAAAACAGAAGTGAAAAAAGAAAAGAACAAAATCGTGAAGGCGTGAAGATGCTCAATGTAGGAAATACCTTCTATGTATCAATGATTATAATTCAAATGTTGAAAAAGTGTTAAAAAACCCCCAGTCCACAAATGACACTCCTCTGGATTAGAGGGTGTCAACGGATAAATGGAGGAAATCTATAGGTTATAAGTTTAAATAGTTAGAGAGGAAAGTCCTAATATAAAGACATATAAAGTAAAGTAAGTACACTGAGTATGCACCGTGTCACTTACTGATGCAGGTGAACCTCCTTACTCGATCCAACCCCGGGCTGTCTGGAAATAGACAGCCATACAAAAAATGCCTACTTTATAGAGCGGATAATGGGAAAGGGAGGTCCTCTGTTTGGGCGGGGCCACACAAGCCCCCCACCCCCTCACGTGTATGCCCCACATTACCTCCAATCATCCAACCGCAACAAGGCTCGCATCAGGAAACCCCCTAAGACCGACAGGGAGGAGCGCCATGAAATGGCGTCCTCTACGCAGCCTTCCGGCGTTACGGAAGGGGAGGAATCCCCTTGGCAGCTGCCGTAATTCCCATCGCACAATCGTGCAAAGTCATGACGCACCACACACACTGCCAAAATTTTCACGCATGCGCGGCGGGTCAGTGGCACTCGGGAGATCGCAGGATGCCACCGGCAGTGCCCAAGATGTAAAAGGCCACAGTGGCAAAGCAAAAAAGAGTGGGGGGATATGATGGCAGAATTGAGCCATCATTCCCCCCCGTCTGCCGAGAGGTTCAAAAGGAGCCCAGAAGGACATGGCAACCCCAAGGGGGGCGGACGCCAGAGGTGCACACCGCGCGGCCGGATCCTAGAGGGAAAACAAATGGGAAACAGAAGATTTTAATTAACAAAAATGTAACTAATTTTCACAATAATAAAAGTCAAATCTGATTATTAACAACGAGAAATATCAGAAAGAGTCCCATATTCAAGAGTATATGATACATATAAACGCATATAAAAATATATGTAGAGAACACATATCTTTGGATGCTGGAAAGTTTATTACAGTGAGCAGATTTAAGGAAAAGTATATTATTGTGTTTAACCTGAAACAAAACCCTTTAAAAATGGGGCAAAGGTGATGGATTCGTTGAGGCCTGCAAAATAAAAATCCATCGTTGCCCTCCCTGTAAAAGGGACTTGGTCCAATCGCCCCCCTCGACCGGAATGTGTATCCAGTCAAGGGCGGTGAAAGAGATTTTGGGCATGATGTATTTATGTATTGACACCATATGTCTACCCAACGGTAAATATCAATTCCTAATCTGCATGCTGTAAATGTGTTGAACAATGTGACACTTAAATTCCTGCCTAGTTTTCCCTATGTAGAATGCTTTACATTTGCAAAACATTACATAGACCAGGCCACGGGTACGACAATTCGCAAAATGGAGAGGTACAAAAATCTCTCCATAGGGGAGTAAAAAGGTTTTCTCCTTTTTAATAAGGGGATACTGCGAGCAGAGACCGCAAGAGAAAGAACCCCTAGCGGGACAGTGTTCTATGGTTGCTTCACCCTTAAATTCACTGGTCACTAAATGGTCCTTAACTGACAGTGCCCTTCTAAAGGTGATTGAGGGAGCATTCAAAACAAATTGATGAGTTTTTGGGTCATCGGTTAAGAGTGACCGATGTTGTTGGATGATCTCTCGGATTTTCTGGGTACTCCCCGCATGTGTGTTCCAAATGTACCGGAGTTCCATGATTGTGAATCTTGGTGTATTGTACTGCACAAATTTTTCTGTATTGCAACTGTTTTTTGTCGCTACCACGCATCCTGTATATTCCCCTGTACTTTTACCTCATGCATTGTAGATTTTTTAGGTCTACACACAATAAATACCTAGCTTCATTGCAAACATCATACTCTCTATACTATTCTTTACTCCAGAGTAGGTCTCCTTTTAAAGTCCTGCAAGAGGAACAATTTTCCATTTTCTCTGATTTTCTGATGCTGTTTAGAGAACCGCATAATTAATCTAGTAGTATTAAATTCAGGGGGTCGTTTAGATTTGGTCCTGAACAAAAGGTCACAACGAGGCTGAAGAGCCGCTTTGTTATAGGCCTTCCATAAACAGGACCGTCTGTAACCCCTCTCTAGAAGTCTCCCTGCAATTTCCCAGCTTCTTCCCTGAAGAAGCTGTCACTGGAACAATTGCGCTGGAGGTATAAATATTGTCCAAAAGGTATAGCGTTTTTCAGGAATGCTGGATGGGAACTATCGGCATGTAGCACGGTGTTCCCAGCCGTCTCCTTTCTATATAGGGTACTACGCAAATGCCCCTCAGGGGTAGAAAAGACCCAAACATCCAAAAAAGTAATAGTGTTAGTGTCGAAAGAAAGAGTGAAATTGAGATTGTAATCGTTTACATTGATAAGATGGAAAAAATCCATCAACATGGTTTCTGTCCCCTCCCAGATGATGAAGACATTGTCAATGTACCTCAGCCATACCTTGATATGGCTGGTGTACTCGACGAGGTCAACATCACCCAGGAGTGACCGCTCCCACTCCCCCAGGTACAGATTGGCGTATTGGCGTAGGATGGGGCACAACACGTTCCCATCGCTACGCCCTGCACCTGGAGGTAGTGGGAGCCGTCAAACAAAAAGAAATTATGGTTGAGTATAAACCTCAAACCATTAAGAATGAAGTCATTGAGTCATCCATCATGGTAGGTACCATGTGTAAGGATCCTGGAGATAACAGTCAGACCTTTCTCGTTTGGGATTGAGCTTTACAAGGCTTCTATGTCCAGAGCTACTAATATTGAGTCATTTGTTAAGGCTATTTGTTCAATTTTCTGTAGAAATTGAATAGTGTCTTTAGTAAATGAAGGTAAAGCAAGAATGTATGGTTGTAACAGTGCATCTATGACTCTACTAAGATTTTGGGCTATACTGCCATTTCCAGACACAATGGGGTGACCTGTAGGATTGCTAGGATATTTGTGAATCTTTGGGAGACTGTACAAGGTAGCAACCCGAGGGTGCTTTGTTCTAACAAACTCCCAAAGCTCCTTAGTGATATCCCCTGAACTGAAAGCCTGATCCACGAACACATAGAAATCATTATTAAATTGATTGATACAAAGTGGAGAAATACATTTATACCACACCGAGTTACTCAGAAATTGGAGGCACATACGCTTTCTAGTGAGAACTGTTCATCACAACAACATTGCCCCCTTTATCCGACGCCTTTATAATAATGGATTTATTTTTCTGTAGAGTAGAAATTGCTTTAATTTCGTCAGCAGTAAGATTAGTAGTATTGGTAGTTTTCTGGGGTAGTTTACATAAGTCTCTAATGGTTTGGTTCAGGACCATGGATACATTGGGATTACTGTTCATAGAGGGAAATTTGGTAGAAGCTTTCCTAAAAGCTACCAAAGGATTGATGGTGGGTTTATAAAGTTTTTCAAAAATTTGATTGAGATCGATTTGATCGATCAGGTCAGTAGTATTGCCTTCTTCATATAACAAAGTAAGATCATGTAATGCTTTAAATTCCTTCATACTAAATACTGACCAGTCCGTAGTGTCTACCTCGGATTCTTTCTTTGCATAGAAGACCTTCAATAAAATCTTCCGTGCAAAGAGGTGTAAATCGGTAATAGCCTCAAAAAGATCGAAGTTTGCCTCTAGACAGAAAGTTAAACCACGTGACAATAAATGAACTTCTGCATCAGTTAATTTATGAAACGAGAGATTGGTCACACTTGGGGATCGGACTTTATCCGTATGACATACGGATCCAATCTTTTTCCCCCTTGAGAATTTGAGGGAAGGAGTTGGATCCCCGTGCCAGGTTTAAAGGCGTGGTCGATTTAAAAGGTTTTTGGATTTTAGCCATATTCCTTGGTCGAATTGATCCGCCCAGGGGGGAGGAGATCATATGTCCACCCGCCTCGGCACAATCATCGCCAGAGGAGATGGCCGATGACGGAATCCGATCAACAGAGATAGTATCCTCAGCACGATCAGGTTCCATGTCCAGAATTCTTTGGTTCCTGTTCGAGTGAACCCCTGTTGGTCCTAGTCCTTTTCTGTCTACTACGTTTATTAGAAGGTGTATGAGATTCCTTTAGTTCAACCATTCGGGCCTTTTTGGGGTCAACATTATTGAGGTCCCTTGTCTGATATGTTGTTGCTGTAAATTGGGAAGATGCCATTTATAGGCTCGCCCCACCGAGAAGGCTAAATGATCTCTCCAAAATTTGGCGTCTTTTCTTTGAAGAATGTTTTTATTATAAATGGATAGATTATCCTTGAGCTTCATTTGAAGTTTGGAAGAAAGGATATGATCCTTATAAGGGACCAGAGCTTGCTCCAAATTGTTGATTTCCGCATCTAGGAGAAAAATCTGTCTATTATATTCTCTGGTGAGAATCAGCATCATTTCCCTAGAGCACTGTCTCAAATTTTCCTCCCACTCTTTTTTACAATTGACACCAATTTGTTCACTATTGGGAAAAATTTGAATTTGCAACCCAAAAGGGTTAATATGCTCACCTAAATACCTATCAAAGGACTTTACATGCCAGAAAAGGGACAATTTTTTTTCAAGAATTCAACCTAGTTTCTGAAACAAAGAGGAAATTTGGGTCTCAAGCTGGTCACCTTTACCGAACTCGGTTTGGTAGCCAGACATGAGATTAACCCAATTTTCCCCTTGAAAGGTACTCATAGCACAAGAAGAAATGGATGTATCGTTATGTAGCATCATGATCGAGTATTTACAAACATTCAAATAACATTAGAACATGGAACAACTGAGCTTGTGTCTTGACTCACAGTGTATCAAAGGTAGGGATCGGGTGTTTAACCACCCAAAAAGCAATTGCTGGGAACAAGAAAACGATACAATGATATGAGCAAGAATTGGCTGCACGCCCCAATGAAAACATATGGAATATAGAAATTTCCCTAGGGGGTTTTGTATTGCAGCAAAGCAAGTCCAAAAAGTTTTATGAAAAAAGTTTATTACAAAAAATAAATACAAATACAGCTATTCGTCAAGACAAGAGCTCTAAAACCAAATGCTAGAAGGCATAAAATGCATAATTATACAATGGTACAATAGACATACATGTAAAAAGTCATACAGAAAGACCCCAACGCATTTCGACCATAATATAGTAGTGGTCTTCTTCGGGGGAGAAGGATATGGACTTCTAAGAGATACAATATATAAATCAGTATGTTAAAAGCCAAACAATGACATAGATTGAATGACAAAGGTTGCAAAATAAGTACTAAGATTTATATTTACCAAAGAACAGCTTTATTTTGGACTTCCAGCAATTCTGATGAATGTGAGTGAATGTAAAAGAGGTAGACTCCAAAGAAACAACAAACAAGAATGATGTTGATCAGAAGAAGACAAGGATGCCAAAGCACCAGATATGAAGTGAATGGTGAACAGTAGTGAAAGTGAGAGATGAAAGGAAAAAACAATGAAAGAAATGTGAGCAACACAAACCCACACAACGTGATAACAAGAAAACACATAAACATGGCCTCAAAGCAGACGGACCGTGAAGAAATGCCAAAACAGAAGTGAAAAAAGAAAAGAACAATATTGTGAAGGCGTGAAGATGCTCAATGTAGGAAATACCTTCAATGTATCAATGATTATAATTTAAATGTTGAAAAAGTGTTGAAAAAAAACCCAGTCCACAAATGACACTCCTCTGGATTAGAGGGTGTCAACAGATAAATGGAAGAAATCTATAGGTTAGAAGTTTAAATAGTTAGAGAGGAAAGTCTTAATAGTTAGACATATAAAGTAAAGTAAGTACGCTGAGTATGCAGCGTGTCACTTACTGATGCAGGTGAACCTCCTTACTCGTTTCCAACCCCGGGCTGTCTGGAAACAGACTGCCATACAAAAAATGCCTACTTTATACTGCTAGATTGGTTCTCTAAACAGCATCAGAAAATCTGAGAGATCATCCATGACATTGGTCACTCTTAACCGATGACCCAAAAACTCATCAATTTGTTTTGAATGCTCCCTCAATCACCTTTAGAAGGGCACTGTCAGTCAAGGACCATTTAGTGACCAGTGAATTTAAGGGTGAAACAACCAAAGAGCACTGTCCCGCTAGGGGTTCTTTCTCTTGCGGTCTCTGCTCGCAGTGTACCCTTATTAAAAAGGAGAAAACCTTTTTACTCCCCAATGGAGAGAATTTTGTACCTCTCCATTTTGCGAATTGTTGTACCCGTGGCCTGGTCTATATAATGTTTTGTGAATGTAAAGCAATCTACATAGGGAAAACTAGGCAGGAATTTAAGTGTCTCATTGCTCAACACATTTACAGCATACAGAATTTACATTTACCATTGGGTAGACATATGGTGTCAATACATATTTACATATTTACATTTCCTCTCTAACTATATAAACTTCTAACCTATAGATTTCCTCCATTTATCCGTTGACACCCTCTAATCCAGAGGAGTGTCATTTGTGGATTGGGGTTTTTTCAACACTTTTTCAACATGTGAATTATAATCATTTATACATTGAAGGTATTTCCTACATTCAGTATCTACATGCCTTCACGATTTTGTTCTTTTCTTTTTTCACTTCTGTTTTGGCATTTCTTCACGGTCCCTCTGCTTTGGGGCCATGTCTATGTGTTTTCTTATTATCATGTTGGTTTGTGTTGCTCACATTTCTTTCATTGTTTTTTCCTTTCACCTCTCACTTTCACTACTGTTCACCATTCACCTCATATTTGGTGCTTTGGCACCCTTGTCTTCATCTAATCAACATCAATCTTGTTTGTTGTTTCTTTGGAGTCCACCTATTTTGCACTCTCTCACATTCATCTTTTGTTCACTGGCTTCTCCACTTGCACATAGTTTGTCCAACATATGGGCTTATTTCTATAATCACTAATTGGACATTTATATAACTTTTTACAGTGAATTGGGATCTCCTTTGGTGCTTCATGACCTCCCCATGAGGCCCATTAGGCCCCTCTTTTTGTGTCTGTCAGGCACTTTTCATCTCCATCCTCCCCCTTCCCCCCCCCTCCTGGTTTTGCCATTCTTGTTCTCGCCCCCCCCCCTCACCTATAGTAAGTGTGACCTCTTGTAGGTTGTTTCTGTGGCCTGTTGGATGTGCTGCTTCTTTGAGGGGTGGGAGCTATCTTGGTTCTGCTGCGCTGTCCAGATCCTTGGGAAACAGTCCTAAACAGAATTGCTGGAAGGCCAAAATAAAGCTGTTCTTTGGTAAATATAAATCTTAGTACTTGTTTTGCAACCTTTCTCATTCAATCTATGTCATTGTTTGGCTATTAACATACTGATTGATATATTGTATTGGGCAGGGGTGGAGGGGCAATTTGCCCCTATCATTTGGGATTGGCTGGAGCGGTACACACTATCTGAAGCACAAGTGAGAGGGCGCTGAGAACGCCAGACCGTTTTTACATTTACTCTGCCTGTTTTTACCATTAGAAATGTAAGAGCATTACCTAAATAAACATTCCCCCTTTGGTTTTAAAACTTTAATGCACTAGTGGAGCCCCTTTTTTTCTCCCCCCTCCCTCTTTATTTATCTCCCCTAATACTGAGGATACCAGAGCGGAGCTGCATAGAGGGAACACTGGAGAAAAAAATAACAAAGAAAGAAAAGGTTGCCAGAGACCACTCCCACACCTTAAAGTGGAGTTCCACCCTCTTTTACAACTCTTCAGCATCCCTCACTAAATTGTGCACTGTAAACGAATTGGATATTATTTTATTTTTTTTCTCAGCACCTACTGTATATCTGCTGTATTCATTTTTCACTTCCTCCTCCCTGGCCGTGGCCCATCGCATCATTTCCTGTTTGCAATGCCTTCGGGGAAGGGGCGGCAACTTCCTCTGACACTGCCGATGCTATGGAAACCTGACCTGAAACCTATTACACTGCTTGTGCTGCACTTGAGCATGTGCGAGATCTGCAAGGATGAGATCCAGGAAGAAATACAGTCTGGCTTCAGATGCCCACACTTAAGATGGCCACGGCCTGCTGTAAGTTTATAAAATAACAAACTACTGCTATAAACTAACAAAACAGACCTTAGTGTACAGACTAACTTTACTAGAATACATTAGGCTTGTGTATTATAGGGGTATTTTTATTTAAAAAGTACAATTTTGGCCGGAACACCACTTTAAAGACATACTACTGAATGCCTGATTACTACTAACTGAAGGTGAGGGTTCTGTGAGACCACACTAGGAGACACAAGCAGCAGAAGGATACATATTCATTACATCTTATTTATCAAGACCAAATAGAATAATTTTTTACAGACTATTTATATATTAACACCCACCTACCTCCTTTAAAGCACCTTTTTATTTGAACACCTGCACTTTATTATAGCACCAAAATGGACTATCACCATATATTTTTATGATTACTATTTTCATGTGTATTTTTCTATGATATTATTCATGATTGATTGCATATTTTGATTATTGATTTTAGAACATTTCATTTGTTTTTTATCTAAAAGGAATTGTAATTCATCACGGCATTTTTTATGCACGGTATTTATTCACGTCAATTACAGGGTGGTATTTATATTATTTTAGTATTGAATTACTATTATTTGAATACCATCATTCATTGGTAAATAGTAGCGATCATCAAAATGCATAACAGAGATCAGTGATCCTAGCATTTATATCAGCAGTACTATTACCAGTGTCCCACACTTGAATTCTAACACGCACTGTGTATATTCACTCACACATTTTTACTTTTAATATTGCGCAAAATTTATTTTATTATTGATATTAGGGGCGGATTGCCCCCATGCTTCAGCATATATTTTTTACTTTTGTTTTGGCACAGATTGTTGTTGTTTTATTGAGTTAAGCTCTCATTTGTTTTTGAAAAAGAAGAAAGAAAAGGAAATTTTTTTTTTTTTTTTGCAATTTTCAAAATTTTGTGACAAAAAGCAAGATCTGCAAAATACTCAACATGCCTCTCAGCAAATAGCTTGGGGTGTCTACTTTCCAAAATGAGGTCATTTGGGGTTTTTTGTGCTATCTTGGCATTTCATGGCCTCCAAAACTGTGATAGGCAGTGAGGAGTGAAATCAAAAATTTACACCCTTAGAAATCCTGAAGGCGGTGGTTGGTTTTTGGGGTCCTTTACACAGCTAGACACAAAAGTCTCACACATGTGGTATCCCTATACTCAGGAGAAGCAGCAAAATGTATTTTGGGGTGTAATTCCACATATACCCATGGCATGTTTGAACAATATGTCATTTAGTGACAACTTTGTGAGGGAAAAAAAAAAAATTGTAATTTTCCTGAAACTTGTGGCAAAATATAAAATATTCCATGGGCTCAACATGCCTCTCAGCAAATAGCTTGAATTGTCTACTTTCCAAAATGGGGTCATTTTGGGGCATTTGTGCTATTTAACATTTCAGGGCCTCCGAAAACCATGATAGGAAGTGAAATCATCATTTTACGTCCTTAGAAAGCCTGAATGCAGTGATTGGTTTTCGGGGTCCTGTACACGGCTAGGCTCCCAAAAAGTCTTACACATGTGGTATCCCCATACTCAGGAGAAGAAGCAGAATGTATTTTGGGGTGTAATTCCACATATACCCATGGCATGTGTGAGCAATATATCATTTAGTGACAGCTTTGTGGGGGGAAAAAAAACTGTAATTTTCCTGAAACTTGTGGCAAAATATAAAATATTCCATGGATTCAACATGCTTCTCAGCAAATAGCTTGGGGTGTCTACTTTCCAAAATGGGTTTATTTGGGGGGGGGGGGGGGGGTGTTGTACTATCCTGACTGCCCTGCCATTTTAGCACCTCAAGAAATGAGATAGGCAGTCATAAACGAAAAGCTGCATAAATTCCAGAAAATGCACCATATTTTGTAGACGCTATAATTTTTGTGCAAACCAATAAATATATGCTTATTGAATTTTTTTTACCCAAGATGTGGCTGAATAAATTTTGGCCTAAATATATGACTAAAATTTTGTTTATTGGATTTTTTTTATAACAAAATGTAGAAAATATAATTCTTTTTCAAAGTTTTCAGGCTTTTTTCGTTTATATCGTAAAAAATTAAAACCGCAGAGGTGATCAAATACCACCAAAAGAAAGCTCTATTGGTGGGCACAGCATTGCATGACCGCACAATTACCAGTTAAAGCAGCACAGTGCCAAATTGTAAAAAGTGCTCTGGTCATTAAGAGGGCAAATCCTTCCGGTCCTTAAGTGGTTAAACTTAATTTGTTTATATTTTATTTTCTCATATTGTAATTCGGAAAATATTAAATATAGGCCCTGGTTAATGATTTATTGAACATAAATCAAAATCCAGGCTTGTGATTCCATGTTTTTGTTTCTTTTATATAAATTAAATTTACAGTGCAGAAATCAAAGAAAACATTATTATCATTATTATACAGGATTTATATAGCACCGACAGTTTGCACAGCGCTTTACAACAGTAGGGCAGAATCAAAGAGGCCTGCTCGTTAGAGCTTACAAAAACATTGAATTGTGATGAAATACATATACTTAAACACCACACTAAAAATGATCAGAAATTTTCCACCCTTCTTGATCTCTGCTTTTTCTTTTTAGCCTGTAAAAAAGGCTCAAAAGTGATAACTAAAAACTAGAAAATTAAAAATGTCAGATTCAAAGACCCACATGTGGGACTTTAATTAAAATGAACTGTTACAGTAATTTATTTTATGAAAAAGAGGTATTTTTTATTAAAGTCCATCCATAGTGTAGTTCTCTGGCCCACGTCATAAAAAAAAAACTTGTTGTTGGAAAGGAAAACATTCAAGTGGTGGTACTGGTTCTGATAGTCTAAGTTCACCCAGAACTAATATTTGAGTACTAAGAGTTTGGCATTGTGTTACTACAGGTACCTGGTATTGCCACATCTTTTGCTGTCATAAATGACTATCAGCACAAATGAACCCTTTAATTAATCTAATACAGCCATGCTACATAAAGGATAAGGAATTTGTGTTTTTTTTATGTTTTAAACATACTAATTTGCTACAGTCTTTTCTAAAATTCCTTGGACTGGCAGCACACTGGAAACACAGACCCTTGCTGAACACAGAAAACAACAGTCTGGATGTCTGGCGGTCAAAATGCTTCTTGCACAGTGCTTCAATCAACAGTAAACTTGAGCACTTTTGAATGAGGCATTGTACAAGGAGGGTGCAGCTCCACTGGAGATCCAGGTAATGTTTCTGCTCTCTAGCATGCTTCCAGCCCAGCATGCTTTATTTTTTAATGTGCAAATGTACAAAAATAGTTTGGGCAATACTTCAGCTTTTAAATACACTGATGTAAATCATATCTACTGAAGGCTTCTTTTATTTTATGGTTTTGGTATACCATTTCCTTCTGGCTGTAATCTGGTGCTCTGAGGACCCCTAATGCTTATTTGGTTGCAGTGCAGGAGAGGCACTCCCACGCTAGGTTGTTTGTTTTTCCTCACATACTGGTATCAGAATGTTCTGCCCCACTTTCATGTACTTTTACATCCTGTACTGCATATGCTGCATGAAGTTATCATTTTTTCTGTAGTATGTTGACATCCAACAGTAGTTTTGAGCTGCTGCAACTTGTTTATTATGTGATTTTGGTATCTCTCTCTGTCTTAGGGTTGCCATCTTTTCTTCATGCCAAACTCGAACACTTTAGCGGCAAAGTTTTTTTTTTTGGGGGGGTGTATACGCTATAAGATTGTAAAAGACCTGCAACACTTTTGGTGGCCTGAAAGAGAGTAGTAATGAGGCGCATAGCTTGCCGCAGCAAACAATG
The DNA here is from genome assembly GCF_042186555.1 of Aquarana catesbeiana. Lineage (NCBI taxonomy): Eukaryota > Metazoa > Chordata > Amphibia > Anura > Ranidae > Aquarana > Aquarana catesbeiana. The sequence goes on from NC_133328.1 coordinate 478,041,775, forward strand.
CGCGTGGCTGAATTGTGAATGTTCTGCATGGAATGCAGGGGTCAGATATGTCCTGAGGAGAGGCCTAGTGCTAGCAGGGGGGTGGGGAGAGTTAAATATGTGCTGGGGGGCAGTGGTGGCTGGTGCTCAAAATTTTTTTTTGGGGGGGGGCGGGACGCAAACAAACTGAAAGATTCTAAAAAAAAAACATCAATTGCTGCCTCACTGTGCCCCATAAAATGCAGACACTGTGCCCCAGAAAATGCAGCCACTGTGCCCCATCAAATACAGCCACTATGCCCATCATATGCAGCCACTGTGCCCATCATATGCAGCCACTGTGCCCATCATATGCAGCCACTGTGCCCATCATATGCAACCTATGCCTATGCAGCCTATGCCCATCATATGCAGCCTCTGTGCCCATCATATGCAGCCTCTGTGCCAATCGTACAGCCTCTGTGCCAATCATACAGCCTCTGTGCCCATCATATGCAGCCTGTGCCCATCATACAGCCTCTGTGCCCATCATATGCAACCTCTGTGCCCATCATATGCAGCCTCTATGCCCAATATATGCAGCCTCTGTGCCCATCATACAGCCACTGTGCCCATCATATGATTCATCTATGCCAATCATACAGTCACTGTGCCCATCATATGCAGCCTCTGTGCCAATCATACAGCCTCTGTGCCCATCGTATGCAGCCTGTGCCCACATGTGCTGGGGGCGCTTGGGGGGGTCAGATATGTGCTGGGTGGAGGGTCGCTTTGTGAGAGAAGAGGGCCAGTGCAAGGGGGAGGGGTGGGGGGGGTAGGATATGTGCTGGAGGGGTCCTTTGGGAAGGAAGAGAGATAGTGCAAGGAAAAGTTGCCAGATTTCAAATCCAATCCACATTTCTAGCATTGTCTTCCCCCTGCCAAAGCACCCCCAGCACATATCCTCCTAACCCCTCGATCACTCCACATATTTTCTACCTTGTCCTCCTTTTCAGCCGCTCTCTTCCCTCCCTCCTCCATCTACTGAGCATAATAAAAACTTTCTACAAAGCTGATATCAGCGCGTCCCTGCTCCCCCCTCCTCCTCATGTGTGTACAGAATGGAGCAGGAGGAGGAGGGGAGGAGCTTTGATACACTGACACTCTGCTTTGCTCTGCTGAACCAAGCTGCTGTAAGAGAGAGGGGAGACATGTCACCCTCTGTGCAGTCCGTGTGAATGATGTGTCTGGGTCTGGGGCAGATGTAAACCCGAACACATCATTCAAAAAACGGACTGTCTGGGAGAAAACTGTACAGGTGGCAACCCTTCTCTGTCTTCCATTTTCTCTCAGTCAGTGTTAGTTTTTGGCAGAGGCAGGGCTTAGGAAAGTCATTGTCTTCTTACACTTAAAAAAAGACTGCAAAACATCCTCTGTAGTGCAACTGGCTGAAGTAAAATTGTGCTGGATTCCACTTCTTTGTCTTATTGAAGAGTTAGGCTGGATTCACACCTACTGTATGCGAATTGGATGCGGGTTTCGCATAGCAGAAGAATGTGACTGGCTCTCTATAGAGCCGGTTCACATATCCCTGCAGCAGGTTCGATGCAAATTGCTGGAAAACTGTGTGTTTCAGGTCCGAATTCAGCCCATAATTCGGGCTGAAATCGGACCTGAAACTGTGAACCAGCACGCACTGGACCCCTACTGTGCGACAGATGCGGCGATAGTGTGAACGAGCCTTAAGCTGCCTGTGGATGGTACCAAGTGTAATAGTCTCATAGTCCTTATTTGAATCTGATTAGTGATGTATCTAGTTGAGAGAAGTTACATAGCACAGGATCCAGGCAGCAGGTCCACATGCAACACAAGTGAAGAGTCCTGTGAAATCTGCCTGTACTAGAATACAGAGAGCTCTGATAAAGGTCAAGTGAATGAACTGAGCTGTGAAGTTTCTAAGTCTTTTTGTGAAGTTACTGAACCAACCGTCTGAAAGTCCGTATTGGAATAGGCTTAGGCATGTCCCCCCATGTGATAATGCTTAAGCTTCCTCTAGCGTCTGTAAATGGGGCCTGAAGCCTCCTGGGATGTGAACATTTTCCAGGAAGCTTTAGACCCCTTTCACACCAAGGGCGTTTTGCAGGCGCTATAGTGTTAAAAATAGCGCCTGCAATCCGCCCTCAAACAGCTGCAGCATTGTCTCCAGTGTGAAAGCCCGGGGGCTTTCACACCGGAGCGCAGCGCTAGCAGGACGGCAAAAAAAGTCCTGCCAGCAGCTTCTTTCGAGCGGTGAAGGAGTGGTATGTTTACCGCTCCTCCACCGCTGCTTCCCATTGAAATCAATGGGGCAGCGCTGGGATACTGCCGCCAAAACGCCGCTATTGAGGTGCATTGCGGGCGGTTTTAACCCTTTTCTCGGCCGCTAGCGGGGGGTAAAAGCAGCCCGCTAGCGGCCGAAATGCGGCTCTAATGCGACGGTAAAACGCCGCTAAAAATAGCGGCGTTTTACTGCCGATGCTATGAGCGGCCCGGTGTGAAAGGGACGTTAGAGTGCTGGAGACATCATTCACCCATGAAGGTGTGTTGGGGCAGGGCAGGCAATAAAAAAGAAAAACGTAACAAGCAAAGAAGAAAAAAATATTTGCCGTTTTATGTTGTGGAGGGTGGAGTAGTGAAAGAGTGCAAACATACCCAGTGCATCTAAAGAATAAATGTCTGCTTTAAAGTGACACTAAACTCTGGTTTAACAAAGAAAATTCTATTGAAGTATATATTCTTAACTTAAAAAGTTCCTTCTATTGATCTCATCCTCTTCAAAAATTCCAAACTCTTTCATTCTCCATGGTCCCACTGTATGTAGGAACATAACAACCACCCTTTCTTGCTTGCTCCCAAGATGGACCAGGGACTATGAGCTATGGGATTTTTAGTGTGCATGGAGCAGTGCACATGACAGCAACTAACGTACATGGTAGTGAGGTGGGAAATGGAGAGGGTTGGGAGCTCACAGAGGAAGTTCTAAGAGGCAAAAAAAACACAGTAAGTATTATTTTTGGACAATATGGATAGTGTCCCTTTAAATTTTGAAGTGTTGTGTTTCAAGCTTGCATTGTTTATCATATTAGACAAAATGCTATATATATATATATATATATATATATATATATATATATATATATATATATATATATATATATATATATATATACACACACACACACACTATATTTATATATATATATATATACACACACTGTATATCTGTATATATATATTATCTCACAAAAGTGAGTACACCCCTCACATTTTTGTAAATATTTTATTATATATTTTCCTGTGACAACACTGAAGAAATACACTACTTACAAGTAGTAAGCGTACAGCTTGTATAACAGTGTAAATTTGCTGTCCCCTCAAAATAACTCAACACACAACCATTAATGTCTAAACCACTGGCAACAAAAGTGAGTACATCCAATTAGCCATTTTCCCTCCCTGGTGTCATGTGACTCGTTAGTGTTACAAGGTCCCAGGTGTGAATGGGGAGCAGGTGTGTTAAATTTGGTGTTATCGCTCTTAGGGTCGGTTCACACATGGGCAACACGACTTTAGCGCGACTTTGTACCGTGACTTCAACGCGGCTTCAGCGCGACTTTAGCGCGACTTCGGCAAATTACGAGGCGACTTGAAGTCGCCTCCATGACAGGCGACTTTGCCTGTGGCCAATCACCTCTCTGGGAGGGAGGGGGGAGGGAGGGGTTTTCTCTGCAAAGTCGCTTGAGAGATCCGACTTGCAGGCGACTTACATTGAGTTGAATGGGTACAAGTCGCCTACAAGTCGGATAGAAGTAGTACAGGAACCTTTTTTGAAGTCGGAGCGACTTCAGTAGTGTCAGTTAAGACGGTTCAATTCACTACAATTGTAATCTAAATGCAAAGCGACTTGGGGCGACTTGAGGGCGTACAAGTCGGATCCCAAGTCGCCCCAGTGTGAACCGAGCCTAACTCTCTCATACTGGTCACTGGAAGTTCAACATGGCACCTCATGGCAAAGAACTCTCTGACGATCTGGAAATAAGAATTGTTGCTCTACATAAAGATGGCCTAGTCTATAAGAAGATTGCCAAGACCCTGAAACTGAGCTGCAGCACAGTGGCCAAGACCATACAGTGGTTTAACAGGACAGGTTCCATTCAGAACAGGCCTCGCCATGGTCGACCAAGGAAGTTGAGTGCACGTGAGCAGCATCATTTCTAGAGGTTGCCTTTGGGAAATAGACGTATGAGTGCTGCCAGCATTGCTGCAGAGGTTGAAGGAGTGGGGGGTCAGCCTGTCAGTGCTCAGACCATGCACCGCACACTGCATCAAATTGGTCTGCATGGCTGTCGTCCCAGAAGGAAGCCTCTTCTAAAGATGATGGACAAGAAAGTCCGCAAACAGTTTGCTGAAGACAAGCAGACTAAGGACATTGATTAATGGAACCATGTCCTGTGGTCTGATGAGACCAAGATAAACTTATTTTGTTCAGATGGTGTAAAGCGTGTGGCGCGTCAACCAGGTGAGGAGTACAAAGACAAGTGTGTCTTGCCTACAGTCAAGCATGGTGGTGGGAGTGTCATGGTCTGGGGCTGCATAAGTGCTGCCGGCACTGGGGAGCTACAGTTCATTGAGGGAACCATGAATGCCAACATGTACTGTGACATACATCCCCTCCCTGTGGAGACTGGGCCGCAGGGCAGTATTCCAACATGATAACGACCCCAAATACACCTCCAAGACGACCACTGCCTTGCTAAAGAAGCTGAGGGTAAAGGTGATGGACTGGCCAAGCATGTCTCCAGACCTAAACCCTATTGAGCATCTGTGGGGCATCCTTAAACTGAAGGTGGAGGAGTGCAAGGTCTCTAACATCCACCAGCTCTGTGATGTCGTCATGGAGGAGTGGAAAAGGACTCCAGTGGCAACCTGTGAAGCTCTGGTGAACTCCATGCCCAAGAGGGTTAACCACTTGCCAACCAGGCCAATTCTGACATTTCTCTCCTACATGTAAAAATCATAATTTTTTTGCTAGAAAATTACATAGAACCCCCAAACATTATATATGTTTTTTTAGCAAAGAGGTCTAGGGGTAGAATTATTGTTCTCGCTCTAATGTTCGCAATGATACCTCACATATGTGGTTTGAACACTGTTTTCATATATGGGTGGGACTTACGTATGAGTTCGCTTCTGCGTGCAAGCACACAGGGACAGGGACGCGTTAATTTTTTTTTTTTTTTATTGCTTTTTTTTTTTATAGATTGACACTTTTTAAAAAAAAAAACATCTTTTTTGATCACTTTTATTTCTATTACAAGGAATGTAAACATCCCTTGTAATAGGAATATGGCATGATTGGTCCTTTTTACAGTGAGATATGGGGTCAATAAGACCCCACATCTCACCTCTAGGCTGGGAATCCTGAAATAAAAAAAAAAAAACGATCTTGACTTTCCAGCTGAGGCGGCACCGTTTGTTTGAATGCAGAGGCCGGGCGTGATATCATAACATCACGCCCGGCCTCTGAACGATCATAGAGACTCCGGCGACCATCTGGTCCGCCGGAAATCTCTATGGTCACCATCCGGGGCGGGCAGAGGGCGGTGGGAGGGGGGACGTCCCCTCTCGCTGCCTGTAACAACAATCAAGGGGTGGAACAGCCGCTATGATCGTTCTTATGGTGTAGGGAATCGCAGGCTGAAACAGCAAATGATGCCTGTAGCTGCAGGCATCATTCAGATATATCCCCACAAAGTCAAGGACGTCATATGACGACCGGTGGTGGGTAAGTGGTTAAGGCAGTGCTGGAAAATAATGGTGGCCACACAAAATATTGACACTTTGGGCCCAATTTGGACATTATCACTTAGGGGTGTACTCACTTTTGCTGCCAGCGGTTTAGACATTAATGGCTGTGTGTTGAGTTATTTTGAGGGGACAGCAAATTTACACTGTTATACAAGATGTACACTCACTACTTTACATTGTAGCAAAGTGTCATTTCTTCAGTGTTGTCACATGAAAAGATATAATAAAACATTTACAAGGGTTGTACTCACTTTTGTGAGATACAAAATATATATATATATATATATATATATATATATATATATATATATATATATATATACAGTGGGGAAGGAAAGTATTCAGACCCCTTAAATTTTCAGTTTTTCTTTTTTAATAAATCTGCAAAAATGTCGACAATTCTGTGTACATTAATGAGGAAAAAAATGAACTTAAATGATTTTAGCAAATGGCTGCAATATAACAAAGAGTGAAAAATTTAAGGGGGTCTGAATACTTTCCGTCCCCACTGTGTATATATATATATATATATATTTAAATACACTATATTATGTAAAGTGGCAATGAACAAAAATGATCAGATACACACACCATATACATTGGTTGGTTTGTATGTGAAGATGATCTTCTGCATTATTCTTAAACACGGACAAGTCAAAGCTGAGTTGGGTTGAGAAACAAATGATACACTTGCAATAAAAAGGATGACATCCATTGGTAAAGCGCATAAAATATCCTGCTGCTGCAGTATAATCCCCGCTTTAGTGAAAATTAAAAACAAGATGTGATTTTGTAGGTCATTGAAAACAATAACCTCTAGCAGTAAATTACAGCAACTGCAGTGCCTTAGGATGTTTGAAAGCAGAATGATACAGACAAACATATTGCTCTGAATTTCAAGCACCTCTTGCACTGTGTGATTATTTTATTCACTAGCGCCGGACGCAGAATAACATGTGAAAGGCAGTTTTTTTTTGTCATTTTATGCATTCAGTATGTATCTATATTGTATATTAACCCCTGCTACTCAACCATAGAAGCTGCCTCAGGGTGACAGTGATCCCCCTTAGGATTTAGCATTAGGTCTGTTAGCAATACATTGACATGACTGATCCTGAATGTTCTTTCTATTATAGGTTTGTGTAGATAGAAATGTTTGAAAGCAAGGCCAAATAGCCAATATAGGCCATGGCCCAAGGCATCACAGCTGTCAGGGGCGGAACACAGTTACTTATGAATCATGTTGCAGACTGTCAGATAACACATTCCTTTGGATATTATAATGTTTCAGACTACTTCCCTTCCTGCTGGTACAATCTGACCACGTCCTGGCCCTGTGCTTTCTTTTTCTTTTTCTTTTTTTTGTGGAATAGCATATTGTGATACTACTCACTCACACCTAGTCTGGGTCCATAAATCTAGACCTGGAGGGAAAGCCTGCCTACTTTTCTAGATTTCAGTTTTAGATCTACTGACAAAGACTGGGCAAACTAATCTGCTACATGGATTTTATCCTCTGCACCCCAGGCTCAGCATGCCTTGTGTGGTTATCGTGTCAGATCTTACTAGTGTTTTACCAAAGCCTTGTGTACTCAGGAAAGAGGGCAGTACAAGATGGTTGGCCCATGGGGGGATGGAAGTATACACTGAAGCCAGCCGTTGACGGATCAGATCTTACTAGTGTTTTACCAAAGCCTTGTGTACTCGGGAAAGAGGGCAGTACAAGATGGTTGGCCCATGGGGGGATGAAAGTATACACTGAAGCCAGCCGTTGACGGATCAGATCTTACTAGTGTTTTACCAAAGCCTTGTGTACTCGGGAAAGAGGGCAGTACAAGATGGTTGGCCCATGGGGGGATGAAAGTATACACTGAAGCCAGCCTTTGACAGATCAAAATTCATCCAGGTTTGCAGGAACCAGACAAATTTCGATCCATCTATGGGCAGGCTGGTTGTACTGAAGTTGATCTATCGATTGACTTCAGTACAACCAGCCTGTCAGTTTTTTTGTATGATCAGTACCAGTGGCTATAGCTGCCAGCAGTGATCATTGTGCTCTGATGGAGGGGAAACCTCTTGCTGTTAGAATACAATAACGCAGTGGAAAGGATTGCCCCATTAACATTGACTATGTTGATTTGGGGAATCAAGCGATTTTCTTTCCTTTAACCTGTAATTGAAGGAAAGGAAAGTGCATAATTTATGGCCATCCTTAACAATGTATAGAAGAACAATATACATACAATACTGAAGAAACAGAATGGATATTTGTGGAATATTATCCCTATTCTGATGCAATAACTTGTCAGAACATATTTGATAATGTTTTCTGTGGTTAGATATGTAGGTGGTGACTGCATGCCACTGTGTAAAATGGTGGATTACACCAAGTTTTCTGGGTAGCAAGCACATTAACCACTTGCCGACCACCGTATAGCAAAATGACAGCGGCAAAGGGGTTGTGTTATTCTGACCGGACGTCATATGACGTTAACAGGATAACAGAGCTGGCGCGCGTCCGCGGGGGCACGCGACCCGGCGATCAGAGGTGCTGTGTGTCAGTCTGACATACCGCAACTCTGATCGTGGTATGAAGCCTCTGACAGAGGCTTCTTACCATGTGATCAGCATTGACCAATCACAGCTTATCATCGCGTGAACCAGGAAGTGCCATAAATGGCTTTCCTCGGTTCACGCTGGCAGGGAGAGCTGACGGGCGGCTTTCCCTGTCAGAGGGGGGGGGGGTCTGTGCTGATAATCAGCACATTGATTATCAGCACAGCCACCATCAAAAGGTGCCCATCAGCTGCCAATCAGTGCCCATCAGCTGCCAGCCTGTCCCCCTCTATAAACGCCTGTCAGGGCCCATAATAGTGCAGATCAGTGCCCACAACAGTGACAATGAGTGCCTCATCAGTAATGCCTGTCAGGGCCCCAAAGTGCCAATCAGTGCCACTCGGTAATGCCTGTCAGTAGCTCCTCATCAGTGCTGCCTATCAGTGCCCATCAGTGCCCATCAGTGCCGCCTATCAGTGCCATCAGTGCCGACTATCAGTGCCGTCAGTACTGCCCATCTTTTTTTTTTTTCAAAATTGTCGGTATTTTTTCGTTTATAGCGCAAAAATTAAAAACCGCAGAGGTGATAAAATACCACCAAAAGAAAGCTCTATTTGTGGGAAGAAAATTATAAAAATTTAGTTTGGGTATAGTGATGCATGACCGCGCAATTGTCATTCAAAATGTGATAGAGCTGAAAGCTATATATTGTCCTGGGCAGGAAGGGGGGAAAGTGCCTGGTATTGAAGTGGTTAATTATGCAGGTATGTGCTGCATTTATATGAGAATCAGAGATAGAGCTCAGAGCCCCACCTTCCTGAGGGAGGTCAGTGTGTCTGAAGGGAGCCATGTGAGATGCTACCAGGCACCAAGGTGTCCATGTGGGACAGAAGCAGCAAGGAAGCTGTACAAAGGTCCCTGTGGGATGGAAGTACAGTGGGGACGGAAAGTATTCAGACCCCCCTTAAATTTTTCACTCTTTGTTATATTGCAGCCATTTGCTAAAATCATTTCAGTTCATTTTTTTCCTCATTAATGTACACAAAGAACCACATACAGTATTGACAGAAAAACACAGAATTGTTGACATTTTTGCAGATTTATTAAAAAAGAAAAACTGAAATATCACATGGTCCTAAGTATTCAGACCCTTTGCTCAGTATTTAGTAGAAGAACCCTTTTGAACTAATACAGCCATGAGTCTTTTTGGGAAAGATGCAACAAGTTTTTCACACCTGGATTTGGGGATCCTCTGCCATTCCTCCTTGCAGATCCTCTCCAGTTCTGTCAGGTTGTATGGTAAACGTTGGTGGACAGCCATTTTTTAGGTCTCTCTAGAGATGCTCTATTGGGTTTAAGTCAGGGCTCTAGCTGGGCAATTCAAGAACAGTCACGGAGTTGTTGTGAAGCCACTCCTTCATTATTTTAGCTGTGTGCTTAGGGTCATTGTCTTGTTGGAAGGTAAACCTTCGGCCCAGTCTGGAGAAAGTTTTCGTCCAGTATATCCCTGTACTTGGCCGCATTCATCTTTCCCTCAATTGCAATCAGTCGTCCTGTCCCTGCAGCTGAAAAACACCCCCACAGCATTAAGCTGCCACCACCATGCTTCACTGTTGGGACTGTATTGGACAGGTGATGAGCAGTGCCTGGTTTTCTCCACATATACTTAGAATTATGGCCAAAAAGTTCTATCTTGGTCTCATCAGACCATAGAATCTTATTTCTCACCATCTTGGAGTCCTTCAGGTGTTTTGGAGCAAACTCCAGGCGAGCTTTCATGTGTCTTGCACTGAGTAGAGGCTTCCGTCGGGCCACTCTGCCATGAAGCCCCGACTGGTGGAGGGCTGCAGTGATGGTTGACTTTCTACAACTTTCTCCCATCTTCCGACTGCATCTCTGGAGCTCAGCCACAGTGATCTTTGGGTTCTTCTTTACATCTCTCACCAAGGCTCTTCTCCCCCAATAGCTCAGTTTGGCCAGACGGCCAGCTCTAGGAAGGGTTCTGGTCGTCCCAAACGTCTTCCATTTAAGGATTATGGAGGCCACTGTGCTCTTAGGAACCTTAAGTGCAGCAGAATATTTTTTGTGACCTTGGCCAGATCTGTACCTTGCCACAATTCTGTCTCTGAGCTCTTCAGGCAGTTCTTTTGACCTCATGATTCCCATTTGCTCTGACATGCACTGTGAGCTGTAAGGTCTTATATAGAGAGGTGTGTGGCTTTCCTAATCAAGTCCAATCAGTATAATCAAACACAGCTGGATTAAAATGAAGGTGTAGAACCATCTCAAGGATGATCAGAAGAAATGGACAGCACCTTAGTTAAATATATGAGTGTCACAGCAAAGGGTCTGAATACTTAGGACCATGTGATATTTCCGTTTTTCTTTTTTAATAAATCTGCAAAAATGTCAACAATTCTGTGTTTTTCTGTCAATATGGGGTGCTGTGTGTACATTACTGAGGAAAAAAATGAACTTAAATGATTTTAGCAAATGGCTGCAATATAACAAAGAGTGAAAAATGTAAGGGGGTCTGAATACTTTCCATCCCCACTGTAGCTAGGGAGCTGTACAGAGATAATCCAAGAGGGACAAACAGCTAGGAAGCTGTAAGCTGAGGTGCAGCATCTGTGCATAAACACTGGGATGTGTTTGATGGTCAAGTGGACCAAACAAAGGTACTAAAATTCAGAGACCCTGAAGAGGTATTTGGAGCAGTAAACCTGCTACAAGAGAGCCAGCAGGCTGAATGTTATATTTTGCAGTAATGGTGAGAATCCCCTGCTTGGGAAGACATACCTGTGTGAATTTTGATGTTCGTTTAAATAAAAGTGGGCAGGAAAGCCCTAAAAACGATATCTGTTGTGGCGTAAACTCACGGTTTTGATGCTACCATTGAGCTAAGAAACCCCGACGTGTCACAGATACGGTATGATAATCTTAGTGTCAGGTTGAATTTTTCTGGTAGCATAGATGAAAAAACTTTTCCTTCAGCTTGTGGAACCGGTCTTTAAGGGAATAAATTGTGGTTTTGTATATAGTTGTTTTTTATTTACTATGGTCAACGCTGAAAAATATACAAATATATATTATTTAATTTTAGTCAGGAATTATGAAATATTGCACATAAAAACTCCTTATTTTCAAATGCATTTAGCAAGTGGAAATCTTCACATGTTTTTTCAACCATCTGTAATAGCTATATGGGAAAAAAATGATGTTTACAGATCTCAGTAGCTCAATCTGAAAAGATTATAATAAATCTTAAACATTATAATAAATGAGTGAAACCTGTGACTCATCCATTTCACTTCTCCCTCCTCCTGTTTTCAGTCTGCTCTTTCAGATATTTCAGTTAGAGAAAGACAGGGGAACAAAAACTTCTGCTGTCTCTCTTTAAAACCTAAAGTATTCTGGGAACCTTGTGACAAAAAGCAGCTTTACTTCCTTGATCTTCTGCTCTCATTGGCTCTGACACACTGCTAGACCAGTCCCTGCAGCCTTTTCTCCTTTGCACGGCCACCATGCCCCTGGTATCATCAAAGGGACCATAGTCCTGCCCTGGATGTGAGGGTGCAGAGGGACAGTCTACAGCAGAAGCATAGGGAAGGGTCTTTTGCCAGGTGGGTGGAGGATCAGGTAAGTGAAACAGCTTTTACCATCCCTAGGTATAAACAAGCAGTCAACAAGTGAGGACCTTTCCTTTTTTTTTGCTGTTGGGCTTTAAGGTATTCTGAAGTAGCCTTTTAAGTTAATATTATTGGGGATATAGATAGTAAAAACAACTGAAAGAGATTCTAAATACTCACAATCCTACTAAAAAAGGTGTATAAATTGTTGTCTGTGTACCTGCTAGCCTCAGTGTCAACATTAGGGATGGTCTCGATGTTTGAGTCGAATGTGTTCATTTGTTCGCAGAAGTCCATGCCCCACACTATATAAGGCTGCTTACATGGCGGCCGTATATAGTGTTATAATAACATGGAGATGAGAGAACGTTAGCTAGAGGCAGGTTAGTTAGTGGCGTGCAGGCAGTTTAGTATATATATATGTGTGTATATATATATATATATATATATATATATATATATATATACACACACAGTGTAGTCAGTGTAGTGTAGACTATATATACAGTGCAGGCAGTGTATTAATATAGATATAGTGATATATATATATATATATATATATATATATATATATATATGTGTGTGTGTGTGTGTGTGTGTGTGTGTGTATGTATATATATATATATATATATATATATATATATATATATATATATATATATATATATATACACACACACACAGTATCTCACAAAAGTGAGTACACCCCTCACATTTTTGTAAAAATTGCATTATATCTTTTCATGTAACAACACTGAAGAAATTACACTTTGCTACAATGTAAAGTAGTGAGTGTACAGCTTGTATAACAGTGTAAATTTGCCGTCCCCTCAAAATAACTCAACACAAGGCCATTAACGACTTGCCATCTGCGCTATGGTCGAATGACGGCCACAGCGCGGACCTGAATTCCCAGGAGGCCGTCATATGACGGCCTCCCCTGTGCACGCCCTCGGCGCGTGCCCTGCAGGGCGCGCGCTGAGAGCGCTTTGATCACCAAGTCACTGAGACTCGGCTGATCACCGATCCGAGTAAGGGGCCGATCCCGGCCCCTTACCATGTGATCAGCTGTCATCCAATGACAGCTGATCACATGATGTAAACAAAAGATCGATAATCGTTTTTTTTTCTACTCACGCTGATAGCGTAAGTAGAAAAAAAAGCCGATCACCGGCTCAGATGAGAGGGACAAAGGTCCCGAAGTGGAAGAGGCCTCATCTTTGCCAGCTAACAGTGCCACCTAACAGTGCCCACAATGCCACCTAACAGTGCCCAAAGTGCCACCGAACAGTGCCCACAAGTGCCAGCTATCAATGCCCACCAGTAGTACCAATCAGTGCCACCTAGCAGTGCTGCCTATCAGTATAACAGATCAGTGCCCATTATTGCCACCCATCAGTGCCCATCACTGCCACCCATCAGTGCCCATCACTGCCGCCTATCAGTGCCGCCTCATCAGCCTACATCAATGAAGGAGAAAAATTTAAAAGAAGTTATTTTTTTTTTAAATTCAGTCTTTTTACATTTTTTTAACAAAAAATAAAAACCGCAGAGGTGATCAAATACCACCAATAGAAAGCCCTATTTGTGAGGGAAAAATAATAAAAATGTAATTTGGGTACAGTGTTGTATGACCGTGCAATTGTCATTCAAAGTGTTTCAGCGCTGAAAGCTGAAAATTGGTCTGGATAGGAGGGGGGTTTAAGTGCCCAGTAAGCAAGTGGTTAATGTCTAAACCGCTGGCAATAGAAGTGAGTATACCCCTAAGTGAAAATGTCCAAATTGGGCCCAATTAGCCATTTTCCCTACCCGGTGTCATGTAAATCGTTAGTGTTACAAGGTCTTAGGTGTGAATGGGGAGCAGGTGTGTTAAATTTGGTGTTATCGCTCTCACTCTTTCATACTGGTCACTGGAAGTTCAACATGGCACCTCATGGCAAAGAACTCTTTAACCACTTCAGCCCCGGAAGGATTTACCCCCTTCCTGACCAGAGCACTTTTTACAATTTGGCACTGCGTCGCTTTAACTGCTAATTGCGCGGTCATGCAATGCTGTAACCAAACGAAATTTGCGTCCTTTTCTTCCCACAAATAGAGCTTTCTTTTGATGGTATTTGATCACTTCTGCCGTTTTTATTTTTTGCGCTATACACGGAAAAAGACCGAAAATTTTGAAAAAAAATGATATTTTCTACTTTTTGTTCTAAAAAAAATCCAATAAACTCAATTTTAGTCATACATTTAGGCCAAAATGTATTTGGCCACATGTCTTTGGTAAAAAAAATGTCAATAAGTGTATATTTATTGGTTTGCGCAAAAGTTATAGCGCCTACAAACTAGGGTACATTTTCTGGAATTTACACAGTCTTTAATTTATGACTGCCTATGTCATTTCTTGAGGTGCTAAAATGACAGGGCAGTACAAAACCCCCACAAATGACCCCATTTTGGAAAGTAGACACCCCAAGGAAATTGCTGAGAGGCATGTTGAGCCCATTGAATATTCATTTTTTTTGTCCCAAGTGATTGAATAATGAAAAAAAAAAATAAAAAATTACAAAAAGTTGTCACTAAATGATATATTGCTCACACAGGCCATGGGCATATGTGGAATTGCACCCCAAAATACATTTAGCTGCTTCTCCTGAGTATGGGGATACCACATGTGTGGGACTTTTTGGGAGCCTAGCCGCATACGGGGCCCCGAAAACCAATCACTGCCTTCAGGATTTCTAAGGGCGTACATTTTTGATTTTACTCCTCACTACCTATCACAGTTTTGAAGGCCATAAAATGCCCAGATGGCACAACCCCCCCCCAAATGACCCTATTTTGGAAAGTAGACACCCCAAGCTATTTGCTGAGAGGCATGTTGAGTCCATGGAATATTTTATATTTTGACACAAGTTGCGGGAAAGTGACAATTTATTTATTTTTTTTTTGCACAAAGTTGTCACTAAATGATATATTGCTCACACAGGTCATGGGCATATGTGGAATTGCACCCCAAAATACATTCTGCTGCTTCTCTTGAGTACGGGGATACCACATGTGTGGGACTTTTTAGGAGCCTAGCCGCGTACGGGACCCCGAAAACCAATCACCGCCTTCAGGATTTCTAAGGGTGTACATTTTTGATTTCACTCTTCACTGCCTATCACAGTTTCGGAGGCCATGGAATGCCCAGGTGGCACAAACCCCCCCAAATGACCCCATTTTGGAAAGTAGACACCCCAAGCTATTTGCTGAGAGGCATGGTGAGTATTTTGCAGCTCTCATTTGTTTTTGAAAATGAAGAAAGACAAAAAAAAAAATTTTTTTTTTCTTTTTTTAATTTTCAAAACTTTGTGACAAAAAGTGAGGTCTGCAAAATACTCACTATACCTCTCAGCAAATAGCTTGGGGTGTCTACTTTCCAAAATGGGGTCATTTGGGGGGGGGTTTGTGCCACCTGGGCATTCCATGGCCTCCGAGACTGTGATAGGCAGTGAAGAGTGAAATCAAAAATTTACGCCCTTAGAAAGCCTGAAGGCGGTGCTTGGTTTTCGGGGTCCCATACGTGGCTAGGCTCCCAAAAAGTCTCACACATGTGGTATCCCCGTACTCAGGAGAAGCAACAGAATGTATTTTGGGGTGTAATTTCACACATTCCCATGGCATGTTTGAGCAATATATCATTTAGTGACAACTTTGTGCAAAAAAAAAAAAAAATAATAATAATTTGTCTCTTTCCCGCAACTTGTGTCACAATATAAAATATTCCATGGACTCGACATGCCTCTCAGCAAATAGCTTGGGGTGTCTACTTTCCAAAATGGGGTCATTTGGAGGGGTTTGAACTGTCCTGGCATTTTATGCACAACATTTAGAAGCTTATGTCACACATCACCCACTCTTCTAACCACTTGAAGACAAAGCCCTTTCTGACACTTTTTGATTACATGAAAAAATTATTTTTTTTTGCAAGAAAATGACTTTGAACCCCCACACATTATATATTTTTTTAAAGCAAATGCCCTACAGATTAAAATGGTGGGTGTTTAATTTTTTTTTTTCACACAGTATTTGCGCAGCGATTTTTCAAACGCATTTTTTGGGGAAAAAACACACTTTTTTACATTTTAATGCACTAAAACACACTATATTGCCCAAATGTTTGATGAAATAAAAAAGATGATCTTAGGCCGAGTACATGGATACCAAACATGACATGCTTTACAATTGCACACAAACGTGCAGTGACAACAAAATAAATACATTTTTAAAAGCCTTTAAAAGCCTTTACAGGTTACCACTTTAGATTTACAGAGGAGGTCTACTGCTAAAATTACTGCCCTTGATCTGACCGTCGCGGTGATACCTCACATGCATGGTGCAATTGCTGTTTACATTTGACGCCAGACCGACGCTTGCGTTCGCCTTAGCGCGAGAGCAGGGGGGACAGGGGTGCTTTTTTTTTTTTTTTTTTTTTTTCTTTATTATTTTTTTGCTTTTTTATCTTATTTTAAAACTGTTCCTTTCATTTTTTTTTTTTTTTAATCATTTTTATTGTTATCTCAGGGAATGTAAATATCCCCTATGATAGCATTAGGTAGTGACAGGTACTCTTTTTTGAAAAAATTGGGGTCTATTAGACCCTAGATTTCTCCTCTGCCCTCAAAGCATCTGACCACACCAAGATCGGTATGATAAAATGCTTTCCCAATTTCCCAATGGCGCTATTTACATCCGGCGAAATCTAAGTCATAAAATGCTCGTAGCTTCCGGTTTCTTAGGCCATAGAGATGTTTGGAGCCACTCTGGTCTCTGATCAGCTCTATGGTCAGCTGGCTGAATCACCGGCTGCATTCTCAGGTTCCCTGTTGAGACAGGAGAGCCAGAGAAAAACACGGAAGACGGTGGGGGGGGGGCATTCTCTCCCACTGCTTGTAAAAGCAGTCTAGAGGCTAATTAGCCGCTAGGATTGCTTTTACATGAAAGCCGACCGCTGGCTGAAAAGAATGATACCAAGATGATACCTAAACCTGCAAGCATCATTCTGGTATAACCACTCAAAGTCGTGAATGCTGTACCTGAAGACAAAAATATGGTTAACAATAAAGCACAGTAAACGGTAAAGTATAAAAAATTGCAGACCTGAAAAGCAAACATGATAAAACATAATAACAATAAAACATTGCAGAATAGAATACAGTAAAAAAGAGCAGAACAATAGAGAGAATAGAGAGAGAGAGAATAGAGAGAGAACAATAAAATGACAACTATTATTTTTTATTTTATATTTTTGTTTGTGTTTTTTTTTTTTTTTTTTTTTACACTTTTTTTGTAACTGTAACTTTTATAACTGTAACCGGTTCCAGGTTCGGGTCTCTCAAAATGCGATGGCATCTTGGGAGACCCTGTGAAAGTGTGTCCTAGTCTGTGCAATGCTGTACCCTACGCTAATACTCAACTAGTGAATGGTAGCGTTCAAAACATTCACCAATGCAAAGACCAGGATTGTCAGGACAGGAGGGACAATAATAGCGGGTGTCACGCCTATATCCGCGCTTGCTGCAGACACAACATCTTTTTTGGGGGGGGTTCGTTGGGTAGGGGTACTCGGGAGGACATAAAAATGCCTCTCATGCAGCCGACTGCATTTGGTTGGGGATGTGAATGGGGGAAGTACGGGCGCTGCAGAAGTGGTGGGTTCCCAATTAGGATTGGCGAATGCAGCAGGAAGGGCACTATGGGCATGACGGGCCTGTGTTTGTCTTCTTGGTGGCAGCGGGACACTATTTGTGCTTGCCACCTCACCAGCTTGAACTGCACTTATGGGACTCGCCACGTCACCAAGTGTTATTGCAGTGCTGGTTTGACTACGACCGGGGTGTACTAGGCTGCTGGCGCTTGCCAGTTCACCAAAACGCTACCAAAAAAACTGTTAACGATCGCAGGGATCAGGCCTGACTCTGCGAACGCTGCAGTTATGCATTTAGTGTTTTGTAAGTGACAGTGATCGATCGATACTGCACTTGGGTGGGCTGGGCTGGGCCGGGCGGAGGGGCAAAACGCAGGTGCTAGCAGGTATCTGGGCTGATCCCGCTAACACTGCGTTTTTGGGAACCCTAAACTGCTGGGGACGCCAGTATAGATCTGATCGGATCAGATATTGATCAGTTCAGATACTATACCACTAAGGGAGGTGTACGGTGCGTGCGTGGGTGTTAGCGCTACTGGCACTAACCTGACGCTGCCTGGGGCTGGTGCTTGCCAGTTCACCAAAACGCTACAAAAAAAACTGTTAGCGATCGCAGGGATCAGGCCTGACTCTGCGAACGCTGCAGTTATGCGTTTAGTGTTTTGTAAGTGACAGTGATCGATCGATACTGCACTTGGGTGGGCTGGGCTGGGCCGGGCGGAGGGGTAAAACGCAGTTGCTAGCAGGTATCTGGGTTGATCCCGCTAACACTGCGTTTTTGGGAACCCTAAACTGCTGGGGACGCTAGTATAGATCTGATCGGATCAGATATTGATGCGTTCAGATACTATACCACTAAGGGAGGTGTACGGTGCGTGGGTGTTAGCGGTACTGGGACTAACCTGACGCTGCCTGGGGCTGGTGCTTGCCATTTCACCAAAATGCTACCAAAAAAACTGTTAGCGATCGCAGGGATCAGGCCTGACTCTGCGAACGCTGCAGTTATGCGTTTAGTGTTTTGTAAGTGACAGTGATCGATCGATACTGCACTTGGGTGGGCTGGGCCGAGCTGGGCGGAGGGGCAAAATGCAGGTGCTAGCAGGTATCTGGGCTGATCCCGCTAACACTGTGTTTTTGGGAACCCTAAACTGCTGGGGACGCTAGTATAGATCTGATCGGATCAGATATTGATCTGTACAGATACTATACCACTAAGGGAGGCGTATGCTGCGTGCGTGGGTGTTAGCGGTACTGGCGCTAATCTGACGCTGCCTGGGGCAACGCATATCAACGTCGGGTGATCAGGGGGCTAAATCTTTATTCGGTAATAAACGGCGGGTGCCCTGACACTATAAAAAATAAACGAACTAACCAGCGTCACCCGTAACGGTTATACAGTGATCAGTGGTGAAAGGGTTAACTAGGGGGCAATCAAGGGGTTAAAACATTTATTAGGTAGTATATGGGGGTCCCTGTCGCTATAAAACGCTGACGGCGAACCTAAATATTTACGTCCCTAACTAGCGTCACCAGCGACACTAATACAGCGATCAGAAAAATGATCGCTTAGCGACACTGGTGACAGGGGGTGATCAAGGGGTTAAAACTTTATTAGGGGGGGGTTAGGGGGTACCCTAGACCTACAGGGGGCCTAACACTCACTGCCCTGACACTGTAACTGTCACAAACTGACACCAATACAGTAATCAGAAAAAAAAAAAAAAACCTGCCTGGTGTCAGTTTGTGACGGGGGGGGTGATTGGGGGGGGATCGGGGGGCGATCGGGGGGGGGAGCCGAGGAGAGATGACATTATTTCCTCTGCCGATGTGTACAATACAGAGGCAGGGAAATGATCCCATTGGCTGAGAGCGATCGCGAGGGGGAGGCCACGAATGGATGGCCTCCCCCTCACCTCCGATCGCCGGGGGAGATTTGCCGACCGCCGCAGGCACCGGGGGGGGGTCCGATCGGACCCCCCACCCGCGGGCAGGCAAGGACGTACATATACGTCCTTTTGCCTGCCCGTGCCGCTCTGTCGACGTATATAGTCGTGCGGCGGTCGGCAACTGGTTAATTAGGGGCCCCCAGATCCCACCCACCCATGTGAACGAGTACAGGGTACATTGTACCCCTACCCATTCACCAAAAAAAGTGTCAAAAAGTAAAAACCACAATAGACAGTTTTTCACAATTCTTTTATTAAAAAAAAATAAAATAAAATAAAAAGTGTCCCACGATGTCCATCCATCATCAATCAGGCTGCCCGACAGTCCCGAAAAATAGAAAAAACTCCTGGCGACTGCTGTCTTTTGGCTGTGACAGCTGTTACATAGGCAAGGGCAGGGCCACCCGCTGACGTAATGGGATGACCCCACCCCCCTCTGACGTCACATGACATCACATGATGTCAGAAGGGGATGGGGTCAATCGGTTACATCACCAAGTGGCCCCACCCTTGCCTATATAATAGTTGTCACAGCCAAGGTTTTTACTTTTTGACACTTTTTTTTGGTGAATGGGTAGGGGTCCAGATTCCAATAAGCCCCCTGCCTACCGGGCCAGGGTTGTAAGGACGAGACCCTTGTCCCCATCAACATGGAGACAAGGTGCTATGGGGGGCACCCTCCCCATGTTGAGGGCAAGCGTCCTGGTTTGGTTCAGGAGGGGGAGGCGCTCACCCCCCTTTCCTGGCCTGCCAGGCTGCTTTCTCGGATAAGGGTCTGATATGGATTTTGGGGGGGACCCCACGCCAATTTTTAAAAAAAATTTTGCTGTGAAGTTTCCCTTAAAATCTATGACAGACCCAAAGGGCCTAGTATGGATTTTGGGGGGAGACCCCATGCTGTTTTTTTTCTTAATTCTGTCATAGGGTTCCCCTTAACCACTTCAATACACTGTATTATATTTTGTACACTCACTGCACTGTATAAATAAATATATATTATATATACATACACACACACACTAGACTGCCATCTCTGTATATATTCTACACTGACTGCACTATATATATTAGACTGCCTGCATTGTATATATATTCTACACTGAATGCAGTAGAGCAAGCCAACCACTGCTTTTTGTTTCATTAATACATGTTCCTTGGGGCAGTACCCGGGTCCCCATACACTTTTTTTTGGCAATAACTTGCATATAAGCCTTTCAAATTAGCACTTTAGATTTTTCATGTTCGTGTCCCATAGACTTTAATGGGGTTCACATGTTCACTCAAACTTTTTGCCTGTTCGCGTGCTCTGGTGCGAACCGAACCAGGGGGTATTCGGCTCATCCCTAGTCAAGATAGAAATTGAAGGGAAATCTCCACATAAGGGAAAGACAGTGATGAAAACAGACAGCGGTTCTTATCTGATTTCTTACTCTACAAAACTAAATGGAAAAAACATTTTGACCGGAGTTGTGCTTTGCAATGCAATGACAGTCTTAAGCTGCCAGAGTAAGCAAGATACGCTCTTAAATTAAGAGATGCATAGATTTAAGTGAGTGAGAGAAAGAGAGGGAGACAGAGAGAGACATAGACATAATCTTGTCCCCATTTGTAACACCAAATCTAGAATATGTAGTTCAGTTTTTTGCACTAGCTCACAACAATTTCACACTCACTGAAATGGAGGGAATACAAGGAAAGGCAACTGAATTATTAAGGGGCATCGAAGAAAAATTAGCTGAACTGAATTTATTCTCCCCTGGGGCACTTTAGGAGTAATATGTTCACGTTGTATTAACACGTAAATGTCTATAGAGCAATTTTGGTTAAAGATTTTATTTATTTAAAAAAAACAGAACACTATAGAATGCTAATCCATGGCGCTATTCAATTGCCTCTGGGTATCGGGGAGACTTTTTTTCCCGTTAAAGATCATTGTAACATGCTTTTAAAGTTTTTTTTTGTACCCTTCCTCTTAATTAACTGCAGGTTTATGTTTCTGACTTGCTAATAAATTGTGATTTTTTTTAGAATCTTTTCAGTTTTTTAGACTTTGCAAACTTTCAAATTTGCCTCACTTAACAAAGGCTATAGTTGACGTTTTCTCCAGTTTCTATTATGAGTGATCAGGCATCTGTTGTAGGTTGTGTAGGCTCTGGAATTATGTCCCTGCAATGTACACTTATACACACAATTTGCTTTAAACGGAAATAATGATGACAGTGACAGACTTGGACTAGACATGCCTTCTGCTGTGATGTTCTAAAATCAGCCATTAGAACCTAATAAAGCAGATCATCCAGGTTATTATTTGAAATTTTATTACTAGTCACTCTAAGGTCATCAGCTACATCATGTTTCAGTAAACACAGTATATATCAGCCTTACCACATGGTCTTTTTATCATACTGAACTTTTCTCTAAAAATATGAAGCTTATTTAGAAAATGTTCAGATTGTATTAAGATTAAAATACTGCAGCCTGAGGTGGGAAGGGTGATTTAGAGTACATATTTATAAATAACACATACTAAACTGGGTTACAGGCATCGTGATTTTTTCAGCCAACTATAATTACCCTTCAATCACAATGGAAAATTAAGTCACGAAATGCATTGATGGGACACAGTCTGCTTGCTCTTGATTTTTCACCTAGTCATTTCTGTAGTGTAACAATATACTTTACTTTAAGAATTCTGTTGGTTTGTAACCCGCCCTCTAGGGGAAAACTCCCAGACTGTGTGGCCCAACCTCCTTGCTGTTTCTCAGATATAGAAAGCCTGATGTATCAAAGTAACACTAAGAAGTTCCTTACAGCCTCCACCTTAAAGTTAAACCTTTTATGAAAGTTTAAATCTGACTAATGATACATCAAGTAAGAGGACTAAAAGTTACACAACACATGTTTTAAGAATCAGACCCACTCACTACACATGTGAGGAGTCATTAGAGACCACACAATTTCATTGAAGAAGATCTGCGGTCTCACATAGATAGCAGCCACCCTACCTTGGGTACAGTAAAATTGCCTGCAGCACTCATTACTTCACTCCAGGGGCTCCTTCCACCTGGTATAAAACTTTATAACGTTTGCTGATGTTAAATGTTAAGAGGAGTGTGGAGGGATTTTTGCTAGAAGGAGAAATTTGTGCTAGGAGGAGAATGGGGGGAATTTCTGCTGGGAGTGGGGATTTGGAGTGGAGGGGGGGGGTTATGTACTTAGAGAGGAACTTTGAGGGGCTTGAAGGGTAGAAGATTTGTGCTAGGAGGGGTGATTTACCTGGTGGGGGGGCAGAAACAAGAGGGTTAAAGCAGTGCTGGAAAATAATGATGGCCACACAAAATATTGACATTTTGGTCCCAATTTGGACATTTTCACTTATAGGTGTACTCACTTTTCTTGCCAGCAGTTTAGACATTAATGGCTGTGTGTTGAGTTATTTTGTGGGGACAGCAATTTTACACTGTTATACAAGCTGTATACTCACTACTTTACATTGTAGCAAAGTGTCATTTCTTCAGTGTTGTCACATGAAAAGATATAATAAAATATTTACAAAAATGTGAGGGGTGTACTCACTTTTGTGAGATACTGTATATAGGAAATGTTGTCCCTGGAATTGTTCTGAAGTCAAACGGGCATCCCATAATTCCTAATCTCCATCTATTTTCTAGTCCCTCCAAAAAATAACAAAAAACAAAGTACTGGACTGTTTTCCGTCTCTGAAGAGACTGTGGAAATTCGGTGTACCTGGTTGTACTTGGGGGGGGGATTCCAGTTTACTTGCTGCTCCTTAGGGGGTGCGCTATATTGGAAAAACAGAAAGATCTCCTACAAGCAAACCTAAAGAGACTTACTGTAGAGTAACAAGCAGCAGCTGCCAAAGCTGAAGCAGACACCTTAAAATCAGATGTATAACTTAATAGTAAATACGGAAGAAGCAGCAACGTAATTGGTCCAGAAACGAAACCCCAATATTCACTGCAACACAGTTCAAAGTATATCTATCACGATTCCAAGCAAAGTAGCAACACTTGCAAAAAAGAGATGAGAAAAAAATGCCATTGAAGAGAATAACCAAAGATGTTATCTACCACCACTGCCAGTCAGTGATAAGTCTCAAGAGAGCTCCAAGCAAAGTGACAACTGCCATGACAGACTCCTCATATACAAAACACCAGAGTCTGCAAATTATTCTTCAAGTTTAGCTTTTACGTCAAAGCGGTACGACAGAGGAAAACCTAAACTAGAGGTATGATTACACACCACCTTTCCACCATAGCCATACACAGCCAGCTCTGGTCCAAACACTACTTGAATCACAATGGACTTTGCCAAGTTCTTTCTATGACACAAGTTGGTCACTTAAAGATATATTAGAAGTTCAGTGATCATGCTGAAATTTACAGGGCTGGTGATCTTCCTTTGGAAATGCTTTTAGAGGCTTAAGAGTTGTCATGCAGTGAAGAGATAGTTTCACTAATAAAATTTGAAATGAGTCTTCTGGGCATTCCAAACAAATCAGGACGATAAACATAAAATACTCAGAGACTGGCCTTAAAATCATTTGGGATAGCCTTGATAGGTGTCTTATGCCTCAGTGGAAGCAGTAGAAAGTACACTGTTCAAAGGGATTGATGACATTCCTTACATTAAAAGCTTATCAAAAACTCAGGAAGTTAAAGTAGAACTTTTTTTTGTTTTAGATAAAGTGGAGAGGGATTAAGACACCTTTGAGGTTTTTATTGCTGTCTGTGCCCCCATTAGGAAGATTCGCCCTCTCTATTTTTCCCGTGTAGCGCTGACAACTGTTGTTTTTAGCCATATGTGTGTTATGCAGTATATAAGTTGTTATAGTGCCATCTTGTGGATAATTGAAAAGGTACAATACTTTTACGTTTCATGATTAAGTGAAGTGAAATGGAAGTGATTGATTGTTTACTTCGGAACTTTAGCCGTGACCTACCCACAATGCTCCAGGACAAGTGTTGAACTGAACTGCATTGTGGGAGGATATAAAAGGGCCGGGAGCGGCCATCTTAGGTCTCTTGTTCCTGGGACGCGTGGCCTGCCAGCAGGACTCTGTGGGTGTGTGTGTCCCACAGGGTTGCGGCCTACCTTGAGAAGGAGCAGAGCAGCTGCAAGGATCCTGCCGTCGTATCACAGTGTGCTGGAGCAGCAGAAGTGTTCATTCCGGAGACCCGTGGGGAGGTAACCGAGGACTCCTGGTCGTTAGTGAACGGAACAGTGTGACGGCGTGGTGGTGCCTCCATATGGACTGAGAACTGCAGAAACGGAGACATCCATCTACCTGGATCCCGTGTGGTGAGAGGGTTAACACCCAGAAATTTGTTTAATATTACACACACACTTAGAACTGTTACAGAGTGTTGCTGGGACTCATAGTCCCACAGAACGAGTTAAGTTGGAAAACAGTACATCTGCATAGACTTCAGTATTCAAGAGCGGATGCTAGATGTTTGTCTTCTTCATATGAGAACACTTAGTCAGTCTGCCGGATTATAACTGCCTTGGTGTATTACCTTACACTGCGCAACACCCAAGAGGAACCCCCCTTGTGGATTACAATTACAAGTTCTTAGCTAGCGAAGACTGAAGACGTCAAGACTATCTTTCTTATTGTAGGGCTCTGCATTTATTTACTAAGTATAGTGACTTTACAGTTTAGAGCAGGGGGAGCTCCCTGGTATAGATATAAACAATTAGGTATATTTGTGTATGTTACCAACTGTCATAACTATTCACTATACTATTGCACTACATTGGTGTGATAGTGTAGTCATTGTAATAACCCTTTATATACAGTAAATATACTACTTACTCAAAGAAAGAAGTAATTTCTGGTTATTATTGAAGTTTGTGTGCAGTGTTGTTATTTTTCCTGCAGGTGGAGCTACAAACACCCAGGTAGAGGTAAATATAAATATAAGTGTATATTGTGGGTTAAAGTCAATACTCATATCATTACAACACTGCACTACAGCTGTGCCAAGGGGATTGAACAATTTAAGAGGGGTAAAGAGATAAGAGGACAGGCCCGCTTTAAACCAGCAGCTCCGCCAAGAGTTATTGCTACACCTGTTACTGTTGTCACTGAGAGTGAAAATGAAAGAAAATCCCAAAATTTAGGTTTGTCATTACATCAAGCATAGAGGGGAAATATTCCAATGGGGACACTAGTTCTGAAAACCAGGGATTCCCACAATTTGGAGGGATTTCCACTCACTTCCTGTTTTCCCCATGAGTTAGGAATTGAAGGGAAATCTCCTCAATGGAACACAGATCACAAAAACTCACAATATAATCCTCCCTTGCTCTAAAATGAGAAACAAAATTGCCTTAAGTTAAATTTTAAGTGATTTGATAATGGAACTTCAGGTAGCAAAATCTGAAAAGTATTTAAAAGGACATGCGTTTCTTGATGCAGCCAGGAAGGGGTGTCAACCCTAGTGAACAAAGGTTACTGTATGACTTGTGAAAGCAGTGCATCACACATAGCTCCAAATATAAAAAACAGTACAAGATTTGATTCTACATTGTCATCTGCTGCTTATTCAGGACTTAGCCCCACAAACTCCAGTAGCGGTAAAAAAAAACTATTCTGACTCTTTTCTGTTGTTTTCACGGGTCTGTCAGCTCCTCTCAGGCAAAGTTAAACGATTCTATTGAGCAGTGTCCATTACACCAGAAGCCACATCCTGTCCTAAAATGCAGAACCTTCAGAGAGAAGTCCATGGAGGACGCCAAACCTTTCATGAAGAAAAACAACATCAACTACAAGTGCTGCTCATTAGCATCTCACTTTGCAAGGGACTTTAAGGTCAATGTAAAATTCGCAACAGCTCAGATCACCGCACAGCTTTACACCCTGGGCCATGAACAAACTCACAGCACCACTGAGCATGGCAGGGAGGAAAATACAGCTACACCAGAAATCACTTCACGATGTACTGAGGTCTGAAAAAAGCTATAGTTGGTAGGGCCCAAAGTGTGTCTAGTTAGGGTCTGCCTGGCAGGCCAAAAGAACAAAGGCATTAAACTTTGTGCAATTTTCATGACCAATATCACAAGTTTTTATCTGGCTCAACCTTCTTTGATATCTTCAGTATGAAGGGCACCAGCTCTCCCTATGTCTTAAGAAAAATGTGCAGGAATTGTGGAGATGGTGGGGAAACTATCTAGCTACCAAGTTCTGAAGACAGACAAATATGCATGTTCTTATCAAGTCTACTGAATGCAATCAGGTCCAAAACTTTATCCTTAGAAAATTCTGCTCTCTGGGAGAGATATCGTTGGGATTAATGGTCCTATAATGTTCCTTATGCTAAAAGGCTAGACCTAGGATGGAAAACTATAGGGGATGTCTATCTAAGAAGCATGCACAAATCAACATCTGTTAACAGCATGCTCACAAATACACTATAGAATAGACCCTTCTCTTTACAGTTATGCCACAACCATTTCCTCATAAAGGAATTGCCACACACTACCCATTTGCGTTGTTCATTGGCTCGTCTAGTGACTACCTTTCCTGCGACAGTGGCCAAGATCCTATAGAGTGCATAGACTTTACAAAAATACAAAAGATGGCAACTAGGTGGCAATGTCTATTGAGGAAATTGACTAGTAAAAGATGATACAACAGCTGGGTTCCTCTTCCCTTCAGACGACAAAGTTATTGCATACCTAACAGAAAACCTATACTAAAGTGTTTCTGTTCAGAAATGAGCAGCCAAATAATTAAGAAGTACATGAAATGAGGAATGAGCAACCAAATAATTAAGAATGGTCATGCAGAAATAGCTGCAACTCTTAAATACTCTGAGGAGTGCTGGCACCTGCTCTTATTCAGAGTACATCACCCAAAAAAGCCAGGTCATAAAAGAGTGGTGTTTGACTCCCACTCCAGTGGGTGCAGGGGTGAGAGATGGGGATGCAGTGGTGAGAACCATGGAACTAGGTGATCTGTAGATGGGGGGTCCAGAGATGAGCTGTGGCAAGGGAGTTCAAAATTATGGATTGTGGGTGCAGAGGTGAAATGTGAATAGGACACAGAGGTAAGTTGCAGACTGGCAGTGAAGGGTGAATTGTGAATGGAGAACACAGATTTTAGATGTGTACAAGGGGCACAGAAATAAGCTCTGAAATGGGGTTGCAAAGGTGAGCAGTGGATTGTTGCTTGCAGAGGAGGATGGAGATTTACTCAAGGACAGTAAAGCATACAGAGTTCAGAGGCCAAGAGTATGTAATATATTGCAAGGCATACAGTGCTGTTCACTGTTCTCCTTGTTGAAGAGGAAACTGTACCTGAGGACCTGCAAATGAAGGATCTCCCTGCTTTCTCTCTATTAATTGTGTGGATCTGAGCTTCCTTCCCCTCTCCTGCTGTGCCTTGATCAGTACACCACCAATCATCAGATAACCAGTCATTAGGGGTGCAGCTTTGACATGCTGAGCCTGCGTTTACTGCAGGAAAAAGGACCCTGCACCCTTTTTTTAAAGCGTAGCTGCACAGAAATCATATGGTGCATTTGTACCATGTGTTTCCATATGCGGGAAACCACATCACGTTTTTCACTGCATGGGGTGTCGTTAAGCGTTAATGGCATCCCCTTACATTTTCTTTAACCACTTGAGCTCCGTAAGATTTTACCCCCTTCATGACCATACCATTTTTTGCTATTTAACACCGCGCTACTTTGACTGGTAATTGCTTGGTCATGCAACGCTGTACACAAGCAAAATTGACATAATTTTTCACACAAATAGTGCTTTCTTTTGGTGGTATTTGATAACCACGTGGATTTTTATTTTTTGCAATATAAACGGAAAAAAGGTGGAAAATTTGGAAAAAATAAATATTTTGTTCTTTCAGCTACAAAACATATCCAATAAAAAAATTTTAAAAATCAAATTTCTTCATAATATTTTGCCAAAATGTATTCTGCTACATGTCTTTGATAAAAAAAATCCCAATGAGTGTATATTGATTGGTTTGTGTAAAATGTATAGCGCTTACATACTATGGTGTATATACTGGAATTTTAGTTTTTATACTAATGGCGGTGAGCAGCGACTTATAATGGGAGTGCAAGGGGACAATCTGACACTAACTGATGCTGGGGGGAACTGACTAACTGCCACTGACATCACTAGTGACATTAATACAGCGATCAATGCTAATAATATTCACTGTCACTGTTCTAATGACACTTGTTGGGAAGGGGCGATCGAGGGGTTAAATGTGTGCCTAACTATGTGTAATATGTGTTAAGTGTGTTGCTTTTACTAATAGATCTCTTAGTTTATCCTGGCTGTGAATGATTGGCTAGGACTCACTGACAGACTCCTGCTGTGTACATTCACAGCGGGAGCGCATGTGTGTGCCCTAAACCCAGAAGTAGGCACGGGTACATCACTTCACCTGTGCGGGCTGTCTGTCCGCAGTACATTGCGAGTGGACGTTCCGCAAGTGGTTAAAGCACAACGTTTTGTGTGTGGCTGCATGCTGGTGCAGAAATGCATGCGATCGACACGTATTTCTGTGCCTGACCTAATGTGAACCTAGCCTTAACACTAACCCTAACCGAAAACATATAATAAACTCCCTAAAACCCTTGACCTTAACACTAAATTAAGTTAACCCCTAGAATCCCAACATTTACACAAAATTAAACTAATCCCTAACCCTATCCAGGCCTTTTTTTCCTTATTGTAATAATTTATTTGTTCACTGAAAGTGAAATATTCCATGGTTAAAAATTATTGATAAAAGCTTGGCATATTACTCAAGCCAGGGTTACAGTTGTTTAACTTTCTTTAAATGTAAATGTTCACTTACTGAAACACAAATGAAGCAATGCATTTTCCACATATTACTGTGAAAACCTGGGAGAATAAAGAAGCGTCTGTGGCAAGTGCAGAATACAGAGATAAACCACTGCAGGGCACTATCTTTTTATTCCTGTCAGTAGTAAACTCTCCTAGTCAGCAGGGAGTACATAGTGTTGATTTGCTGAAAATCTTAGATTATATCAGCACAGTGGTGACTGCAGATTGGAGAGGGTAAAGGTAGAGGTGCCCAAAAGGTGAAACAACGCTGAAAGCTACAGCGGCAAAGGAAAAATGTCTTGACATTTAAAAGACACTAACAGGCCTCAGAAATAAAGCAACACACACTGGAGTCCTGAATCCAACAGACCTGAGAGAAATGTGTAACAGGGAAAGAAGAACTAATAAAAAAAAAAAAGTAGAAATAAAAAAATAATATCACTCATATGTGTACTCATACTGTGCCTGTTTCATTGTTGCTAAGATAACAATTATTTATTATCAGTTTGTCTTAATTTATAATATAATGTGAAGGTTTGCACCTACACAGAATGTAAATATACCTGCACATACACTGGGTATAATTAAAGTGTTTAAAAGGGAATCTGACACGAGACACAACTAAGATTAGGGTAAGATTAATGCTGTAATTCTTTGACCACACCGCCTCCTACTACTAGTAAGTAGGGATGAGCTGAACACCCCCCGGTTCGGTTCGCAGCAGAACATGCGAACAGGCAAAAAATGTGTTTGAACATGCGAACACCGTTAAAGTCTTTGAGACACGAACCTGAAAAATCAAAAGTGCTAATTTTAAAGGTTTATATGCAAGTTATTTGTGGATAAAGTAAAATTGTGCAACCAAACACAACAATATATCTGAAAAAACAAACACAAATCAAATAGTGTGTGCATTCAAGTCCATGTGCTGCTCCAACAAAAAAAAACGCAATATTGAACCCTCAGGATGGGGCTTGAAGCTTCTGTTCCATAAATATAATAAGAAAGGCCACTTACCGGATAAGGTGGATCTCAGATTATAGAAATCAAACTCGCTCAGCAAAAGATCATTCAGCTGGTGAACACTGCATTCCCAGTCGATGCCTTATACGGGGAAACGTGTCGGGTGGAGCACCAGTTCTTGACGTCACCACACACCAGCTGGCTGGCTTGAGCCGCTGCTGTTTGAAAATTGTTTCATTGTTTTTGGATGTCAGTGCCTGTGAAGCTTTTAATAAATCATTTAAATGGGAGTACTGCACCATGAAGCCTCTTCTTCTTTTTATCCTTTGATATATGCTGGAGACTATTAAGAAGGAGTTTCCATCGCATCTGTAAGGAATATCATATGAATATAGGAGCCCGCTGTATCAGAAGGGATACCGGCTGTGGAGGAGTCCCAGGAGGAGTGTATATATATTAATACACTGCCTGCACTGACTGAATATAGAGTAAACACTGAATTTATAGGCTATGCTAAATGCAGAGTATATATATATATGTATATACTAGACTGACTGTGTGTATATATATCTATATCTATAGATATCGATATCTATAGATATATAAAATACACAGCCACAAGCTGAATAACCTGCCTGCTTAATCTAATTCAAGCTATCTCTCTGTCCATACCAACAACACTACACAGGGGCACTGTGTAAGCTGCCTTATAGAGTGTGGGGCGTGGACTTAGTCCCCCTGAGCCATAATTGGCCAAAGGCACCCTGCCTTTGGCCAATTATGGCTCTCTTAGTAGAGGGCGCTGTGATTGACCAAAGTATGCAGGTAAGGTGCATGCTTTGGCCAATCATCTTACAGCAATGCACTGCGATCATGCACTCAAATTTGCCGCAAATGCCCCATAATGTTCGCTGTTTTGCGAACGGGCGAACACCTGATGTTCGAGTCGAACTTATGTTCGACCCGAACATCAAGCTCATTCCTACTAGTAAGGCTAAACAATGTCTTTCTTTATCCCTTTATACTGTAAATCAATGTATAAATCCTGCATACTAATAATAATATTTTTTTCCCTTTTAAATGCATGCTACTATTGATTATTAAACAGTACTCAAATTTAAATTTCTGACACCTTTGCAGTCATAGGCACTGCATAGAAATTGATGTCCTTGACACTGCTGTGTGCCTAGACAAAGCAGATATTTAATTAAACAACATGGCTGTAGCCTGTACCCAATTAGAATGTTAAATATATATATATTAGAATGTAAAAATATATACATGGCATTCACTGTCATTTTTCAGCTTGATCTATATATAAATGTGGAGAAAATAAAAATAAAGCATGTAAAATATAAATTCATTTACTGAATGCTATCATAATATATTTAACTGCATTCACTTATTGTTGGTTTCTAAAGGTTCTGAAATATAGCTTAAAGTAATTTACTGCATTGGGAACAACAATTGAGCAGCTATTAATGTATGCTTAAAGTGGTTGTTAAGGCTGGGTTCACACTAGTGCGAATTGGATGTGGGTTTCCCTGCATTCAATTTGTATGACAGGAGAGTGTGCCTGGCTCAATGGAGCCGGTTCACACATCTCCAGAGCGGCTACAGAGCGGCTTACACAGGAGTCCTGTGCATCTTTGGTTCCATTTTAGGGCCGAATTCAAGCAAAAATCTGGCCCTGATTCGTCCCTGAAATGGAGAACAGGGATGCACCGCACCCCTGTTTGCGAGCCGCATCCGGCAGCAGTGTGAGCCCAGCCTAAGCCACTTAGTAAATTACACGCAATCCCCTCGGTTAGAAAGTGTCCTATGCCCCAGTGTCTGTGCTTTGTAAAAAATATGCACATTTCTACCTTATTTCACAGCGCCAATCAGGCAGCAGATTTTTATCAACAATGTCTTGGTACTTTTCTCAATTCATCCTTCCTTCAGTGACATGAAGTTTGCCAGTACCGTATGCTGAAAAACAGCCCCACACCATGATATTCCCACCTCTAAACTTCACTGTTGGTATGGTGTTTTGGGGGTTAAATGCAGTGCCATTTGACCTCCAAACTTGGCGTGTGTTATGGCATTGAAAGAGTCCAATTTTGGTCTCATCTGACCAGACTATATTTTCCCAGTATTTCACAGGCTTGTCTAAATGTTGTGCAGCAAACTTTAAACAAGCTTCCACATGCTTTTTCTTCAGCAATGGAGTCTTGCTTGGTGAGCATGCATACAGGACATGGCGGTTGAATGCATTACTTATTGTTTTCTTTGAAACAAATGTACCTGCTAATTCCAGGTCTTTCTGAAGCTCTCCACATGCGGTCCTTGGCTCTTGGACAACTCTTCTGACAATACTTTTCACTCCTCTGTCAGAAATCTCGCAAGGAGCACTTGGCCGTGGCTGGTTTATGGTGAAATGGTGGTATATTCTTTGCACTTTCGGATTTTGGCCTCAACAGTGCTCACTGAAACATTCAGAAGTTTAGAAATCCTTCTTTAACCAATGCCATCAATATGTTTTGCAACAATAATGCCCTGTACACACGGTCGGACATTGATCGGACATTCCGACAACAAAATCCTAGGATTTTTTCCGACGGATGTTGGCTCAAACTTGTCTTGCATACACGCGGTCACACAAAGTTGTCGGAAAATCCGATCGTTCTCAACGCGATGACGTAAAACACGTACGTCGGGACTATAAATGGGGCAGTAGCCAATAGCTTTCGTCTCTTAATTTATTCTGAGCATGCGTGGCACTTTGTGCGTCGGATTTGTGTACACACGAATGGATTTTGTTGTTGGAAAGTTTTAGAGCAAGCTCTAAAACTTTGTGTTTCGGAAATTCCTATGGAAAATGTGTGATGGAGCCTACACACGGTCGGAATTTCCGACAACAAGGTCCTATCACACATTTTCCATCGGAAAATCCTATCGTGTATACAGGGCATAAGGTTGTGAAGGTCTTGAGAGAACTCTTTGCTTTTACCCATCATGAGATGTTTCTTGTGTGACATCCTGGTAATGAGACACCTTTTTATTGGCCATAAGTTGAAACTGAACCAGCAGATAATAATTTGCACTGACAAGGGGCAGGATTGCTTTCTAATTACTGATAGATTTCAGCTGGTGTCTTGGCTTTCCATGCCTTTTTGCACCTTTTTGCACACCTTTATGTGTTTCCCTGTGTTATTCCATTTTATTACACATAACCTAATTTCTGGTTTCTTTGTATGTATGAATCGCATGAGTTGTTACCGAGATGTGGTGAAAATTTCATGTCAATAGCATCTTTAGAAATATATTTACCTAGAAAAATGGTGACGTGTCCAATACTTATTTTACCTGCTATATACTGTATTTATCGGCGTATAACACGCGCCGGCGTATAACACGCACCCCAAGTTTAGGAGGGAATTTTAAGGAAAAAAACTTTTAGGAGGGAAGTTTAAGGAAAAAAAACTTACATTAAAATGCCAATCAATGCAGCCTTATCAGTGTCCATCTGCAGCCTTGCCCAGTGTCCATTGCAGCCTTGTCAGTGCAGCTTTGCCCCAGTGCAGAATTGTCAGTGCAGCTTTGCCCCAGTGCAGCCTTGTCAGTGCAGCCATGTCAGTGCAGCTTTGCCCCAGTGGTCAGTGCAGCTTTGCCCCAGTGGTCAGTGCAGCCTTGCCCCCAGTGTCCATTACATGCTTGGACAGATCGCTTGAAAGATCGCCGCCGACATAAACATAGCATGTAGTTTTAAATATAGCGCCGCGGAGTTCGGAGGGACTCGGCGGAGCTTAACGAGCGCCTCCGAGATACACATAGTCGATTGTACTCGGCTCTTTCCGGCGCCGCTCACAGTCCCGCCCGGACTGGGCATGACTGTGAGCGGCGCCGGAAAGAGCCGAGAACACTCGACTATGTGTATCTCGGAGGCGCTTGTTCAGCTCCGCCGAGTCCCTCCGAACTCTGCGGCGCCATATTTAAAACTACACGCTATGTGAATGTCGGCTGCGATCGCGGCGATCGCTCCGATAGATCACAGATAGCGGGGATCGGCGTATAACACGCACCCATGATTTTCCCCTGATTTTAAGGGGAAAAAAGTGCGTGTTATACGCAGATAAATACGGTATATATATATATATATATATATATATACATATATATATATATATATATGTATATATATATATATATATATTTATTTATTAATTTTTTTGGGTGAAACTGGCAGACGTTAAAGGGTAAGTATAGCAAAATAAATAAATAAATAAATAAATATATATATATATATATATATATATATATATATATATATTAGCATATACAACTGCTACAAAAGCCATAAGCAACCTGTTGGTGCTCTGTACAGCGTTGGTATACAGAACACCTCAAGAAATGTAATTTCCAGCATGTGTAAGTGGCTCACTGATTTTTCCGGAAGTCTACACTAAGATGATAGATTTTAGGCATTCTCTGCAACAGCAACAAAAAAACATTTTTGATGAGATTCTGCCTGTCACGGATACGCACGCCCACAGCGACTAGCTAACTGCAACGTGGTTCTGTGACTGGGGGTATAAGGGAATAAGGGAATAAGGTGGAACTTACACTGAGCAAGACTGGCTGTGATTCACCGCTCGCACTACCTTTGGCCACCACTAGAGGGAGACTCCACTACAATTCAGCTGGCTGACCACACACAGGCAATCTGGTGTACTCTAATGCTGTCGGAATGAACTCTGAAGGTTTTTCTGACGGAGTTTCGACGGAGTTCCGCTGAAACTGTCTTGCGTACACACGATCACACCAAAGTCCGACCGTCTAGAACCCGGTGACGTACAACACGTACGACGGGACTAGAAAAAGGAAGTTCAATAGCGAGTAGCCAATAGCTGCCGTCTCGTACTTGCTTCAGAGCATGCGTCGTTTTTGGTCCGTCGGAACAACATACAGACAAGCGGTTTTCCCGATAGGAACTGATTCCGTCGGAAAGATTTGAAACATGTTCTATTTCTAGGTCCGTCAGAATTTAAAAAAAAAAGTCCGATGAGGCCTACACGCGATCTTAATGTCCGCTGAAAAGATTCCGTCTGACTTTTCCTGCCGGAAAGTCCAACCGTGTGTACGCGGCATAAGGGTTGGGGAGCAGTCTAGCAATTAGCACACACTTCTAGGGTTCCCCCAGCTATAACAAGCTACAAGCTAGAACCCCGGTGTTAATCACTCTTCCCACTGTCCACACACCAGACACACAACAAACGATAGCCTGCCACCACCCAACAGTTTGGCCGCTGGGTCACCACACACACATAGATCTCTGTCTGGCAGATCTGTTAGTTTGCAATCTGCATGCAGTGGGCAACCAAACAGAGCAATTACATAAAGTTTGGCACGTAACTTAGACCGAGCACTTAGGCACTAAAATACAACAATCTCTAGAGAGATATGAGTCCTAGCTTAGTACAAAGAAGTCACCTATTAATTTTATCATTTAATATCCCGAAAGTGGGCAGTGCATAAAATCTATAGAATGAAAAAGGAGTTACCAAAAAAATACAAAAAATACAAAAAGACATACAATTGGCAATTCGCTATTAAAATAAAAGGGAATAAAAACAGAAATAAACTTTACCGAAGCTCATCCCTTGACAGAAGCATGTCGGAAAACCTTGTGGGGACTCCCCAGTTTAAAACTGACTTTGTGGAAGAACAATGTCCATATCTCAGGCTCCCCAATTTATTGAAATATGGATGTGGGCTGGACTTTAGCCCTTGGCCAATCAACCCTGGGGGGGTGTTCCCAGCCCACAGTATGTTTCATGCTCGGAAATGACCAGAGTCAAATTGGCCCACAACGGCGCTGATCACTGGATCATGGATAGAATTTGCAACACCAGCGCATCAGTCCAATCGCGACAGTACCAATCCCTGCCTGCCGCAATCAGGCGCCATATAACGGCTTTGTGTGGTTCTCTAGGTTTCCACACATGCTAAAAATACATGTACATGTAACCCATCACGGGTATGATCAAAAGGAACTATTTTCATCTCTCTGCCGCTAATACTTTAGCTTTTATGAGAGATAAAATAGGTTCCTTAGATCTGTTGAACCAATCAAAGTTTGCAGACCTTCTGGGGCCTTGTGAATACCCCCTGTGAATGCTTGTAGCCACACTGGCTAGGACTTTCTTTGATGGCTTCAGAAAGGTGGCAATATATGTTTACTCATATGGGAACTTTTATTGGCATCTAGGTGTCAACTCTTCTTTCTAGAGCTGGCACTGTCCTTTTCAAATGCTAATGAAAGAACATATATGTATGACTGATACTAAATACTATAGCTTTAATAACCTAGAGTTAAACTACATCTATGATTATACTACAGCTGCGGGTCACAGCACATCTCGCTAAGGCAAAACCATCCTACCCTTACATTTACGTTACAGTGCCTAAGGGTTAATTACTTCTATAGGGATGCAAACACTCCAGCTTTCTCATTAGAACACTGAAAGTGCATCAATGAATATAATTAACCCGTCTCTCCTATTCAGCATCATTATGCAATAAACATTGTACATTGTTCATTTAAGGGGGATTGGTGTTTTTCTCAGTAAAAGTGAAGTTACTCTTTAACTACTTGCCGACCAACAGCCGTCATTATACAGCGGCAGGTTGGCTCCCCTGCGTGAATCGCCATAGCGAACAGCGATCTCTCTCTACTACCAGTCAGTACACTCCCCCCACAGTTAGAAACACCTCCCTAGGGAACACTTAACCCCTTGATCGCCCCCTAGTGTCAACCCCTTCCTTGCCAGTGACATTTATACAGTAATCAGTGGCTATTTTTTTAGCTCTGATCACTGTATAAATATCAATGGTCCCAGAAAAAGTGTCAAAAGTGTCCGATCTGTCTGCCGCAATGTCGCAGTCACAGCTGATCACTGCCATTACTAGTAAAAAAAAAAAAAAATATATAATAAAAATGCCATAAATATATCCTCTATTTTGTAGACGCTATAACTATAAACCAATCAATATACACTTATTATGATTTTTTTTACCAAAAATATGTAGAAGAATAAATATTGGCCTAAACTGATGAAGACATTTTTTTTTTAATTTATTTTTTAGGATATTTATTATAGCAAAAAGTAAAAAAATATTGGATTTTTTTCAAGAATGACGCTCTTTTTTTGTTTAAAGCACAAAAAATAAAAACCGCAGAGGTGATCAAATACCACCAAAATACAGCTCTATTTGTGGGGAGAAAAAGGACATCAATTGTGTTTGGGTACAGCGTTGCACAACCACACAATTGCCAGTTAAAACGACACAGTGAGAATAAAGGTCACTGCTCTAGGCAGGTGTGTTGTAGGTAAAACTCTCCTCAGGGTGGATGCAGCAGGTGCAGGCTCAGCATGTAGTAATGAAGAAGGAGAGTCTGGACAGCCGCACTCCGATACAAACACCCTTATTATATAAATTAACAAAAATTCATACAGCAGAAGGGTACAGGATGAAATTACTGACGCGTTTCACACTCTTAATAGTGCTTAATCATAGCTACAACAAACGTGCAGTGTTTGCTTAAACAACGCAGTGCCGTATCGCAAAAAAATGGCCTGGTCATTAAGGGGGCAAATCTTCTGGTCCTTAAGTGGTTAACACTCCGCAGCATATGACTGACCCATTAACAACTTCATTAAATACTGACCTGTGTAAAAGAAGATTACTTATTATTTTATTTTATTTATTTATTTTATTCTTATGACTCTAAAGAAAACTGAAAAGCAGGTACTGTTAGAGGCCTTTAAGGAGAAGCGATTCAAAGGACTACATGGCTAGATGACAACTTAATACTACAAAAATTGATGTACCTTGGTTTCACTAAGAATAGATGCAATGCTAACCTAACTTTATATAATTGATCTCAACAACTTTATGCAGATAGGAAGCCACGTTATGATTGGTAGTCATGGAGATGAAGAGGAGTTTAAGATATCCACATAGAGAATCTGTGAGCTGTTAGGGTGTACAGTCTACCATAATTTAAACAAAGAAACTTAGTAGATAATGTAGTGAATTACAAGTTATTTTTTTAGTAATATATCTAGCAGAAAAATACAATGGAGCAAATTATATTTTAGGTTCAGTAGTTGTGTAAGCATGGTACATCGATGTTATTTAGCTATCATTTTACTTTTTTTTTTTTGTCTTATTTTTATGGGCATTGTTTAAATAGGATGTCTTGTAGCTTTCGAGGTGTTATTAAAGCAAAACTCACATTCTTTAGCTATACTTTAGGGGCATAATAGGAAATTTATATTCTCTGTGTATCCAATATCACAGAGAGACGTTTCGCTCTTGTTTGGAGGTGCAAGTGAAATGAATTGAATGGGATATTTTACCTCTCTTAAAAGTATTTAGGAATCCCACAGCAGTCCCTGAATGGGGGAGGCTTTCAGCTGTCACTTGCTGCATCTTGCTGAGAACTTCATGTCTGATGCTTGATGTATTATCATTAGGAGGAAAAGAACGACTTCTTTTTTTACAGAAAACATCTTGTTTTCAAATCTAAAAAATATATTACGGCTTTATGTGTGCACTGGGATATTTTGTTTGTTATTTGAAAAGATGTCTCATCTTGAATTTCAGCCTGTGAGACACTCAAATAAGTAAGGATGTTACAATTTTCTTATGAAACATTTATATTTGCCAGCAGTGGCCAGAATATAGGCATATTTAAAAAAAAAAAAAAAAAAAACTTGAGCTGGCTATTATTTTGAATTCACCATATTTGGAGTGAACGAAGAAGTCTTTGAGTTCCATAGCAGGCACCCACAACAAAGGGACCTGGGGTGTGGGTGTTAGCAGATGGTGATCCATGTACAATACCATGGTTATAGGCAAGCACAGCATTGCTAGGATTGGAGGAAGCAATTATGAACATGGCTAATGTTTTATTACAGAATGACTGTTATGCCTCTTTCTTTATTTGTAGACAATCTAATATAACAGCTGATTTTTTATTTTATTTCCTCTTATCCACTTCATTAATGGTCAATTCTCATTAGCATGAATAGAGCCTGTTTACTAAGACTGCACTAACAGGATAGAGTATAATCTTGCACAGGCCCTACTACCCACACCGTAAAATACATAATACTCTGCTTCAAAACTTCTACTGGAAAGAGTTTGCTTTAACAGAAGCCCAGGAATGGAGAGTTCTGTAATTTTCGAGGGGATCATATTGGAGGGCCTGCTTGAATTAGTATGCAGTTTAGGAATGGAATCATCTCAGGAAACACACATAGACAAGGTCTTTGACATAGATCAAGTCCACTTAACCAGTGTAACTTTAATGGCTCCAAGAAGCACTGTCTTTATTATACATTTTGGTTAGCTAAGTTGTTCAGCTACCCTTCTCTCTCTCTTCTATCTGTCTCCATCTCTCTGGTATAAGTGTAGCAAAGTCTTTAGCCTCCTCCAGTCTAATGAGAACCTTTAGGGCCAAAGATAGCTGACATCCTTCTGTATGTAGTGGGTTGTGAGGCATAGTGGGTGCAAGGTGGATAAAGCAATTGGGCGCCAGATACTTCTTGGATGGAAAAGAGGTTTTATTTCTCTTAACAGTTCTTTTTATATTTTGAGAAGGAAAGACGGTTAGGGCCAGGACACTCTTAAGCAGTTGCAATTTCAATTGGCAGACTGAGACTTCAATAGGAGGACAGCCATACAGGGAAAGGCCCCCAGCATAGCGCGACATCTGCATGTGCAGGATTGCTGTCTCCTATGGCAACAGTCTTTAACAGTTCCTAACACAAATCATTACAGTCCTCTTTGCTTCACTACAACTTCTACTTGTAGTTCTTCAGCCCCTTGAGCTCCTAGTCTCTCACTGGACCATCTGATTCACTGACTTTGAATCCCTGGAGCTCCTCAAAGCCTTGCGGTGGTATCCCCCTCAAGCGTAACCCACGCTTCCCTGCTGGGTCCCTAGCTTGGCATTCCAGATACTTCTCAAGCTTCACCCCTGCTAGTCAGCTTGGTCCCTGGCTTGACTCACAAGGCTGCTCTGCAAACGACACCTGTTAGTTGGGTCCCTGACTTGATCACCGCCTGAAGTTTCCCGATTCTCTACCGTGCCCGTTCGGTCAGAATGCTGCTCCGGTACTTGCTTCAGTTACTCATTGTGGTCCCTGGTAAAGGTGAATGGTCCCTTAGTGGTGACAGCTTCCCTTCTACCTCCAACCATGACAGGTTCTCTGGCCGGCAGAACCATCACTTCTGGTTGGACTGCAAGCCGCAATCCCAACCCTGCGCTGTCCTCTTACTTCTGGATAGGCTCTCACACAGCCTGGCAGCCAGATGCCCCCGGGACAAGCCCAATTTCCAGCTTAGCAGCCCAGGGTGTATGACACACGTCCACCCAGACAGCAGGCCAGGTGGCACCGAACAGGGATGGCCTGACCTCACCCGAATGTATAGGTTCTCCCAGCAGGCCAAGGGATTCAAGAAAACCCCTGCCCATTGGCTGAGATACCCCATATACCCATAACCTGACCTTGGGTTTCCCTTCTCGTATCTAGTACCACCAAGTATCCAGCCACCTAGCGGTAGAAGAGAAAAGTGCAACCAGGCCAAACTTAGGGAGAAATCAATGGATCTCTAGCAATTGACCAGGGTAACTACTCCCAGCAAGTAAGTGAGGAGCTCCCTGACTAAGCCCCAGGGCGCTACATAAGCTTTCACCCAGGAGTTCTGATGCTCTTATCCTGTAACTGAGTCCCACCAGACATACTCACTTGTGCACAAGGTAAATAAAGAACCCTGTTTAACCACTAATGCTGTAACTTTTTTTGATCTTTGAAATCCTTCTGAAAGGCCCCATCAGTGACAATGCAGTCTGTTACATTTACTGCCTTCCCTCTTTGCAGAATAAAAACTTTTTTTCAGCCTCAATCTGCATCCATAGGAACGGCTGCTCCTTAAAGCCAAATGAGAGGTGATCAGAGGATGCAGGGGCTTCTGAGAATACTTTCAATTAACCCACCTTTCGTATGTACTGGTGGCACTGCATGTAATTGAAGCATTAACATCTTGTTTGATTTTGGATAAGACTATAACAGCACAGACTGACCAGAACTGGCTGAAGGCCCACTCCCCAGAAAGGCCCACTTTCAGGAGATGGCCTTGTAGAAGTCTAATGCCCCATAAACACGGTCGGACTTTGTTCGGACATTCCGACAACAAAATCCTAGGATTTTTTCCGACGGATGTTGGCTCAAACTTGTCTTGCATACACACTGTCACACAAAGTTGTCGGAAAATCCGATCGTTCTGAACGCGGTGACGTAAAACACATACGTCGGGACTATAAACGGGGCAGTGGCCAATAGCTTTCATCTCTTTATTTATTCTGAGCATGCGTGGCACTTTGTCCGTCGGATTTGTGTACACACGATCGGAATTTCTGACAACGGATTTTGTTGTCGGAAAATTTTATATCCTGCTCTCAAACTTTGTGTGTAGGAAAATCCGATGGAAAATGTGTGATGGAGCCTCCACACGGTCGGAACTTCCGACAACAAGGTCCTATCACACATTTTCCATCGGAAAATCCGACCGTGTGTACGGGGCATTAGAGGGCTCACTGCTCAGGCATGGCCAATAATATTTTAGTACTTTCTCTGACAGTGCTCTTACCCCTAATGGTCACATTTAAAATAAATAAATAAATAAATAAATGTACAGGTTAAAAAAAAAATATATATGCATTTGTTATTTTCTTTTTTTTTACTAGGAGCCTGCAAAGCATTGCATCCGTGATCAGCATATTGCGGGTGCTATGCAGGGCTCTTGCAGACTGTCTGTGTAAGCTATCGGCTCATAGTTACACACAGACAGAAAGCCTAATGAACTACCTAGAGCAGCGGTCCCCAACCTTTTTGACACCGGGGACCGGCTGTGTGGGAGAAAGTTATGCTAAGGCCCGGGGTGGGGGGGATGTGGTTTTTCGCGGACGATTTGTTGGGGAAATGGCTGGTGTTGATGCTCCAATCATCATAACACCATGGTTGATATGGTGTCATAATGATTGATGCACATAATTTCCATTATTACATTGTAATAAAAAAGAAATAGTTCAACTCACCATAATGCAGAATCAGTGGGAACCCTTGGTGTGTCACTTGCCACAATCACCTACCACCAGATGCAGCTTGTTACTTTCCAGATGTTGACTGTCACTTGCCAGATGTGGACTGTCACTTGCCAGGTGGGGACTGTCACTTGCCAGGTGGGGATTGTCACTTGCCAGATGTGGACTGTCACTTGCCAGGTGGTGATTGTCACTTGCCAGATGTGGACTGTCACTTGCCAGGTAGGGATTGTCACTTGCCAGATGTGATCTGTCACTTGCCAGGTGGGGATTGTCACTTGC
Source organism: Aquarana catesbeiana (assembly GCF_042186555.1). Lineage (NCBI taxonomy): Eukaryota > Metazoa > Chordata > Amphibia > Anura > Ranidae > Aquarana > Aquarana catesbeiana. The sequence continues at coordinate 478,084,645 of NC_133328.1, forward strand.
CAGGTGGGGATTGTCACTTGCCAGGTGTGGACTGTCACTTGCCAGATGTGGACTGTCACTTGCCAGGTGGGGATTGTCACTTGCCAGATGTGGACTGTCACTTTCTAGGTGGGGATTGTCACTTGCCAGATGTGATCTGTCACTTGCCAGATGTGGATTGTCACTTGCCAGGTGGGGATTGTCACTTGCCAGATGTGATCTGTCACTTGCCAGATGTGGACTGTCACTTGCCAGGTGGGGATTGTCACTTGCCAGGTGGGGATTGTCACTTGCCAGATGTGGACTGTCACTTGCCAGATGCGGACTGTCACTTGCCAAGTGGAACATGCGGTGATGCGGGTCGAGCAGTGAGAGATTTCATCTCTCGTCCGCCGCACCTTAGTGTAGTATTCGCGCCGGCTGTAAGGGTTGGACGGTGGTGGGGCAGGGCGGGAGGTGAGAGATTATATCATCTCTCTGCTCTCACACAACACCTCAGACAGTGTTGTGTTTGCGGCCGGCTGTGTGGGCGGAATGGATGTGATGCGGGTGGAGCCGCAAGAGGTGATGTCATCTCTCTGCTTGCCCACTCCTGCCAAACCTCTGAAAGTGCAGCCTTCGCAGGCCCTGCAAACAGGCTAAGGCCCGGTAGTGTGCCGCGGCCCGGGGGTTGGAGACCCCTGACCTAGAGCGCTCAACAGTACACTGGTAGTCCATTGAGAACTAAAAGCCAATAGTTGCAAAAGGCTGTCTGTAATTGTAGTTTTCACATTCACAGAACTCTGTGAATGAATGGCGCTGCCCCCACTCACTTTCACAACAGTGGATTGGGTGGGTGCGGGGTCCGGGGCTACAGTAACATGAATATGAAGATGGATGTAACATGTTACGAAAGGTGAACTTATCCTTTAAACTAATTTTCTTACTGAAAAAGTTTTAATTTATGTAAACCCATGCTCAGACTATGCACACCAAAGTATTTACATATTCTAATCAAGCAGTAAAATACACATTTTTAAACAAGTCCTCATTCACCCCTATAGTTTTTAGGCATTATTGAGAAATCAGTATTCAAAGTTCACAATGGAAGCACAGAAATATTTATGTCCTATTACATTGTATTGAAATTGGGCAGTCTGCCCATTCTCTAATGTAAACACACAACTGATGCTTCTAAGCTGTAAGGCTGCATTCACACCAGTGGCTCTAATCCAATGCGACAGGCCCCTAATCTACATGTAGGGCACCAGGTGCATAGATTCCAATTGTTTTTTTTTTTTAAGCACGTGAGGCTTTAATTGGTTGGTTTTTTTTTTAAGCCTGAGGCTATAATTGGCTTCAAAAAAGGGTGGGCTCGAGGCGCAGAGCACTGCGCCCTGAGCCCACCCAGTTGTGTGACAATAGCAAATTAATATTAGCTATTGTCTTCCTGATTATCCTCCCGGCCAATCATGAAGCAGGTCCTGAGACCCCTGGTCAATCGGGAGGAGAAGCAACGAGGTCTCTAGAGACGGCTCGCCTGCAGCCACGTCCAGCACTCCCCGGCTTGGAGAGTGATGGGAGGAGGGGAGATCAGAGTGTCATCCCGGCCAGAACTCATCATCTGCATTCTAAGGTAAGGAGGCCTCAGATCGCTGCCTTCCCATCCGTCCACCTCCCACATGTGGGGGGGAGTTGATCACCTTCCTGTCTGTCTCCTGCCAGGTGGGGGTGATGTTGGTTTGCCGCCCCCCCAAAAAAATATTGAGCTCCAGCCGCTACTGATTCACGCTATAATGTTTCATGAACATGTGCAAAATTTCACTGTACATATGCATGCTTTTGCATGTTGTAGTGCTACCCACATAGGCCTAGTCCCTTCATTTCAATCTGCCGCTTTACATTTGACAAACAAAGCAAAGTAGTTCATGCACTTTTGAGCTTTGTGCATTTTTTTAACCATGCATTTTGGTGGTGTTTGTCATATGTTTTTTCACATGAAAAATGCACATCTGTTTTATCATACTTGGGATGCCTTTAACAATGAATGGAACCACAAGTGTGACATGTTTTTTGCATGCATTCACAAACTGCTATAGTGTATACACAGCCTTAGAATCTGAAACCCTATCTTGTCTTTGTTGTGATCTTTGAGAATGAATAACTTCACAGCACAAGCAGCTATAGAGGTCAGAGATGGCTTGTTTAAAATCTACTTTACAGTTTGTTATGAATCCATAACTACTTTATTGTTCATAACCTGGGCACGGGCATACTTTCGGGAAAAATTATTATTATTATACAGGCTTTATATAGCACCAACAGTTTGCACAGCACTTTACAACATTAGGGCAGACAGTACAGTTACAATACAATTCAATACAGGAGGAATCAGAGGGCCCTGCTTATTAGAGCTTACACTCTAAAAGGGAGGGTCAAGTGATACAAAATGTAATAACGGTGGGGGATGAGCTGATGGAGAAAATAAAAGTGCAGTTGTTAGGTGGAGGCAGGATAAGCTTCTCTGAAGAGAAAAGCTTTCAGGGATTGTCTAAAAGTGGATAGAGTAGAAGATATTCAAACAGATTGGGACAGGGAATTCCAGAGGATGGGAGAAGTCCCGGAGACAAGCGTGAGAGGAGGTGACAAGGGAGATAGAGAGTAGGAGGTCTTGGGAGGAACGAAGAGAACAATTTGGTTGGTATTTTGAGACAAGGGTTGTGATGTGGGGGGGGGGGGCAAAGGTGTGGATGGCTTTGTAAGTTATTGTGTTAGTATCTTGAATTCAATTTGAGTCTGGCAGCAGCATTCATGATGGACTGAATAGGGGATAGCCTATGTAAAGGTAAGCCAATGAGGACCAGTTGCAGTTGTCGGGGTGAGAGATAACTAGGCAGTGGATTAGGAGATTTGTGGTGGCATTGGTTAGGAAGGGGCGTATTTTGGAGATGTTGCGGAAGTTGAGGCGGCAAGCTTTGGAATGTGATTGGATGTGGGGCCGAAAGTGTTTAGAGTCCAGGTGTCATGAACATGTGTGACCAGAACCGTGTGATCTGCGACAGAGGACACCAAAACGTATATAAATGAATAATATAAAGTTTATTAAAGATAAGTGGTAAATAAGTAACACCCCAAATACAAATAGTGCTCAACCAACCAACAGAAACCCACAGACAACAGATAATTATATACAGCCAAGGGAAGTACCAAAATCATAAACAATAGCCAGGCCAGGGTCATACACAGCAGATCAGCAGGTGGACAGGGGATGTTCCAGAAACATAAACGTAAGCCAGGCCAAGGTCATACACAGGGAGATCAGCAGATGGGGTAAGGAACACAGGACAGGGAGAGGATGAATAGATCAGACTGCAGGGCAGGGATGAAGGTAACAGGTGGGACAGGATAGGGATCAGGACAGGGAAACAGGATCAGATACACGGGTCACAGGTTCAGGGCACAGGAACAGGTTCAGAATCAGGATCGGATCACAAGGTAGCAGGTCAGGGCGCAAGGAAGATACCAAGGCAAACATGTGAGTGTTTGCCGAGTATTTATATGCCTGTAATTGGTCTCAAGTGACACATGATTGCAAGAGGTGCTGTCTGCTCCACACTGCCAGGATCCATCCGCTGGTGGACGCCAGTACTGCGGCCCAAAGATGACATAATACTATCAACAGGGGAAAGCTCCCCTGGCAGTTCCAGACTGCCAAGAGACACCTGCTGGTGGACGACAGTACTGCATGCCAAATATCAGGCAGTGTCACCAGCGGATGGAACCTTCCCTGACACCAGTACTACACCTAGCACCCTGGCATGCAGGGATGGGTTGATGGTTGTGCCATTGATCTTGACAGAGAAGTCAAGGGAAGGAGCATGAGGGGGAGGAAATATTATGAGCTCAGCTTTGGACAGGCTGAGTTTGAGGAAGTGGTGTGACATCCAGAATGATATGTCGGTCAGTAAATTAGTGATGTGTGAAGAGACTGATGTTATAAGCTGAGGGGTAAACAGATAGACGTTGTCAGCGTAGAAATTTTATTGAAATTATATTGAAAGCCATGGGAGACTATCAGCTGATCCAGGGAGGAGGTGTAGATTGAGAATAGGGAAGGTCCTGGAGGGGGAGATGGGCGGAGCCTAGCGGAGCAGACATGCATTGTTAGAGCTCCACACCGCTGAGGAGAGAAGAGAAGGACAAAGCGGAGCCTGCAGACTCAAAAGGTATCCACTTGAACCTTTTTGCCCCTGGGAACAAACTGTGAAAGTTTGGGCAGGAAATATGGTACTGGGAGGAAACCGTGGCAGAAATAAAAATCACCTCACAAAGAGCTCACAGGCACTCACTGCAGCTGAAGCAGCTCCAGTCACCTCACAAGATACAGCATCAGGGCGCTCTCACAGACAGAAAATGTCACAGCAAGACTCTCCATTTGAGTCAGATACAGAAAAAATCCTCTCACAAACTTCTCTACAAGCCTCCTCAGCATCCCCAGTAATATTATTACAATTTGAAAAGATACTTCATAAGGCTTTAAAACAAACCTCAGACCAAATAACAAAAAGCCTAACCAAAGAAATAAGATAGCTGGGAAACCGCACCGCAGCCTTAGAAATAAAAATGGATGAAATTGAAATTACAACCCAAGAAAATATAACAGAATTGGAACAATTAAAAGAAGAGAATTTAATACTTCAAACTAAGCTCGAAGATTACGAAAATAGAGCCAGACGTTCAAACTTGCGCATAAGGGGAATACCTGAAACTGTGACAGACCTGCAATCTACTATTACTGCTCTATTACGAGAACTAAAGCCAGATATCCCTATTGAACGTTTAGAACTGGACAGAGTACACAGAGCCCTCACAGCCAAAAAGAAAGATGGACCCCCACGTGATATAATCACAAAATTTCATTATTACAGAATGAAAGAACAAATACTAATTGCTGCAAGAGAAAAAAAGGAACTTAATTTTCAAGGACACAATTATCAAATTTTTGCTGACCTATCCCAACTTACTATTACTAAAAGACGATCCATGAAACCCCAACTAATGGAACTGCAACGCCACAACATTATGTATCAATGGGGCTTCCCCTTTTCAGTCAGATTTAACCACCAAGGTACAATTTACAGAAGCAGATCAGCAGATGAACTACAACAAACCCTTTTAAAATTAAATCTGACAGAACCCACAAGCAGCAACTCTCCCACACGCAGAAGAATGGCATCATCTTCACCTTCAGGCAGCACCCAGAAAATTCCAGAACAAAATGGGAATCATCATTCTCACAAAAGAGGCCGTTATGCCACATCATCCATGGACCAAGAAGATTGAATGGACTGACATCCTAATTCCTGATATCTCTTCATTTATTATACTAAGAGATGGTTCTCTATAAAAAACCTGTATTTATAACTGAATGTAACTGCATTCTGATAGTCACACACTGTGTGGGATCATGTTACATTCCAGTTATATTTCTTATTGCTTCAGATTCATTCATGCCTTAGAATATATAAGTGAAATAAGGAAATTCTTGTTCAGTTATATATTATCAGGTAATAACAATAGATTTATTACTTTTTAGGACAAATATGTTCAATAATCCAGAAGTAATGGAAGCTTTTTATTTTTTTTCTTAAAACAAATATATTATTACCTAACTAGTTCCTAGAATTATGTTTTTGTTTATTCTAATCTGAAGCAATACAACCTCAATTTTATGAGTTAACATATCTAAACAGTTACATATGAATAAAATATGTAATTGTTTACTCTAAAAGGGTTAAAATCCCAAAATAATTCAAACTATCTTCATCAATACCAAAGTTATTAACAGTACCTTTCTAACTGAATTATTTAGCCTAGGGCAAGACTAACCATATACAACCACCCTGGAATAAATAATTTCAACAAAAACTATATTCTGCACTCCAATTAATGAAACATCATTTTGATGTCTTTTGACATAGCACTTCTCTCCTGTAAGCGAAAGATCCGTGTACCCCCATTAGCCCTCCTCATTCTCCCAACCATATTATGTGGGAGTGTGACGAAGGCACTTATTCCCCTGAGAGAGATATTTATTCTCTTTCACGGGTAAATTGTGATTACTTGCAAAAAATAATTTATACAATGTATCATCTAATCTCATATGTTTTTTGTTTACTCTTTACTCCAAAATTCACTGGTTTCTTTTCTATCTTTTCATCTCTTCAGTCCACACAGGTTGATCTGCGCAGTCAGCTCTGCATAACAAAAAGTAAGTCAAAACTATTTGATCTGTTGCCATGGCACCACTGAATATACTTTCCCTGAATGTTCAGGGAATAAATGTCCCTCAAAAAAGGACCAAAGCCTTCCGTACTTTCCATAACAAGAAGACTCACATAGTATGCCTCCAAGAAACACACTTCACCAAAGATTCTACTCCAAAATATATTTCTCCTTTTTATCAACAAATTTACACGGCTTCTGCCTGTACCAAGCAAAGGGGAACTCTAATTGCATTTCACCGATCCACACCATTCACCTTATCATCAGAAATTAAAGACCCAGAAGGTAGATACCTGATACTCATGGGTTATATAATGGATACAGCAATCACTGTGATTTCCTACTACGCTCCTAACAAACAACCTACACCATTCCTCTCACATATATTACAAGTGATTAATACACACAAAATAGGAACAGTGATAATGTGTGGGGATTCGAACCAGGTCCTCCTTCCATTTCTAGATAAATCACCTTTTACACCATCCAAAATAACCTCTAGATTACCTTTTTCTCAACTTCTTTCCAAATACAATCTGGTAGATTCGTGGAGAGAAAGTAACCCAATGAAAAAGAAATTCACTTATTTCTCGCACCCTCATCAAACCTTCACCAGAATAGATCATATTTTTCTAACAATAGGAATGATACCAGAAATTATTGCATCAGATATAATTCCGATTCCGTGGTCTGACCATAATGCAGTATACACTACTATAGCCTCAGCCATACCAAAAGCGCATGACCCAGCGTGGTACTTACCGGACATAATGCTCAAAAACCCACTACATCAGATGGCCATTGAACAAGCTTTAAAGGAATACATATCAATTAATAATACAACAGACATCTCCCCAATAACACTGTGGGAAGCTCATAAGCCTGTCTTGCGTGGTACAATACAAAGACAAATGGCACTATTTAAACGGGAACGCAAAAATCTAGCAAAAAAACTAGAACTCAATTTTAATGCAGCCTATATATCATTCCAAGATAATCCATCTCAGAGTACAAAATCTCATCTGGAAAAATCTAGATTGGAATACAATCTATTTCTCACTGAGTCAGTTGATAAATCCCTCAAACGCTCCAAACACAATTTCTACATGAATACAAACAAACCAGGTACATATTTGGCTCGGGCATTAAATTCAACTAACAAATCTTTCAAACCAATACGTTTGAAATTATCAAAAAATGTTTATACTTGTAATCCAGTTAAAATAGTCCATAAATTTCACTCACATTTCGCAACTTTATACAAGACAAACAATGAATTTAATCCTACAGAGGCTGAATCCTTCTTCTCAAAAATAACCTTACCTGAGTTATCTCAGAATCAAAAAAGCAGTTTGGATGAGCCTATAACTATAGATGAAGTTGCTAACACCATAAAAGACCTAAAACTTAATAAAAGACCAGGCCCAGACGGCTACTCGGCTTTATACTATAAAACATTCTCAGAAATACTCTCTCCCATTCTCACTGAAACTTTTAACAAACTTCTAGATGGACATTCTTTTCGGCAAGAAACATTAATGGCAATTGTTTGTATGATCCCAAAACCCCTTTCTGATGATACTGCCTGTGTGAATTATCAACCTATTTCTCTGTTAAACCTTGATATTAAATTATTAGCAAAAATAATAGCAAAACGCCTCAATAGCATTATAGGAAGATTAATACATAGAGATCAAGTAGGCTTCATGCCAAATAGACAGGCAGGCGATAATATACGCAGGGCAGTGTTATTGGCACATATTGCTAAAAAAACGGAAAATCCCTTTATGTTTTCTATCTCTCGATATTAAGAGGGCATTTGACACAGTATCCTGGCAATATATGCAATATTCATTACAAAAATGGGGTTTTGGACCCCACTTTTTAACATGGATCAAAGCATTATATAATAAACCCAAAGCCTATATAAAATATGCTGGATACAAATCTGATGCCTTTAATATCGAAAGAGGTACCCGACAGGGTTGCCCATTATCTCCCTTATTATTTGCCCTTATACTCGAACCCATGGCCCAATACATCAGAACAAACCAAACTATAACTGGCATTGAAGTAGGAGGTATTACACACAAATTATGTATATTTGCAGACGATATATTACTTTTTCTATCATCACCACAGGTTTCTGGTCCTAACTTAATACCAGCTCTTGATGGGTTTGCAGCCCTATCCGGCCTTATGATTAATCCTAAGAAATGCCTAGTGCTTAATATTTCACTCACAAACATGGAATTGATCCCGGCTAGGGCTGCACTCCCATTCACATGGGCAGAAAAATCAATCCCATATCTTGGAATTCATTTAACAGCATCTCATTCTGACTTATTCTCAACCAATTATCCTCCTGTATTAAGACAGATCACAAACCTAATAAAACAATGGTCGCAACTTCCTTTATCCTGGATAGGGAAGATTAATGCAATCAAAAATGACTATTCTACCCAAATTGCTTTATCTATTCAGAGTCCTCCCTATTCCAATTCCTTCCTATTTTTTGAGAATAGTACAAAAAAGAGCAACTTTGTTTATATGGGGCTCTTCTAAACCACGTATACCTATACACACACTACATCTTCCCAAAAATAAAGGAGGCCTGGGATACCCTAATTTTACTAATTACTACAGAGCAGCACATTTGGCCAGTCTGTCCAAATACCATGCAAAACAGGAAATCCCATTATGGGTATTTATAGAGGCTTCAGAAAATGACCCTCTATTAATATCAAACTTATTATGGCTTGATCCTAAAGACTGCTTTAAAATTCATAATCCCATAACTAAACACTTCTTATCTCTCTGGGATAAACTAAAAACCAAATATCAGTTACAATCTCCACACAATCCTCTCCTTTCTTTTATCAGAAATCCGGCCTTTTATCCAGCATGGATCTACCCAAATTCTTTTAAAGCTTGGACAACATCAGGCATTCAGACACTAAATGACTTCATAGCATCTAAATCATTCCTTTCATTCCCATCGCTTAGAGAAAAATATGATCTACCAAACTCTGAGATATTTAGATATCTCCAAATCAAAAATTTCTATACACCATTCCTAAAGGGGGATACACCATTATCCCAATTATCCATTTTTGAATCAATCTGTACAAAAGATCCATTTGCTAAAGGTACAATTTCTTCACTTTATAATCAATTATATGGAGTAGCAAATCTTAATAGACCCTCTTACATTCAGAGGTGGGAGGAGGACCTGGGACGAACTTTAGAAGACACGGACTGGTCTAACATATGGCTCACATCTAAGTCATCTTCACCCAACATCTTAGCACTAGAGACAAATTATAAAGTCCTAACTCGCTGGTACCTTGTACCCGCTAGAGTGGCAAAATATTCACCTAATACCTCAGCTCTTTGTTTTCGAGGATGCCCAGAAATAGGCACACATTTACACATATGGTGGACGTGCCCAGTAATCCAAACCTTCTGGAAGGAAGTCTTCGTGATTGCATCTAAAATATTTAAAAAAATAATACAACCAGATCCATATATAACTTTACTTAATCTAAAACCGGAATGGTTAACACTCTCTCAATTCAAACTTATGATCCAACTAATAACGGCTGCAAAACAAACAGTGGCCAAGGCATGGAAATCTCCTACATTGGTACTAGCAGAAACAATTCACAGAATGAATAATACAATGTCCCATGCTAAGATGGTAGCCATCGATCAAAATCAAATTCCAAAATTTGAAAAACTTTGGCATCCTTGGATAAAACAACAGTTCCTGTCAAACTTCAATGACTCTGTCCTGTTGCCATGGTAACAGATTAAATGACTTACAGAGACACCCATTCTAAGGCTTCAAAGAGAACTAAAAAGAATAATAAACTGACGAGCGGGACAACCTTGTGGACCATACCTCTACCTTTCTACCCTTTTTCTTCTTTCTCTTTCCTTTTCTCCACCTTACGATTAAAGCTCATTATCAGAATTTATTTGACCTATATACACTCTACCTGTAAACAATATGTATAGTAGGTATAAATCATTTAAATACCTACAAAAGTAACTAAGGAAATGACATATATCTTTAATTTAGGTTTACGTGAACCCAATGTTTAATATTTGAAATTTCATGATATTTACCTATATAAACCCTACTGTAAAACAATGAGCTTACTTTATAGATCCTTGTAAACTTACTTTATGTATCTTTATAACATTGTATACTCAATAAACTTCTTTTGACAAGGAGAATAGGGAAGGTCCAAGAACAGAACCTTGGGGACCCCGACAGAGAAAGGAAAAGGACTGGAGGATGTAGAAGTGTAAATGACACTGAAGGTGCAGTAGGATAGGTAGGATGAGAGCCAACAAAGAGCGCAGTCACGGAGACCAAAGGAGTACAGTTTTTGAGGGGGGTGGTCAACCGTATCAGTGGCAGCCGAAAGGTCCAGAAGTAGGAGTACATAGAAGTGTCCATTGGTTTTTGCTGTTAGTAAATCATTTGTGAGTTTTAGGAGAGCAATTTCTGTGGAGTGTTGAGGGCAAAATTCAGAAAATGGGATCAAGAAGGTTATTCTTAATGAGGTGGTCACTCATATAGAATAAATATAGAATAAACACCATTGTAATCATTTGAATTGTATACCTTCTTTGTTTATTTAGTAAAGCTAGCAATGCATGGATTGAGTTTTGCCCATTTCCTGCTGAATCAGCTGCAAATCAGTTCATGGATAGGCCTGCGGACACCACCTGGCTAAACAAACTTGGAACTGAAGATCGAAGGAGCTGGATGGAAAAATAACTGCCAAACAGTGACTGCAGCCAAGTAACCTGTTTCCTGACCTAGTGAATGAAATTAATTACCGCCTTGGTAAGGCATATGAAGTAGGACTTCTTAGTCAAAAGGAATTTACATTTTTGAAGGTGGAGGAATTTAACATACTTACATTCTATGTCACCCCAAAGCTATACAAAAGTTTCGATAAACCACTGGGTCGACTGATTGTTTCGGGTGTAGGAGGCCCATTGGAAGAAATTGGCAAATACATAGATAAAAGTATTAAGCATTTAAACAAATAACTACCATTGTTTGTGCTTGATTCATCTGGTATCTTACGTAGATTAAGTTTACTGTACCCAAAGACTGCATACTGGCCGGAGTGGATATAGAATCTCTATATTCCTCCATCCCACATGAGGTGGGGATACAGGTGGTCTCCCAATGGCTAGATTTTAGACATCACCTTGCGGGTCCCCATAATGGGTTCTTTGTTGAACTCTTGGAATTGGTTTTGAATAACAACTTTTACAACAAATACTATCGCCAGAAGAGGGGAGTAGCCATGGGGGCTGCCTGTGCCCCCTCCTATGCTTGTTTACACTTAGGATGGTGGGAAAGAAAGGAGGTGTACAATCACACAACATATAGAGAGCATGTTGCCCTATGGGTACACTACATTGATGATTCGCTGGTGGTGTGGAGGGGATTTTTGGATCAATTAGATGGGTTCATTCAGGACCTCAGTAGGAACACAAGAAATATCTATCTTACTTATAAAGCTGACCATAATCAGATCGAGTTCCTAGATCTGATGATCCATAAGAATGGTGCAAATATAGAGACAAATACCTCTAGAAAGCCCACAGCAGGCAATACTCTCCTCCACGCCACCAGCCATCATCCGTGGCCATTGATTAGAGGCAACCCCACAGGTCAATTCCTGAGGATTCCTGAGGATTCACAGGAATTGCACAAAAATCAATTATTTTTATAGAAAGAGCAGGGAATTGTGACAGAGGTTTAGGGCGCGAGGGTACCTGAACTCTGTTATTAGGCAGGCCAAGCTTAAAGCGTCAAATACAATAGGGATAAGAACCTGGGGATGGAGCAAGAAGAATTGAACTTGGTCAAAGAGAAAAAACAAGAGCAGATGGGAATTGTGACTACATATGGTACTCACTGGCACTGGCGCTGGCACCTCCTGTTGTTGGACTAAAACAGATATTGGGCCCCTGACCTAATTGGATTGTGAGGCGGGCACCAACAATAGGGGATGCATTGGTCCATAGTGAGTATGTAAATACGAGGAAGGAAAAATTTATATTTCCTCCATCGATACCCATGTGGGCATTGTAGTATCTGTAGGTATGTTATTAAGACCAAAACCTTTGGGGATTCTGAGGGGAAACGGTTGTATAAAGTAAAATAGTTTGACAACTGCTCCACTACCTTTGTAATATACCAAATTATTTGCCCATGTGGTAAAATATATGTGGGGAAAACAAAAAGGGAATTTTGCAAAAGGATGGGAGAGGATCTCACAAGTATTTCCACAAAGGATGATAAGTCCCCAGTGGCAATACATTTTAGGGATGTGCATGGAGCATCAAATAAGGGCTTCAAATGCATGGTTATCTATAGATTAGAACTATCAGGAAGGAGGGGAGATTGGGATAAAATATTGCTGCAAAAAGAGGCAAGATGGATTTTTCTCTTGGTTTCGCAACGCCCAAAGGGTTGAATAGTAATTTTTCACTTCAAAACTTCCTGTAGAGGTGTTACTACTATACACTACCCCATGCAATAATAGTGCAGGGATCTATCTAGCCTTATGGATACTTAGTCAAGCTGAAATAACCCCCTTGTTTGAATATGTGGAAGATTGGAATATATTTCCGTTAGATAGGTTGTTTTTTCCTTTGTTTCATAGTTGGTATTGTGATGTGAGCAAGGGGAGTTATATAGTCGGTAATTAATTATATAGTTGTTCTGGTCTTATATCTGTCCCTAATTTGTAGTGATTCCCTGACACCCTGTGCTAGATACGCAGGGGATAGCAATTTATCCCCTTCCCACCGACTGTTCGCACATATGCGGCCTCGGGTTTAGGGGGTTATACTGGGGTGATGCATGCAGCTGCATGTATCATCCAGGCACCGTTTTTTAGAGCGAGCGGTCGGCTCTTCAGGGATAACAACCAATGTGGCTAAAAGTCACTTGGCTGTTATCCCGGAGGAGCGAAAGTGGACGCACCCCCTCCTGCCACCTTCCACCGCTCTTCCCGGGCCTCCTGTCCCACCAGTAGACGTGATGCGTAATACGGCACTTCCACCAGCTAGAGTGAGATGTCACTTCCAGTTTACTTGGCTGCCAATGGTGCAATTTAAAAAAAAAAAGACAGTTCTTAGAATCGCAGTTTTTGGTGATCTGAATACTTTGAAGTGCAAAGGAGGGATTTGGGGTCTTTTAAACCTCCGATCCCTCCATAAAGTGTACCTGTCACCACCTACTACTGTCACAAGGGATGTTTACATTCCTTGTGACAGCAATAAAAGTGATCAATTTTTTTTTTTCAAAAGTGACAATGTAAAAAAAATTAAAAAAAATAAAATAAAGCGCCCCGTCCCCGCGAGCTTGCGCAGCAAAGAAAACGTACACGTAAGTAGCGCCCCCATATGTAAACGGTGTTCAAATCACACATGTGAGGTATTGCCGCGATCGTCAGAGTGAGAGCGATAATTCTAGCATTAGACCTCCTCTGTAACTCTAACCTGGTAACCGTTATTTTTTTTTAAAATCACCACCTATGGAGATTTTTAGGTACCGTAGTTTGTCACCATTCCACGAGTGTGCACAATTTCAGAGCATGACATGTTAGGTATCTATTTACTTGGCTTTCACATTATAGAAAAAAATTGGGCTAACGTTACTGTTTCGTTTTTTTTAATTCATGAAAGTGTATTTTTCCCCCAAAAAAATGTATTTGAAAGACCTCTGTGCAAATACAGTGTGACATAAAATATTGCAACAATTGCCATTTTATTCTCTAAATTCTCTGCTAAATATATATATAATTTTTTGGGGTTCTAAGTAATTCTTTAGCAAAAAATATGGATTTTATCTTGTAAGCAACAAATGTCAGAAATAGGCTTAGGCATGAAAGGGTTAATATGTAGATGGCCATGAATTTTTGTGCACATAAGTACCAGTGTTTTATATATTGTCCTAATCTATACGAAGGGATATTTATCCCCATATTGGGTCTGTATGTTATTACATGTGGTTTAATACTACACTGAACGGTATCCACACTTGAGGTGGGCTGTATACTCTTGTATGTTTTAATATTTATGTTACTTTAAGTGGATAGGGGGTGGGACTCGAGTCTTAAATGAGTAAAAGCCCATAGCCTGACATGTCCTGATGAAGCTCCAGTGGGCGGGACGTAACATGTAGACACAGGGACGTGCCCCCCCATCGCACAGCCACCCCATGCCTCATGAGGACCAATAGGAACCATCCTGGATTGCCTGTGCTGTATCTGGAAGTTATGCGGCTTGAGCCGTCGTTACCCAGACCAGCTCACTTATCATACGGCGCGGAGACTACATCTGCCAGGAAAGACCAGTGAATGATTTACTTCACTGGGAGGCGGCCAGCCTGTTTGATGTCAGCACACCCACGTAACCACCCTGAATTTCATCACGGATGGAAGGCTGTGAGTACGTACGATACTACTGATACCAGCTATACGGCTGTATGATTCACAGTTGGAGAGTTACCTAATCAGTATAGGACTTTCCCTGTGATATCAGTGATCTTACATACCTATGAGAGAGTTTTTGTAGTACATCACTCCAGCCACACTAGGAGTTTTCTATCCAAACATACATACTGTTGCCAACTCCTATTTGCTGCTGGCACTTCCCCATAAAGGATGGACTGCCCAATACTTATCATCTGCATTTAGATTGAAACTGCCTTCAAGCTACATGGACAGTGCTCACTTTTTATCTCAGCATGGATTAGCAGACATTGCTTGACTTGCATTGCTTGATTTTCATCTCAGTTGCTTTGGTCACATCCCATACTTGGTACTGCTTTGGGTATATTAGCCCTGACCATGACTGTATAACCGACCACACTTGTAGCTTTATAACCCCAGGTGACTGTGATAGGTGGGCTAAGACGGGCTGGTTATTTTGGCAATTGTACTCCCACAGTGCTCCATTCGCCCATTGTGGCTTTAAGGTGTGGCATTGCCCAGAGTAGGGTTGTGGTGACATTACAGTATCCCAGTGGGTGGTTTTTAGGGCAATTTTTGGTGGGCTGCTGGGGAGGTTCAGCCCAGCTCCCTTGGGGGACTGCATCCAATCCTTCTTCTCTGACTCAGGTGAAGGCTTTTTATTGAGGTTGTGTCTGGGGAGGTTTTTGTATAGGAGAGATTTTTTGTATAAGCTTGGGGGGGTTCACTGCAGGTTTAGGCGGTGGAGTTTTTTAGTGGGATTTTTTTAAGTTGCTGCGTGCTGTTGTTTTGCCACAAGGCGTAATAAATTATTCTGTGGAGGTAACTCTGATTGGGTATATTTTGTCTCTTCTATTTTTTGTTTTTTCTCATACATACATTTTTTATTAAACCACCTAATTACAATTAGGTGAGTACCCCACTGCATATTTAGAGCAGGATTCCAATGTCTATATTCACTTTGGATACTATTAAAGTATTCTGATGATCGCAGGTGCCAGCTGTAGAAATTCAATAGTCAGAAGGGTGGATTTGCCGATCCATGCTGTTTAGCATGATTTGTGTAAATGATCAGCTTTAGTCATCAGCAGTTTATAAAACCTGTCCAGTTCCCCTTAAATATGAGGGACATTTACATTATATTATTATTTCTTATGCTTTTGTAGGTAACCATACATGTATGTACTGTAGTTCCATGGGTGTATGTTTTACTTTGTCTTTCAAATAAACCCTTTTTGTATCTTCCTGCTTTTATATGTATAGAGGTTTGAGGGATGGGACACAGGGAATCAAGAGTACTTAGGGCTTTTATGGTCTACATTTGTGTGTCTCTTTTATTCATATATTTATTTGTATTGCATAGAACATTGAATATGCTAAAAATAAAATAAGCCAATCCAATGTTAATGTTTGCATGATGGAATAATAAAAAAGAATTGTGTAGCAGAGATCCAAAAGAATTTAAAACTAAAACTGATTTTTTCAGCCATAAAAAGATTAGAAGTAATTCTTCATAATGATCATATTAATCACTCTGAGTAATTCTTCCCGTGTAGCACATACCCTGTGTTGCTAAGTGATGCCTTTAGAGCTTCTATCCTGCTTTCTCTATTCACCACTGCTTCAATTTGGCACGTCACAAATACTTACTTGTACTTTTATCTCCACTCTGTTGCCATATAGTTTTTGTAGCATATTTTAGAGGATAGTCTGGAAAGATGCCATCCCAGCAAGAATGTTCCTTTGAAACCTCAAAGAGGAGATAACTGGCATTGTTCAGAAGTAGTTTTCTTGCCGGTGATTGGCAGCTCATTGGCTGCAAAAATCATCTCTACCGACAGGAACTTGCCAGAACCTCACTTGAAGCCTGATGCCTATTAAGCTGATTATTTGTTTTTGAATAAGTAACAGCAGCGATTCTGCATGAACTGTCACACATGCCTTAACTCATGTAAAGTGGTCAAATCATTTTGATGACATTTTCTTCGTGTTCCCAATGGTATGAGGCTTATTTACATGTTGTCAACGTCAGAAAAACAGTTGAAATGTTCTACAGACAGCAGATTCCCAAGGAACTGAAAATCCTGTCTACTGTGAGGTCAGTCTCAGAAAACTTATTCTAACACATCTGTGCTGGTATCTAATTCCCAGAGAGTTGATTACAATTTGTACATAAAGGTCAACTAAATAAGTTGGCACTGACTTGTTCAAAGCAAAACAAAATAATAGCATTAAATATAAATTTCCTTCATGGGTTGCTTGGCTTTCATGGTTAAAATAAATGATAGAAATGCATTTATTTAAAGGATAGTAGTTCTAAGAGTAGGATAAGCAATAGCAATAATATCAAGTTTAGTTCCCACAGGCAAGCAAATATCTCAAAATTTGTTTAACCAGCAAATCTTCATTTCCTCCTGTTTGTAGGTGTTGATGAGGATGAGGTTTGAGTTTGGGTCTAACATAGGTTTGACGTGATATCTAATGGAAGAATGTGCCTATGGGACTTTTTAGAGTTGCACCATTCTTCCTTTAGATATCTTGTTGTATTAGGGGCTGAGTTCCGCCAACATCTCTGCACTTTTGGCCATCTAACTTTTATGGGTTTGACGCATACCCTGTATGTTTGCCTTTGGTGGTCCCACCAAATGAATGCAGTAATTTGCAATAGTAATCATAATGCATTGCCTGGCCTTTGAACGTAGGTCAGCAGGTTTAAATGGACCATTAAGGGAACGTTTGGATAAAGCACACCCCTCACTATAAAAGTGTAGATTTCCAGCAGCCGTATTGAAAAATGCTTTATATGTGATAGGGAAAGTTTAGGAAGTGCTGTTGATAAACTGCTGAGGGAAAGAATAGTGTAAGGCTTGTAGGCACTGGTGGGCCTCTTAAAGTAGATGTAAACCCTTACTAAATTTCCTGCAGTTATCAATATGCCATGTTGGAGAATTTGGCTGCTCTGCTGGGAAGAGTACAGATGGAGAATGAAAAAAGTAAATTAAAAGTGCTTGCAGGCAAATTACTGCTCTATGCCTGGGAGGAGTAGAAGAGGTGGAAAGGAAAGGGGCACATTAGCAGCACTTGCAGGTGCCACTGGTGAAGTGATTAAAAACCACAGAGGGAGTCAATGTTAATGTTTCTTTGGTGTGTTGCTATGGCTATTTTAGTGCTTTTTAAAGCATAAATATAATGTAAGGGATACCAAATGCAGGTATCCATTAGGGATGACCAGATCAGTGTCAGGCCAGTAGAAGGAGCTGTGAGCCCCGAGCGCGGAAGCCTGTACTATCCCTGCATTATCCCCAACACCAGCCTGGACGTTTGCCGTGCATCAGTGACGTCATTTCCTCTTCCGCGCTCCAGAGTGGTCAGCGTGGAGCTTTCCATGCACTGGATGCAGCGGTTCAGCCTGTGTACAGACTCCACACCCAGACGCCTGAAGGAATGCTATCCGAGCCGGAAACAAGATAACAGCACATCCCAGGACACTTTCCATCTCAAAGAAACACCTCCACCCTGCGAACCAGTAAGTATAATGGTTACACTAACTTTTATTTTTGCATAAACAAGCTACCACAGTTGGCGCCTCCACACCCCTCCTTTTTTCAACATCTTCTACATGTTTGCTGTGTCCCCCACATGGCTTCTCCAAAATTGCAAACGGGACTTCTTATGGCTTTCCTTTAACAATGGCTATCTTTTTGTCACTCTTCCGTAAAGGCCAGATTTGTGGAGTGCATGACTAATAGTTGTCCTGTGGCCACATTCTCCCACCTGAGCTGTGGATCTGTGCGGCTCCTCCAGAGTTTCCATGACCCTTTTGGCTACTTCTCTAATTAATGCACTGCTTGCTCGGCCTGTCAGTTTAGGTGGACAGCCATGTCTTGGTAGGTTTGCAGTTGTGCCATACTCTTTCCATTTTCGGATGATGGATTGAATAGTGCTTCGTGAGATGTTAAAAGCTTGGGATATTTTTCTTATAGCCTACCCCGCTTTAAACTTCTCCACAACTTTATCCCTGACCTGTCTAGTGTGTTCCTTGGCCTTCATGGTGCTGTTTGTTCACTAAGGTTCTCTAACAAACCTCTGCGAGCTTCACAGAACAGCTGTGATTAAATAACACAAAGGTGTAATTTACGTTTTTAGTTGTAACATGACAAAATGTGGAAAATTTCAAGTGGTATGAATACTTTTTCAAGGCACTGTACCTCCTAGGCCAGAGCAAGGCTCAAATGGAACTCTGCCCTCCCCCAGAAGACCTCTATAACTGTGGCTGAACTGGCGAACGCAGCTCTCACATCCAGAGTGTGTATTCAGGTTACCAGGCCTTGGTGCAACAAAAACAAATTGCTACATAAGGAACTTAGGACAGGCAGCAATAGGGAACTTAGACCCAATAAGTAACCCTTTCTCTTTATATGCACTTAGTTGACAACTTCTAATCTAGCTATGAGTAAGCTTCAGTAGATGTGAAACGCGTTAGCTGTTGCTCCTGTATCATCCACCTCTGATGTGACCTATTTTGGATTTTTATTCTTTTTTGTTACAATAAAGGTGCTTCAATTTTTATTGAGTGCGGCCATCCAGGATTGCTTTCCTTTCTTCATATACCGTGCAGAGCCAGCACCTGTGAGGCTGAGTAGGGCGGGAGCTTTTATCCAGGTGTGGTGGTCCTGGGAGCGGCATTTCCTTTGCACTGTACCTCCTAGGCCAGAGCAAGGCTCAAATGGAACTCTGCCCTTCCCCAGAAGACCTCTACTATTGTGGCTGAACTGGCAAATGCAGCTCTCACATCCAAAGTGTGTATTCAGGTTACCAGGCCTTGGTGCAACAAAAACAAATTGCTACATAAGGAACTTAGAACAGGCAGCAATAGGGAACTTAGACCCAATAAGTAACCCATGCCAGGCATGAAACAAACATGGAGGCACAACAATATTAGACCCAATAACTGGTGAGGCCAAAACCCTGGCACCAAAGACTAGCTGGGCATCGGGCACCAGACCATCAAAGGCAGGCTGAGCATTGGGCACTGGACTATCAGAGACAGGCTGGGCATCAGGCGCCAGACCATCAGAGGTGGGCTGGGCATCAGGCATCTGACCATCAGAGGCAAGCTGGGCATCACGCACCGGACTATCAGAGGCAGGCTGGGCATCAAGCACTGGGCCATCAGAAGCAGGCTGGGCAATGGGCACCGGACCATCAGAGGCAGACTAGGCATCAGGTACCAGACCATCAGAGGCGGGCTGAGCATCAGGCAACGGACATCAGAGACAGACTGGGCATCGGGTACTGAACCATTAGAGGCAGCCTCGGCATTGGGTACTGGACCATCAGAGGCAGCTGGGCATCAGTTACCGGACTATTAGAGGTAGGCTGGGCATTGGTCACCGGACCATCAGAAGCAGGCTGGGCATCAGGCACCAGACCATCAGAGGTGGGCTGGGCATCAGGCACCAGACCATCAGAGGCAAGCTGGGCATTGGGCACTGGACCATAAGAGGTGGACTGGGCATTAGACACCAGACCATAAGAGGTGGGCTGGACATCGGGCACAGAACCTTCAGGCTGGGCATCAGACAGAGGATCAGTAAAATCAGACAGAGGATCAGTAAAGTCAGACAGAGGATCAATGGAGTCAGACTGGACAGTAAGCAGGGGATCAGCGGCATCAGACTGGATATGGGTAGCTGGTTGAAGCTCAGTACAGTCAGATTTGGTGGCTGGAACATGGACTTGATACATGGTGACTTTGGAAAATGGTCAAGGACCCCACTTGGCTGAATGAGTTAGTCTGTCCCAAGGATGGATAGAACTTCTTAGACAGGCTTGAGCAGAAGTAATTGTGGTAGGGTGAGGCCAGGTTACCAAGAGTCCAGAATAGAAGACAGCAGAAGGCAGGGTTGAAAATGAGTAAGGAGTAGACTGACCCATAGTTGAAGCAGTGGCAAGCAGATCTAGAGCAGAAGGCTCAGTTGACATGGGCTGGACCATATGAACTGGCATGGTGGCAGTCTTGACTGGAACAACTGACAAGGTGGCAGGCTTGTCCGTAACAACTGGTGTGGTGGCAGGCTGGACCTGAACAACTGGAGTAGTGGCAGGCTGGAAGGGAACAACTGATGTAGTGGCAAGCTTGACTGGAACAACTGTCATGGAGGCAGACTGGACCAGTTTAGGTAGAGTGGAGTTGGACCGGACTGGGTCTTCAAGCATGGAGGAAGGAAATAACACAGTATCTGACTGAATGATGACTGCGACAGGAGTGGATAGTGGCACAATTGTATTGGTTGGGAAAAACTTTTTTCGCCTTTAATGTTTGGTCACTGGAGTCCTGTGAGTGATTGCAGGGCTATGAAAAGATTGTGCAGCTGATGCGGGAGTAGTAACAGTACTGGGAGATGGTAAAAAAAGGGGTTGCAGTTGTAAAAGAGGGTTGCCAATGGCAATTAAGCAATAGATTGAGTCTTCAATAAATTAAATGCAGGGAAAATGCAGCTAGTGGGGACAACGTATAGATGTACAGTTGGAAGCAGGGTATACTGAACTGCAGCTGTGGTTGCTATGGGTAAGGGAGAGGGGGATCTTGGAGTAAACTGGTGTCTAGTGGCAGGAGTGGATTGCTGCACATTAGCTGAGGATGAGTAGGATTTATCTAAACAGGCTTGGAGTAGGGGTTGCACAAAACTCAGTTTACAATTTCCTTGTCAGACTAAAAGGTGTACTGCGTTGATACAATCCAGCAGAGCCTCTCTTGAATATACTGAACAATGCTTAAAAAGATAGGGCTTACCATCTTCCAGTAGCCACACCAAAGATTCCACCTGAGGCACGCTAGAAGGAGAAGAAAAATCACCTGCACCCTCTGTCTCTGTGCAAAAAAACACACACACAAAAAACATGCAGTGCAAATACTTGTGTCATAAAAATGTGACAAAAAAGAAAAAGGTGCCATGTGCAATACACAGCGTGCCACTTGGCAATTATACAAATTTCCCTGATTAACCAAAAGGCCCACCCAAAGGCATAGTGCAAGAAAAGCATGAGGTGATATGACCGTGTGCCAGTGATACACCAATTGTGTTGTGCAGCCCAAAAGTGTTCTCCCAGCACCATCACCAGGGGGCACATTACAGGGAGCTCCTTGCACTTCCCAGGCCCCAGGCCAGACAAATGCAGCCCCATTCAATTCAGGAAGGCATTAGAACTTAGGGAGATCCTTGCCACCAACCAGGGACAAGTCTGGTAAACCAAGCCAAATTCAACCTGGGAGGTAAAGGGTCTGCCCTTCCATTCCCACCTTATTACATCAGGAAAATATTAACCGGTGGCTCCCTGCTTAAAGCATGCCAGCATTCTTCCTCTCCACAACTGATATGAACAGATTTGATCCTGGCCAAAGGTCTAAGAAGCGATTCATTCTTACAGATATTAGGGTCAATTTAGACAGGAGCAAATCAGCATTTCTTTGAAGTATTGGAGGAGATAGAGATAAGAGTGCCCGGAGGAACTCCACACAGGCAGTATGTGCAAACTCCATGCAGGTTGTGCTGTGGTTGGGATTCGAACTGACGACTCTAGGATTGTTCAGGTTGTTAATGTCTAATGCCGTGTACACACGAGCGGAATGTCCGTCAGAAAAAGTCAGACGGGAGCTTTTCATCGTATATTCCGATCGTGTGTATGCCCCATCAGACTTTTTACGTCGAAAATTCTGATGGACCTAGAAAGAGAACATGTTCTAAATTTTTCTGACGGAACCAATTCCTATTGGAAAAAACGATCGTCTGTATGCTGTTCCGACGTACCAAAAATTACGCATGCTCTGAAGCAAGTACGAGACGGAAGCTATTGACTACTGGCTATTGAACTTCCGTTTTCTAGTCCCATCGTACATCGTTCGTGTTGTACGTCACCGCGTTCTGGACGGTCAGAATTTGGTGTGACCGTGTGTATGCAAGACAGCTTTAGCGGAATTCCATCGGAACTCCGTCGGAAAAACCTTCAGAGTTTATTCCGACAGGAAAACCGGTCGTGTGTACAGAGCATAAGACTATAGGACACTATACTGCTAGCATTTTAGATGAAATTAGATGAGGTCTGCAGTTAATGTTGCAGCAAGACACTGCTTGCATGGATTTTGCATGCCCTTCATATTCTATTTTGAGCTTCTTCAGTTCCAGTTTTGGACAGTTTCCTTGTCCAAAACCATAATGGTAGATTGACTTTAGTCCAGATTGTCCATTGTCTGCATGTATATACAGTCAGGTCCATAAATATTGGGACATCGACACAATTATAATCTTTTTGGCTCTATACACCACCACAATGGATTTTAAATGAAACGAACAAGATGTGCTTTAACTGCAGACTTTCAGCTTTAATTTGAGGGTATTTACATCCAAATCAGGTGTAAGAATTACAACAGTTTGTATATGTGCCTCCCACTTTTTAAGGGACCAAAAGTAATGGGACAGATTAACAATCATCCATCAAAGTTTCACTTTTTAATACTTGGTTGCAAATCCTTTGCAGTCAATTACAGCCTAAAGTCTGGGATGCATAGACATCACCAGACACTGGGTTTCATCTCTGGTGATGCTCTGCCAGGCCTCTACTGCAACTGTCTTCTGTTCCTGCTTGTTCTTGGGGCATTTTCCCTTCAGTTTTGTCTTCAGCAAGTGAAATGCATGCTCAGTCGGATTCAGGTCAGGTGATTGACTTGGCCATTGCATAACATTTCACTTCTTTCCCTTAAAAAACTCTTTGGTTGCTTTCGCAGTATGCTTCGGGTCATTGTCCATCTGCACTTTGAAGCGCCGTCCAATGAGTTCTGAAGCATTTTGCTGAATATGAGCAGATAATATTGCCCAAAACACTTCAGAATTCATCCTGCTGCTTTTGTCAGCAGTCACATCATCAATAAATACAAGAGAACCAGTTCCATTGGCAGCCATACATGCCCACGCCATGACACTACCACCACCATGCTTCAGTTCCTTTCCTTCTCCATACTCTTCTCTTCCCATCACTCTGGTACAAGTTGATCTTGGTCTCATCTGTCCATAGGATGATGTTCCAGAACCGTGTAGGCTTTTTTAGATGTTGTTTGGCAAACTCTAATCTGGCCTTCCTGTTTTTGAGGCTCACCAATGGTTTACATCTTGTGGTGAACCCTCTGTATTCACTCTGGTGAAGTCTTCTCTTGATTGTTGACTTTGACACACATACACCTACCTCCTGGAAAGTGTTCTTGATCTGGCCAACTGTTGTGAAGGGTGTTTTCTTCACCAGGGAAATAATTCTTCGGTCATACACCACGGTTGTTTTCCGTGGACTTCCGGGTCTTTTGGTGTTGCTGGGCTCACCGGTGCGTTCTTTCTTTTTAAGGATGTTCCAAACAGTTGATTTGGCCACACCTAATGTTTTTGCTATCTCTCTGATGGGTTTGTTTTGTTTTTTCAGCCTAATGATGGCTTGCTTCACTGATAGTGACAGCTCTTTGGATCTCATATTGAGAGTTGACAGCAACACAATCCAAATGCAAATAGCACACTTGAAATTAACTCTGGACCTTGTATCTGCTCCTTGTAAATGGAATAATGAGGGAATAACACACACCTGGCCATGGAACAGCTGAGCAGCCAATTGTCCCATTACTTTTGGTCCCTTAAAAAGTGGGAGGCACATACACAAACTGTTGTAATTCCTACACCGTTCACCTGATTTGGATGTAAATACCCTCAAATTAAAGCTGAAAGTCTGCAGTTAAAGCACATCTTGTTTGTTTCATTTCAAATCCATTATGGTGGTGTATAGCGCCAAAAAGATTCGAATTGTGTCGATATCCCAATATTTATGGACCTGACTGTATATTTATGCAAAGCAAATAAAAAATGTTCAAATATTTACTTGCTTTAAAAAAGACTGCATTATTTATTGATCTTGGTTTAGGTGAGCCAAAACGTATTAAAGCATTGAAATATATATGTATATATATATATATATATATATATATATATATATATATATATATAATTCTGCCACTACAATGTTCAAAAACAAACTCTATTTCGATTCAGGACAGTGTGCGTTGAAGGGTTTCACTTGTGATTACAGAACCTATTATCAAACAAGTTTACATAAACAAATCAGAGAACATCTTTTCTAATTAACCTCTTCATTGCTCAGCTAAATAGAAAAACAAAATCTCGCAATGTGCATAAATTAATTCATATAAAATAAGTAGTGCGTGACATCTAAATTAGTTTCTAATGAAAACATAATTGTTCTAAAATATCCACCACAATATGATGACATTTGAATTTTAATACCCATTTACAATGAGTTGAGCATAGAGTGACACATTGTCAATTGTATGGTTTTACTCTTTTCTTATGTGTCCAAAAGTGTGAAAAAAGTAAAAGCTGCTCAAAAATATTGGAATGTAACAACTAGCATGTTTAATTGACCCTGATGTTTTTTCTTTTTTTTTTTTTTTTTATGGCAAAATATGCATACAGTATTTGATATAGCTCTTGGTAATCAGTAAAGCTGTTTAATTAGCAGCTTATACAATTCTATTTGTTAAAACTACATGCCTAGTGCCAGTCTATACACATATTCACAACAGCTAAAAAGTGCTAAACTTTTCAGAGTAGCTATAGGATATTTTACATTTCCAGCAAGTCTGCAGAGAGGATACAGAAATATAACAAAACTACCCCTAACACATTTTGTGTGAAATGAAAACTAAAGATGATTGGATATTCTATATGACTAGGAACTTACATCAAATATGATCAAGTTGCTCCAGAACAAGGGTTGACCAGAAAGCAGCAATTAGCTTCATGAGAAAAACAGATATGGTCAACTGGTAAAGTGGTCCAAAAAACAACTTCTTTCAGTGTAGTACAGGCTTCCCTTCTGCCTCCTGGTACATCCCTACCATAGTAAGGATTATTAGGATCGCGCCTAAAGAAAATATACTTCTTCTATACTTATGCCCTGTACACACGATCGGACATTGATCGGACATTCCGACAAAAAAATCCATGGATTTTTTCTGACGGATGTTGGCTCAAACTTGTTTTGCGTACACACGGTTGCACAAAGTTGTCGGAATTTCTGATCGCCAAGAACGCCATGACGTACACCACGTACGACGAGACTAGATAAGGCCAGTTCAGAATCAAGTGCGGCACCCTTTGGGCTCCTTTTGCTAGTCTCGTGTTAGTAAAAGTTTGGTGAGAGACGATTCGCACTTTTTCAGACTCGTGGTTTTTAGATTGTTTTCTGCTGTTCAGTTTGTGCTTGTGGGTTTGTATCTGCTCTTCAGTGCGTGCAGCGAGTACCATTGACTCTTTTCATTGTGTTCTTGTTCGTTCGTTACTGTTTTTCAGGTCGCTCTTCACAGGCCTCGCTGTTCTTCAGTGCGTTCTGTTACTTCGTTCTGAGCAGCTGACCGTTTTCTAGCCATGTTGCGTATACGTACTCCTCGTAGAGTTCGTGCTTTGTGGGGGCTTGGTGTTGGGGTCCTGACCTTGACACAAGTCCAGTCCATGGACTTGGGTGGGGAGGAGTTCATGGACCAAGAATTGGTTGCTTCAGCGTGACCAGTTCTGTCATATGCCTTTGCTCCGTGAGATCCGGAAGAATAATCCTGATGATTTCAGGAACTTTCTCCGGATGGCGGACCCCGTATTTCACCGTTTGTTGGCTTTGCTGACCCCTTATATTAGCAGGCAGGATACCTGCATGAGGCAAGCGATCACTCCAGAGCAGAGGCTCATCGCCACCCTGTGGTACTTGGCGACGGGGAGAAGCCTGCAGGACTTGAAGTTCTCGACAGGCCTCTCCCCCCAGGCTCTGGGAATCATTATCCCAGAGACCTGTTCTGCCATCATCCAGGTCCTGCAGAAAGAGTATATTAAGGTAAGATTTTTATCCTTTAATATCACATTTTATTGTATTTAATGTTTGATAATATATTGTATTTCTATACTCATTCCCTAATTACCATGATTGGAATATGCTGTGAATGTCCCCTTTGTCCTCATGCATGCTGGATTGTTATGTAATTTTTTTTGTCCTTCATACATGTTTGCCTTCACTTACCTCCCCAGCATGGTCTCCTGGCCCTATATTCACCTCGTGTAGTCACTTAACAATGTATTTTATCAGCTACATAGTAGTGCTTTACCCCAAACACCCCCTAAAATGTTTTTAAATGTGATGTGTGCTTTAAATTCAGGCAGAGTGCCAGAGGCTTTTTTTTGTGGGGTCCCCAAATCATTTGGAACCCTCCCTCCCCCCAACTGCTAAGTCAGCTGATACCAATTATCTATCTATCCTCAATCATCTATCTGCTGACTTTGCCAAACCCATACACACTATACTCATCTCTTTTGTGGTCAGATTTATGGATGAATTCCCCAAAGCATGTAGTGCAAGGGCCTGCCTGTATACTTTCAAATGGTACTGTTTAAAGTTTTTGTATACTATTATTTTGATAGGTAATAGCAGAATGTCCAAATGTGATAAAATGTGTACAATGTGTATTTATATCTTTGTATTATGACATGTCTTACCTGTCCAGTGGGCTGCCAATAGTGTAACTAAGGAGGGGCTGGCCAAAGTAATACCCATTATTAGACATTCATCTCTCAATGAAGTGGAGAGGGTTACCTGTCCAAGAGCCCCCCCCCCCAAAAGGTTAGAAATGGCCCATGAGATGGGGGGGCTCTGATAGGTGTACCTTATACTTTGGTCTTTAAAAACTCCCTCAAATAAATGTTATCTTGATGTTGGCCAAGAATGTTTGTGTCTAATCTGCTTTCCCTGTTTATGTGCAAAATTACTAATTTGTTTTTCTTGTTTGACTCCACAGTTTCCTTCCACACCACAGGAATGGCAGACTGTGGCCTCCCACTTTGCCCAGCGGTGGGATTTTCCTAACTGCGGAGGGGCAATTGATGGGAAACACATCCACATCGTCCCACCACCCAACTCGTTGTCATACTATTTCAACTATAAGGGGTTCAATAGTATTGTGATGTTGGCGGTGGTGTCTGCTACTTACGAGTTCCTGTATGTGGACGTGGGGAAGAATGGCCGGATGTCCGATGGTGGAGTCATCGCCCAGACGAAGTTCTACAGGTGTCTCCGGAATGGCAGCTTGGACTTGCCACCTCCAGAAGACAATGTGGAAGGACTCCCATTCGTCTTCGTTGCAGATGAAGCGTTTGCGCTGGGGGACCATCTTATGCGGCCATTCCCGATGAGGACCCTCACCCCGGACCAGAGGGTTTTTGATTACCGGCTGGCCAGAGCCAGAAGAGTGGTGGAGAACACGCTTGGAATCGTGGCCAGCCAGTTCCGTCTATTTCTTACACCCATACACATGGCAGAGTACAAACTGAATCACATCATCCTGGCGTGCTGTGTTCTACACAACTTTTTATGGCAACATTCTGCCAACTACGCTGGTTCAGTTGGGCCTGAGGCTGGAGTTCAAAATGAACCAACCCTGACGGCGCTTGAAAGTGGCCATCCTGGCTTGCCCCCCCCCGAGTGCCCGTGATGTCCGTCTAAGATACCTTGAATACTTTGCGGGTAGGGGGGCTATCAATATGCCACACAAAGTCTGAAACCTTTTTCAAATAAAAAAAATGTAACTACTAAAATCTTTGGTGACATTTACTGCTTGTGTTTCTTTTAGCTGACCCTGACAGAAATGTGGTGAGTCCTGAAAATGGCGTGGTTGTGTAACATTACAAAGCACTGTTGGGTGTTATTTACTAAAGGCAAAGACACTTTGCACTACAAGTGCAGTTGAAACTGCACTTGTAGTGCAAAGTGGATTTTCCCTTAGGAAATAACCCCCATTGTCACAGAAAACACCAATTAGAGCACAACAAAAGTTTTGGAGCGTTGAAACAATAATCCACACATTCTTGATTAACAATCTTTTTAATACCAGCAAAAGGTTTTTAAAACAAACCAACATGTTTGTTGTATAACAATTTTTGGGGTCACATTAGAAAAAGTAGAAATGTCCATTTAAGTTAAAACAGACATGTTTAAAACAAACACTGTTTCACTCTGCAGCACTGATGAGTCACTTGACAGCAGTGCTGCTGCAGTGCTGCTGAGTCACTCTGCAGCACTGACTGTGGAGAGCAGACCTCTGTAGCAGCTCCCTGAAGCAGCTCCGGCCATCCGGTCACTCAGCTCCGGCCATCCGGCCACTCAGCTCTGGCCATCCGGCCATCCATCTTTGACCCTTGGATCCTCCTGATCCCCTTGCAGCGGCCACTGGGCCCCCCCCGGCCTACATCCGAGGCCACATCCAGCCAGCCGGCCGCTTAGGATACCGCGGCCCCCGCCAGCTCCTCTGCTAACCGGTATCTCACCACCGCCTCTCCTCCGATTATCCGACCACCAGCTCCGGCATCCTATCACCCTTCCGGGAATCCTCGTACGCCTCTCCGGAATCCCTCTCCCTCCTCCCCCTCTGACCTTCTCCGGGTGCCGCACTCAGCCAGCAGGCCAGCCGCTCAGGATCCTCTGCGGCCCTTCATAGCTCCAGCGGCTAGCTCGGCAGGACATCACTGCCACCCACACTTCAGCCTCGATCTACCGGCCTCCCAACCCGGCATCCAGCCACCCACCCACGGATCTAGTCTCAGCCGCCGCCCCTCTAGCGGTACACTAGGATCCCCCCTTCTGACCTCCTCCGGGCGCTGCACTCAGCCAGTCCGACCGGCCGCCCAGGACACTCCGGCTCCTGCCCAGCTCTGGCTGCCTGCCGGCAGCACATCACTGCCGCTCCTCACACCACCGCCTGGTAGCTCGTCCGACGGACCCGCGCCCCCCCTCCTGCCAGCCTATCCACTGGTTCCACCCGCCCACTACAGCATAAGGGCCCGGGTAACCACGCTAGGACAGCCCGTGGCTTGGGCCTAGCCGGCGGCCATCTTAGTACTCCTATCGCCGCCCTGTTCACCGCTCTTGCTACACCTAGGCTGAACGATACAGCTTCTGGGCCTCCCTCCCTAGGCCGCAAGCACTCCGGCCGCATCACCTCCTGAATCGACCCCAGTCCCCCCCCGGACACCACCGCAGCCGCTGTCTAGCCACCCCGATCAGCCGCTAGGTTGGTGGGACAGAACACGGCTGCGGCCCAGCTCCGGCAGCCTCACACCCCCCCACCTTCTCCCAACAGAGCCCAAGCCCTCCACACCTGGAACACCCCCCCGCTACTGGACCTCACCAGAGAGGGCACTGGTGACTCACCTGATCCCAATCCACCACAGATCGCCCTAGACGCAGCCACCGCACCACCCACCATCCTACAGGTAAGCACCGAGCTCACTAGCAGTTGATCCAGGGGCCGAGCCCGATTGCCCCTCGGGGGGTCAGGAAGGAATTTTTTCCTCTGCTGTGCTATTGGCTACCGCAGCAGAGGTTTTTTGTCTTCCTCTGGATCAACAAGAGGGTGGTAGGCACACCACCTCCGCACCACATTAACCCGTCACCCACACCACTTCAGAAGCAGTGGTGACCATCCGATCCCGACATCCTCCTGCAAGCTCGTCATCGCAACATCAGTATCATCATCATCATTAGATCAACCTTCCTTCAACAACTCTGCCTCTTCATCATGTGCAACTTCAAATACACAGCAGACGCCCTTCACAGGCTAAGAAACGCTGCCTCAATCCTGCCAACCGCCACTGAAAAAAGACTAAAAAAAGAACAATTACTAAGGACCAAGCCACAATCAACCATCAGAAACAGGGAGACATCGATCCAACCACAACAACTAGCATGCGCCATGATCAACACCAGATCTGCAGTCAAGCACAGGCTGGAAATCTACGACTTTATCATCGAAAACAACATTGACTGCCTCTTCATTACAGAAAGCTGGCTAACTCCTGACTGCAACACCATCCTAGCTGAATTGGTGCCCGAAAACTACAGTATCCTAACGGAGCATAGAATAGGAAAAAAAGGAGGATGCCTAGCAGTGATTTTCAAATCGCACCTTGTTTTCACCAAACCAACGTTACAGAACTCAGTGCCCTTCATGGAAACTCTCTCACTGCATCTTCAAGCAACACCTCAAGACACCATTCACATACTACTATGCTACAGACCACCAGGACCAAAGACCAATCTCCTTACTCCACTCACCGAATTCTCAATACACACCCTGAAAACCAAAAACCTGCTGGTACTTGGGGATTTTAACCTCTGGGCAAACTCTGCCCAAGACTGTATCGCAACCACCTGCGTCAACCAAATGGAAGAACTGGGCCTGCAACAACTGATAAACGCCCCCACACACGGTTCAGGACACACTCTAGACCTCATCTTCAAACAGAATATGGACATCAACATACTGGACAACACTCCACTACCATGGACGGACCACCACGCTATCAAATTCAAAATCACCATCAACATCACCTCCCAAAAACAGAAACGGACAACAACAACAAACTGGAATAGATCCCAGAAGAAACTACACTCCGAACTCTTCAAAACCACATTATCAAAAAAAATACTTCTGCTAAACTCAAACCTATCAACGGAACAAACACTCAACTTCCTAAACAAGGTATTACTACAAACAGCAGACTTAGTGGCGCCAAAACGCAGAACACCTATCCGCAATAAAAACTCGAGATGGTTTAATGCCACGCTCACCCTACTCAAGCAGGAACGTAGAAGAGCTGAAAGAGCATGGAGAAGAAATCCCACTAAGGAAATCCGACATCCTGGCACCTACTCTGACACACCTCATAAATCAATCATTCAAAGAAGGGACTGTACCAACCTCCCTCAAGTAAGGCATCGTCAAACCTCTGCTGAAGAAACCCAATCTTGACCCTAAGGACCCCAACTGCCGCAGACCGATAACAAGCCTCAACACCATCTCCAAGATTATGGAGAAAGCAGTAGTACTGCAACTACAACGCCACCTGGACACACATCAACTCCTGGACCCACTGCAATCAGGCTTCCGCCCGGGCCATTGGCACAGAAACAGCACTCCTCAAAATATGGGACGACGCCCTTGAAGCAGCAGATGACGGAGAATCTAGTCTCCTGGTACTGTTGGACCTCAGCGCAGCATTTGATACAGTGAACCACAATACTTTACTTGCCCGCCTCTCAGAAGTGGCAGGAGCCACAGGTCTGGCGCTAAAATGGCTTGCATCCTTCCTAGAGAATCGCTCTCAGACATTGAAACTAGGAACATTCACCTCAGAAACCCGGGCAGTCTCCTGCAGAGTTCCCCAGGGCTCACCCCTGTCACCAGTGCTATTCAACATCTACATCCGCCCACTTCTCAATATCATCAGGAAAACGGACCTCTGTTTCCACTCATATGCCGATGATACCCAACTCTACTTTCGCATCACCGGACAAAAAAACCATCATCAACAATTAGAAGAATGCCTCAGTTCAATTGATGATTGGATGACCATCAGCTCCCTCAAACTTAACGGTTCAAAAACAGAACTTCTTCTCCTACATGCCAACAAAAATTCCAAAATGAAGACCCAGTGGACACCCCCCACCATCCTCGGACAGACCATCACTCCAAGCCTCAAAGCCAAGAGTCTCGGAGTCATCTTTGACTCAGGAATGACAATGGATGCTCAAATAGGATCAGTGGTGAGCGGATCCCACCATCTCCTCCGCCTCCTACGCAGACTCATCCCCTTCATCCCAGAAGAAGACAAACCGGCAGTTGTGGGAACAATCATCAACTCCCGACTCGACTACGCAAATTCGCTCTACATAGGACTACTCCAATATCAGCTTGCGCGCTTACAACTCATTCAAAACACGGCGGCAAGACTGTTAACAGGAAAAAAACCCTGGGAATCCATTTCACCATCCCTAAAGTGCCTACACTGGCTAACCGTAAAGAATCGGATCAAATTCAAGACCCTCTGCCTCACCCACAAATGCATACAAGGAAACGCTCCGCTATATCTTCAGGAGAAAATAAAACACTACACACCCAATCGCAGCCTTCGATCAGCTAACCAAAACCTCCTCATCATTCCAAAATATCGCTACAAAGCAAAGGGAGAACGAAGATTCGCAGTCCAAGGACCTCGACTATGGAACGCTCTTCCGACCCACATCCGCATGGAAGAAAACCATCAGGCCTTCAGGAAAAAACTAAAGACCTTCCTTTTATAAGAAGCTGGCAACAGAGAACGCATTCTAGCGCCTTGAGGCGATTTAGTTCGCATTTGCAGCGCTCTACAAATCCTTCATTCATTCATTCATTCAAGAAAGACACAAATCTTGAACTTACAAAGTTCACATTTGGTAGAACTTGAAGGCAATATCAGACATGAGTATTTACAAACTGTGTTTGATATTGCGTTCAGATGGGGTGAAGTCACCCCTAGAAAAGCCAAATTTTGAAGATGCGCACAAATTGCCGAATGTCAACATGTGCTACATGCCATCATGGGGGATCAAGGGACGTGTTTTGTGGGTGCAACCCCTTCCTCACAGCTACTTTATTATTGAGGAAGGGGTTGCACCCCCAAAACGCGTTCATTAATCTCCCGTGATGGCAGATAGCACATGTTGACACACTGTGTGCCTCTTCAAAATTTGGCTTTTCGCAAATATGTCAAAAAAAGGTAAAAATTTTTAGCTCACAAAAAGCGCAAAAAAAAAAAAAAAAGGGATTTTGAGGGGTTTTAAACTCTCCCTAAAACATCAATGATGTTCTTCATTTTTTTTTTAACATCATTGATGTTTTTCTGGATGTTTTCCAAGTCCCTATTACACCCCATGATCTCCCCGATCAGGATCTGTGCACTTTCCGAGGTGAAATGCCCTGGATCCACAACATCACGATCACCTAAAAAGATAGAAACAAAAACACACCATGTATTATAAATATGCCTCTAGCTCCTGCGACCCGGGGACTGAGATCAGCCTAGTGGGGAGCCATCATTGCCGA
This sequence comes from Aquarana catesbeiana, assembly GCF_042186555.1. Classification (NCBI taxonomy): domain Eukaryota; kingdom Metazoa; phylum Chordata; class Amphibia; order Anura; family Ranidae; genus Aquarana; species Aquarana catesbeiana. The sequence goes on from NC_133328.1 coordinate 478,118,416, forward strand.
TATTCACCCTAAACACCATGAACAGGAACACCCGGAACTCCTCCACCTCTCGAGCTGCTGTGGAAGCCGGTACGCAACTCAGCAGAAATATACCGGAAATCTTTCGGTCCCAGCGTGTGTCTGCACACACGGCCCTGCAGGCCCAGACACTGAGCTTACCTAACACTGTGCCTAATCCCTCAACGGCGGGGGGAGCTATCTCTGTTGCGGACCGTACACAACCTCCCAGCCTATTTGATTTGGAGACAATCGCCTCCAATATTAAAAATACTTACAGCTGCCATAGCTGACCTCCGATCCGATATACAAGCGGCAGTGTACCGGGTTGGAGACGTGGAGCAGATAACGCAGACCCATGCTACAGCCATTCGTCAGGTACAGCACTTCTATGACTCCCAGCTTCCCCATCTTCTTGACCTCCACAGACATGTCGAGGACCTCGATAACCGAGGTAGAAGACACAATATCAGGGTGCGCGGTATCCCTGAGAACGGCGACCCGGGCAATCTCCACCAAACTCTATGGGCAATCTTTAATGATCTGATTGATCGCCCTGCTGATTCCCCCATTGAGGTGGAGAGAGCTCATCGTGCTCTCCGCCCTCAACCCCGGGAAAATGAGCCCCCCAGAGACGTAATCTGTTGCATTGTCAACTTCCCACTAAAAGAGGAGATACTCCGCAAGGCCAGGGAAAGAGGACATATTCACTACAATGGTGCGGAGATTAAACTTTTTCAGGATCTATCACAGATTACGTTGCAGAACAGGAGAGCCCTACGCCCCCTGATGGAGATACTACGCACACGGAATATACAGTATCTCTGGAAGTTCCCTTTCACCTTGTCTGCTTCCTCCAGAGGGCGCTCTGCAATACTCCGCACGCCGGAAGACCTCCAGATGTTCTGCGAACAACTTGATCTCCCACGTGTAGAACTTCTGGACTGGTACACTTTCTATTTACCACCGGAGCCGTGGCTCCCGGTCTCACTAAACCCATCACCGAAAGCTCAGCGCCACCGATCCCGCAAACAAAGAGCAGACCAGGCATCACCGAACACCCGCTCCTCCCGCCGGGACCTCTACCAACGAAGCCCGGGCTCCCCTCCTTCACCTTCCACGAAGAAGGATCGTGCGACTACATAAAGATTTATCTTTCTATTCAGCCATGGACCAGCACATACATGTAAGTGCTATCGTTGCCCCTTTTTTCTTTTCTTTTTTTTTTTTGTTGTACCTTCCCCCCTTCAGATTAATCCATCCAGTTCTCCTGTCCTCCCCCCTCCTCTCCCCATTTGCCTGTTCAAGTTGTGAACTGGGACATTTCGCCAACCGAAGCTTACATTAATGTGGAAGCTGCGATCTCTGTCACGGATCACTGTGCTGCGAGCGCTTTTGTGCATATAAGACACACCGCTCCTAATACCACAGACTTCCAGGATATAAATGTTTCCTGCTATGTAACATGGCTTTCAAGCTGTACCACCATGGTGGCAGTGGTGTCCTGGCCCTGCGCTGACTATATTTCTTTTTTATGCTGCATCCCCAATCTCAGCCTAACCACCAAAGAAGCAACAATCAACACACACAGTGCAAGTCGTGACCCTTTGAAGACTTCTACCCACAACACATGTATAAGTTGCAATAAGGGTCAGTCTACAGGCAGTGATACCTCTTGCGATGGATCCCAATAACTTTGTTTAAAATTTGTGATATACAGGTTGAACCTTCTGCCCTCTTTAATGCAACATACATGCAGTTGAAGCTCTGATAACTGTGGGGTGTGGGTGGTTTCTCGGGAACCTAGGGGGGAAGGACAGGCACTGCCTAAATTATTGTCTCCTACTTACTAACTATCAATCAATGCTAACACCCAATTTTATTACGCAAACTCATCTGCTTACCTACTTAGGGAGCATAGAGAATTCTATGCCTTTGAGAGATAGATACCCCCCAAGGGAATAACATTAGAGACATTATGATCCCTTCGGTTCCCGAGAGGCCATCCCTACTATTTGACACGATGATTACACGCCAAATAACTTATATGGCGTGCTCTAACCTTCTGGTGGGTTTTTACAGGCTGCAAGATTACACCTCTGTTGTAGATCGGTTGGACACCCCAGGCTCTCCCTGGAATCCTAAACCCCTCTGGTTCTTTCTGTATTTCCTATCCAACACCCCTCCCCTTTTTCCCCTTCCTCTACCCTTCCCCCCTCCCCCCCTTTTTTCACCCCTCCCCTTCCTTTCACCCCTCTCCTTTCCATTCCTCCCCCCCCCTTCCTCTTCTTCCCTTCCTCCTTTCCCTTCCCCCTCTTCCCCCTCACCCCCCCTCACCCTTACATTCAGGATGTTCAATTGTTTTCATTTTGTATGCTCAAGTTTTGAACGTTCTGCCTTGGTGGAATGTTCACATCTATGGGGGTACTTTGACGAGGTAAAGTTATCCGATGGCTGAATTACTGTTATTAATGTTATCATTGTTGACGTTATTACCTTTATGTTCTCTATCTTGAACGAGAATTGGTCTTATGCTATGCTAATTTGCTTAGATGGCTCCCCACTACATTACCACTTCACTTCAACTCTGACTCTCTCGCTCCCCGGCCCGCTGAGATGCTGGGATCTCCATCCCTCTCATCGACCCCACACAGCGGTCCCCTTGGACTTGGCTGACATCCCCGGCACTTTCTCTTTTTAGGTGGAGTAGTCAATCTACTACCGCCTCTGGTACTTCCGCTCTATTCCCGCCCTCTAGTCTATCCCACACTATTTCTTTCTACCTATTCTACTCTTTTACCCCCCAGGTCTAGCTCCTTCATTCCTATCTTCCCCTGCAATTCCTATATATATCCCTTCTTCCTCTTTTCCTCGGCACCCCATCTACTGGGTGGCTCCCTCTTGTGTGGCTCCGCCCCCACCCATTGGTATCTCCCCCACAGCGTCTACACACCCACCTGTTAGACGTCCCTACATTTAAATTTTGACGTCTCATCGATTTCTCACCATGCAAAGTAAATCCCTTACCTCAACCCCCCTAACCTTAAAATGTATTTCATTAAATGCGAAAGGTCTTAATCTCCCGGAAAAGAGAACACAAGTGTTATCTTCGCTCACAAAAAACAAGGCCCACTTCATCTACCTGCAAAAAACGCACTTCCGCTTGGATTCTATAACCAAACTATCTAACCATGTGTACCAATCTGCTTTTCACGCCACCAACCCGATATCTAAGACCAAAGGGGTCTCTATCCTCATATCTAAACATGCAGACTTCCACCTCCTTGACTCTCTTGTTGACCCTGATGGTAGGTTCATCTTCCTTAAAGGCACATACGCCTCCAAACCAATAACTTTGGCCAACATCTACTGCCCTAATGAACGTCACGTCACTTTCTTTAGAAAGATCTGTGAACTTCTATCGTCTTTTCAGCAGGGAATGGTACTCTTTGGAGGAGACTTTAACGTTCCCCTAAATCCGGTCCTTGACTCTTCCTCTGGCTCGTCCAATCTACCCTATAGAGCTCTCCGCCGAATTAAAATGGAATTCCAGAAACTCACCTTACATGATACCTGGTGAACCTTATCCCCTTCTGCTAAAGACTACACCTTCTTTTCGGCTCCACACCAGAAATATTCCAGGATTGACTATTTCTTCCTTTCCCAAACAGACCTATCCTGTCTACAACAATCCACCATAGAACCTATGTTTCTTTCTGACCACCACCCGATTACTGTCACGCTCTCCTTCCCTGAAACCTTACTAGAACCAAGATCTGGCGTCTCAATCCTTCCCTGTTAAAAGACCCGGCGGTTGTGGACCACGTACGTGAACGCATTTGCCTGTACTTTATAGAAAACACCACTCCAGATGTGTCTCCCATCTCCCTCTGGGAAGCACATAAATGTGTGATCAGAGGTGAACTACTGGCCTTATCCGCAAATCACAAAAAAGAATCCCAAGCAAAGATGCTCGCTTTAACGAAAACTATTAAAATGTTAGAACTATCACATAAACAGACTTGCGCACACTCTACCCTTCGGGAACTGATTAAAGCCCGATCCTCACTCTTGGAGGAATACTTTCGAAACGTCGGTACGTTCTTGGCCAGAGGATCTTCTATGAACAGGGAAATAAATGCGGCCGTTTACTCGCCCGTTCAGTACAGGCCTCTAGACCTTCTACTAGAATACACCACATACGCGATGCACGGGGAACACTTTTAGCCAAAAATGAGGACATCGCAGGTGAATTCGAGAAGTTCTATTCAAATCTCTATAATCTACAACCCAGTCGCGCAAACATGACTTCCGCTGAAAGCCGCTCTAACAAAATTAGGGATTTCCTATCTCAATATAGTCCAAAAGCTTTAGCCCCCCAACAGGCCCAGGAGATGGAATACCCTTTCTCGGGAGAAGAGTTGGAGATCGCCATTAAGCAAATGAAACCGGGCAAGAGCCCAGGACCAGACGGTTTCACACTCCAGTATTACAAACTGTTTGCTGACGTTCTTTCTCCAAAGCTTACCTCGACCCTCAACGCCCTAGCAGACCCTCTTATGCCCCCAAGTAGAATGTTATCGGCCCATATATCTGTTATCCCCGAGGAAGGAAAAGACCCTACACAAGTTGCCAGCTATAGACCAATCTCTCTTTTAAATGTGGACATCAAGCTCTACGCGAAGATGCTAGCCAACAGGTATTAGGTTCACCTAATACCTGATATCATTGCCACAGACCAAGTGGGGTTCGTCCCGGGCAGGGAAGCCAGAGATAACACCATACGCACCTTAAACATCCACCACTGGCTAACGTCTTCAAAATCACAAGGCTTTCTTCTTTCCCTGGATGCAGAGAAGGCGTTTGACAGGGTGGCCTGGGACTACATGCGCGAGGTACTCGTGGCCCTGGGCCTAGGGACTCGCATGCTGGCCCATATAATGTCCCTGTATTCTGGTCCTACTGCAGCCGCAAGGGTCAATGGCTACCTGTCGAGCGTCTTCTCCATCTCCAATGGCACACGCCAGGGATGCCCCCTATCCCCTCTAATATATATATTAACTCTTGAACCTTTCCTTAATAGGCTACGAAAGAATCCTAATATACAGGAAGTGACTGTAAACGGAAGGGAGTACAAAGTTGCAGCTTCCATGGACGACGTCTTACTTTCTCTGACTTCCCCCCCGAACCTTGCTTCCCAACCTCCTTAAAGATATTGAAACCTTTGGTATACTGTCCAATCTCAAAATTAATCATGCGAAATCTCAGGCCCTAAATATATCCCTCCCTCAGCAAGAAGTAATCCATTGTCAGGAATTCTTTCCTTTCAAATGGGAAAAGGAGGCGATCACATACCTCGGAATTCGGATCCCATCTCGTCTCTCGGATCTTTACCTGAAAAACTTCCACACTGCTTTACTTACAGCCCAAGGGCACCTGAGAGACTGGATGGGTCTGAACGTTTCTTGGTTTGGCCATTCAGCCCTTATTAAAATGATAATTCTCCCTCGCCTTCTATACCTAATGCAATCTGTACCGATCTTCTTACCACCAAAATTCTTTGCGAACTACCAGAAGGCATGTTCTGCCTTCCTATGGAAGAACTCCCCACCACGCATTAAATATACCCTGTCTCACACTCCATAAAACCAAAGGAGGTATTGGCCTACCAGACCTAAGTAAGTATTACATGGCATGCCATCTCACCAGAATAGCCGACTGAAACATACACGCACATACAAAAAAATGGATAGACCTAGAAAAGTCCTTTACATCCAACCCTCTTCACCTACTCCCTTGGTTACCTCCCAAACACTGGCCTTTGAACATCTCCTTACACCCACTCATTTACCTCTCCCTCTTAGCTTTCATAAAAGCCTCACGCTCTGGGAAACTCGCACCCATCCCGGGCCCCCTAACTACTCTAAGAGGCAAGCCTGCCTTTCCTCCAGGGGAGTCTCCACACTTTCTCTGGCAGGAATGGCCCTTTGAGGATGTGGTGGCCTCCCAATTCTTCTTGGATGGGACACTTATCCCTCTAAAGAAGGCCGCAACCATCTCTAAGACCACTACTTTCCCCTTCTGGACGTACAGGCAAATACGGCATTTCCTCACAACTCACACACACCAAACTAACTGGATGAGACAACTCACACCCTTCGAAGACCTCTGCCACCGTAAAACACCCCAGAGACATCTTATCTCCCTTTTATACTACCTCCTCTCCGAAGAGACCAATCACGAACCACATCCCTCACAAACAGCGTGGAATAGAGACTTACAATCACCCTTGACCAAGGAGGAATGGAACACTGTACTTGAATATGGTCATAAAGGCTCAATTAATGTGGCTGTTCAAGAAAACTGTTACAAAGTGTTGACCAGATGGTATAGGACTCCATCTCGCCTCCATAAATTTTCCCCTACCATCCCTAATATATGTTGGAGGTGTGAAAAGTCGGTTGGGACAATGCTACACATTTGGTGGGAATGCGAGAACATACAACCTTTCTGGAAAGAGGTCCACAACCTCATATCTCATATCACTACATACATCCTAGATTGTTCCCCGGCTCAGTTTCTCCTTCACCACACGTCCCTTTCGAAAAAAAGCTATTTCAAATCTCTAGCCATGCATATGGTAAATGCAGCTAAGCTCTGCATACCGATACACTGGCGCTCTAAAAACGCCCCGACAATCAGGGAATGGCTGTCCAGAATTTCAAACATAAAAAACATAGAAGAATTGATCCATATCTCCCAAGATAGAATACAACAATTCTCAACCACCTGGGCATGCTGGAACCATTTCACAACATCAGACCACTTTCGCCAATACGCTGCATAGCTTTGACTTACCTAAATGGTTTTAGGCCTCCTGGGGCTACTGGACGCTGTGGGGGGGTGGTTGGCGGGGCCGCACGGGAGCAATTCACCTATATCTTCTCAGTATCTAAACCCCTCACTTACCCACCCTTATACCTGCCCCTCCTCTCCCCTCTCTCCACAACCGTGTCCCTTTTTATCCCCTCCCCCTGGCTACTGCTTCAGCCCACCCTTTCCCCCCCCTTTCTTTCTAACCTCCTATCCGCCCTCTTATTCTTCCCCCCACTCTCATCCACAGTAGGGCTATTTCCCCTCCTTACCCTCGAAGTCGAATGCCCTGAATTCCACAGCATCCGACAACACGCCCACTTTTCCCCCTATCCCTCTACCTATCCCGTAGTCGCAAAAAAGGCCGCCTCAGGTTATACTTTGTATATTACAAAGGCCCAACGCAAGCCCTATCGCTACCCCCCGCCCGTAGCGGCCTGATGGGGGGGGGGGTGAAATTGAAAAAGAGATCCTCCACCTAAATAAGCCTTGTCTTACCTACAAATCTTGCTCTTGGCCAACCTGTATCTGTGTTATAACACACTGTTTATGAAAACTATATGTTCAATAACTTGTTGATTTTGTGACTGTACCGAGCGACTGTAATGCTCTCTCTGTATACTCTGTTCTCTTTTATATAAATAAAAATCTTTTATGGAAAAAAAAAAAAAAAAAATGCCGGCATCCATCTCTTACCTGAGCCTGTGGTCACAGACACTCACCTGTTGTGGTGTCAATTTCCACCACGTCTTCCTCCTCCTGCTCTGCTTGGGTGGATTTCCCCTTCTTCCAGAGGTGGGGGTCTGTGGTCTCCTCGGATGAGGGGTGTCCTCCGAGTCTTTTATCCCCTATGTAAAAAAAAATAGGTATACTTAGCACACAGATATTTAATGGCAGAAATAGGAATATGAAACATTGCTTGGAAGTGCGGTACAATTGTCTATTTTGGCAGTGTTCCAAGATGTAGAATTTTTAGTGTCCTTTGTCAAGCTTCAATACTTTACCTGTTTTGTACAAGTTTCACAGATGGAGACACCCCTATAGTATACACTGGAGCACCTGTGTGGGCCCCCTAATAAAAAGGGTGTTCTTGTGTCCCACACTAGAGCTCCAGCATCCAGATGTGTAAACAGCTACTGAGTGTCCTCTCCTTACACAGAATCTAGTTTGCATTTCATTCTATTTACAAACCCATCTACACAACCAAATTATTTGCAGACAAGTAGGCCATAAAAAATGTGGGCAAATGCATATGGCCAAAACAATGGTGTTTTCTAGGCCGAACAAACAATGTTTTATATGAACAAATAATGTGCCCATGAACATGAAAGTTGCCATTTTAAACTGGATAACAGTTAAGAAAAGCACATGGAGCAGCACGAACGTAATAAACATAAAGAATAGGAACACAGCACAACTACTTACTTTTTTGCAGCACTCTCCGGATCCTTCTGTACTGCTCATGCTCTCTTAATTTGAGGTCCGACCACCGCTTCCTGAGCTGATCTTTTGAATGTCGTACCCTGAAATTCCGGTGCAGACTCTTGACCACTTTCGCCATGATCTTGGCCTTTCTGACACTGGGGTTGGGGTAAGGTCCATACTTCCCGTCATAGTCGGCCCTCTTCAGGATGTCGACCATCTCCACCATCTCCACAAAGGACATATTTGAGGCCTTAAATCGTCTCCTTCTGGATCGGGACGTTTCTGCCTCCAGGCTTTCCTCCTCCTCGTTGGTGTAATTATCAGACACCTGCTCTGACTCCGCCATGTGCTCTTCCCCCACTGCACCGAACGAGAAGGGGCGGGGAATAGACTAGAAAGAACGTCAGGGGCGGGTGGAGTTTCACGCATGCGCAGTGTCTATAAAGCGTAACACGCATGCGTAGTACGTACGATCTGTGAGTGGAGGAAGGAGTAACGGAGGCGCCGATCGTGATTGCGAAGGTAAGATTTAACATTGGGCCTATACTGCTTCTAGATTGAGGCCTGTAAATGCACAAGTTTAGAAGACTTTAGGCTGACATTAGGGTTTGTCTTGTGTTGTGTCTTGCAGTGAAAATGGATATCTTGAAAGATAAGGACTTTATGCCAATCTTCATTGATATGTTCAGGGAGCTGCCCTGTCTATGGCAGGTAAACCACCCTGAATATAAGAACCAAACAAAGAGGAAGGTAGCGCTGGATAATTTGTTGGAATTTGTGAAGACGGTGATCCCCACAGCAGACATCACCTATTTGAAGATCCTAATTGGTGGCCTGAGGAGCACTTATCTAAGGGAGCACAAGAAGGTCCAGGATTCCCAGAGATCAGGAGCTGCAGATGACATTTATGTACCCAAGCTGTGGTACTATGACAGGCTGCATTTTCTGGCAGGTCAGACTGAACCCAGGCCAGCACTCTCCACTCTTCCTTCCATGCTTCCTTCCCCCCCAGCTGAGGCTTCTGATGCCCAACCTGGGCCTTCCAGGCAGCAACATGTGGAGGAGCCCAGCTTGAGCCAGGTATAGCATTCTTCTAAATATTTCTGGTTGCCAACGACTCCTGTGTGAGTTCTTAATTTTGGAAGTTCTCAATAAGGGGTTGAGGGGCCAAATAACATGTGCTACCCACATTTGTGACCTCACACATAGTCCTCCTCCTCCTCCAGGTCCTCCTCCTCCTCCAGGTCCTACTCCTCCTCCTCCTCCTCCAGGTCCTACTCCTCCTCCTGCCACATCTCCAACACCAGAGCCACAGCCAGGAAGGAAACATGGAAGGAAGACCAGAGAGTGATGACCCTGGGTACAGTCTAGTCTGGCAAAAGATGCAGCCTCTTGTAGTACCACAGCCTGGGGACACAGATGTCATCTGCTGCTTTCCGGATCTCTGGGACTTCTGTACCAGACTGCACTCCCTTAGATATGGACTCCTCAGGCCACCAGTTTTGCTGGAAAAGAATTGATGTGTGCCCTGGGGGTCCAAGGCTTCGCCAATTTATGTTTATCCAGCGTTGCCTCCCTCTTTGTTTGGTTCTGAGCCCTTAATAAAGGAATTTTTGGTTCAATTATACTCGCCTGTGTGTGTTTTTCTTCAAAAAGGCCAGTTTGTTTGTGAGGAGGCAGGTATTTTTGAAAAAAATACAAAACAAGAATAAAACAACAAAAAACAAATTTGGTCAGATGTGACAAATCAAAATATATTGAGGGAATCACAATAAATAGTAAAGAAAGAAGTTTGTGAGAACTCTGTGTGAATATGAGCAGCAAAACTACTTCATTCTTCTCACATTATAAAGAAGAAGAGAGTGCGCTGTATTAAACAATTTTTTACATTGCAGCGTGACGAAAGTGCTCTACCCATTCCGAATGCTAATTTTACCAGACCGAGCTGTTCCGTCTCAGAATTTCTTCTGATCATGCGTGGCACTTTGTGCGTCAGAATTGTCCACACACGGTCGGAATTGACGCGATCGGATTTTGTTGTCAGAAAATTTTATAGCCTGCTCTCAAACTTTGTGTGTGGGAAAATCCGATGAAAAAAGTCCGATGGAGCCCACACACGGTTGGAATTTCCGACAACACGCTCCGATCGCACATTTTCCGTCGGAAAATCCGACCGTGTGTACGGGGCATTAGGCTGCTGATATCATATGCAGGTTTTCTCACCCCAAAAGCTCCAGCAGCTTTAAAGTGCAGCCAAATTATGATAATACCTCCTTTATATTTATCACATGCTCTCATTCACATAGCATAATTTAAAAAATATTTAATAAATTCATGCTTACCTTTTTTAGATGCTCTTTTTTGGAAACTCCAGCATTGTAAAATCCTACTCATTCTCTTTGTTTATGAGGGAGCTGGGTAGCTGTGTTTTCCATAATTAACCCTATCTGTATCCTTCAGGCAGATCTTTATTATCAGTTGTAAACTAGATTTGAACACTGTTGGTTCTAACAAAGGTTAACCACTTAATGTTCACCCTATAGAAGTAGTTTTCTTGCTACAGGGCGGCACCCATATGCCGGATCACGTATATATATATACATGATCCGACACTTCCGGGTAGGGGGTACGCATGCAAGCTGCTGGCGGCTTGCTTCCATAGTGCTTACACACAGCAGGAAGCTGATCAGCGGGTGCACAGTGCCCGATGTCCTCTGGCACCCAACGATCGTTAGGCAGAGAGACAGAACTTGCGATCTGCCTATGTAAACAAGGCAGTTCGCAGTTCTGACAGGAGCAAAGGGATGGAATTTGTGCCCCTGCAAAGCAGGGAATGCATTTCTATTTCTTCCCCTAGTAAAAGAACCTCACACAGTATAGTAAAACACTGGCTAGGCACACAGTTAACCCTTTTATCGTTCCTGATGTTAACCCCTTCCCAGCCAGTGTCATTAGTATAGTGATAGTGCTTTTTTTTTTTAGCACTGATCACTGTATTAGTCTCATTGGTGCCCAAAAAATTTAAAAAGTGTCAGTTAGTGTCAAAATGTCCACTACAATATCGCATTTCTGCTATAAGTCGCTGATTGCCGCCATTACTAGTAAAAAAAAAAAAAATAAAAACATCCTATAGTTTGTAGAAGCACAAACCAATCAATATACGCTTATTGGGATTTCTTTTTACCAAAAATATGTAGCAGTAGCAGAATACTTATTGGCCTAAATTTATAAAGAAATTTGTTTTTTTTCAATTTTTTTATTGGATATGTTTCATAGCAGAAAGTAAAAAATATTGATTTTTTTTTTTTCAAAATTGACGGTATTTTTTGTTTATATCGCAAAAAATAAAAACTGCTGAGGTGATCAAATACCACCAAAAGAAAGCTCTATTTGTGGGAAAAAAGAAAATACATTTTATTTGGGTACAGCGTTGCATGACCGTGCAATTGTCAGTTAAAATAACGCACTGCAGTATTGCAAAAAATGGCCTGGTCATGAAGGGGGGTAAATCTCCCAGAGGTCAAGTGGTTAAAGTATAACTAAAGGCAAAATTTTTTTTTTAGTTTTGGATAGAGTGGAGAGAGATTAGCATGCTGTTTGTGCTCCCGTTAAGGAGATTCACCCTCTCTATTTGTTCTGTTACCATTATCATTGAAAGTAAAAGAAAATCCCAAATTTTGGGTTGTTCCCAGAATTGTAATAGAGGGGAAATCTTCCAATGGAGACACTAGTTCTGGTGACCTGGGGGTCCCCAAAAAATTCCCTTAATTTGAAGGGATTTCCTCACATTTCCTGTTTGGCTATGGGACAGGAAGTGAAGGGAAATCTAAGCAATGGGAGATGGTGAAGAAAAATCTGACAGGGGTTATAACTCTCCCTTACTCTATCCAAAAGAAAAAAAAAGGTTTGCCTATAGTTCTAATTTAAAGGTTTAGAAGTTGGGTTTTTCTGCATTGTATGTTAACATGACTAAAATTGTCCATAATTACAGAATTTGGCATTGTTCAGAAACACTTCAGAAACAAGTTCAGTCATTTAAACTTCGTACACATGCTTACATTTTTGGACGACTGAAACTCCGTTTTTTGTGGTATGCTAGTCTCATGTCGAAAGTGAAGTGGTTACTCACAATACGAAAATTTTCATACGACAGAATACAACGTCGGAAGTGACGTAACGCGTTGAATAGTTTTGTATGTATTCTTCCGTTTCTGAGCTTGCGTAGTCTTGCTCTTACAATTTTTCTCGTACGAAAACCGTACTAATGAAACGAAAATCGGACGTTGAGTTCATATCCGACAAAATTTTATAGTCTGCACATCCAGCTTTTGTCTGACGAAAAAGCGAAATAGGCTGTCAAAAGCACCGTATTTATGAACTGAAAATCGTCAGACAGCTCGTCATACAAATTTTTCCATCCGATTTTTGTATCATGTGTATGGGCCTTAAGCCTTCTCCTTTCATTATATGTTGTATAGTTAACCCTAATCATATCAAGAAAAAGGAATTCCCCTATTGGTGGATTTTAAAGGTACATGTAAAAGAGTGTAGAGGGAGTATGTATAGTATAAACAGTAATTTATTGATTTGAAAACATAGTAAAAACACCAAGAAAAAATATAACAATTATAAGGAATGCGAGTATTCTTGCACCCGATGCGTTTCGGAGTTACTTAGCCTCCTTCCTCGGGGGTGGATATAAGTTTACAGAAAATTCTATATTAAAAACAATGTAATAACAAGAGGTGGTAAGCATATAGGTATACATGACCATAAGAACATTTACATGCCATACTTTTCATTTTATTCTTATATTAACACTGTGTAGGCTGACTTGACATTCCAGAACAACTAAAAACAAAGGCACTGACATTGTCTGTCTATCCAGCGTATTCCTGATTACGGTAGATGGAAGTTCATTATCATATTATCAGTGCTGTTACTTCATGCGTAACAGTAAAGAATTTTTTACGTGTGGATGTAGGTGAGTGGTATTTTCTTCAAAAAATGAAGAAAAGTCCAAAAAAGGGGCGTAAAATCATAATCATAGGGTTTTCATGCTGTATAGGGTTGCAAGAACAAATTTTATTCCCAGCAGCTAAATAAATGATTATTCACAGACCAACTGTTTAGTAGTAATCTGCCAGCTGATCAGAACATAAACTTTTATTCAGCAACAGAGTGACCTTAAGCTTCTGGAATGTTTGCACATATAGTAAAACCTGAAATGAGGAAGTACGTAGGCTGTTTTTTACTGACCACTTCTTCTAAAAATGCTAACTGTTTGGATAGTATACTGATTTAATGACTTCTGACTATTCTGAGTCAATGACCTGGGACACGTATACTGATTAGAAATGTTGACATCTACTGTATATCTGACTTTCTTGATATGTTTGTTTGTTATGGGTTAGCAATTCAGTGTTGTCACCATAGCTAAACAGGCAACAAGCATTCTCAGCAATGGCAGACTCCATTTTGTTCTGTTTACAGGATCCCTGTCATCAATATTAGTTCATAAGAGGTTATGCTTCCTCTACTATTTGTAGTATGGTATCAACCTTTTGCTAGTTAGTCTTACAGATGAATCCACGAAAGATGTCATGTGACTAATGAGTAATGATTTGGCAGTGCATGACATGACACAGAGCTCACTGATTGAATTCAGACACTGGATTGCTACTTTCTGTAGTCAATACAATTTTTCTCTGTGCTCATCTTCTAAATTCAGTAAACAATTCATTATTAGTAATTCTATGTGTGTTATACTTTTATGAGCAACAAACTAGAAGGCTTAAACTGAATCAATTGGTTTTAGACAAGACTAGATTTAAATAGATAGATTAACGCAAAGGAATATCTGGGAAAGGTATTTGCACATAGGGTGTGTGTGTGTGTGGGGGGGGGGGGTACCAATATCTTTACTAAGTTAACAGAATAGAGAAGCACGAGCCTAGTTGGTGTTCTGCTTCCACAATCTAAGCATTGCAAGTGTGATCTCTAAAACTGATGCAGTTGGGGGGCGTGGCTTGCGCGCGCACGAGAATGGCTGCCTGAGCCATGAGCTCCTCCGCGCCGACCGGACTATCAGCGACGAACGGGCTGTTAAATACCGCCGAACGAACCATCGACTCCACGTCACATCCCCAGGCACCTCGCCACCATGATTTCCCACAAAAGGAGCCAGGATAGAGGCCCAAGACGCCTGGAATCATTTTCCTTCCAGCCCTGCCAGGCACAGGGAAGGGGCCAAGATGGCGCCGCCGGAGCAATGGTGCGGCACTCTGCAGCCTACATAGACTCCCCGGACAGCCATCCACAACTAATTCAGGGTGGATCATCACCATCACGCACCCAGGGCTCATCTCCAGCCACCCCGGTCTCCCAAAGCCCAGCCAAATCCAGGGTGCTGATGGATCCGAATCACCAGGCCTCAAACACAGTGGGTACAGGCCTCCATAATGAAAATGCTATATCATCACTGCAGTCCTCTATAGCTCAGTTCCTGACCTCAGGGCAACCGGTGCTAGACACCACTATGAAGGACATGCTGTTATCCCTACAATCTTCCTTGATGACTAATTTGTCCTCACTGATTGCCAAATTTTCATTGGAAATGAAGCATATGGATAATAGAATGTTATTCGTGGAAAACAAAATGGAGGAATGTACAGAGACAGTAAATGATCTCGTTGATGCATACACTGAACAAAAGGATGACTCTCTGTGGATTAAAGCGAAGCTGGCAGACCTCGAGGACCTTTCCAGGCGCAATAATATTAAAATTTGTGGAATCCCAGAATCCATCCCGCCTAAAGAGCTGCACAATTATGCTAGCGCCATGTTCTCTAGCATGCTGCCAGAGCTCTCTCCAATTGAGCTCACCATAGATCGCATTTATAGACTGTCTAAACCTCACCAGCTGGAAGCAGACGTCCCCAGGGATATCTTACTGAGGATTCACTTCTATCAAGCAAAAGAGCAAATCTTCTCAATAGCAAGGGAATTGTCTCCTCTCCCAGCTCCATACTCAGAAATACAACTGTATGCAGATCTGTCGCACTACACGCTGCAAATGAGAAGGCAATTAAAAACAATCACAAAGGCCATGAACAATCACAAAATCATATACAAGTGGCGTCATCCAGCCACCATCCTGGCCACACACAACGGCATTCAACACACCATATCTACTATAGATGGCGGTCTAAAACTTCTCCATGCCTGGGGAATTATACCAGAGCCTCAACATAACCAACCTGATGCCCACGGGAAACCCAATCCTTTTCAGTTTGGTCAAGATAAAGGCGCAGGAAAAATAGACATAAATGATTTAACCTGCCCAGAATACAACTTCATTGTTAATCAACACTAAGTCCGGTCTGGTCGTACGCTCAGATATTCATCTGCTGAACTTTTACCCCCAGTTTGATCAGCTGCTCACAGACCTTTCTACTGCTGATACACCTGTTTGTCTTTCCTATACCCTGTTTTCCTGAAAATAAGACCTAGCGTGATTGTCGGTGATGGCTGAAATGTAAGCCCTACCCCCCAAATAAGCCCTACCCTGTTTCCCTGAAAATAAGCCCTACCCTGAAAATAAGACCTACAAGGACTTTAACTAGGGCTTATTTGGGGGGGTGGGGCTTATATTGCAGCCATCACCGACAATCACGCAAGGTCTTATTTTCGGGGAAACAGGGTAGTTATTGTTCTTGCTATTTTACATTTCTACTGAGGTCACCATACCCTAATATTGAGGAACTCTCCGGCGCTTGCAGGATTGTAGCTCAATATCTAACGTATCTTATATCCCTCTTAGGTTCTTGTTTATACCACATTTGCAGCACAGCTGAGGATACCGGATAACAAACAAAGCTTCTCATCCACATTCTGATCTCCGAAGACTACCATTCTAATCTCCAACAACTGTAAGTCCATCTTAACCATATCCCACCCTCTTATTACTCGCCAACATAGATATCACCATTCTGTCCCTCAATGCCAAGGGTTTCAACCACCCAGCTAAACGTGCATCTCTATGGAAAACAGTACATAAATGTGATGTTATATGAGACCCAAGAGACTCACTTTGCCCAAAATGCAAACCCCACAGTGTAGCCACAAGCAATTCCCACATATATTCAGAACCAGCTATACCAAAAAACAAAGAGGAGTCATGATAGCCATTCAGAACACTGTATCCTTCCAACTTCAGACGGGAGGTTCATTTTTTTGCTATGCACAATTAACAATGTCCTTTACACCTTGGTCTACATCTACGCTCCAAATCACCACCAGATGCACTTCCTCAAAAAGACTCTACGGTCAGCAAGGAAAATCCAACAAGGCCACCTGTTGGTTTGTGGTGACTTTAACCTGGTCCCGAATATAGAAATGGACTCCACCACAGGGTCCAAACGTCATGCTTCTCCTTTAGATAAATTTATCACTACCAATGATTTGTTTGATGTGTGAAGGTGTTGTCACACGAGCGAGCGGGATTACACTTTCCTCTCGCCGCGTCACAACACCTACTCATGAATTGATCTATTTTTGACTGATAAAAGATTGTTGCAGAAGATATCAAACTCTACCATTCACACCACCACCTGGTCAGATCATGCTCCTATTAGCATCTCAATATCCGCTAACTCCCCACAACCCAACTCCTATATATGGAGAGTGAATAATTACCTCCTTAACACCCCGTGTTATTCCACACCAATTAAACAACAACTGGAAGAATACTTCCTACTAAACAAAACATCAGTCTCTGACCCGCTGGTGGTGTGGAATGCCCATAAGACCGTAATCTTGGGGGTATTCCTACAAATTGGAGCTAGGGCAAGGAAAAAAAGAAACCAAAAGTTAGATGAACTCACAAATGCCATAGCTAACACAGAATCCCTGAACAAAACTAATCCATCTCCTACCCTCCGAGCAAAAATTTTCCAACTACGTCAAGACTTAAGATCACTACTCGTTGAGTCATACGTTAAAAATTATAAAAAACTAAAAGCATCATCATACACAACAGGGAACAAGGCAGGCAAATCCATGTCCCTACGAGTACAGGGGCATAGAACAAAAACTAAAATCCCATTCCTATACCATGCCGCACTCTAACGAAAAACTACTTAAACCCCACTCTATTGCCAATGTCTTTAATGCATACTACAAAGACCTTTACAACCTTAAAGATGACACGCTTACACATCAACCATCCCCAAAAGAAATCCAAGCATTCTTTGACAACATGAATCTTCCTTTCATCTCCTCACAATAACTCTCATCACTGAATGAACCCTTCACAATATCCAAATTACTACGAGTAATTAACAAACTTCCCAATGCTAAATCCCCAGGACCGGATGGCTTCACTGGGGAGTACTACAAACTTTTCCAATCCATCCTAGCCCCTCTTCTATGCCAAGTCTTCAACTCAGCCACCACGTCAGCTTCATTCCCTGATGAAATGCTCCTTGCCATGGTTGTGACGCTACCCAAACCCGGTAAAGAACCCACATCACCAAAAAATTTCCATCCTATCTCCTTAATCTAGATTTAAAGATATATGTCAAAATTATAGCCAACAGTCTCAAAATATACTAGCATCCCTTATCCACAGGGACCAATCAGGTTTTACAAAAGGCCCTCAAGCCTCTGATGCCACTAGAAGAATGATTAATATTATTCACAAGGTAGAAACCAATAAAACCCCTTTGCTTTTGCTATCTTTAGACGCTGAAAAAGCATTTGATAGGGTACACCGGGGATATATTTCATCGGTATTACACAAATTTGGGATACAAGGCTTGATCCACGATGCAATAATGGCCCTATACTCTACCCCATCAGCCAAGGTATTCTCGGCAGATAACCTTTCTATCCCATTCCAAATCACCAATGGCACAAGACGGGGTGCCCACTCTCACCCCTAATATTCAATCTTATTATGGAACCTCTTGCCAAATTTATCAGATCTAACCCACAAATTAAAGGAATATCCCACACTGATCAGAAACATAAAATAAGTCTATTTGCAGACGACGTAATGCTCATGTTCACTGATCCTGACCACTCCCTGCTCGAGATCCAGAAGACGCTTGCCTGGTTTAGTAACGTTTCTTATTACAAAGTGAACGAGACTAAATCGTACATTCTAAATTTAGGATTAAACGACTCTACTATCGAATGCATCAAAAATCAATTCCCTTACGCATGGGCGGATCAAAGTATTACGTATCTGGGGATTTAACTATCCGCTTCCACGAGAACATTATTCTCGTTAAACTACTTGCCATTCCGAACTACACTCCAAGAAATACTTACCAGGCTGGCGTCTTTTAAATTTTCGTGGATAGGCCGTCTGGCTGCATTCAGAATGTTTCACCTCCCACAAATACTCTTTATTTTTAGAACTCTCCCGATCCCAATACCCATTAAGCACTTCAAATCACTACAAACGATTCTATCTAAATATATTTGGCAAAGCAAACTAGCTAGATGCAGCCATGATAAGTTGATCAAACATTATCTAGCTGGAGGAACGGGATATGTGGACTTTCAAGACTATTACATGGCCTCAATCCTTACCCAAACAAAAGAATGGTTTAGACCTACCTCCTCAATGACAGAGTGGGGACAGATTGAGGCCACTTTATCCCTAGGAAATAACCTACCCTCATGGTTATTTACTATCTTTCTAGGCGCACCAATTCCCCCAGGAATATCCCCAACAATGGTAGCAACACTTAAAACATGGAAAAGGTTTGTAAGTGGAAGTCAGAACTATCCTCTCAAATCAGAAGTCCAAATTCCTGTAGAAACACTGCAGAACCTAATGAAATACACATCGTACTCGCGTTGGAAAGAAAGGGGTATTACAAACATGTCTGACCTACTCCACATGAACGTAATCAAACCTTTCCCCACATTACAGGAAGAATTTAACCTCCCAAATTCTGACATATTCCTATACCTACGTACCAAACATTGTATTACCTCGATCAAAAGCTCAACATGCACAATTCCTCAAGAAGCTTGGATATTGAACACCCATACCACACCAGAAAGGGATATTGTTGTTTTACAATCTGATACAGAACAAAACCATTTTTACCAAATCCACTCTACTGCTTAAATGGGAAGCAGAATTGGGACAATCATTCACAGCAGATACCTGGGAAAGAGCATGTAAATCAACATACAAAGCCACTTGCTGCTCAACCCTATGGGAACTAGCAATTAAACTGACACACCCGTGGTATCTCACTCCCGATAAGATAGAGAAATTCAACACAAACCATGATGACGCCTGTTGGAGGCAATGTGGACAAAAAGAAGACATGATACACATCTTCTGGAACTGCCCTAAACTAACACAATACTGGACCTCCATATTCCGCTTACTTTCTGCTATCACACAAATCTCCATTCCCATGAAACCCTCATTGGCACTACTATAACTAGAAATAGAGAAATATCCCAACCCAATGAGAAATATAATAATCCATATCCTACTGTCTGCAAGACTCAATTTTACTAGGAACTGGAAAAACACAGAACCATGGATTAGATGGATTAGCTCCCCAGGACCTATCGTATACATTAATCCTCAAAGTTATTACTAGATCTCCCATTTACAGATAACCGTTCTCTGTCTGGTTAGTTAAACTCAAACTGACATAGTTATATGGAAAAACATTTCCATGGGGTATGACCTCAGAGGAGGGGGAGGCAGGCCTACACAGGCACAGAGTAGCACTGACCAGGGTGTGTGGGTGGGCATGTTCCTCCTCCGTCCTCACTACTTATATACGATTGGAAGATCATCACTAACTTCCGTCATCTACGGATTTTGAGTTTAGTTCTGTTTTTTTTACGTACTACTGGAATATAACTAAGATTATATCTGTTTGAAATGTAAAATAAGAAATAACTAGAGTCTACTATGATTGTTTATATATCATATGCATACCTCAGAAATACTTTGCATAACATTGTATTGTACAAAACTTTTCAATAAAAACCTATTGAGTAAAACTGATCCAGTCGTGGTGAGATAGCTATAACTTACAATCTCAGCAGCATTGGCAGAAGGTTACTCGATCCAAATAACATCTTTCAGGTCCTAGAACACTTTAATCAAAATCTTCACAGATGAACATCAGATAGATCAAAAAAAAATATAGAATGTCTAGCTTTAGCAATTACATGTGCTCAGAACAAAAACTAAAGACACACTGAAAAGAAGGTGGGACTAACTATACAGAGCATCCCCAAGTTACGGACTGAGTAGGGGACAACATTATTAAAAGGCAAACAAACAACATTTTGTGTGTAACATGATAATGGAATTTTATGGCTATCTTTTGAATACATCATCAAATTTTTATAGTAAAAAAGACTACAGAAACAGTACAGATTTTATTTTGAATTTTTTTTAGAATGCTTAAAACAGAAATGCTAATAAAAATAACGAATGTGGATTCCTAAAGTGCATTCAATGTGTCCAACCACAGAGTTACAGCAATAAGGTATCAATGTTACATCTTAAACATTTCTTGCATGAATCTCAACCTTCTTCGGCACACTATCAAAAAAGCAGAGTTCAGATTTTTGTGAATGGCTCTGTGATGGCCTCCTGTCCTAGAATGTTTTTTTGGATTTGACAGCATGGAGGTATGCAAGGTCAGTGGATATAGCACATGAAATTCTTCATATATACATTCCATTCCATTAAATATAATTAGGCTGCATTACATTGGGTGGCACAGTGGTGTAGTGGGTAGCACTCTCACCTAGCAGTAAAAAGGGTCGCTGGTTTGAATCCCAACCACGACACTACCTGCCTGGAGTTTGCATGCTCTACCTGTGCCTGTGTGGGTTTCCTCCGGGTACTCCGGTTTCCTCCCACACTGCAAAGACAGTTGGGGACCTTGGATTGTGGGCTCCTTGAGGGTAGGGACTGATGTGAGGGTGTACTCACTCAGGTTGAACTGGATGGACTGGTGTCTTTATTCAACCTTACTAACTATGTAACATGTATATTCGTTATACCATATGACCAAATTCTACTCGAACTGTTGCTGATGAAAGGAAGACCACAAAGAAATGTAAGGGCATGCTTCATATTAATTCCTATAAGGAATAGTGTTAGATAGGATCAGGAAGGTGGATGTGTTTGGCATGACCTGACAGATCATATATCTTAGCCATTATCTGGAGTGTTGGATGATCTTCCTTATCCCTTGTGGTTTTTCCTCCTGATTCAGGATGCAAGAGCGGGCTCGCACAGAGATGGCATGATTGATGATGAGGTTTATTCCATTTATGTTGGTTTTGTAAGTGGAACTGTTTATATATAATAAAAGGATATAAGTATCTGATGATGATTACAGATGTAGGTGATGTGATCTATAAACATATACACATGATATTGATTTACATTTGTGTGTTATAACCATAGGATCCTCCATAAGGAGCACATGAGATGCATCTTTGCTGTAACCCAGGGGGAGGAGATACAGAGATTTTTTTAAATGACATCAATTGTTTTTATTAGTACTTCTGATTTAAGCATTTTAGAGAATTAGAAATACAAAAATGTGTTTTTAATATAAAGATTTGATGCTATATTTATAAGATACCATTAAAGATCCATGTACAGTAAGCGTGTGTCTTTCTATTCAAAGACTAATTTTAACCCTTTTGCACTGCAAGAAATCTATTTCTAACATGACACAATATTTGGTAACAGTTTTTTTTTTAAATGTACATTTTTTGTGTAAACAAAAATAAAAAATGAGCACCAAATGCTGAGTACAGCAGCATTTGTCTGATGTACACATGGACATCAGACAAATGCAACTTGATAAAGGATGTCTATTCAGTGAGCTTTGTCTATCCACACTTGAATCGGGAGGTCATAGATCTGTTTATTTTAATTAAACCCTCTTAGTTAGAGCAAACAGGAAAAAAACTAATTTCAATAAAAATAGCTTTACATATGTTATATATTCATCTTGAAGTTACAATGTCTAAGCATTCAAGAAAGATCTTGTATTAGACTAATCATTTGTTTAACCTCTTCAGATCCGGGCTATTGCCAAATGACGGCAACAGCGCGGATCTACATTACCGGGACGACGTCTGTTGACGTCGTCCCCTTTCCTAGTTCCCAGCGCGCTCTCATGAGCGCGCCTCGGGGAAAATCTGTGTTGGCCGTGTCCCTTGGACACAGCCAATCGCAGATCTCTGTAAACGGCCAATCACAGTGGCCGTTTACAGCGCGATCGCCGCCTCCAGTGAGAGATGATCTGAAATGTAAACAATTGAGATCATCTCTCATTGCGGCTCTCTCTCCTCACACAGAGACAGCGTGGGAGGAGAGCTTCTGTGAGTAAATTTTTGACAGTGTAAAAGCGAAGTGTGCCCAAAAAGTGCCCAACAGTGCCCACAGTGACATCTATCTAGTGCCATCTGTGCCCACCTGTGCACATCAGTGCCCACTTGTGCCATAAGTGCCCATCTGTGCCCATCAGTGCCCGTCTGTGCCCATTAGTGCCCTTCTGCAATCAGTGCGCATCTGTGCAATCAGTGCGCATCTGTGCCAACTCATCAGTGCCCATCTGTGCCACCTCATCAGTGCCCATCTGTGCCACCTCATCAGTACCCATCTGTGCCATCTCATCAGTGCCCATCTGTGCCACCTCATCAGTGCCCATCTGTACCAATCAGTGCCCATCTGTACCAATCAGTGTCCATCTGTGCCGCCTCAGTGCACATCTGTGCAATCAGTGCACATCTGTGCCGCCTCATCAGTGCCCATCTGTGCCGCCTCAACAGTGCCCATTTGTGCCGCCTCAACAGTGCCCATCTGTGCCACCTCAACAGTGCACATCTGTACCAATCAGTGTCCATCTGTGCCGCCTCATCAGTGCCCATCTGTGCCACCTCACCAGTGCCACATCAGTGCATATCTGTGCCCACCTGTGCCGCCTCATTAGTGTAAATCTGTGCAATCAATCAGTGCACATCTGTGCTGCTTCCTCAGTGCCCATCTGTGCTGCCTCAGTGCCCATCTGTGCCGCCTCATCAGTGCACATCTGTGCTGCCTCATCAGTGCCCATTTGTGCGATCAGTGCCCATCTGTGCCACCTCTTTAGTGCACATCTGTGCCATCAATCAGTGCACATCTGTGCTCATCAGTGCCACCTTATCAGTGCAGGCTGTGCAATCTCATAACCACCACCTGCCATGTCCAAAAAAAGCTTTTCTGCCGAGGAGGCATACCAAATTCTTTCCACGGCCGACGAGAGCAATGGGGAGCTCTCTTTTTCGGACTCCCTTTCCAATTCGGATTCTGACGTAAATTACGAACCAGTCCTCAGTAGTGGAACACTAACAGACTCAGAGGAGGAATAAACTCGGCTTGCCAAACTAAGGCGTTCTAGTGAGGAGGCAGTGTCATCCACCAGCACCGCAGTGCCATCCACCAGCACTGCAGTACCTCAGCAAGAAAGGCCAAGTACCAGTGGGGTGTCACCTCAGCCCCAAAGGGTTATGTCCCATGCCAGCCTTCCCTATGCCCTCCAGAACCCCTTGTGGCTTCCTCCTAATTCAGGAGAAGCTAGCGTTCCCCCTTTCACTGCCCAGCCAGGAGTCCAGGTGGATACAGAGAATTTTACCCCAATTCATTTTTTTAATTTAATTTTTACGGAGGACATGTTGGCGTCAATTGTTACCCAGTGCAACCTGTATGCACAGCAATTTATTTTGCAAAATCCCACATTATATTATGCCCATCCCTACGAGTGGAGAGACCTGACAGTGGAAGAGTTCAAGGTTTTTTTGGGCCTCACATTTAATATGGGACTCTCCAAAAAAAACGAATTCCGTTCCTATTGGTCAACCCACCCCCTCCACCACATGCCGTTCTTCTCCGCGGTAATGCCCAAAACCAGGTATCTGATGATAATGAGGTTCCTACATTTCAGCGACAATACCCAGTGCCCTCCCCGAAATGATCCAAATTATGACAGGCTTTACAAAATTCGGCCAATATTAAATTATTTTTCTGAAGTATTCCCCCAGCTGTTCACCCCAGACCAACACATATGTGTGGATGAGTCCCTTTTTAAATTTAGCGGCAGGCTTAAAATTAAGCAATTTATCCCTAGCAAAAGGGCCCGCTATGGGGTGAAGGTGTACAAACTATGTGACCGAGCCACAGGATACACATATTCCTTCATAGTGCACGAAGGGAAGGACAACCAGCTGCAGCCCCCTAATTGCCTGGACTACTTGGGATACAGCGGGAAAGTTGTTTGGGACCTCATATACCCCCTACTGGAGAAAGGCTACCACCTGTATGTAGACAACTTCTACACTTCTCTGCCCCTGTTCCGCAACCTTCACCGGAAGAAGACGCCAGCATGTGGCACCGTAAAAAAGCATCGGAAGGGCTTTCCTCAAAGTCTTGTTAATAAGAAGCTGAGAAAAGGAGAAACGGCAAGTCTGCGTAACAAAGAGATTCTGGCAGTGAAGTGGAGGGACAGAAGGGATGTGTACATGTTGTCTTCCACCCACAATAACACCTATGTGGAAATCCCCAGAAGGAATGGCCCCATCCAGAAACCAACATGCATCCATGAATACAATTTGTTTATGGGGGGAGTTGACTTCAACGATCAAATGTTGGAACCATACCTTGCCACAAGACGGACAAAAGAGTAGCAATTTATTTTTTTCAATTGGCCATATTCAATTCCTATATAATTTACCACAACTCCACCCAAAACCCCCAACCCTTCCTTGGCTACCAGGAGGAAATTTACACTGCCCTTATATTCCCGAATGGCCCACCAGAAAACATCCGATCAGATGTTGTTAGTCGACTCTCCGAACGCCACTTTCCTGATAAACTCCCTCCAAAAACCAACAGGCCAAAGACGTCAAAAAAGATGTAAGGTGTGTACCAGAGCAGGAGTCAGAAGAGACGCATCTTATTATTGTGCCCAATGTCCTTCCCAACCAGGCCTCTGCATAGGTGAATGTTTCCGCCGTTACCATACTTCACTAAATTATTAGTGAAGTATGGTAAACGTAATCCTCAGTTCCTGCCTTCACACCCCTTATGCCACTGCCTGCTCTGTAACTGACCCTGGCTTGTTATTCGACCACGCTTCTGCCTGCCAATTTTGTACATACCGCTGCCTGATCTAGAACTGACCCTGGACTGTTATTCGACCATGCTTCTGCCTAACGATTCTGTACATACCTCTGCCTGATCTGGAACTGACCTTGGACTGTTTGACCATGCCTCTTGCCTGCCTCTTGGACTGATTTTGTACCCTGCAACTGGACTAGTGGGATTCAACACAGGGGTCTCACATATGTGAGGGGCTCCAGAA
Source organism: Aquarana catesbeiana (assembly GCF_042186555.1). Lineage (NCBI taxonomy): Eukaryota > Metazoa > Chordata > Amphibia > Anura > Ranidae > Aquarana > Aquarana catesbeiana. The sequence goes on from NC_133328.1 coordinate 478,144,131, forward strand.
TAGTTTTTCTGGATGAAGAAAACAATTTTCTTTGTTTTCTCATTCCTAGATTAGGGTCTGGAGACTCGGAGGCTTCAAAGAGATTTGGGTGGGAGAAGCCTCTACCCCTGTCCCCATTCTGTCCTGAACGAGGCCCTACTTCTGCCTGCTGCCTGTAGGACTTACTGCCCATCATGCCTCTGTTTGTCGCACTGACCACAGCACATGAACCATGTTCCTGCTTACTACCAAGACCAATATTTTGGCAATGCTGACAATCTGTGCCTGCACTAACCCTGCACTGCATTGACCTATGGACAGTATCCCTGCCTGCTGCCTGTACTGACTATGGACAGTATTTCTTCCTGCTGCCTGAAAAATTGTGTTTGCTGTTGCTGACCAAGTCCCTGCCTGCTGCCTGGACCAGTGCTATCCTCCTGTGGACAACTGTACTACTAAAACCACAGGTAATCTGTTGTTTCTCTTTGCTTAGCATAATGTATTTTGGGGTGTAATTCTTGGTATGTGCATGCTATGTGTCCCTGGAACACCTGATGGCGTTCCTTGCTTGTTGGATCTCTGTATGTGGCCAGGCTGTGTAAAGGTCTCACACATGTGGTATTGCCATATTCAGAAGGAGTGGCAGAATGTATTTTGGGGTGTCATTTTTGCTATGTAAATGCTATGTGTTGGAAATATCTTAGAAACGGACAACCTTGTGTAAAAAAAAAAAAATGCGTTTTCATTTTTTTCCCACATTTTCCAAAAACTTCTGGAAAAAAATGAACTGTTCAAAAGACTCATTATGCCTCATAGATTATACGTTGGGGTGTTAGCTTTCCAAAATGGGGTCATTTTGTGGGCCTTTCCATTGTCCTGGTGCTCCAGGGCCTTCAAAAGTGTAATAGGTGGGTGAGAAATGAGATGTGTAATTTATGCTCGGAGAACTCCTGAAGGTGCTACTTCAATATTAGGCCTCTGTATGTGGTCAGGCTGTGTAAAACACTCACACATGTGGTATCATTATACTCAGGAGGAGTAGCAGAATGTATTTTGGGATGTTATTTTTGCTATGTATATGCTATGTGTTGGAAATATCCTATAAACGGACAACTTTGTGTAAAAAAAAAGCGTTTTCATTTTTTTTCCACATATTCCAAAAACTTCTGGAAAAAATGAACCGTTCAAAAGACTCATTATGCCTCATAGATTATACATTGGGGTGTTAGCTTTCCAAAATGGGGTCATTTTGTGGGAGTTTCCATTGTCCTGGTGCTCCAGGGCCTTCAAAAGTGTAATAGGTGGGTGAGAAATGAGATGTGTAATTTATGCTCGGAGAACGCCTGAAGGTGCTACTTCAATATTAGGCCTCTGTATGTGGTCAGGCTGTGTAAAACACTCACACATGTGGTATCATTATACTCAGGAGGAGTAGCAGAATGTATTTTGGGGTGTTATTTTTGCTATGTAAATGCTATGTGTTGGAAATATCCTATAAACGGACAACTTTGTGTAAAAAAAATGCGTTTTCATTTTTTTTCCACATATTCCAAAAACTTCTGGGAACAAATGAACCGTTCAAAAGACTCATTATGCCTCATAGATTATACATTGGGGTGTTAGCTTTCCAAAATGGGGTCATTTTGTGGGAGTTTCCATTGTCCTGGTGCTCCAGGGCCTTCAAAAGTGTAATAGGTGGGTGAGAAATGAGATGTGTAATTTATGCTCCTAGAACACCTGAAGGTGCTACTTCAATGTTAGGCCTCTGTATGTGGTCAGGCTGTGTAAAAGTCTCACACATGTGGTATTGGTATACTCAGGAGGAATAGCAGAATGTATTTTGGGGTGTTATTTTTGCTATGTAAATGCTATGTGTTGGAAATATCTTATAAACGGACAACTTTGTGTAAAAAAAAATGCGTTTTCATTTTTTTCCATATTTCCCAAAAACTTCTGGAAAAAAATGAAAAGTTCAAAAGACTCATTATGCCTCATAGGTTATACGTTGGGGTGTTAGTTTTCCAAAATGGGGTCATTTTGTGGGAGTTTCCATTGTCCTGGTGCTCCAGGGCCTTCAAAAGTGTAATAGGTGGGTGAGAAATGAGATGTGTAATTTATGCTCCCCAGAACACCTGAAGGTGCTACTTCAATGTTAGGCCTCTGTATGTGGTCAGGCTATGTAAAAGTCTCACACATGTGGTATCGTTTTACTCAGGAGGAGTAGCAGAATGTATTTCGGGGTGTTATTTTTGCTATGTAAATGCTATGTGTTGGAAATATCTTATAAATGGACAACTTTGTGTAAAAAAAAAATGCGTTTTCATTTTTTTCCACATATTCCAAAAACTTCTGGGAACAAATGAACCGTTCAAAAGACTCATTATGCCTCATAGATTATACATTGGGGTGTTAGCTTTCCAAAATGGGGTCATTTTGTGGGAGTTTCCATTGTCCTGGTGCTCTAGGGCCTTCAAAATTGTAATAGTGTTAGAAAAGTTTTAAATGTTTATTGTGTGACTATTGGAAAAACTATTAGAAAAACAATAGCCCTGAGACTTTTCTTAAGATGACTTCTGAGCACATTGTTGTATTAACTTGCTGTATCGTTTGCTTTAACTAACTCCATAGTAAGTTGTAGGATGATTAGGCTTAACCATATATGGTAGAACAAGAATGTACAGGAAACACTAATTAGCAAATAAAGTACCATTTTGTACCAGGCACGCTATGTGTGTTTCCTCAGCCAATAGAAGCGTTATCTCTATATTATTGTAGGTATTAGGAGGGGGGATGTTCATCTCTTTGTATGATTCTTACTGCATCTTTTGGCTTGTAAGCATCATCCATTTGTGTGACACATCTGAAATAAATTGTCTGCTTTTCAATACATCTGGAGTTCGACTGATCACAAGAGGAGAGTAATCCTAACATTTTTGGTCCTCCGAGCCTGGAACCAACAAGTGCATTTCGGGTCAGAAGGTCCCGACAAAAACTTTGGTGAGTATTGGACCTCAAATTAAAAGTCCCCCCACTCAACGTTAGTGGTGAAATAGGGGCGGGGGCCTGAGACCCAGATCCACTGTCTGGTTTCGAACTTCGTGATCCAGTCCTCCTGGTGTTTGAGAGGTAAGATAATTTAACTTATTCTTAATACTCTCTAAGAGTCTTTTCTTCTCTTTCTTTTTGATTCTGGTTTAATGTGTTGTATTTGCCGACACTGGTATTGATTGTATAATATCTTAATAATCCAGTGTGCGAAGACAGAGACACTTGGGAGCGTTGTCTAAGGTAAAAAATAGCGTTACCTGCTGTCCAGGACAGATAAAAAAAAGATTTGAGGTATACCGAACGTCAGAGGGTGAATGCCTGACGTCATCATCGGAGGTGGATTGCCCGACGATGTAAGCGCTTAAGTGATCTAGGAAGATCACAAGACTAACTTTCTTTTGTGTGTTTAGTTTCTCCTTTCTCATGGTTAACCTTTCTGTTGATGCTGTAACTTTATTGAAAAGAAAAAAAAAAAAAAAAAAAAAACAACAGTACTGCAGAGACAAGTTAATTATTTTTTTGATTCTCACTATAGTGTGGGGAGTGATGATATTTTTACACTTCTTGTATTCCTATTGTTACCGTGGGTGGAGGGTCACTATACCAGTGTTTTATAGGTAAATGAGAGACCCGTCTGGCGTTGACAATGGGGAATAGTCTCTGTAAAAGAATGTTTTGTGCCTGCTTATGAGGCTGCTGTGTTCCTAATGTGCCAAGTGGGAGACTGGAACTGCTCTTTAAGGACACAGGGCTTTATAGGGAAGTTTGGATTCAATAGTAAACTAACTGTAAAAGTGTCAGGATTTGATGGATAAATTTAAATTGTTAGGACCCAAAGATAAAAAAAGGTATGGGTTGATAATAGAAGTTTAAATAACCAGCAAAAAATCTCTCTTCACACCTCATGGTCTGTGTTTGTAAAATGTGTGTTGTAGCCTGCTTGCCTATCAGTGACAGATTGGGAGCTGGCAGAGAAGCAGGAAACTTTAGAAAAGCTTAAAGAGATACTTGGTTTAATTGTCTTATGGCTTCACTCTGTAAGGCAGCCAACACCTTGCTAGCCAATGTATTAAGCAGATAAATATGTAAAATACCAGGTGACATTGCACTATATGGCCCATGGGGATTGGACCGGAGCTGGCGTCTTGGATTACAGCACTGTCTCAGGTACCACTGGACAACATTGTCTGGGAGACTGTGCTACATCTGGGCCGTCTGCTCCAGGACAACCCTCAGTCGGACTCATAGGAGCCAAACAGTTGGAGCTGCAACTTCAGGTAAAGGTAATCCAATAGCCATATCACTGATGGGTCTAGCAAAAGCGAATTAGACCAGACGCAAGTGTGATCTAAATGTTTAACAAATATTTGAGAAGCAGAAAAATAGCTAAGTATGACTGAGTAAAAAAATAAATAAATAAGTGTGAGAAATCATCACAGGGAGATTAAAGCCTGTAGTTTTTCCTCACCCCTCCCCTCGTGTGAATCTCCTGTATTACAGGAGGGAGTGAATTGCTCCTCCATTTTAAATTCCTGTGTGAGAGATTGTGTCTGTAAAAAAAGTTAACTCTTGACCAGCTATGACAATACAGAGGGGTTATATTGTAAATATTAAAACTGAGCATAAAAAAAAAAAAAAAAAAAAGGTACACTGATAACACCAGGCTGCTTTATTATTTTAGCATGCCATGGTGTTAAAGGAAGCACATGGCAGAAATTGTTGATGGTTTTGAGGAGGTAGATGGGAGCCCAGAGAGAGGAGAGAAGGGAATACAACAGACTTGATGCTTTTTCTCAGAAACAAGAAAATGCAGATTGCCTGACAGACATAGCAGAAGAGAGAGGGAGATGATGATGGATGACTAGTAGGGCAGCATTAACCCTTTGGGCACACAGAGGTTAATTTGTGCATCTGTAAAAATATTAGGATTTTCGGTGGGAAAGAAAGTCTGAATAATAGTCTTAAAGTAAATATTTCTTGGATATGTTACTTTTAGAACTCCCAGATTTTCAACTGTAAAGTGTTTTATGTCTGCATACTTGGTGGACTTATGGACTTATATTTGAATAAATGAAAGAATATTGTTTTTAACAACTCCAAAGTAAGGAAGGCTTTCTTTGGTAGTTTGATCTGTGATCCTGCACTCATTCATGTTAGATAAAGAGTATCTATTTTCCCCAGCCCCAATTCAAGTGCAGATATGACACCCCCCCTTCCTCCTTCTACACAACTGAAGAATGAGGCGAGTTCCTTTTTATGGGGTGGGTGTCTAGTGATTGCATGAATGGGTACAAAATTGAACCTTTAGAGGTATTTTAGAGTTTAGAACATTAAATTAAGGTATGAAATAATATAGACTACACAGTGTCCATTGCTTAGACAAAGAAACAATATTGGAAAACAAAAGGTTGCACAAGTATAGATAACATTTACATGTCACCTGATTGAAAACCGGTATTGCCAAAATCCTTATTTAGGTATGCAGCAGTATTGACACATGGAGTAACACATGTGTCAAACAGGGGGGTGACTGAGATGTTTAATAAGGTATTTACAGCCCATGGCTTCACTAACTACTAAAAAAAAACTTTTTGCTCTCAATGGATTATATGTTCAAGATACAATGCTTAGGGAGGCATAAGACCACGGAAAGGGAAGTTCCCCACACCGCAATATCCATACCAACACATTTGCATGGATTTTATTGAATTGGACAAATGTGAAAGGAATAAATATTCTTTGCTAATCACAAATGGGTGGAGAATTCCCGACAGGAAGTGCAGATGCACAGACAGTGATAATGGACCCTTATTTGTAAATAAAACTATACAACATTTGACAGAAGTGATGGGAATTCAAATGAAATACCATTGTGCCTATCATTCCCAATCAGCTGGATTAGTGGAAAGACATAATGGCATTCTAAAAAGCAAACTGAGGAAAGCTATGGAAGAAACACGTAAAAATTACTAGTGGCTGTGACTAGTATACATATCACACCCACAAAAGAAGGTTTAAGCCCATTTGAAATGATACATGGAAGGCCATATAAGATACCCTTACAACCAAATGAAACACCTACTGAGGAGTCTGAGCACACACTAGTAGAACACATGTCTAGGCTGTTAAGACAAAGACGTACTAATGATTTTTGTTCTGTCCTAGAAGGTCCAATTCGAGAAGATGAAAAGGTGCATGTGGGAGATTGGGTCTTAACAAAAAGTAATAAGAAAAAGCAGTGGTACTCCCCAAGGTGGGATGGCCCTTTCAAAGTCCTCCTAACTACCCCTACTGCAATAAGGATTGCAGAGTGGTCTACCTGGATTCACCAGTCCCATTGCAAAAAGGTTTTACAGGTAGAGTAGGGCCAGTTGGCTACAAGAGGTTCAGAAAGTCCGACTACAAAGGGAGGTCCTGCACAAGGTGTCTCAAACCGGTGAAGTCTCCCCTACCCTACCCGCTGGAACTCTGTAGCTGGTTAGGATGAAAGGGACAGTAATTATCCTTGGGTTACTGGTGACTCTAGGAGAGGCGTCCATAAGAGGGGGGAGACGTTATGGAAGAGTAGAGGAACCTTTGGATTGGGAAAGAACAGGAAAAGCATTGAATCTAACCTTTATAGAGGGAATAACTAGCACCATACTGGTAGACTTCTGTCAGATTGCAGATTGTGGGGATACAACTGGGGCTAGAGGACTTCTGTGGGCAGATAAATACATTTGCTGGCTCTGGGATGGGGCAGGATCTCAAGCATGGGATCAAGCCCTGTGGGCCACAGCACATCAAGATTGGGGGTATAATCTACGAGGGCCTAAAAAGAGTGGAATAAAGGAAAGATTCAATTACAGAAGCGGCCAACTCCCCCTACACACATAGTAAGAAATGTAAATAATTATTGATAACATTAAAGGAGTCGAGGAAGGAAGATCAGTGGTTGTACTCTATGGGAGCATGGGTGTCAGAAACTGACCCCTCAGGCAAATTTTTCCTCAAGGTATTACCACCTAATAAAACCTGACAACAGGAAAAGGTAGATTATGGGAGTGTAGATGTGGCGCTATTTCCCTTCAAATTAAAAAAAAAAAAAATATATATATATATATATATATATATATATATATATATATATATATATATATATGTAAAATATTAGGGGAGGTATGCCTCAAATAAAATGAACTGTGATACATCCTCTGTCTGTTGGTCTCAAAATGTGTTTGAAAAAATAAAAATATATATACGTGCCAAACATCTAAACAAATGCAACTACTTTATGTATTAAACCTCTGATGCAGTAAACCACTTTTGTGTTGCACCCCCTGGGGGCAAGAATTAAAAATAACCTATACAAGTGATAGTGTTACACCCCCTGTTGATGAATATCAGAGTGTGTGTGTTGAAGGTGCTGAACTTCAGATAGGGTGTCCAACTGGTGTGCTACACCCTCTGGAGTCTGCAAACTAAAATCTATGAACTACAATATCTGGAACTGTAGAAATGCAGTGATCTAATATCTAGTTGGCAAAGTGATAAATATGGATGTCTGCTGTATCAAAAATCTGGTATGTGAATAAAAATCCAATTATGCCAATAGATAAACTTAAAGCAGAAGTAAAAAAAAAGTAATAATAATAAACAACAAAAATGTAAATGCACAATTCAATATACGTCTCTGTGTTACACCACAGTAATGCCCCGTACACACGGTCGGATTTTCCGATGGAAAATGTCCGATCGGAGCGTGTTGTCGGAAATTCCGACCGTGTGTGGGCTCCATCGGACATTTTCCATCGGATTTTCCGACACACAAAGTTGGAGAGCAGGAGATAACATTTTCCGACAACAAAATCCGTTGTTGGAAATTCCGATCGTGTGTACACAAATCCGACGGACAAAGTGCCACGCATGCTCAGAATAAATAAAGAGATGAAAGCTATTGGCCACTGCCCCGTTTATAGTCCCGGCGTACGTGTTTTACGTCACCGCGTTCAGAACGATCGGATTTTCCGACAACTTTGTGTGACCGTGTGTATGCAAGACAAGTTTGAGCCAACATCCGTCTGAAAAAATCCATGGATTTTGTTGTCGGAATGTCCGAACAAAATCCGACCGTGTGTACGCCCTATGAGACCACATTCAAAACCAAAACAAATGATGAAATTATTGCAAACACTAAATTATTAGTAGACAAGTCCATACAAAGTGACGTGCTTAAAAAAAAATAAATAAATAGTGTGATATTGTTTAAAAAGGCTTTATTTAATAAAAAGTTTAGGAGATATACTCACATGATAAAACAAGAGACGGCGCTGTGTAAACAACAATCGCCGCTCAGACCGGAAGTGACGCCATACTAAAATAGAAGTTCTGAGTAAAATTATAAGATTTACTAACCTAACAGTAGAAGATGCCATAGCTTTGGAGGCAGGATACCAGGGAAAAAAATGAGTGGTTAGAATGGTTGAGGTACACGGTTAAAACTTTAAAAAAAAAAAAAAGGAAAACTGTTTAGTTTGTGCCAGAGCAAGACTACATTTAGCAACTATTCCTTTTCCTCTAGATCACAATACAGATCCAGAAGGTTTAAAATGTATGTTGTGATTGTATAATAAGAGCTATAAACCTGAAACAAATTCTACCTGTCACATGTTGAGTTTGTTGTTTCCCCTAGTACAGAGACCTCAGATACCTCCAGCGGTTACTGCTTATCCGGGCAACTTTACTTGTTTTGCACTCCCAGGGAACTGTAGCGGGGTGGATCTTGGGTCGCTACCCGATGACTATTGTAGGGAGAGGATTAACATGGGCAATGGTGACTGGGTTGAACATGACATTCAGAGAGCTGATGTCTGGTGGATGTGTGGGGATAAGAAATGGTAAGCTAGGATACTGGCCAATGCCTGAGGGGATTGCGCTATGGTCCAGCTGGCTATGCCCCTGAGGATCCTGTCAGAACACCCGTGGACTAAGAGTCGCCAACGATATCGGAGGGACACCTCTCCCATAGGGTCATTTGACTCTCGGATCTACATAGATGAGATTGGGTTTCCTCGCGGAGTGCTGGATGAGTTTAAGGCCAGGAAGCAGGTGACAGCTGGGTTTGAGTCTCTTCTCTGGTGGGTGACTATAGATAAAAATGTTGACTGGATTATATGTATGTATATATAAATATACACACACACACGTACACTATAATCAACAACGATTTGTAAACTATACTAGGGACGCTGTGAAGGGCCTAACAGAACAGTTGGCCACCACATCTCTAATGGCATGGCAGAACCGAATGGCCTTAGATATGGTCCTAGTTGAAAGAGGAGGGGTATACAAAATGTTTGGTAGCATGTGTTGCACCTTTATCCCTAATAATACAGCTCCTGGAGGGACCGTGACCAGAGCCTTGGAAGGACTGACTGCTCTATCGAATGAATTAGCGGAAAACTCAGGTATTAATGATCCATTAACAAACTGGCTTGAAGGATGGTTCGGTAAGTGGACTGGACTTATCACATCATGTTTGATCTCAATTGCTGTGGCTTTGGCCATTTTGGTCACTTGCGGATGCTGCTGCATTCCCTGTATTCGAGGACTTTCACAAAAACTGACTGAAACCGCAGTCTAAAGAACAATGTATCAAGCCCTTCCTACCTCTGAGGAGACCTTTGTGGACATTGAAGCTCAACTTAATGACATACAGACCGAAAGTGTATAACACTGGAACTATCATCGAAATGTGTTGAGATAAAATAGTCACACAAGAGGAGGGAATGTTAGAAAAGTTTTAAATGTTTATTGTGTGACTATTGGAAAAACTATTAGAAAAACAATAACCCTGAGACTTTTCTTAAGATGACTTCTGAGCACATTGTTGTATTAACTTGCTGTATCGTTTGCTTTAACTAACTCCATAGTAAGTTGTAGGATGATTAGGCTTAACCATATATGGTAGAACAAGAATGTACAGGAAACACTAATTAGCAAATAAAGTACCATTTTGTACCAGGCACGCTATGTGTGTTTCCTCAGCCAATAGAAGCGTTATCTCTATATTATTGTAGGTATTAGGAGGGGGGATGTTCATCTCTTTGTATGATTCTTACTGCATCTTTTGGCTTGTAAGCATCATCCATTTGTGTGACACATCTGAAATAAATTGTCTGCTTTTCAATACATCTGGAGTTCGACTGATCACAAGAGGAGAGTAATCCTAACAAATAGGTAGTCAACTAGTTAGATGGGTAATTTATGCTCCTTGAACACCTGATGATGCTCCCTGCATGTTGGGCCTCTGTATGTGGCCAGTTAGTGAAAAAGTCCCACATATGTGGTATTGTAATACTCAGGAGGAGTAGCCGAATGTATTTTGGGGTGTCATTTGTGGTATGCACATTCCATGTGAGAGAAATAAGCTATTACAATGACAATTTTCTGAAAAAAAATATAAAAAATAAAAAAAAAAAACCTTAATTTGCAAAGAATTGTGGGAAAAAATGACAACTTCAAATAACTTACCATGCCTCTTACAAAATACCCTGGAATGTCTACTTTCCAAAAAGGGGTCATTTGGGGGCATTTGTACTTTCCTAGCTTGTTAGGGTCTCAAGAAATGAGATGGGCCTCAGTACATCAGGAGTGATCAGATGTGATCATTTTTTTTTATAATTTGCACCATAGCTTGTAGACTCTATAAATTTCACACAGACCACAGAATATCCACTAATTTGGGTTATTTTTACCAAAGATATGTAGCAGTATAAATTGTGGCCAACATTTATGAAGAAAAATTGCTAATTTGCAAAATTTTATCACAGAAACTTATTTCATTTATAGCGCAAAAATTAAAAAAACCCAGAGGTGATCAAATACCACCAAATAAAAGCTCTATTTGTATGAAAAAAAGGACAAAAAAATCATTTGGGTACAGTGTTGCATGACTGAGTAATTGTCATTCAAAGTGTGAGAGCACTGAAAGCTGAAAATTGGTCAGGGCAGGAGGGGGGTTTAAGTGCCCAGTAAGCAAGTGGTTAATGAGGAACTGCAGTCTGCTCACATAATCTGTAATAAAAACATATTTGCCATTTTGAAGCTTCCCTCCAACCACTTTGCATATTATTTTATATATACTGTGATTTTGTACTTACCAAATATGCTGCAGAAATCTCCTCCATTGCGTCTGGCTGCATCAATTTTAACTATGGGCAGCTGAAGCTGCTGCCTGTTCACTTCCTGGATTTACACAGACACACAGAGGCACACCTCCAGCTCTGCAGATCTCATTGGCCCTCTTATGACTCACCCCCTCTCCCTTCCTGGCAAACTCTCTCCAGAGCTGTGCATGATGTCATAAGCCTAGGCTTTTTACCAGACAAGAAAGAGGAAGTGGGCTGTATAATGTATTTACTGGCAGAAAAGAAAATGTTTTACTATACAAAGTTAAAACAACAAGGGCAGAAGATTTAATAGATGGAAAGTTGAAAAAAATTACTCAAGTTCTGCTTCAATGTACAAAATTACAGTAAAGGAGTATGGCTTCAATGGTTCGCTGTAGCTCATTAACCGCTGCTGTGTCTCAGCCAATCAGGAGGGAGAATCTCAGATGGCTGAGACACTCGTGGACATCGCTGGACAGAGAGGGACCTCAAGTAAGTGTTAGGAGGGCTGCTGCACACAGAAGGCTTTAAATCTTAATGCATAAAATGCATTAAGATAAAAAAACTTCTGACTTTACAACCACTTTAAATCCTAATGCCTTATGATGAGTGTGTGGAAACGCATCAAGCTGACAAGCAAATATTGTGCACCTGTTTATGCAACACGACAAATAAGAACACTCTATGCTAATGTGCCCACATCCCAAAATCCATAAACAAAATATCCTACAATTGTAGCAGGGACTTTTTTAGGGTGCAACACAAAAATGTTGGTAATGAAAAAATAATACAGTAAAAACTACATCATCTTTATTAAATACTAATAAAAGATGTGCATTATGATCAATTCGTACATCATATATTTATACAGTATACTGATAACATGATCAATTATGCATGGTTCTTATTAAAAGATGACAAAGTCCACTACACTCAATACGTTTTAAACAAAGGGGAAAAAAAACTGCGCTAATCCAATGAACTAAAATGGGTGGACAAATCCCAAAGCTGCAATTAATGCAATTAAACACAGATATAGATAAAAAAGAGAAAATCGCGCTTAATAAAGTCCAAATTAATAATATATAGTATTCCAAATGCTTGACCAACTGAAGATATGTTCAATGTTCACCCGGTGACTAAATCACAAAAAGTGTACCAACACCTTATGGAAAACATACTTACCAAATTGTAAGCCAAATAAGCAGATGGCTATAACCCCAGCGCGGGCTAGTGGTTTTGTAAGATGGAATGTATGAGTTTCGACCCTCTCAGCATTGGTTAGTGTTGATTCCACAATTTGTTTTTTTGTATTGACCAAAAAAACAGAAAAATGACATAGCGTAATATTGTCAAAAAAATAAAACTGTATGCACAATAGATACAATTGCACTCACACTGTGAACAACCAAGGATTGCACAAACAGAGAACCATCCAGTGGATAAAGCAGGATTATGTGTACCGTCACCACATAGAGGGCCTCCTTACCAGATGCCAAACCAAACAAGGCAGATGTCTCTTTATGAAAAAAAACTCGGCTGGACCCAGACAAGCAACTTGATTGATGGGCTAAATAGCAACTCTCAGCAGGGGAACCAAGTGATCCGTAGAGCTTTTTTACTGCTAAGAAGTCAAATCAGTTAACGTTTTAAACACTTGTCTTCCTCAGGAGTACATGTGAACAGTATCTAAATTATATTATACATTATGAAAGATACTGTATATTTCAGATTACAATAACTCTCATTCAGATTTTTACATACATGTTAATAGACTTGACTAAAAGATTTGTCGTTTTCAGTCTTTCTACTAACCCTTAATAAAATCATGACATGGGTTTAACCACTTCCGGATCGCCCACCACACATTTACTGCGGCAGGGCGGCCCGGCTACATGAAACAACGTACCTGTACGTTGTGTCTCCTTCTGGGTCTGGGGCAAGCGCCGTTGGCGACCCGCTCCCACTATAATTGGACACAGCAGGAGCCAGTCAGTGGGTCTGGCGGATGTAATGTCCTCTGGGACACGACGATCATTGACAGGAGAGGCAGAACGGTGGTCTGCCTATGTAAACAAGGCAGACCACCATTCTGTCAGAGAGGAAAATGGAGATCTTGTGTTTCGCTGAGCGTGAACACAGATCTCTCTCTTTCTCCAGTTAAGCCATCCCCCACACAGTTAGTAATCAATCCCTAGGAGCACACTTAACCCTTTGATCGCATCTGTTAACCCCTTACCTGCCCATGTGTTATTAGTACATTAAGAGTGCATTTTTTTTTAGCACTGATCACTGTATTAGTGTCACTGATCCCCAAAAAGTGCCACTTCCTGTCAGATTTGTCTGCCGCAATGTTGCAGTCCCGCTAAAAATCGTTGATCCTTAACATTACTAGTAAAAATAAAAATGCCATAAAAATATCCCATAGTTCAGTGCGCATGCGCGAGAACTCCGTAATGGCCGCTTGAGCCTGAGTTCCGCTTCACCCCGGACCCACGAACCACAAGGCGAGCAATCCACCTCGCCCTAACAGCCACAAATAAGCACACAGCCTCGGTAAGCCACCCAGGCACCCTGCCGCGTGTCCTTGACTGACGGCGAGGAGAGATCTCGGGCCGCAATTCGCCCAATTACATCGGGACGGGAATCCCAAGATGGCCGCCAGCACCACTTCCATGCAGCAACACGCGGCCTATGAGATCAAGCTGCAAGAACAGAGGCAAGTGATACTCCCGGCCACCCTCACGTATGCCCAGGTGACCCAGGGCGCTCTGCAGCCCCCGCCAGCCTCATCACCGGCCTCAACAGAATCCCTAATAGGCCACACAATGGAGGATTTCTCCCTGTCTCCAGAGGGGCCTGCTCTGCCTCAAATGCAAACCCCCCCAGCTTCAGGCAAGCTGACACAGGACCAGGTATCACTACAACAAGACTTGTTCTCTAAACTGTCTGATCTTCTGGAGAGGGGTCCGGCCAACACAGCAGACAAAATTACTCAAGACCTTAGGTCGGATTTTTCCAATCTGGGATCAAGAATGGAGGCTATTGAACATAAACTGGACATTACGGTTGCTAAAACTAATCAAAATGCCTCACACATACAAGTACTCCAAGACCAATTGGATATGGCCCTCTCCAGGATTGACGACCTCGAGAACAGGTCAAGGAGATATAATTTTAGAATAAGAGGATTACCCGAATCTGTCACAGAGGTCACTTCGGCAGTCCAGAGTCTGATCAAAGACCTGTTACCCACCATTCCATCCCACCATCTAGAACTTGACAGAGCCCACAGGGCCCTAGGGATCCTAGAAAGGATGGGTCCCCAAGGGACATTATAGTGAAGCCACATCACTATAAGGTAAAAGAGGAGGTCATGGGACAGTCACGCTACAAATCGAAACTACTATGCCTGGGCCACCAAATACAAGTCTTTGCAGATCTCTCCCCCACGACCATACAGAAGAGAAGATCTCTCAAACCTATACTCACAGCCCTCTCTCAACAAGATATTAAGTATAGATTGGCATTTCCATTTGCGGTAAAATTCTCCCTTCAGGGAAAATCACACTCCTTTTCTAACCTACCAGAGGGAGAAAAGTTACTCCTACACCTCAAACTGATCTCACAGGAAGCTCCCATGGACCTGGCAATGTCTGCAGCGAACTCATCCAAGTGCCCGACCCCAACAAGCCCAGTCTCCCCTCTTTGGGACACAGGAAGACACAAGAAATCCAAGGACGGCAGACCACCTTAAGAAGAAAGAAATCTGCAACTTTTACTTTACCCTTATCGGGTCTCTTGTCCCGCCGACAAGGCAATTCTCTCTGTTGATGGGGCTAAATGTCCTGAACTTCTGTTATTACACAAGATGAACACTTCATAGTTTTGTTCTCAGTTATACTACCAGCAGCGGACTGCAACACTTCTTTAGTGGAGAGAAGATTCCCCTCACACGTTTAGTTTCAGGGGTTTTGACTGCCTTTTCCCTCCCACAGCTTTTCCTGGACTGCGCCACAATACATGGATAGCAACAGGTTTCCCTGGAACACACTTTATCCCACGGATCTAGCTATAAGGAGGCCCAGAGTCACAACCTCTCCTTTCTCGAACATGGACGAGCAGAGGGGGTCCTGGTCGGTCTCTCTGTTTAGTGGGTTTCCCGAGAGAGGTACCCCCCCAGCTACCTTGCGGATACTTCTATATACTGCGGATATGGATTGGGTGATTACCCAGAGTGGGTTCACTTGGGATGATCCTCCAGTCTTCTCTGACTTGGGAGGAAGGGTCTTAGCCTGTTAAATGTTATAAGTTGAAGGAAAAAGTTTTTGAAAAAGTTTTGAAGTGGTTGTTATTATCTAGCTTAGATAGTTTTACTTATTCCAAGTGGATTTTTGCCATATTTCTTTATATATTTGTTTCCATACTAATTTAAGGGTCCGGGGTGACCCACATGTGCCTCCACCTATCACACAGAGACTAGTTTTGGTTTCTGAGTGATGGGTCGTTGCCCCCCTTATAGGGGCAGCAGACGCCCACGGGCAGGAGTCTGGCTGACTAAACTAAAGTCAGACCCGACTAGTCTTCAAAAAAGATACTTTTTTATTTTTTTGTCCCTTTTTCCTTTCTCCTTACTTCTATAACCCTCTTTCATGCCAGTCTACAGGTTGAGCAACTACTCAGTTCCCATTGCATGACAAGATTCTCCCACACACGCGCTCAAGGCACTAAAAGAAGAAACCGGCAAAAGGTGGGTGACAGTATTCGCAGTACCATTCCACCCCTCTGGCTTTATGGCTGACCCCGCACCTTCAGGTTCATTAGTTAGAATAGCCTTTCATAATGTCCAAGGACTAAATTCCCCTAACAAAAGAAGAAAGGCTTTTGAATATTATCGAACCCTTAAAATAGATATCATTATGCTACAGGAGACTCATTTCCTGGTCCAGTACAACCCTAAGTTCCTTCACGTGCATTATCCGGCTTTTTACTTACTAATGCAGCCAACAAGACTAAGGGGGTCGCAATACTAATCTCTAAACACTGTAACTAAACACTGTAACTTCTCCCCTATCTCAGAACATAAAGACCCAGAAGGCCGTTTTATCTTGGTAAAGGGCACGATTGAAGGCAAGCTGTATTCTCTGGTTTCCTATTACACACCAAATAAGGGCCGATCTAAATTTTTCCATAACCTTTTCAGGACCTTGAACCCACTTCTGGAGGGTTCGGTCATTTGTGGAGGTGACACGAATCTTGCCTTTGATCAGGGATTAGATAAATCAAAACTTCCAACTTTCCAACTAACACGTCCCACCAAGACAAGCCTCAGTATAGCAAGACTTTTTCATTCTCAGAACCTAGTGGACATATGGAGGGAACTAAACCCCTCAAAAAGGGATTATACCCACTATTCTTACCCACACCAACTCTATACTAGAATCGACCATATTATGGTCTCCCCCGCGATAATCCCGTCAGCACAAAAAGCTTCCATCATTGACACAGCATGGTCCGACCACTCGCTGGTCCTACTCTCCCTTCAGAACACGGTCACCAGAACTCCAATTTCACACTGGCGCCTCAATGAATCCCTTCTCAGTAATCCCGTACATGTTGTAGAAATAGAAAAGGCCCTAAAAGAATATTTCACAATGAATGACCAGAATGACATATCCCCTGAAATATTATGGGCGGCACACAAAGTCACCATAAGGGGCACTCTTATTCAGATGGCATCCTGAATTAAAAAAGAAAGACAGCTGGGCATATCCAAATTAGATAACAAAATTTCTGCCCTAAAAGCTGAACACAAAAACACCCCCTCTAAAACCCTTCTTGACAAACTAGATGCAGCAAGATTGGAACTCAACCTAGCTCTAACAGCCAAGGCTGAGAAACTCATCCGATGGAGCGGAGCTAAATTCTATACCCAGGAAGACAAAATAGGCACTATGCTGGCAGCTAAGCTCAACTCGAAAACCCACAACTTCACCTTACCTAGAATTAGGAGACCAGGACAGGCGCCATCAGCAAATCCCAACAAAATATTAACTGCCTTCCACGACTTTTATTCCGCACTATATGCCCCCACCACCACAGGCAGAAGCACCAAGATCACAGAATTCATGCGGGATTTACCCATACCAACCCTCACCACAGAACACAAAGACATAATGGAAGAGCCCATTTCAGTAGATGAAATCAAAGATGTCATCAAAAAACTTAAGAAGGGATCAGCCCCAGGACCGGACGGCCTTTCAACCCCATATTATAAAGCATTCGCAAACTCCTTAGCCCCATACATGGCTACATTTTTCAATACTAAAGCGGCAGGAACCCCAATGGATCCCCAACTCGATACTGCCTACATAGCTGTAATTCCCAAACCAAACAAAAACCCAGAAGAAGTCGAGAATTATAGGCCCATATCCCTAATAAATAATGATCTAAAGATTTTAACAAAAATCCTAGCCAACCGATTTTCCTCCTTTATTAGCAGATATGTCCACAAGGACCAGGTAGGATTCATCCCCGGGAGACAAGGGCCTGACCAAACCAGGAGAGCCATTGATATAATTTCTATTTTACAATCTAATTGGAACAATGGCCCTAAACAAGAAGGGATGCTTCTGTCCCTTGATTTACACAAAGCGTTCGATTCTATCGAATGGACATACATTTTCGCCATCATGGAGCGATGGGGTTTCGAACGACGCTTTATGTAGCTGCTTCACTCACTATACTCCAACCCAAAAGCTTCAATTCATATACAAGGTCAATACTCACAGCCCTTCAGTATTGCGAAAGGAACCAGACAAGGCTGCCCCTTATCCCCCTTAATCTTCACTATAGCCATAGAAACGCTAGCAATAGCAATACGCACAAACACCAATATTCAAGGAGTAACATGCGGCACACAAACCCACAAATGCGGCTTATTCGCTGACGACATGCTTATATTTTTTACATCCCCGATCACATCTCTCCCTAATCTCTGCAAAACACTTCGAGACTTCTCCACCATCTCAGGTCTCAAAGTAAACTACGAAAAATCCCATGCCCTAAATATCTCCCTGAATCCAGACATAGCTAAATCTTTACAAAACTCCTTTCCCTTCAAATGGAACAACTCATCTATAGAATATCTAGGGATCTCCCTCACAGCTAAAATCGAGGACCTCTACTCCTCTAACTTTGACCCCACATATAGGAAACTGGAAACTGACTTAAAAAATTGGACGAAAGGGGAACTTTCCTGGCTAGGCAGGATACATGCCATCAAGATGACACTATTGCCTAGACTTCTATACCGTTTTAGAGCTCTACCAATTTGTATTAGAAAAGACCACCTGAAAACATTTCAACAAAAAGTCAATAAATTCATTTGGGGGGTTTCAGGCCATAGACTTCCACAAACCACAATGTACAGTGTGAGGGCAGAAGGGGGACTGGGGCTACCTAGATTGCTTTGGTATTACCAAGCAGCTAGACTCTCACAGCTCTCTACAGTACATTCAAAAACAGAGAAACCCGACTGGATCCACATAGAGAGACAGGCAGCCCCCTCCTATACCCTTGACCACCTTTTAGGGATCCCAGCGAAAAACAGACCCCCGATCCTTTCGCCCATCCTGTCCCAATCTTTTGCTCTGTGGGACACACTGAAAATGAATCGCTCGCTAATCTTAGAATGCAAACCCCTTTCACATATCTTTCATAACCCCGACTTCATACCAGGTCTAAAAATCAGACACTTTAAATGGTGGCTGGATAAGGGTTTGTACCGGATCAGCCATTTCTTTACCTCGGGAGGACCAATCTCCATGAAATTCTATACCGAACAGTTGGAAATTCCGGTCACGCAACACTTCAGATTTCAACAAATTCAGCACTTTCTCCATAAAATCTGGAAATCTAAATCGTCCCCTCTCACGTTCACCCCATATGAAACTTGGTGCGGTCAGGCCGTGGAACAGAGGGGGGGATCTCTGTAGTCTACCAGTCACTGGCCCATATGACCCAAAAAAAACCATATATGAAATATTGGGAAGAGGATCTTCAAATAAGTTGGAGTTTGGAATCCTGGCGAACATCATTTTGCAGAGCTTTCAAGGGGATTCAGAACATCTCTTCGATAGAATCCAATCTGAAAGTAATGACTAGATGGTACCTCACACCAGCGAGGTTGGCAACCATGTACCAGACAGCTAACCCCCAATGTTTTAGAGGTTGTCAACTTACGGGCACTATGGCCCACATATGGTGGGAATGTCCAAGAATCAGGTTGTGACAGACCTAGCCGGGAAAGAGACTTTTGGAGGGGACTGTATGCTAGCCTCTTGCCGATCGATCGGGGGCCCTTGCATTTGGGGGAACGGTGCTCTTTGTGAGCTGTATGTCTGGGGACCCTGGATTTGCCATATTGGAATAGTGGCTGATTCATAATGCTGGGACAGATACTGTTAGGAGATGCTGATGTAAATTCCAACACCTGTCTGTCTATTGTCTGCTAAAATGTGTATTGTAAATAAGTCTACTATGGGATCTAAGAGTCATTAGATCCCCATTGTTATTTGTGTTAATTAACTCTGCTATTGTGTGAAGAAGAGTCTATGTTGATTGTGATAATGTTGATTGGATTTTCTGAGCTACAAGACAGCCAGTCTGGCCTAACGGTCATGTCTGAGTCATCTAGGCTGTCTAAAGGGATTAGTTAATTAACTCATGCTAATTAGGTTAATTAGGTTACAGCTGTATTGTTAGAGTAATATGAGCAGGAGGTCTGCACCTCCACTTTGAGTGTATAAAAGCCTGTATTTTGTCAATAAAGAGAGATTCCTGTTTGAACTTACATACAGCCTGCCTGGTGTTTGTTCTGAGCTATCACAACTGGACTAGAATGGCACAGAGCTGAAGTTCTAGTCCCGGAGCATCGGATGACCGAACCATCAGACGTTGCAATCTGATTCAATAGCTGCAGAGGAGTGTCGGGAGAGTGGAACCAAGCGAGCAAGGGGCTCGTTACATTGGTTGGCAGCGGTGGGATTTGCTCTCCAGTTACTGGGACACTCCAAACCAGCCTGCAGGAGAGCCACGCTGAAAGACTTACTTGAGAGCCGTGGAGGGAATGGTGGGATCGTGCTTCCTTGCCATGAACACATCCAAACCATCACCTGGATCCAAGGTAGCAGGATAGCAGGAGAGGAGAAATACCAGCCACCATGGATGAGGAATTCAGAAAGAGGTTGCGAGAGGAGATACAGCACAGAGGACCAGTATCAGAGCAGGTCCTGCTAGGATGGTTTGATTCTGTCCGCTGTGAACTCTGGAAGGAAGCGCTAGCCCGTGAGCAGCGACACCAGGGAAAAGTTCTCCCCTCCGTCCATGTGAGGTACTGGTCGCAGTATGAAGTGCGAATGCTGTTTTTGGGGGAACAGCCGAACCAGGAGTGGACAGCAATGTAACGAGCCCCTTGCTCGCTTGGTTCCACTCTCCCGACACTCCTCTGCAGCTATTGAATCAGATTGCAACGTCTGATGGTTCGGTCATCCGATGCTCCGGGACTAGAACTTCAGCTCTGTGCCATTCTAGTCCAGTTGTGATAGCTCAGAACAAACACCAGGCAGGCTGTATGTAAGTTCAAACAGGAATCTCTCTTTATTGACAAAATACAGGCTTTTATACACTCAAAGTGGAGGTGCAGACCTCCTGCTCATATTACTCTAACAATACAGCTGTAACCTAATTAACCTAATTAACATGAGTTAATTAACTAATCCCTTTAGACAGCCTAGATGACTCAGACATGACCGTTAGGCCAGACTGGCCGTCTTGTAGCTCAGAAAATCCAATCAACATTATCACAATCAACATAGACTCTTCTTCACACAATAACAGAGTTAATTAACACAAATAACAATGGGGATCTAATGACTCTTAGATCCCATAGTAGACTTATTTACAATACACATTTTAGCAGACAATAGACAGACAGGTGTTGGAATTTACATCAGCATCTCCTAACAGTATCTGTCCCAGCATTATGAATCAGCCACTATTCCAATATGGCAAATCCAGGGTCCCCAGACATACAGCTCACAAAGAGCACCGTTCCCCCAAATGCAAGGGCCCCCGATCGATTGGCAAGAGGCTAGCATACAGTCCCCCACAAAAGTCTCTTTCCCGGCTAGGTCTGTCACACAGGTCTTTCTGGAATAGGATGTTTGCCATGATCCAAAAAGTCACATCTCACCAGATCCCTAAAACCCTGGCTACTGCTCTTCTAAACGCCAGCTTGCCCAAGTTACCTAGATCCACGTGTAAACTGATCCATTTCATTTTATTGAGGGCGAAACTAACAATCGCCAAAGCATGGAAGCAACCCAAAGTGTCCCTACTGTCCACAAAACTTAAAATTTCATGGATTATGTCACAAGAAAAACTCTCAGGAATACTCCTAGACAAAACCAAGGACTTCAAAGCCACCTGGGAACCCTGGGCCAAATATGTGGGCATATCCATCATACTTAGCATAATAGTTTAAGGGATTTGTCCCAGTATGCCCAAACTGTAGACTGACACCTTTTCCTTCTCTTCTCTTTACCTTCCACTCTCTCCTTTCTTCACTTTTCTATTCCTCTCCCTCTCCTCTCCATATACTGTTCGCATTTTCTCTTCACCAATGAGACAGTAGAGAATTCTGTCAATGCGAATATATTGCAGGGGATCCCTGGCTCCGAGGACTTGGAACCGGGGCTATGTGATTTCTTGCCTGATAAACGAGCCCTACAGGGCACAATTCGAAGGGAGCCACGTGGAGTGTTGTGGGGTATCTCTCTGGGCACAGCAAGATCCCCAGAGGGTGTGCCCGGGGGTCTTCCCGGCCTCCTTTGCTGGTCCTCTCAAATACGATAACAGGAACAGGCAAGAACCCAAGAAAGCTGTACTTTATAACGCAATGATAACATGTTTCTTGTACTCATATTATTGCATCTTGAATTTATTTGTTATTTTTTTCATTGCAAATATATTTCTGATATATTGACACTTTACATTTTTGTCATATGTTAAAAGTAATAAAAATCTTTTGAAAGTAAATATATATCCCATAGTTTGTCGATGTGATAGCTTTTGCGCAAACCAATTAATATACGCTTATTGGGATTATTTTGCCAACAATAAGTAGCAGAATACATATTGGCCTAAATTGATGATTTTTAAAAATTTTTTTTATTGGATATGTTTTATAGCAGAAAGTAAACAATATTGTTTTTTTTTCAAAATTGTCTGTTTTGTTTTGTTTATAGCGCAAAAAATAAAAACCACAGAGGTGATCAAATACCACCAAAAGAAAGTTCTATTTGTGGGAAAAAAAGGACATCAATTTTGTTTTGGGTACAGCGTTACATGAATGCGCAATTGTCAGTTAAAGCAACGCAGTGCCGTATCACAAAAAATGACCTGGTCATGAAAGGGGTAAAACCTTCTGGGGCTGAAGTGGTTAAACGGCCACAGCATTTTATTTACAAAATGAAATAAATAACATAACATAAATAATAAACAATTTCAAAAATACAACTAAGAGGGGGTCTTTGGGTGTCCATAAAGGCACAATTTTTAACTAGAATCGCTCATGTTCCCAGTTGGGCTCCAACCAGCTTGAAGATGTTACGAACTAACACATTCTTACTTTTATCCCCAGGTGATCTATCTCCCGGGGAACCACCAATAACTAACCAAGTGAAATACTGGTATCCCAGATGGGCTCCCCCATTTTTGCAACAATTCAAGTATTAAATGAACCCCCAAAGACCCCCTCACCTGCCAAGCTGCTGTGACAAAACGTTTTATTATTGTTTTTGTAATTAATACCTCCCACAACCTTTGACTTACAACAAACAGCAAGTCTAAGGTGGGAGGCGAGGGAAACTTCCTCTTTGCCTGAACTTTCCATAATGAATACCCAGCATCCTTCACTTGAACAACCCTTGCGGCTCCACCCTGCATATCTGACCTTCAGTCTCCAATCAGGTAAGACCTACACCCCCTACAGATTTTTTTGTTGACCTGTTCCTCCTCTTAATTATTCAGGCCCTTAGTCCGTTTGCTTTTCTCCGGGTTTTACTTTACTTAGCAAATGCGATAGTTAGCCACCCTTGCGACAGCAGAAGTTCAGCTAAAATACATTTTTACCTTGAACAGCTGTTGAGTATTTAACTATAAACTAAACTTTTCACATGATGCAATGTGTTTTACAGTCAAAAAAATCACATGACGCTTGTGATACTTTTTGTGGGCAAAATATTGTCAGTTTAAAAATTCATACACTAAAGAGGACACAAATTTTTTAGTTTGGTGGTTTAATGTTTGCTAGAAACAAGCAAAATGGAAATATAGTCTACCTATTATCATCATTGCTTTCTTTATACAGATATTACCCAGTGCAGGAAAGCTTTACTACTTTAGACTACTGACATTGTGTAGGGTAAAATAAAATTAAATCAGAGATGCCCACAAAAGATTCTTTTTACCTGTTTTTAAGTGTTTAATATGGCTGATGGGTTCACTTTAAGACATGCCAAGAGAATGAGGAAACCCACTTATACAAGACTTCTTTACCTGCTAAGCAGATTTTTTTTTTTGAAAGATGGATATTTTTAGCTAAGCATCAGCGATAGATAGAGGCCAGTTTGCTTATCTCAACTATCTGGCAGACCTTGCAAGGACACGGGCTATGTGTATGTGCTTGTGCTCGACCTTCCTGTTGTCCCACAGACTGTTTTTTGTATGGCTGACAAACTGAAAAACACACTGCTTAGCAAATATGGCCTTTTCATGGATCATTTAACTGAGCTTGACCATAAGGCGTCTGGAGAATGCGTTATATATAAACCATTAGGTTAACATATTCTGACAAGTATGGACTTGCTTAAATACTGGAAAGTCTGCTACAAAGACTTAGAATGATTTCATATACTAGAATTTTTTTTGAAAAATAACACGTATATCAACACTTTCCATTTTGCAATACTTCTGCTATTTTTACACGTACAAAATATTTTAATATATTAGTCAGGCGGCTCAATTCAAGGATTAGTTCACTTTTACCAAAAAAACTGCCTAAGCAGGAAAGGTGCACCTGTAGATAAAACCAAAGCTGAATAATGTAATAGTGTCCTAGCACACTCCATGAGTTAGCATCCTCCTATCCTGCCTTTTTGCTAGGCAATTGCTAAGACACTCCCAGCCATTACTCCCACTATCACAGGAGCTCTCTCTCTCCCCTGTCACAGTAGCTCAGTGATGCTGCGATGTAAGAAATATAGAACCGTACATGTGCAAGGGTTTAAGAACTCGCTACTGTGCAACTCCTAACAACAAAACAGGACGGAATTATGCCATCTATTGGAGTTTTTTGGCCAGGCTTTGGGAGATATGTAGATGACCTACACCTATAGCAAGGGCGTTATCCAAATTCAGTCGAAGTGACACAGTTTGTTTTTATCCACAGGCATCCCTTACCCTTTAACGTTCTTATGTCTCCAGAATATCAGTATTTGGATATCCAGCAGTTCATAAATCATAGAATTGGTTACATGTGTAATATGCATACAAAAGGAGAGGTCCTGGTATCTCTACCGGGATCATATAGCGGCTACTTCGGCAACAAAAAGTCTACACCTGGGTATGTTTCTATAAAATTACAAAATTTATTAAACCCATATTGGTAGCGTGCTACCAAAATTAAATAAATGCACCTATAATTGATGAAACAGCTTCACACTTCAGGCTTCTCAAGGTTCTCTCAAAGGGAGATACCCCAAGGAAGAATAATTTGATGAACACATTCAGAAAAAGAAAAGAAAAACACACATAAACAAATCATAACATACAAAAACATGATCAACAACCACAACACAGAAGGCCGGACACCAACCTACCACCCACAGTGAAATTGATATGCGATTAACTCGCATTGATGCGATAAAACATGTAAAAAAGGGGAAAAGGGAATAATCCCAAATTCAATGTGTCCCCAAAGAGACTTCTTTACAATATCAGTGTGAATGCCCCCCCGGGGGCTCCTAGAGCATGATATCAAGGGAATAGCTTATATATTAATGTTGGAAAAAATTGGATAAATAATGCTGACTCATGAATAATTAGGACACTGCTATTTGGATAAGTGAATCTAGCTCCATGATAGATGTTCATCTTTAACTGGAATAAGCAAACATACCCAGGTGTAGACTTTTTGTTGCTGAAGTAGCCGCTATCTGATCCCGGTAGAGATACCGGGACCTCTCCTTTTGTATGCATAGTTTCTTTGGCTACAGCAACAGCACCATATTTAAGTAAGCCTCATTAGGGTGTACTTAGGTCACCCTCTACTGTGGGTTATGGTTCAACAGGACTTGGTTTCCTTTTTTCTTTTTTGGTTGTTTATGCTTAATTGTGGACTTTATATGGTCAATTCTTAAACTAGTTTCTGCAGCAATACTCTAAGCTTCACACTGCTAAGTCTTGTTCCCTTTATATATTTGATAACAAGTCCACGTCGTTCATCCATCATGGCGTTTGTTCTCGGAGATGAGATCGATCAGGAGATAAAAACCTCTTTCCAGAAGGACTCATCCCAATCTACTAGCTTAGTGGATGAAATTAAAAATAAGTTTAAAGAACACAAGAAATTACTTGTAAAACATCTGAATAGGAAATGGGACGTTTCCTTTCTGGAAACATATATAAATCATAGAATTGTCCCACGGGGACTTAGAGATCACACAGTTCCAGCTGAACATCTTCATAATGAAAGGTTCCTTCCAAAGTGGAAGGAGCTATGCATTAATCATGGAATTGCTGTTATGGGCCTTATTGTTGAAGAGGAGAAAATCCAACCGGAAGAATTAAAAGAGAAGATAGACGTTAGCGCCCAGGGTCTGGATCCCCTAAAAGGCTTAGAGGAATTTATTAGACAGAATGATATTCTCAAAAAGGAAATTGAGAAGCTACAATTTAATTTAAAAACAACCAAACAATCTAAGTTTAGGAGGGACCTGGCCAGTTTTGAAAAATATCAGGTGTTTGATTTAACCATAAGGAGGAGAAGAAGTGGGTCCAGTAGGAGAGGACAGAGGTCTCGATCAAGAGGAAGGCAGGAGAGACTCATGGACGAGCAAAGTGATGATGGGACCCCTAAAGCTGTGACTTTTTTGGAACAGGAAGGGGAGGTTGTTCAGGAAAACCGCCCCCTCCCCCAGAAAACCTCACAAAACCAAAAAGCAAATACCAAGAGCAAGGAGCAAGCCCCAAGAACACAGACAGGGTCACGTACACGCAGTCAGAGAAGGTAATGACTGTTCAGGAGCTATTGGAAACAGACTTAACCTCTCTGCTTTTCCTCTTGCCCCAAATCATATCAGTTTGCTCCAAAAAGGAATGTCGTTTTCACCTGCCGTTAATATGGACGAATTTACAGTTTATAAGGATGTGGCCTTATTTTTAAGAAAGGTATTCTTTAGATCCTTATATCGTAGCAGAGATGTACCGACTTCTGCGGACATACAATTAAACATAGAGGATCAACAGGCCCTTGATATCCTAAACGCTCTATTGGAGGAGAGCGAAAATCCAGCCGCCCCAAGTTGCCCCACTAGGCGAGTAGCGGATATGGTAATACACTCTACCAAAATGCCTTCCTTAAGTAAAAACCGTTGGCTCTACCTTTTCCTGGAAATGGTCCAGGAAGACTTGAGTAAAGTCAACTGGACCCAAAAAGGGAAAGATAATCTAACAAAAGATGAGCGAGCAGCTCTGATGGAACTAAGGAAGGCTAAAAACATTGTTTTTAAGAAAAGCGACAAAGGGGGAAATGTCATCCTGATGGATGACAATTTCTATGAGACAGAAGCAAAACGAACATTAGGGGACCCCTCAACGTACAGAAAACTTGATCGGGATCCTTTTCCTAAAGTGGTACAGAAGCTGAATGGCATTCTTACTGAAGCAAAGGAGGTAGGCATACTTAGTCAACGGGAGTTTGAACATCTGTTTGTAAAGGAGTTCAATGTGCCCACCTTTTATATCATTCCAAAGGTGCACAAATGTCCCAAAAAACAACCTGGTAGGCCAATTGTCTTGGCAATTAAGGGACCTTTGGAGAGAGTCGGGTGTACTTGGATTTCCTCCTCAAGGAGATGGTTACCAATCTCAGATCTTATGTACAGGACACTCGCCATGTACTATCGAAGAATGCAGATATGGAGATTATTGACGACTGTCTCCTTGTAGGTATGGATGTTGAATCCCTATACACCTCAATTCCACATCCATGTGGCATTCAAGCAGTAAAGGCTTTCCTTGAATTGAGCTATCCTGAATTTGGATCTCAGAACGAATTCTTAATAGAATTATTGGAATTCGCTCTGAAGAATTCCCCTTGGCTCAAAAACGGGATCCCAGTTGGCCAATTCCTAGGAATTAAAAGGAACTGTACCCGAAAAAGTGATCTACAAAAGGAAAATGCTGACCTTTATAAAAGATTTTGTGAACGGGGATACTCCCATGGACAAATCCGAAAGGCCAGAGTCAAAGCAGCATGTAGAAACAGAGAAAGTCTTCTTACTTTGAAACCTAAATCAACAAAGAAGAAACATGTTGACTCTGGTCCAGTAAGAATGATTACTTCTTACGGTGCCCAGTGGGAGTCCGTATGCAGTATCTTAGAAAAACACTGGGGCATACTGCTGAATGGCCCTGGCATGGAGGACATTGTGGGAACGTCGCCCAATTTAGTGGCAAAGAGGGCTAGAAATCTAGGGGATATTCTGATTCAATCAGAATTTGTAAAAGAGCCAAGCTCCAATTGGCTATCTGAATATCCCAGGAGCAAAGGAATGTACCCATGTAGCCGGTGTCAAGTCTGTCCATTTGTGGACAGAAATGCTATGTCCCACGATGTCCATGGACAGCAATCCTTTGAGATCTGTGATCTCATCAATTATTCAACAAGTAGAGTAATGTACATGCTCACCTGTCCTTGTCCAAAGATCTATATTGGTAAAACCAAAAGATCTCTTAGGACTCGGATAGGTGAACACTTATGTGAGATCAAGGGAGAGAAAGAGAGAGACCCAGAAAGTTCTCAGGAAAAACCGTTGGCGAAGCATTTTGCCCTATACCATCAAGGGAAGCCAGACGGCTTGAAAGTGAAAGGCATTTACGTACTTAAATTGTCACCAAGAAGGGGGACTTCAATTGCATCCTCCTGCAGAAGGAGAAGAGATAGATTTATCGATTGGGGTCCCTTACTCCTTGGGGACGCAACACTGAGTTGAATTTACAGGTCTTCCTAGAAACCTAAAAGATCCCCGTTGATTATCATTACACCTTTTATGTTCAATTCCTATGGTCTTCCTGAGTGGCAATCTATACCCATATCCACGATAATTTGAATATGAATTTTTGTCTCCTAGTTCAATACTGTGTATGTATCAATGAGGTATTATATAATTGCATTTACCATTGCCACTACTATCTATAGGACCTACTGAGACTCTGTACTGTCCTTGTCCCTCCTAGCATTAAGATGTATTGCTACCTGCGGTTTGTCTCTCTGTCTCTCTTTTTTGCTCTCTCTCCCTGTCCCAAAGTCCTGTCAATGCCTTAGTATGTGGTACTGTACTTGTATCAAGTTAATATCAAGGATTGTGGGGATCGATTTATTGATAAAACAATGCAAAAAGTTGCCCATAGTGAAATCTCTGTATCATTGATCTCGCTGTTTGAGACTAATGACAGTGACAACACAAAGACGACTTGAACTTGCAGCGTTTGATAGTACTTAACATTAGAATTGACAATTTGACTCAGACTTCACGTGGACTGCTCCATTCAGAAAGTAAAAATACAAACCAGGTTTACCTTGTCTAGAATTTATTGGGCGGCGCTGTTGGAATGGTTCTGTGAATAAAAGGAAGCGACAGCCCCTAGCCCCGCCTAGTCCAGACAAAGCTATGCTAACCAGTTAGCGAAACGTGTTGACGTCATAGCGGTCACGTGACGCCAGCCTACGACATGCCCCGTACCAACTGCAGTGTGGGATAGGAGACTCCGGCTTCACCATCACTCGGCTTGCATGTCACGTCCCATCAACATTACAAGTCCCGCTTTGAGAGGAAGGGACTGTCCCATCATGTGTGAGTCGCCATGAAGGTATTGATGTGACGGGATCCTGATCCGTACAAGGATGGAGCGGGACGTTTGTTGACAGTACCAAGGATGGTAACATACTGAAGCCTCACTTTTCTTTCTCCTATATAAAGGGAGAGACTTTTTAAATGTACTTTCTAACCTTTACTACTACCATTTATGAATTATTGTAATTGGCAACAACCACGCTGTGGTCGTTAATACACTGTGGAGCTCTATGCATATTATTGTGTATGTATTCCATCACTCCTCCCTCCCCCCTCTCTCATCCAATCCTGGATCTCTCGGCCCGCCGGCTCCTCCTGGCGTGGAGCCTTCATCACAGCATGTCTTCCTGGCAGGGTGGGGAGGCATGGGCCCTATGCCTCCTTACACACCTACTAGGTGGAGATACCATCAGGGGTGTACCACTTCCTGTCAGCGTTGTTCTGCATCACTCCCGGACGCCGTGACGTTGTCTGCGCACGACACCATCGCGCGTGTGCGTGACGTCACGACATCACGCAATTGCGGCGGAAGTGACGGTTATGCCGGGACTCCCATCTTCCGGAACGCCGAGGGAGCCACATACGGAATGCCGCCATTGCGGCATATCCCATGCCGTGGGAGGGGAGGTGGGGGCAGACCCCATGCACCCATTAGTCGGCGAGGCCATTAATTAGGGGCAAGCCTTCCATATATGGTGATCATATATTCCAGGGATCCTTATTTGATCTTATTTGTTCCATCAGGTCAGCCATAGATATATGAGCAGCCCAGAGACAGGTAAATAAATACAGTTTTATACTATGCTAGGCTTGACCCGATGGTGCATGGTCTGCGTCGCGGGTCCCTTCAGGTTATTTGAACATACATGATCCTGACATGTTTGATGTTCATTGCATTGCCTTTCATTTCATTATTATTCTTTTGATTTATATTGTTTGATATTCCAGAATTGGCTGCACTGCCTACATCACCATAATATAATCAATAATTAATTCCACAGTGTGATTTCCTTTCCACTGCCGGAATACATTTACACACACTAGGTAAATTCATATGCTATCACCTATGGTTGCCTGCACCAGCACACACACATTCAGTATCATGTTTTTTCCTCGTCACACACTTCCCCATGTATTTTGTTTTGGTTTACACTGCACTCATCCATTCTCTGCTATTTTTTTGCCATTTCATACTAGTTTTTTGATTTTGTTTTTTCTTGTATTCACACATCACATACACTTCACTTTCTCTTCCTCACTACCACCACAATCACTCTCTCCAATAATTTTTTTTTTCCCCCCACTTACTTCGCTTCCCCTTCTCTCCCTTCTCTTTTCCTCCATCCCTCACATGTCATGACCCACTGTATTTTCCCTTCCCCCCATTAACCCCTTTTTTTTTTTTCCCCAAATCATCACACCTGTGATCCTTTATCAACCAACATTTTTTAATTAGTTAAAACACAGCATTACCTCCAGATTCATCAATTTATTTAATTTTTACATTTATAGATACTGTTATTACATGAATTCACTCATCGATTACTATAACATCTACACACTGATGGCTGTAATCAATATAATACAATATAAAAATATAAAATTAAAATTATTTTCTAACTTTAAACAACACACACGATATAGAATTTAGCTGCCCATCTATTACTCCCAATACTTCGGTATTGAAATTATGTAATACCTTATTTACGTTAAATACAACGCACTTATAGCATTATCATTTGATGCCTTGACCGCAGGTGCCCTGTCTCCGCCTCCGCGACCTTCCCAGGCATTTGGGATTATCCTATACTGTGACTCCTCGTAAGCCACGCATGAATTGGTGGGCTCGCATCACTGGTGTTCCGGCTGACCGGAGACTTCCAGTGAGATTGAGTGGAGGGGGGAGATCAGAGGACCTCTGTTTCAGGAGATATCGCACAATACAGTGTGATCGGTAACTATATAGACAAAGTATTCAATATATAGCATTTCATCTTGTGGTTATGTCTATGAATTTCAATATATGTATAAATATTTCTACAGCTTATTAATCCTCTGATGATGACCCGGTGGGGTCGAAACGTGTCAGATTTCGATCAACATCATCAACTTTTTTTAGCGCTTGTTAATCATGTAAATTGTGTTCTTTCCTGTATTATTGCTTTTATATCTCCTGTACCACAGTCCCTATTTTATCATCACTTTTTGATATCTTGTCATTAATAAAAATCCAATTAATCTTTAATCATATGTTAGTATTTTTTCCACCTCTTTGCTGCTAAAAAACCCCACACGGGGGACTTTCTCCTTTTTCCTTTTCTTTCTCCTATTTCATTTGAATTGGTTAAATAGCACTTGTTGGAACAGTCTGTGCCATAAACCAACTGCTTGACCGTCCAATGAAAAGACTGCCAAAAACGTTCACTAGTCTTGTGGGCAGAATTCTGCAGTAACAGTCTTTTGATGGTTATACAATTTAACTCATTGGACACTATTTTGCAAGCCTGTTGGATTGGATTTGAATAAACTGTTAGCTTTATGACTTACAGGACATTTGCCAATTAACTGGGATATAGCCGCTGTTATAGAATGCCCGGACTGTTACACTGAAGGATACTCTCTAGTAGTCTGTTTATATATCAGTTGGTGAAATATAAATTCAAAGGCAATAACCAAAATATGACAGTGAATATTCCAGTTAAAGATGAACATCTATCATGGAGCTAGATTCACTTATTCAAATAGCAGTGTCATAATTATCCATGAGTCAGCATTACTTATCCAATTTTTTCCAACATTAATATATAAGCTATTCCCTTGATATCATGCTCTAGGAGCCCCCGGAGGGTCATTCACAGTGAAATTGTAAAGAAGTCTCTTTGGGCAAAATATTTTACAGCGCACACATTCAAGAATGACATTTCTTGCAAGGCAGGTTAAAAACACCTGAACATATTCAAAAAATACGGGGGTTTGGTTACACTATATGGTCATATATAGTGCTAAGCCCACTTACTGAGACAAAGTACCCCGAATTAGTGGGTCCTACTCTAGTAATAGAATGGAAGATCCTTTGTCTCAACCATGGGAGCTGGACTCCTCTATGTGGGAGAACTGAAGGGGATACATCCTATGCACTGGTGGCCACTAAATAAGAGGTAATGAGGAGGGGGAGGGGTGCTCCAGCCCAAAAAACCTGGTCAAGGTCCATTACAATATACAAAAACATATTTGGGGGGCACACCCTACAATGCGTTTAAATTCAAAATGGTGCTGCTATAAGACCTACAAACAGTACAAAATATTTTACAGCGCACACATTTAAGAATGACATTTCCTGCAAGGCTAGTTAAAAACACCTGAACATATTCCAAAAATATTGGGGTTTGGTCACACTATATGGTCATATATAGTGCTAAGCCCACTTACTGAGACAAAGTACCCCGAATTAGTGGGTCCTACTCTAGTAATAGAATGGAAGATCCTTTGTCTCAACCATGGGAGCTGAACTCCTCTATGTGGGAGAACTGAAGGGGATACATCCTATGCACTGGTGGCCACTAAATAAGAGGTAATGAGGAGGGGGAGGGGTGCTCCAGCCCAAAAAACCTGGTCAAGGTCTATTACAATATACAAAAACATATTTGGGGGGCACACCCTACAATGCTTTAAATTCAAGATGGTGCTGCTATAAGACCTACAAACAGTACAAAATATTTTACAGTGCACACATTCAAGAATGACATTTCCTGCAAGGCTAGTTAAAAAC
Organism: Aquarana catesbeiana; assembly: GCF_042186555.1. Lineage (NCBI taxonomy): Eukaryota > Metazoa > Chordata > Amphibia > Anura > Ranidae > Aquarana > Aquarana catesbeiana. Next base: position 478,177,277 of record NC_133328.1, read on the forward strand.
ACCTGAACATATTCAAAAAATACGGAGGTTTGGTCACACTATATGGTCATATATAGTGCTAAGCCCACTTACTGTGACAAAGTACCCCGAATTAGTGGGTCCTACTCCAGTAATAGAGTGGAAGATCCTTTGTCTCAACCATGGGAGCTGAACTCCTCTATGTGGGAGAACTGAAGGGGATACATCCTATGCACTGGTGGCCACTAAATAAGAGGTAATGAGGAGGGGGAGGGGTGCTCCAGCCCAAAAAAACTGGTCAAGGTCTATTACAATATACGAAAACATATTTGTGGGGCACACCCTACAATGCGTTTAAATTCAAGATGGTGCTGCTATAAGACCTACAACTGATTGTTGTGAAGCGATTTATCCCTTGTGAGACCTCTATGCCTGGCCTGTATAAGATATAATCACTGAGGACAATCCTCATCAGATAGCTTGAACTCAACAAATATTCCATGTTCCGATTCCATCCACAAAGGTGCTTTTATTCTGAAGATCAGGTTACAGCAGATGACTGGATACAAACAGATGAATAGGTTGTAGTATTTATGCGGTCAAAAGATGATATTGTCTGTAGCTTACTATGCACAATACATGTGCCCTGCTACATGTGGCCTGTTAGCTGCATCCATGACACAGGAAGTACAATCACAGGAAAAAGGGTGGAGCATTACATATAAAGGAAATGTGTCATAACATCAGGAAAGGGAACAAAAGAAACAAGTGCATTACCACAAAAGGTCACTAGATGGCAGCATGTGAATTAAATATAAAAGTCCATAGAAAATGGTTAAGGAACAATCTATATAAATTCTATGCCCCGTTGGGGCAGCACACTCCCCAACAGGCATGGCATGGTAAATGTCACTATATACATAAGAAGAGTAGTTATGCAACTGCAAATAACAAACAGTGCAATTTGCTAGATGTCTTAAATACCTGAGAAACATAAAAAGAACATGCATATGATGCAATAAGAATAACTCTTAATTTAAGGCTTCAAGTTCAAGACACTTTCTTCTTGAAATCACAAGTAGGATCCAGCAGCATAAGCAAACAAATTCATTCTTCAAAGGGCAAGAGCAGAATAAGTTCCGTGATAGGTCTGATTAAAGTCTTTACAGTCCCTTGTCTTGAAACCTTCACCTCCACTTTACGTACCTTACCGTGATCACTAGGAACGCTCTTTACAATAAGTCCCATGGGCCATTCGATTCTTTCAGCTTGCTGGTCCTTAAGCAGAACAAGATCTCCAACTTGTATGCTAGGGTTCAGTCATTGCCATTTCCTGCGTGCTTGCAGAGTAGAAACATACTCCATCTTCCAACGATTCCAGAAGCAGTTGGCGAGGTGTTGTACTCGCTTTCACTGGTCATACCACAGATTTCCTGCTTTAAAGTTTCCAGGTGGAACAGGAACAGACCCAAGCTTTCGGGTAAGAAGAGTAGCTGGGGTAAGGATAGTTGGGATCTCCGGATCTTTGGACACTGGAACAAGTGGTCTTGAATTGATTCTGGCAGATGCCTCTGCCAGGAAGATGGTTAGAATCTCGTGAGTAAGTCTTGTGGAATTAAAGTCTATAAGCATAGAATCCAATATTTTACGTGTGATGCCTATAATTTTCTCCCATGAGCCACCCATGTGGGAAGAATGAGGAGGATTGAAAATCCACGTACAGCCTTTTTCAGCTAAAAGGTCTTGGATTGGCCTAGAGTTAAGCTGCAACTCTCGACAGGCTCCAACAAAATTAGTTCCACAGTCATATCTTAGTGTCTTGGCTGGTCCTTTGATGGCTAGGAATCGTCTTAAAGCATTGATGAAACTTGAGGCATCCATAGATTCTATTACTTCAATGTGTACTGCACGCACACTCATGCAAGCCACCTCAAGTTATGCGGGCTGTTACCATCCATGGCCCAAAGACATCCAGACCAACATGAGTGAAAGGTGGGTCAGTACTTAACCTGTCAGCTGGCAAATCTGACATTTGCTGTTGCTGGTGTTTCCCTCTCAGTTTGCGGCACTGAACACAGCTGTGCAGTGTAGCTGTAATATGTCTTTTTGCGCCTATAATCCAAAGGCCTGCAGCTCTTATGGCACCCTCTGTGAAGTGTCTACTTTGGTGCTTAACCCCTTCATGGTAGTGCCTTATGAGCAAAGTGGTGATGTGATGGTGAGCAGGTATAATGAGAGAATTCTGTTCAGGCTCACTCAACTCACCCTAGTTTAAACCCTTAACATACCATCATTGTCAATGAATGGATTCAGGTTGGCAATTGGACTTTTTTTTACAATATCCCTCTCATCACGGATACATTCAATTTCTGAGCCAAAGACACACTGTTGCACACTGCGTATTATGATCAGTTCACCTTCAGCAATGTCTTTTGCAGAAATAAGTTTTTGGCACACGTGCCAACCTTGACAGTGAGCATCTGTAGGCTTTGTGTGATAGCAATCTGCAATATGAACTAACCTTGCGATGGTGCGTACAAGCCTTCTCCACTTGGAGAAACGTTCAAAGCGTTGACAGCCCAAGACAAGTCTTTGTTCAGTTCTGGTGACGAGGGTTTTGACTTCAGGATGAATCTCTGGATCCTTGTCAGGTTCTAGAAGACTGAAGACATCAGCTGTGGCTTCTTCTGGATGATCCAGCAGGAATTGAGGACCTGTTAACCAAGAAGAATTTGCAAAAAACTTGCAGACACTGGCCTGGTGGCATGATCTGCAGGGTTCATTTCAGATGGAACATAATGCCATTGTTCAGGTTTAGATGATTTCCTGATTCTCTCTACACGGTTGCTAACATAGACATAGAAACGTTTAGTCTGGTTGTATATGTAGCCCAGAACAACCTTGCTGTCTGTGTAGAATCTGACGTCATCTATCTGAATGTCTAGCTCACGCAGTATGAAATCTGCTATTTCTACAGCTAGCACAGTCCCACAAAGTTCAAGCCTGGGAATTGTGTGTTCAGGCTTAGGTGCTAACTTAGCTTTCCCAAACAGAAACCCTATGTGGGCTTGATTAGAAGAATCTCTTACCTTGAGGTAAGCGACAACTGCTATGGCCTCAGTAGATGCATCTGAGAAGATGTGAAGCTCTTTTCTCTGACTTGTGGCAAGGGAGGCCGAAGTGTAGCAGTGTGGTATACGGATTCCATCTAAGGTATGTAGGGATTGTTTCCAGGACTTCCACTGTGAAAGCTGGTCTATTGGTAGTGTTCGTTGAAGTGAGTTGAATCTGGATAGAGCCTGTTCACGATTGGTTGGGAGTTTAACCCTTGCAGAACGGAGAGGTAATGGTGCAACCCAGCTGTTAGACTCATCCTGGAAGCATTCTTTGTCCATTATTTTGATGAACTCTCTGTCTTCGACTGACAAGGCTATTTTGTTGTCATCGCTTGTAGTACAAAACACTGTGGTACCTAGGTTGTCATCACAAAGGTTAGGAGTGACATCAGGTACTTGGATGATGTCAAGAGGCTTCCCTTTTACTTCATAATGGCTAGGGCACTGTTTGAAGTGGGATGCACGTCTGTTTCCTAACATGTAAGTTTTGAAGGAGTTGATCTCGCATGACGTACGCATTCTATCCAAGCATACGTCGCCCACGATTACCCAGCCTAGATCAAGTTTTTGTGCGTAAGGGGCATCATCAGGTCCATTGCACTGCTTGCATACTTTGTGTACTCTGAGAATGTCTCTTCCTAGCAAGATCAAGATTTCAGCATTCATGTCCATTGCAGGAATTTCATTAACAAGGTGCCTCAAGTGAGGATGGTGATATGCAGCCTCTAGAGTAGGAATTTCTTATCTTTAATCTGGTATCTGGTCACACTCAACTAATGTTGGTAGGGGTATGCCCTTTCCCTTATTGATATGAGAGACCATGAACCCATCGGCCCTTCTACCGTAGGTCTCTTCATGACCAGAACAGGTTCTGAGAGTATACGGTGATGCGTGTCCCTCTTTACCAAAGATCTCAAAGAATTTAACCAGGGATCTGTTGCTCTGTTCATTTATTATGTCATACATCCCAATAGCTTCCTCAGGTTGACCCTTTGGGTATATTTTGACTAGGCATTACTTAGCACAGCATTTGTGATCTAAGCCTTCTTCACAGACTTCTGTGCATGAAGAAGAATTGTTAGCTGTGGCTGGAGCATGATCTTGTTGCTCCCCGCCATGACTTGAGACAAGGCTGGAGGAAGGAGGCTGCTGTGAATTGTCTGAGGGTGGGCCCGGATGCATAGCTGTAACATGTCTGTCGCTACTGCATTCTGTGCACTTGATAACAACTTTACAGTCTTTAGCAAAATGTCCATAACAAGCACAGCACCTGTAGCATATTCCAAGTTTCTGAAGAATCTCCCTGCACTCTTGTAGCAATTTTGCCCTAAGCCCATGACATTTCTTTAGGGGGTGAGGCTTCTTGTGAATAGGGCACTGACAATTAGGGTCTTTATCTCTGTCACCTGAATCGCTCTGGTGAGCAGGAGAGGATACGGGTCGTGAGATGTCTGTCCTTTTAACAGATATTGCTCTATTAAAGTCTCTATGCTTACCAAAGCTGCTATGTTATCATACTGTGATGAAGATGATGAAGCAGGCAAGTTGGGTTCAATGAAGCTGAAGCTGGGATTGTTTCTTGTCCAGGCTTGATCATTGATGAACCTGCAAAAATATGCAAATGGGGGAAAAGTTGTGCCCATTTCTCTTGCAGGCTGTATGGCAGTTTAGACACCACAGGATTGACACCATGAGCAGTGTCCAGGAAGCTTAGTCCAGGTAGACGTGGGTCTGTCTTTGCCAACTCCAGCTCCATGAGAAGGTCACTCAGATCTTGGAGCTTGTGGTAGTCTTTGTTCCCTATTTTTGCAAAGTTTTGCAGTCTCTTGAGTAGAGCGCTTTCTATGGCTTCAGTGCTACCATAGGCTTGCTCAAGTCTTGCCCATGCAGCAACAAGACCTGCATCTGGGTGGTCAACATGCACTGTTCTCAATCTTTTAACACGATCTGCAGATTCTGGCCCCAGCCACTTTATGAGCAAATCAAGTTCCTCCTTAGTAAGGTTGAGATCAGCAATGGCAGCTTTGAAAGTTGATTTCCAGGCCTTGTAGCTCTCCGGACAGTCGTCAGACCTTGAGAGGGTAGTGCTAATGAGCTCACGGCGTACCATATATCTGGCGAAGTCATTCAAGTCTGATCTCTCACTCTTCAGTGCCAAAGTAACTTGTGGAACCCCTGGGGTGTGAAAGTAGGGTGAGGTTTACCAGGATGAAATGATGTTGCAGGAGCGTTTAACTGTGGTGTAGTCCTTAAGGCTTGTACTGGCTGTGGCTTGAGCTGCGGCTTGTCACTGGAAATCAACTTGTCAGCAAGAGGTGATGCGGTTTGCTGCATAGATGCAGTTGTGTTGTAGACTTGAAGAGGCTCAGGCATTTGGAGCTGAGAGGTCTCTGTGTTGAGAGTCAGAACAGTGTTGTTAGTAAGACGTACAGGAGATAACTCTGTATCATTGCAAACATTATGCTTTAGTACATATTCACTGATGCGTTCAACTGGGTCTTGCAGTTCTGCTGGGATGGACCAGTCTGAGTTAGCACTTTCTCCCATTGCTTGTTCGAGGACTCTCAGCCTTGCCATGGCAGCTGCTTCCTCCCTTTCCATTTGCAGAATCTTTAATTGGGAATCTAATTGGGAATCTGCCTCTGCTTGTTGAGCTTTCATTTTTGCCTTTTGTGTTTCTATTTCTGCTGGTTAAGCTTTCATCTTTGCCTCTATTTCTGCTTGTTGAGCTTTTATCTTTGCCTCTATTTCTGCTTGTTGAGCTTTCATCTTTGCCTTTCGTGTTTCTATTTCTGCTTCCTTTCTGGTAAAGGAGCTTTGCACTTTTTTGATTCCGCATCAGCACGGGCCTCTATTATCTTATCGCTTAATGTTGAACTTCTGGAGCGAGAGGATCTAGAAGAAAGTGCAGTGTGTCTGGTTGATGTGGATCTGTGAGATCTTGTCTCCTGCAGTTGAGCAATGCAGAGTTCTGCCTTACGCTGGGCATTTTGCACTAAGAGATCCCTTTGTTGGTTTAGTGCATCAGCCCTGGTCAGTTCTGCTGAAGAGTCCTCTATATTACAATCCTGCAAGAAAGCTGTGTATTTTGCAAACAGCCGCTGGTAGCGTTCATACGTGGCAGATAAGCGATCTAAAAAGTCTCTTAGTTTAGCTGGGTAATCAACCAAGTGTGACAAAACTGACATGCAGTGTGAAGTTCTGTCCCATAGTTTCTGTGTAGGTCTTATTGTACGTTTGGGTCTTTGACTCTGTTCGGTAATATCTGCAGAATCTGCTCCCTGTACATCTGTGGGTTCAGAGGCATGATGAATCTGTGTTGGTTCAGCCACAAAAGGGTGCTCAGACCCTTGTCTAGACATTTTTCACGTTTTGCAAGAAATGGTACTGTCTCTTTAAGAAGACGAACAGCAGCTTAGACAGGTGGGGTAATGCAGTTCATTTACATGAGGTACAGTAAACTTGTGTGACCATGTGCTTCACAAGATGGTGGATGACACTGAGCTTGATTGCAGATCAGGCGCACACATATACACAGCAGGCTGTGGGAATTCTATACATCTTTTGACTATTCTGACTCCGATTGTTGTGAAGCTATTTATCCCTCGTGAGACCTCTATGCCTGGCCTGTATAAGATATAATCACTGAGGACAATCTTCATCAGATAGCTTGAACTCACCAAATACCGATTTCATCCACAAAGGTACTTTTATTCTGAACATCAGGTTACAGCAGATGACAGGATACAAACAGTTGAATAGGTTGTAGTATTTATGCGGTCAAAAGATGATATTTTCTGCAGCTTACTATGCAAAATACATCATGTGCCCTGCTACATGTGACCTGTTAGCTGCATCCATGATACAGGAAGTACAATCACAGGAAAAAGGGTGGAGCATTACATATAAAGGAAGTGTGTTATAACATCAGGAAAGGGAACATAAGAAACAAGTGCATTACCACAAAAGGTCACTAGATGGCAGCATGTGAATTAAATATAAAAGTCCATAAAAAATGGTTAAGGAACAATCTATATAAATTCTATGCCCCATTGGGGCAGCACACTTTATCCCAAAAGGAATAAAACTGTTTTCTGTAACTTCTTATAAAGTGTTAGCTGGAGTTCAGCTTCAATTTCTTAGTCAAGTCCATTCAAATCTGCTAGTCTAAGACCCCTTTCACACTGAAGCGCTTGAAAACTGCCTATAAAACAGTGAGTGCTTTTGCGGCTCTTTTCAAGCAGTTTTCAGGCACTTTTGAGGAGTTAGCGGTTCGCTTTTTTGAACGTCACGTGACTCAAAAACCTGCTGCAAGAACCATTTTGAGGTGCTTTTGAAGAGCATCCTTTGATTTTAATGGGAAGCAGTTTTCATGAGCTTTTCATGTGCTTTTTTTTTTAGCAAAAAAAGCACTTGAAAAACTCCTCAGTGTGAAAGGGGTCTAACACTACCCTAACCACTACCCCCAGACTGACAATGCTGCTGTCCAAAGATATCTGCTTTACTACTTCATCCAGAATGCAGCTACCCTAAGGGTGCTTTCACACTGAGGCGTCGGCGGCGCTTTAGCCTCGTTTTTGCAGAGATTTACGGCCGCTAGCAGGGTGCTTTTAACCCCCGCTAAGGGCTGAAAAAGGGTTAAAACAACCCGCAAAGCACCAGTGCAGTGACACTTTGCTGGCGGTGCTGCCCATTCATTTCAATCGGCAGGGGCGCTTTAAGAGCGGTGTATATGCCGCTCCTTCACCGCTCCAAAGATGCTGCTTGCAGGAGTTTTTTTAACATCCTGCCAGCACATTGCCTCAGTGTGAAAGCACTCGGGCTTTCACAATGAGACTGCAGGGGCGCCATTTTTCAGGCGCTTTACAGGCGCTATTTTTAGCCCAAAAGCGCCTGAAAAATGCCTCAGGAAGTATGTTATAGGTTGGATCACCAGGAAAATAAAGGAAAAAAGCCTAAACAAATTAATGCAGCCACCACATCTAAGGATTGTTAAGCAGCAACATTTTATATTTATGTTTTTGGGTTTAATACCACTTTATTTTGCAAAACATTTTGGTAAAATACTGTATATATATATATTTTTTTATTATTATATCATTTGATGTGACAACAGTGAAGAAATGACACTTTGCTACAATGTAAAGTAGTGAGTGTACAGCTTGTTTCATGTGAGCATGCCCCACAGATGCTCAATAGGGTTTAGGTCTGGAGACATGCTTGGCCAGTCCATAACCTTTACCCTCAGCTTCTTTAGCAAGGCATTGGTCATCTTGGAGGTGTATTTGGGGTCGTTATCATGTTGGAATACTGCCCTGCATCCCAGTCTCCAAAGGGAGGGGATCATGCTCTGCTTCAGTATGTCACAGTACATGTTGGCATTCATGGTTCCCGCAATGAACTGTAGCTCCCCAGTGCCGGCAGCACTCATGCAGCCCCAGACCATGACACTCCCACCACCATGCTTGTCTGTAAGCAAGACACACTTGTCTTTGTACTCCTCACCTGGTTGCCGCCACACATGCTTGACAACATCTGAACCAAATAAGTTTATTTTGGTCTCATCAGACCACAGGACATGGTTCCAGTAATCCATGTCATTAGTCTGCTTGTATTCAGCAAACTCTTTGCGAGCTTTCTTCTACATCATCTTTAGAAGGGGCTTCCTTCTGGGATGACAGCCATGCAGACCAATTTGATAACGTGTGCGACGTATGGTTCTGAGCACTGACAGGCTGACCCCCCGCCCCTTCACCCTCTGCTGTAATGCTGGCAGCACTCACACATCTGTTTCCCAAAGGCAACCTCTGGATATGACTCTGAGCATGTGCACTCAACTTCTTTGGTCGACCATGGCGAGGCCTGTTCTGAGTGGAACCTGTCCTGTTAAACTGCTGTATGGTCTTGGCCACCATGCTGCAGCTCAGTTTCAGGGTCTTGGCAATCTTCTTATAGCCTAAGCTATCTTTATGTAGAGCAACAATTCTTTTTTTCAGATCTTCAGAGAGTTCTTTGCCATGAGGTGCCATTTTGAACTTCCAGTGACCAGTATGAGAGTGTGAGAGCGATAACACCAAATTTAACAGGAAGTGATTCTTTCTACAAGTGATATGCACTTCAATCTCTGCATCAAGTTCTGCCTCACCTGATCATTCCTTCTCTGTCTCTTTACAGGTATGTGTCAGCTCAACCACATCTTCCACCCTTAAATGAAATTGGGATCTGCCTGCTGTCTCTGTGTGTGTGTCTTTGGTATGTGTCAGCTCAACCACATCTTCCACCGTTAAATGAAATTGGGATCTGCCTGCTGTCTCTGTGTGTGTGTCTTTGGTATGTGTCAGCTCAACCACATCTTAAACCGTTAAATGAAATTGGGATCTGCCTGCTGTCTCTGTGTGTGTGTCTTTGGTATGTGTCAGCTCAACCACATCTTCCACCGTTATATGAAATTGGGATCTGCCTGCTGTCTCTGTGTGTGTGTCTTTGGTATGTGTCAGCTCAACCACATCTTCCACCGTTAAATGAAATTGGGATCTGCCTGCTGTCTCTGTGTGTGTGTCTTTGGTATGTGGCCTTCTCTATCTGTTGCCCTGTGTGCATAACCATGACGTTTTTTGTTGCTCTGGACTGTCTTACCTAAGTTTTATGTGTTGATCTTATCTTGGCCTCTGGCCTCTGGCCTCTTGCTATTCTGACTTTAGAAGCAAAAAGTCCACTTTGATTGTTAGGCATTCTTATAGTCACTCATGATTAATTAATGAACTTCAAACCCACCCTTATAACAGTATAAATTTGAGCATCCTTAAGGGGGGAGCACATTGCTGGGGGAGCACATTGCAATGACTTCTATCCTTAAGGCTTCTTTCTCTAAGTGATTCTTTCTACAAGTGATATGCACTTCAATCTCTGCACTTCAGCGATTGCACGAAGCAAACAAATATAGCAAACTGCACTGGAAAGCACCTAACAGACTGCAGGTGACCCTGTCTCTCTAATAAGCTCTCCTTCCACTCTGTAACATGCACTCTCTACCACTGCTTCTGACACTCCTGTCCTCTCTCCTCAAACTCTCTTACTTTCACCCCCCTCTCCACCCCCCTGCTTATACATATCACCCTGCCTTCTGTCTCCTCACCCTACTACTGCTCCTACCAACTCTTGCTCATTCTACATCCATATACTGATAAAACCTCCAGTACTCTGAGACATGCCCCTGCACATAAATCACATTCCCACATTACCTTCCTCACCCTCCTGCTTCTCCTAATCTCTGGTGACATATCCCCAAAACCTGGGCCACCATCATCTGTCTTTGCCCAACGCTCCCATCCTCCTACACCCTCTGGCAGGAGCCGCAACCCACAGAACTTGGTCTCTATTCCTCTTTCCAAAACCAGCCCCCCCTTTTCCTGTGCCCTGTGGAATGCACATTCTGTCTGCAACAAACTCACCGCCCTTCACAACCTCTTTATCACAAATTCCTTTAACCTACTTGCCATTACTGAAACCTGGCTTCATGAATCAGATACTATTTCTCCTGCTTCCCTCTCCCATGGGGGCCTTCTCTGGACCCACTCCCCCAGACCAAGTGGACGGAAGGGAGGTGGAGTGGGACTCCTTCTAGCCCCATGCAGCACCTATCAGGTACTTCACCCACCTCCCTCTCTGACACTCTCCTCTTTTGAGGCACACTGCATTCGTCTATTCTCTCCCATTTCTCTAAGAATTGCTGTCATCTACCGGCCCCCTGGACCAGTATCAGCCTTTCTTGATGACTTCTCTGCCTGGCTACCCTACTTTCTCTCTTCTGAAATCCCCACAATTATTCTTGGGGACTTCAACATCCCTGTTAACACTAACACTACTATTACTTCCAAACTTCTAAGTCTAACCTCATCGCTTGACCTGAAGCAATGGATACAGGCTCCTACCCACTCCAACTGCAACACCCTTGACCTTGTCTTCTCCTATCTGTGCACTCCGTGCAACCTTTCCAACAATCCTCCCGCACTCTCTGATCACCACTTTATTAGTTTTGCTCTCTCCCTGTCTTCCACCTCTTCTCCCTCCAACCGCCTAACAGTTACACGTAGAAACCTTCGCCACCTCAACCCTTCTCTTCTCTGCTACTGATCACCTCTATGACAAAATCTCACCTCTGTCCTGCCCCAACCTAGCTACTTTCATCTACAACAGCTCACTGTCTTCCTCCCTAGACAAGCTTGCCCCCCTCACTACACGCAGAATTAGGCCCCGACTGCTACAACCCTGGCAAAGAGATGACACCAGAAGTCTCAGAAAACGTAGCCGTGCTCTTGAACGCCTGTGGTATAAGACTAAGACCCAGGAAGACTTCACACAATATAAATCTGCCCTCCTAAAATACTACACCTGCCTTCACACTGCCAAACAGACCTACTTTATCACACTCATTAACACCTTCTCATCCAGTCCACGTCAACTCTTCTCTACCTTCAACACTCTACTCTGTCCTCCACTGCCTCCACCCACCAACTCAATCACTGCCCTGGAGATTGCCAATCACTTCAAAACTAAGATTGATACATTTCATGAGGAGATCACCAATGCACAAAAACCTCCCCCATGCAACACTCCATGTCCACACATACATTCATTATTTCCCTCATTCAACCCTGCTACTATTACTGAGGTTGCTAAACTTTTATCTAACACTCATCTAACCACCTGCCCCCTGGATCCTGTTCCCTCGCAAATGCTACGCTCACCCTCTGACTCAATTCTACACTCTCTAACTCACATTTTCAACCTCTCCCTCTCTTGTGGCATCTTCCCAAACTCTCTAAAACATGCGCTAGTCACCCCTATACTTAAAAAGCCCTCACTGGACCCCACCAATCTTAACAACTTACGTCCCATCTCCTTACTCTCCTTCTCCTCCAAACTTCTTGAAAGACTGGTCTACAACCGACTAAGCGACCAAGAATAAACTTCTTGATCCCCTTCAGTCCGGTTTTCGCCCTCAACACTCCACGGAAACTGCTCTCCTTAAATTCTCAAATGACCTACTAATGGCTAAAGCCAATGGACACTATTCTGTACTACTTCTCCTGGATCTCTCGGCTGCCTTTGACACAGTGGACCACCCCCTCCTCCTCAAAAAACTCCACTCCTTTGGTCTCCGTGACTGTACTCTTCGCTGGTTCTCAGCCTACCTATCCCACCGCTCCTTCAGTGTCACTTACAACTCTACTTCCTCCTCTCCTCTCCCTTTCTCCGCTGGGGTCCCCCAAGGTTCTGTTCTTGGACCTCTCCTTTTCTCAATCTACACCACCTCCCTGGGTCAGTTGATTGCCTCCCACGGCTTTAAATATCATCTCTAGGCTGATGACACCCAAATCTATCTCTCCACCCCCCAGCTCTCTTCATCTGTCTCCTCACGCATTAACAACTTACTAGCAGACATATCAGCCTGGATGTCACATCACTTCCTCAAACTCAACCTATCCAAAACCGAGCTCATGATATTTCCTCCCTCAGGTGCCACTTTCCCTGATTTCCCTGTCAATATCAACGGCTCAACTATCAACCCATCTCCCCACGCCAAGGTCCTAGGTGTAATCCTGGACTCTGAACTAACCTTTCGACCCCACATTCTATCACTATCCAAAACTTGCGCCTCAATCTCCGCAACATCTCTAAGATACGCCCCTTCCTAACCAATGTCACCACAAAGCTTCTAATCCACTCCCTGGTCATCTCCCGCCTCGACTATTGCAACTCCCTCCTCATTGGTTTACCTCTAAATAGGTTATCCCCACTTCAGTCCGTCATGAACGCTGCTGCCAGGCTCATCCACCTCACAAACTGCTCAGCGTCTGCTACACCCCTCTGCCAATCCCTCCATTGGCTGCCACTCAGTCACCGAATTAAATTCAAGATACTAACTGTAACTTACAAAGCCATCCACAACCTGGCCCCCAGCTACATCTCTAACCTAGTCACAAAATACCAACCTAATCCTTCTCTTCTCTCCTCCCAAGACCTCCTGCTTTCAAACTCCCTTGTCACCTCATCCCATGCTCGCCTTCAGGACTTCTCCAGAGCCTCCCCCATCCTCTGGAATGTGCTACCCCAATCCGTCTGATTTTCTCCTACTTTCTCCACTTTCAGACGATCCCTGAAAACTCATCTCTTCAGAGAAGCCTATCTGGCCCCCACCTAACAACTGTACATTTATCTTCTCAATCAGCACATCACCCACAGTTATTACCTCTTGTATCTCTTGACCTTCCCTCTTAGATTGTAAGCTCTAAGGAGCAGGGCCCTCTGATTCCTATTGTATCAAAGTGTATTGTATTTGTACTGTCTACTCTCAAGTTGTAAAGCGCTACGTAAACTGTTGGCGCTATATAAATCCTGTATAATAATTAACACACCTGCTCCCCATTCACACCTGAGACCTTGTAACACTAATGAGTCACATGACACTGGGGAGTGAAAATGGCTAAGTGGGCCCAATTTGGACATTTTCACTTAGGGGTGTACTCACTTTTGTTGCCAGTGGTTTAGACGTTAATGGCTGTGTTTTGAGTTACTTTGAGGGGACAGCAAATTTACACTGTTATACAAGCTGTACACTCACTACTTTACATTGTAGAAAAGTGTCATTTCTGCAGTGAAAAGATATAATAAAATATTTACAAAATGTGAGGGGTGTACTCACTTTTGTGAGATACTGTATATATATATTTATATTCGGAGCCCTCCAACTGAGATAGACATGAAACCACATAAAGACGCCACAAGACTCACAACATAACATAGACCTGAGATGTGCCCTGTTCAGCTGGTAGGTACACCAAAAAGGGGGCAAAAATACCAAGATAGGGAAAGCTGTTTTATTGGAATACATGACACTTATGGGGCAAGCTTGGTGAAGGCTTGCGACATCTCAACCAGGGGATTCAGATCATACCAGGTAAAGCAGGCGGATTTCCATCTGCCTAAACTTCTGATGACATGATCCTGCACCCTGTGCTGGGAGGCGGCCAAGGCCACTCCGATCCTGAAGGAGTGCCCAGAAAACTGGTTAGGGTTGAGGCCTAGATTAGCCAGGAGGGTGGGAACATGTCTGATGAACTGGCTAGCTGTTAGTGGGCTGTAAGGAAAAGGCAACAAAAGGCTAGAGCTAGACTGGCTCGGCAGTTGTGATAACAACTGGTCCAGAAACGCTACTGGACAACATTCATTGTGGGTCTGAAAGAATTTTATGTTGACCCCGGCAATGGACTGATTAGTTTTGGACACTGCCAGATGTAGAACATAAATGGTCTTGAAGGCGGGCCAGATTGTACCTGGCAACTAGGGCCACTGTAAGTGAACTTACAGGGCCGTAGGAAGCCATAGAAGGGCAAGTAGATGGCTGCTTGGATGACCAGGCTGGGGAGCAACCCAAAAGTGGACCATGATAGGGTGGCTGACATGTCCCGGAACTTTATACGGGCAAGTGTTTGCTACTGGCTACGGGCTGATGTTTCTGGATGCCACGCAGCAAGGCTTTGACCACATGGGATGCGAACAACAAGGGTTTCCCAGGAGCTTGTAGGGAGAGGAAATGCTGGATGCCAGCTAGGTACAATCTGACAGTGTTGTGGGACAGGCTCAGATGAATGTGGCAGTAAAACACAAGGGCCAGGATGTGCTTGATGTGACCTTTGCCCGTCCTGGGGCATGTGGCTAGGAATTTGCCGTAGACATTCCAGGCTGTGCAGTAGGCCTTCAGCGTGTTGGGTGACAGTGACCGGTTTATGAGCAGAAAAGCATTGTGAAGGTGGTCTGTTAGCCCACCGTTAGCTGCGACCAAGGTGGGATAGGAAATGAGGTTGGGTCAACTTCTGGTCTGTGTGAGAAAGGAAAATTGAGGCAGGACAGTGCATCTGCACCCTGTGCCGGGAGGCGGCCAAGGCCGCTCCGATCCTGAAGGAGTGCCCAGAAAACTGGTTAGGGTTGAGGCCTAGATTAGCCAGGAGGGTGGGAACATGTCTGATGAACTGGCTAGCTGTTAGTGGGCTATAAGGAAAAGGCAACAAAAGGCTAGAGCTAGACTGGCTCGGCAGTTGTGATAACAACTGGTCCAGAAACGCTACTGGACAACATTCATTGTGGGGCTGAAAGAATTTTATGTTGACCCCGGCAATGGACTGATTAGTTTTGGACACTGCCAGATGTAGAACAAAAATGGTCTTGAAGGCGGGCCAGATGGCACCTGGCAACTAGGGCCACTGTAAGTGAACTTACAGGGCCGTAGGAAGCCATAGAAGGGCAAGTAGATGGCTGCTTGGATGACCAGGCTGGGGAGCAACCCAAAAGTGGACCATGATAGGGTGGCTGACTTGTCCCGGAACTTTATACGGGCAAGTGTTTGCTACTGGCTACGGGCTGATGTTTCTGGATGCCACGCAGCAAGGCTTTGACCACATGGGATGCGAACAACAAGGGTTTCCCAGGAGCTTGTAGGGAGAGGAAATGCTGGATGCCAGCTAGGTACAATCTGACAGTGTTGTGGGACAGGCTCAGATGAATGTGGTAGTAAAACACAAGGGCCAGGATGTGCTTGATGTGACCTTTGCCCGTCCTGGGGCATGTGGCTAGGAATTTGCCGTAGGCATTCCAGGCTGTGTGGTAGGCCTTCAGCGTGTTGGGTGACAGTGACCGCTTTATGAGCAGAAAAGCGTTGTGAAGGTGGTCTGTTAGCCCACCGTTAGCTGCGACCAAGGTGGGATAGGAAATGAGGTTGGGTTGGCTGCTGGTCTGTGTGAGAAAGGAAAATTGAGGCAGGACAGTGCATCTGCTGCGAGATTGCACTTGCCAGGTATGTAAGTACAGTGCACATTGAAATTGTAGTGAAGGGATATCTGCACCAGCCTGCGTAGGAAGGACATGATGGCCAGGCACTTGGACCTGCCTTTGTTAACAATCTCAGCCATGGCTAAGTTGTCAGTGGAGAAGACCACGGTTTGCCCCACCCAGGTGTGTCCCCAGACCTGAACTGCCGCGACGATAGGGTAAAGCTTGAACAATGAGGACGTCTGGGTGAACCCAGGGACTGGGAATTTCCTGCGGCCAAGGACCTGTAAACCAATGGGTGCCAAAAATGGCAGCGAAGCCTGTGGAGGCTGCTGCATCTGTTACTATATGAGGTGAGGAGGCCGAAGCTGCTGGGATGAACATGGATACGCCGCTCCAGTTCTCAAGGAAGTTGCCCAACATTGCTAGATCTGCAGCATCCGCATTGGAACACCAGTAAATTGATATTCAACATGTCACGCTTCAAAATTGCGCCCGCTCGTGGAATGGCGTCAAACTTTTACCATGTGTGGTTTGACCACTGTTTTCATATGCAGGCGCTACTCGCGTATGCGTTCACTTCTGCGCGCGAGCTCGTTGGGACGGGGGTTTTTAAAAAATGTTTTGCTTTATTTTTATTATTTATTTTACATTATTTTATTTATTTTTACACTGTTTAAAAAAAAAAAAATTGTGTCACTTTTATTCCTATTACAAGGAATGTAAACATCCCTTGTAATAGAAAAAAGCATGACAGGACCTCTTAAATATGAGATCTGGGGTCAAAAAGACCTCAGATCTCATATTTACACTAAAATGCAATTAAAAAAAAAAAAGTCATTTAAAAAAATGACATTGAAAAAAATATGCCTTTAAGAGGTGTGGGTGGAAGTGACGTTGTGACGTCGCTTCCGCCCAGCAGTGTCATGGAGACGAGTGGGCGCCATGTTAGCCTCACTCATCTCCAGGCACAGGAGGGAGACGGACGCGATAGGCTCCAGTAAGCGGCGGAGGGCACCAGATCGCGTCGGGAGGAGGGGCCCTCTCCCGCCACCGATAAAAGTGATCTTTTATCAGAAAGTGGACTGCCGCATGAAAACAGGGATACCAGGGTTATGGCAGCTAGCTGCTGCCATAACAATGATATCCCCCTTCAAAGTTTGGACCCCACTACCCACTTCTGACCATTCCAAGTACTCCCCATTTATCACCACCCTCTGAACTCGCCCTTGTAGCCAGTTTTCAATCCATGTACTCACCATATGGTCCATGCCAACGGACCTTATTTTTTACAGTAAACATTTATGGGGAACTGTGTCAAATGCTTTTGCAAAATTCAGATACACCACATCCACGGGCCGCAACTCACCTCATCATAGAAGGTTAATAGATTGGTTTGGCAAGAACGATTCTTCATGAATACATGCTGATTCCTGCTAATGATACCGTTCTCATTACTAAAATCTTGTAAATAGTCCCTTATCTTCCCCTCCAAGAGCTTGCATACTATTGATGTTAGGCCAAGTGGTCTGTAATTCCCAGGGATGTATTTTGGGCCCTTTTTAAATATTGGTGCTGCATTGACTTTTCTCCAGTCACCTGGTACCATTCCAGTCAGTAGACTGTCAGTAAAAATTAGGAACAATGGTCTGGCAATTACTTGACTGAGTTCCCTAAGTACCCTTGTGATTTATTAATGTTAAGTTTCCAAAGTCTAATTTTAATTCTGTCCTTTGTTAACCATGGAGGTGTTTCCTGTGATGTGTCATAAGGATAAACACTGCAGTTTTGGTTACTGAAGCCCCTCAATTCCCTCGTAAAGACAGAGGAGAAGAATAAATTCAATACCTTTGCCATCTCCCCATCCTTTGTAACCAGATGTCTTTCCTCATTCTTTATGGGGCCAATATGGTCTGTCCGCCCTTTTTTACTGTTTACATACTTTTAAAGAATTTCTTGAGATTTTTTTTTTTCCCATAAAGATTTTTATTGAGATTGTATAAAATAGTGCATACCTTGAAAACAGAACAGCAAATGTTTTATGCGAGATTCCAAAAAAACATAAATAAATCATAAGTAGTAGATGGTTATCAGGTCTATATGTATTCCGACTCCACAGTAAGGCCGTAAAAGGTATCCTAAAGGGAGTTTTCATGCAAAGAGGTAAGTTATTGGTAAGGTGAGGTAAAGAAAGAGAGAAAGAAAGAGAGAAAGAGAGAAAGAAAGAAAAAAAGAAAGAAAGAAAGAAAGAAAGAAAGAAAGAAAGAAAGAAAGAAAGAAAGAAAGAAAGAAAGAAAGAAAGAAAGAAAGAAAGAAAGAAAGAAAGAAAGAAAGAAAGAAAGAAAGAAAGAAAGAAAGAAAGAAAGAAAAAGAAAAAAAGAAAGAAAGATAGAGTGAAAAGGAAGAGGCAAGAGAGGAAAGAGTAAAAAAAGGGGGGGGGGGTGGGGGGGCGGGGAGGAGGAAGGGGGAAATTTGCGAGGGAATGTGGTAGGGGGGGGGATATAGTGCATAGGATTTCACATAGCAAGTGCCTGTTCTCCATTATAGCCTTCCTACTCAGATCTGTTTTCTTTTACTACCTCCTCCTGAGAGGTAGTTTTGGTTTTAAGAGCTATAGAATTTTTGGATACGTTCTAAGGAGATGTGAACTAGCTCTTCCATTACTTCTATTTTAGAGATCCTCAGGAATAGGGATGAGCTTCAAGTTCGAGTTGAACTCATGTTCGACTCGAACATCGGCTGTTTGCCAGTTCGCCGAACAGCGAACAATTTGGGGTGTTCGCGGCAAATTCGAAAAGCCGCAGAACACTCTTTAAAAGTCTATGGGAGAAATCAAAAGTGCTAATTTTAAAGGCTTATATTCATGGTGTTGTCATAAAAAGTGTTTGGGGACCTGGGTCCTGCCCCAGGGGACATGTATCAATGCAAAAAGAAGTTTTAAAAACGTTTTTCGGGAGCAGTGATTTTAATTATGCTTAAGGTGAAACAATAAAAGTGTAATATTCCTTTAAATTCCATACCTGGGGGGTGTCTATAGTATGCCTGTAAAGGGGCGCATGTTTCCCGTGTTTAGAACAGTCTGACAGCAAAATGACATTTCAAAGGAAAAAAAGTCATTTAAAACTACTCGCGGCTATTAATGAATTGTCGGTCCGATAATACACATAAAAGTTCATTGATAAAAATGGCATGGGATTTCCCCACAGGGGAATCCCGAACCAAAATTTAAAAGAAAATGGTGTGGGGGTCCCCCTAAATTCCATACCAGGCCCTTCAGGTCTGGTATGGATATTAAGGGGAACCCCGCGCCAAAATTTTTTTAAAAAATGGCGTGGGGGTCCCCCTCAAAATCCATACCAGACCCTTATCCGAGCACTCAACCTGGCAGGCCACAGGAAAAGAGAGGGGGACGAGAGAGCGCCCCCCTTCCTGAACCGTACCAGGCCACATGCCCTCAACATTGGGAGGGTGCTTTGAGGTAGCCCCCCAAAGCACCTTGTCCCCATGTTGATAAGGACAAGGGCCTCATCCCCACAACCCTTGGCCGGTGGTTGTGGGGGTCTGCGGGCGGGAGGCTTATCTGAATCTCGAAGCCCCCTTTAACAAGGGGACCCCCAGATCCCGCCCCCCCGTGTAAAATGGTAATGGGGTATAAAAGTACCCCTACCATTTCACAAAACGTGTCAAAAATGTTAAAAATGACAAGAGACAGTTTTTGACAATTCCTTTATTTAAAGTCTTCTTCTTTCCATCTTCTTCGGGTCTTCTTCCTTCTTCCTTCCTTCTTCCTTTGGTTTCTTCCTCCACCTTCTTCTTCCTCTGCTTCTCCGATCCTCCCCTTCTTGCTCCGGTGTTCTTGTCCGGCATCTTCCTCCACGGTGTCTTCTTCCCTGCTTCGTTCTTGGGCCACTCCGCATCCATGGAAGGCTCCCGCTGTGTGACACTTCTCTTCTTCTGACACTTCTTATATAATGGAGGGCGGGGCCACCCAGTGACCCCGCCCCCTCTGACGCATTAGGACTTGTCGAGGACTTCCCTACCCGGTTACGTAACGGGTGACCCTGCCCTCTCTGACGTCACAGGGAAAGCCATAGGGAAGTCCCCGTTAAGTCACCATGCATCAGAGGGGGGGTGGGGTCACTGGGTGGCCCCACCCTCCGTTATAAAAGAAGTGTGAGAAGAAGAGAAGCATCACACAGCGGGAGCCTCCCATGGATGCGGAGTGGCCCAAGAACGAAGCGGGGAAGAAGACGCCACGGAGGAAGATTCCGGACGAGAACACCGCAGCAAGAAGCAGAGGATGGGAGGAAGAACCAGAGGAAGAAGAATATGGAGGAAGAAATTGAAGGAAGAAGAAAGGAAGAAGACCCGAAGAAGATGGAAAGAAGAAGACTTTAAATAAAGGAATTGTCAAAAACTGTCTCTTGTCATTTTTAACATTTTTGACAGGGGGCTTCCAGATTCCGATAAGCTCCCTGCCCGCAGACCCCCACAAACACCGGGCAAGGGTTGTGGGGATGAGGCCCTTGTCCCCATCAACATGGGGACAAGGTGCTTTGGGGGGGCTACCCCAAAGAACCCTCCCAATGTTGAGGGCATGTGGCCTGGTATGGTTCAGGAGGGGGGGCGCTCTCTCGTCCCCCCTCTTTTCCTGCGGCCTGCCAGGTTGCATGCTCGGATAAGGGTCTGGTGTGGATTTTTAGGGGGACCCCCACGCCATTTTTTTTTACATTTTGGTGCGGGGTTCCCCTTAAAATCCATACCAGACCCTTCAGGTCTGGTATGGATTTTGAGGGGGACCCCCATGCCTTTTTTTTAATTTGGGCGCGGGGTTCCCCTTAACCACTTGCCGTCCGCCATATAGCAAAATGATGGCGACAAAGTGGTTTTAATACCCTGACTGGGCGTCATATGACGTCCTCGGGATATTGAGCCGCTGCACACCCCCGGGGGCACGCATCACTGCGATCGTTGTTGAGGTGTGTCAGTCTGACACACCGCAACACTGATCTAGGTAAAGAGTCTCTGACAGAGACTCTTTACCACATGATCAGCCGTGTCCAATCACAGCTGATCACGATGTAAATAGGAAGAGCCGGTGAACGGCTTTTCCTCACCCGCGTCTGACAGACGCGAGTAGAGGAGAGCCGATCGGCTGCTCTCCTAACAGGGGGGGTCTGTGCTGATTGTTTATCAGCACAGCCCCCCTCGGATCCCACCAGGGAAGCCGCCCAGGACCACCAGGATGGCCACCACCCTGGACCACCAGGTATGCCCCCCTAGACCCCCAGGGAAATACTAATCTGTGCTAAGGCAGCTGCCAATCAATGCCCAGGCAGCTGACAATCAGTGCCCACTCACAATGCCTACCACTGCCAGTACCACCAGGGATGCCTATCAGTGCCTCTTATCAGTGCCGCGTATCAGTGCCCAGCATTGCCGCCTATCAGTGCCCATCAGTGCCGCCTATCAGTGCCACCCATAAGAACCCATCTTTGCAGCCTTTCAGTGCCCATCAGTGTCGCCTATCAGTGCCCATAAGTGCCCACCAGTGCCACCCATGAGTGCCCATCAGTGCCGCCTATCAATGCCCATCAGTGCTGCATATCAGTGCCACGCATCAGTAACCATCAGTGCCGCATATCAGTGCCCATTCAGTGCCCGCTCATTGGTGCCACCTCATCGGTGCCGCCTTATCAGTGTCTGTCAGTGCCGCCTTATCAGTGCCCATCAGTGAAAGAGAAAACTTACTTATCTACAAAAATTTTTAACAGAAACAAAAACAAAATTTTTATTTTTTTCAAAATGTTCGGTCTTTTTTTATTCCTTTAGCAAAAAATAAAAACCACAGAGGTGATCAAATACCACCAAAAGAAAGCTCTATTTGTGGGAACAAAATGACAAAAATTTAGTTTGGGTACAGTGTTGTATGACCATGCAATTGTCCTTCAAACTGCGACAGCACTGAAAGCTGAAAATTGGTCTGGGCAGGAAGGTGTATAAGTGCCCTGTATTGAAGTGGTTAATATCCATACCAGACCTGAAGGGCCTGGTATGGAATTTCGGGGGACCCCCACGCATTTTTTTTTCCTAATTTTGGTTCGGGGTTCCCCTGTGGGGGAATCCCATGCTGTTTTTATCAATGAACTTTTATGTGTATTGCAGGACCGACAATTCATTAATAGCCGCGAGTAGTTTTAAATAACTTTTATTCCTTTAGAAATGTAATTTTGCTGTTCTAAACAGGGGAAACATGCATCACTTTACAGGCATACTATAGACATCCCCCAGGTACGAAATTTAAAGGAATATTACACTTTTATTGTTTCACTTTAAACATTATTAAAATCACTGCTCCCGAAAAAGCGTCCGTTTTTAAAACTTTTTTTTGCATTGATACATGTACCCTGGGGCAGGACCCAGGTCCCCACTAACACTTTTTATGACAATAACTTGCATATAAGCCTTTAAAATGAGCACTTTTGATTATTCATGTTCGAGTCCCATAGACTTTAACGGTGTTCGCGTGTTCGAACAAATTTTTTGCCTGTTTGCATGTTCGGGTGCGAACCAAACAGGGGGGGGTGTCTGGCTCATCCCTACTCAGGTGTGTGGTGTAGAAGGTACTGTGTCGGGGAGTAATCCAAGGTATACATAGTGATATGCGCAATGAGTTCATGTACCTCCTTCCAAAATGGCTGGAGGTAGTCACAGTCCCACTAGATGTGGAGCATGGTTCCCTTTGCTCTGCCACAACGCCAGCATGTATCTGGGATAGATGGGGAAAATTTGTGTAAGCGTGCTGGAGTCCTGTACCAGCGTGTTTCAATTTTATAGCAATTTTCCTAAATGGCAACATTGAGGGAGCCTTTGTGGGTATATTCATTAATGAGAGTCCAATCATCGTCAGTAAGGGAGATCTGAAGATCAGATTCCCAGGCTATGCGTGCTGAGTCTGGGGTGCTCAGGGGGTCATCTATGAGTATGCTGTATATGCAAGAGATCAAGTGTCTCTGTGGGGGCAATCTCATACATAATGATTCAAAGGTCGTCAATGGTCTCGTCCATGTTTCTGTCGGGGCCTGAGAGGAGAGGAAGTGTCTTATCTGCCTGGAATTGGAGACGGACATAGATACCAAGTCCTTGTAAGAGCGAGGGGATCCGCGAGAGAAAAACTGATGCGCTAATACTTTGTCATGAGGCCATTCCTGACTTAGAAACGACTTGGAGACTCCCGGTATAAAACTGGGGTTACCTCTTAATGTAGTTAGGGGTCCAGGGATTGAGGAGAAAGTTACATTTTTTGTCACTCGCCCAAAGGCCCCGAGAGATGAGTGAATGAGAGGGTGTATCAAAATCTCTGGTGGCCAATGTCGGGGTAATACCCAGGGTAAGGATCCAAGAGGGAATCGTGTGAGTGATTTTTCCAAGAACACCCAGACCTTCCCGGCCTCATGGATGTTCCAGTCTACCAATCGCATGAGATGGCTTGCCAGATAATATTTATATAGGTCCGGCAGGCCAATACCACCTCTAGTTTTTAGGCGGGTGAGTTGGAAATACTTAATACGGGGAGGGAAGTTTCTCCATATGAATAATGAGCATGCCTTCTTGTATGTCTCAAAGAAAGAGGCTGGCAGGTTAATCGGAATACACTGTATAAGGTATAGAAGGCATGGCAAAATTATCATTTTTAGGAGGGCAGAGTGGCCAAAGCACGAGACACTGAGGTTACCCCATTCTTTTAAGTAATGTGGTGCTCTTTTAAGAGCTACCAGGAAGTTCTCATTGTATAGGTCCACTAATTTGGCCGTTATTTTAATCCCCAGGTATGTGATGGCCTGCTTGTTCCACTGGAATGGAAAGGAGCTCTGACATCATTCTTTTTCTTCTGTTGTAAGGGAAACATTCAGGGCGTGTGACTTAGTATAGTTGATCCTAAGGTGTGATAAGGCCCCAAAGTTTTCCAAATCTTTCAGTAGGTTAGGTAGAGAGATAAGTGGGGAGGTCAGGGAAAGAAGTATGTCGTCCGCAAATGCTGCGACCTTATATTCCCTGTCCCGAATCGAAAAGCCTTTGATATTAGGGTTGCATCGTAGCTGATTGAGAAGGGGTTCCAGGGAGAGCACAAAAATCAGGGGGGACAGGGGGCATCCCTGTCGGGTACCATTACTGATGGTGAAGGCGTTCGACAGGTGACCATTAATGCGCACACTCCAACCGGGAGAGGAGTACAGTGCCGAGATATGGGACAACATGCGAGGGCGAAGGCCGATTGTCCTCAGGACCTCATGCATGTAGTCCCAGGCCACCCTGTCGAATGCCTTCTCTGTGTCCAATGATAGAAAAAAGCCTCAGGTTTTTGAAGTCGTAAGCCAGTGGTGGAGATTTAATGCTCTAATGGTGTTGTCCCTGGCCTCTCTTCCAGGGACAAAGCCCACCTGCTCTAGGGATACAAGATTGGGCAGGAGCGGGATAACCTATTAGCTAAAATCTTGGCGTAAAGTTTGGTATCCACATTGAGGAGGGATATAGGTCTATAATTCTGTACGTGTGTTGCGTCCTTACCTTCTTTCGGTATAACCGTAATATGGGCTTCTAACATACGACCTACCGGGGCACTGGGATTCGCTAGGGCATTGAAGGTGGTTATCAACTTAGGGGATAATACAGTAAAAACACACTTATAATACTGAAGTGTAAACCCATCTGGGCTTGGGCTCTTTCCCATTTTCATTTGTTTTAGGGCAGTCTGGAGCTCTTCTATAGAGAGGGGTTGTTCCATTTCCTTAGCATGCTCCAGTGAGAATGTTTTTGGACAGTATTGCATTAGGAAGTCCCTGATTGCTTCTGATCTGCTTTCTACCTGCTTAGGGTTCTGACTTGCGGACTTTAAATTATATAATTTTGTATAATAATGTTCAAAACATTTTGTAATGTCCCCATTTCTAGAAAAGGATAAATAATCTATGCGGGAGTACTTTTGAAATGGAATGGAATAAAAAGTATAGCCCTTGACCGAAGGGAATAAAGTGCGCCATGTATCATGTAATGCTAGTCCCTGAAGCTGTAGTTTAATTTGGCGGAGGGCTCGATATGACAGTATGGAGGTGCCTGGAGGTAGTATCAATCTCAGGGTTCAGAGGAACATTAAAGTCTCCCCCCATAAGGACCATGCCTTCCCTAAAGGATAGTAAGAGATCACTCATTTTCCTGAAGAAGGAAACCTGGTGTTCATTTGGAGAATAAATATTCACCAATGTCAGTGGCTTAGAGGCATATAGACCCTTGATAAAGACAAATCTTCCCTCTGGATCTACCAAGGAGTCTGAAATCTGAAAAGGTGTGTGCTTGGATATCAGTATGGAAGCTCCTTTAGTCTTTGCTGTGGGGTTCGTGGAATGAATGACTGTGTGATAGAGACTGTTAGTAAGTTTAGGAATGGAGTCTGATCAGAAGTGGGTCTCCTGAAGGAAAATAAACTGGGCCTTCTGCTTGGCAAGGGTGGACATGACTTGTGATCGCTTTTCCGGTACATTTAGGAATTTAACATTAAGCGACACACACTTCAGCGATAAAGAGCCATGGGACTTTGAATCTTTTTGCATGGTTCGAAGAGAGTTAGAGTATGAGAGGTATGTTCACTATCCCGCGGTTTGGGATGCGCTTACAGACACAAGGTGGCCAAGCTAGAGGACGGGCTGGTGCAAATGAGGGTTGGGGGGTGGAAGGGGGGGAGTAGGCATAGAATGGACAAGAGAATGGGGGGGAGGGGAAGAAAGAGAGAAAAAAAAGAAAAAGAAAGGGGGGAGAAGGGGGGTTTAAATAATAAAAAGGGGGGGGGGGAAGAGAAAAGGTCAGAGATAAAGAGACACAAGAAATGGAAAGGAAAGAGACCCGGAAGACAGAAAAGGTGGAAAGTGAACTTGTAGATATCACAAGTTGTAGAAGTAAGAAAATACCAGAGGTGGAAATAGAAATGCTAGTCCACCAAGAGAAAGCTGGATGGTCAGCAGACTCACTTATAGAACTGCTGTAGGGGGACAGTGGAAATGTCTGAAATCACATACTGCTACAATACAGAGGAACTAGGAGACCATAGTTTAATAGGGAACTATGAAAAAGAGAGAAAAATAAACTAGACTGCTGTGGAATAGACAACTAGTATCAAGTTGTTATCAGCCTGTAAGTGTCAAATGTTTCTAAACAACTGTCTTGTTGTACATAACTATTTGGAAAAAGATTCAATCCTAATAACAGATTAAAAATCAGAGGAACATACCCTCCTACCCAGGGCGTGGTATTGTTGAGAATAGCATAGGGTAAGTATTATAGAAGAAGGCATTTTCAAAACTCCTTCACTCTGGAGGAGCTGTCTATAATGCTAGCTTAGCTCCGAGGGGAGGAGTATCTATGTTTACATTTATGAATTCTTGGGAATCCCAAAGCTAACCTTCCCCCACTGCTAGGTAGAAAAAAATAGTAATAATAAGAATAATATTGTCTCCCCCTAAGATCTTATATTCTCAGGTTGCCCATGTCTAAGAAACACCTTTCTACTATGTAGAGCTCATACTGTATGGGGTCTCCACGGATAACCGATGTCCATTTTTAGTGACCCATGGTAAGGGCAGACTCGGCCATCAAGTAATCATAATCAGTACCACCATGAGCCACCATGAGTGAGTACATCTGTCCTCAAGTCAAGGTCCGCAGCAGGCTCATGAGGGGGGGCTCACTGCAATCCTGAAACGAGCTAAAGGCATGTAAACATTAGCATCAGCGATCCGTGGGACAAGGCAATGCAGATATATAATGTACATAGTTACATAGTAGGTGAGGTTGAAAAAAGACACAAGTCCATCAAGTCCAACCTATGTGTGTGATTATGTGTCAGTATTACATTATATATCCCTGTATGTTGCGGTCATTCAGGTGCTTATCTAATAGTTTCTTGAAGCTATGAATGCTCCCCGCTGAGACCAACGCCTGTGGAAGGGAATTCTTCATCCTTGCCGCTCTTACAGTAAAGAACCCTCTACGTAGTTTAAGGTTAAACCTCTTTTCTTCTAATTTTAATGAGTGGCTATGAGTCTTGTTAAACTCTCTTCTGCGAAAAAGTTTTATCCCTATTGTGGGGTCACCAGTACGGTATTTGTATATTGAAATCATATCCCCTCTCAAGCGTCTCTTCTCCAGAGAGAATAAGTTCAGTGCTCGCAACCTTTCCTCATAACTAAGATCCTCCAGACCCTTTATTAGCTTTGTTGCCCTTCTTTGTACTCGCTCCATTTCCAGTACATCCTTCCTGAGGACTGGTGCCCAGAACTGGACAGCATACTCCAGGTGCGGCCGGACCAGAGCCTTGTAGAGTGGGAGAATTATCATTTTATCTCTGGAGTTGATCCCCTTTTTAATGCATGCCAATATTCTGTTTGCTTTGTTAGCAGCAGCTTGGCATTGCATGCCATTGCTGAGCCTATTATCTACTAGGACCCCCAGGTCCTTTTCCATCCTAGATTCCCCCAGAGGTTCTCCCCCCAGTGTATAGATTGCATTCATATTTTTGCCACCCAAATGCATTATTTTACATTTTTGTACATTGAACCTCATTTGCCATGTAGTCGCCCACCCCATTAATTTGTTCAGGTCTTTTTGCAAGGTTTCCACATTTTGCGGAGAAGTTATTGCCCTGCTTAGCTTAGTATCGTCTGCAAATACAGAGATTTAACTGTTTATCCCATCCTCCAGATCGTTTATGAACAAATAAAATAGGATTGGTCCCAGCACAGAACCCTGGGGAACCCCACTACCCACCCCTGACCACTCCCCATTTATCACCACCCTCTGAACTTGCCCTTGTAGCCAGTTTTCAATCCATGTACTCACCCTATGGTCCATGCCAATGGACCTTATTTTGTACAGTAAACATTTATGGGGAACTGTGTCAAATGCTTTTGCAAAATCCAGATACACCACATCTACGGGCCTTCCTTTATCTAGATGGCAACTCACCTCCTCATAGAAGGTTAATAGATTGGTTTGGCAAGAACTATTCTTCATGAATCCATGCTGATTACTGCTAATGATACCGTTCTTATTACTAAAATCTTATATATAGTCCCTTATCATCCCCTCAAAGAGTTTACATACTATTGATGTTAGGCTAACTGGTCTGTAATTCCCAGGGATGTATTTTGGGCCCTTTTTAAATATTGGTGCTACATTGGCTTTTCTCCAAGCAGCTGGTACCATTCCATTCAGTAGACTATCTGTAAAAATTAGGAACAACGGTCTGGCAATCACTTGACTGAGTTCCCTAAGTACCCTCGGATGCAAGCCATCTGGTCCCGGTGATTTATTAATGTTAAGTTTCTCAAGTCTAATTTTAATTCTGTCTTCTGTTAACCATGGAGGTGCTTCCTGTGTTGTGTCATGAGGATAATTACTGCAGTTTTGGTTACTGAAGCCCCCCGATTCACTCGTGAAGACTGAGGAGAAGAATAAATTAAATACCTTCACCATCTCCCCATCCTTTGTAACCAGATGTCCTTCCTCATTCTTTATGGGGCCAATATGGTCTGTCCTCCCTTTTTTACTGTTTACATACTTAAAGAATTTCTTGGGATTTTTTTTTGCTCTCCTCTTCTATGTGTCTTTCATGTTCTATCTTAGCTGTCCTAATTGCACCCTTACATTTCTTGTTGCATTCTTTATAAAGTCTGAATGCTGAGAATGATCCCTCAACCTTGTATTTTTTGAAGGCCTTCTCCTTTGCTTTTATATGCATTTTTACATTGGAGTTAAGCCATCCAGGACTTTTGTTCGCTCTTTTAAATTTATTACCCAATGGGATACATTGGCTAATGCCCTTATTTAATATGCTCTTAAAGCAAACCCATCTCTCCTCCGTATTCTTTGTTCCTAATATTTTATCCCAATTTATGCCTTTTAGCAAGGTTTGTAGTTTAGGGAAGTTGGCTCTTTTGAAATTGAGTGTCTTTGTATTCCCTTTATGTTTCCTATTTGTGTGATTTATACTGAAACTAATTGACCTGTGATCGCTGTTATCTAAATTGCCCCGTATTTACACATCTGTGATCAGGTCAGTATTGTTGGTAATCAGTAGATCCAATAATGTTTTATTTCTAGTTGGTGCCTCTACCATCTGACCCATAAAATTGTCCTGCAAGACATTAAGGAACTGGCGAGCCTTAAATGAATGCGCGGTTCTCTCCACCCAGTCTATGTCTGGATAATTAAAATCCCCCATTATGATAACACTTCCCATCCTTGCTGCTAATTCAAATTGTGATAGGAGATCTGTCTCAACTTCCTCCCTCAGGTTAGGGGGCCTATAGCATACTCCCAGTATTATTTTCCCCTTAGCTTCATCCCTTTGGAGCCCTACCCATAAGGATTCCACCTCCTCCCTAGCTCCCTCAGTGATGTCATCTCTCACATTCACTTGTACAATATTCTTGATAGCATACCCCTCCCCCCTTTTTTACCCCCTCTATCCTTGCAGTATAGGGTATACCCTTGAATGTTTGCCAGCCAATCATGAGAGCTGTTGAACCAGGTCTCTGAAATTCCCACAAAATCCAAATCCTCCTTGTACAACAGTATCTCTAGTTCACCCATCTTGTCTGCCATGCTCCTGGCATTGATGAACATGCCACATAGTTTAGACCGGTCGCATATTGTCCTCGTATTGGGTGTTTCGAGATTGCAACTAGGACTTGCTACTATACTCACCTTGTGTTTTTGTGCTTTGGTTAACCTACCACTAATGCCCCCAATACTACCCTCTGGAATATCTTCCGCGCTGGCTATCTCTGCCTCTGGACCCTGCTCTCCATCGCCTAGTTTAAAAACCCCTCTAACTTTTTGGCCATCTTCATTCCCAGCAGATCTGCACCCTCCTCATTTAGGTGCAGTCCGTCCCTTCTATAGTACCGGTTACCGACTGAGAAGTCGGCCCAGTCCTCCAGGAACCCGAAGCCCTCCTTACTACACCAGCTCTTCAGCCACTTGTTTACTTCCCTAATCTCCCTCTGCCTTTCTGGTGTGGCTCGATGTACCGGTAGTATTCCTGAGAATACTACCTTGAAGGTCCTT
The DNA here is from genome assembly GCF_042186555.1 of Aquarana catesbeiana. Taxonomy (NCBI): domain Eukaryota; kingdom Metazoa; phylum Chordata; class Amphibia; order Anura; family Ranidae; genus Aquarana; species Aquarana catesbeiana. Next base: position 478,207,300 of record NC_133328.1, read on the forward strand.
TTCCTCAATTTAGCTCCTAAGTCCCTAAAATCGTTCTTTAGGACACTCCATCTGCCTCTGACTTTGTCATTGGTGCCAACGTGCACCATGACAGTCGGGTCTTCCCCAGCCCCTCCCAGTAATCTGTCCACAAGATCCGTGATGTGCCAAACCCGAGCGCCCAGTAGACAACATACTGTTCGGCACTTCAGGTCTTGGTTACAGATTGCCCTCTCTGTCCTTCTAAGAATTGAGTCCCCTACCACCAGAATCTGTCTTTCCTTTCCCTTTGCTGCCCCCCCCTCACTGGAGGAGTTCTTTCCCCGGCAGCTAGGAGAGTCCCTCAGCTCCAGCAGTGCTGGTCCCTGACTGGTTTCACCAATGTCACTCAATGGAGCGTACTTATTGGTACATATTAAGGTAGTTAATAATAAGAAAACGAAACAATAAAAAAAAAAAGGGAGGGTCACAAGTGGTGACATAATGAAGTCCTCGACTGGAAGCCTCTGGTGACCTCTTAAAGTTTCAGTACATGTGCTGGTAGCATGGCAGTCACTGAGGCTTAGGGGGCATACTGGGTTTCCAAAGTGACGGGTAGATCTGGCCACATGGTAATGAAAACCGCGGCAGTATTTTGTGCTTCATTATAGGGATAGGGCCCAGGCATAACATGCAAACCGTCACTTGTCCCTGTGGGCACGATGAAGTCCTCAACTGGAAGCCTCTGGTGACCGCTTAAAGTTTCAGTGTATGTGAGGGTAGTATGACAGTTACTGAGGCTCAAGGAGCATACTGAATTCCTGAGGTGATGGATAGAGTGCATCATACAGCACTGAAAAACCGCATCGGTATTTTATGCCTCATTACAGGGATAAAGTCAAGGCATAACATGCTAGCCATCATTTGTCCCTGTGGTAATCATTACCTGTCACCCAGGGCTAGCGATTTGGGGGCTGTTAATTGGGGTGAGAGACATGTTCAGTTTATCTCTGATCAAACATAAACGGAGCAACCGGGACTAAAACAACATAAACTTAACTTGTATGCACTTACAAGCCGGTATTCAGATGAGCTCTGGAAAGGTCTCAGTTGTCAAGGCGATCCCTGCGGGGAGTTGCAGGGGGTCCAGGACTGTGCTGGTTCATGTATCGGTGGGATACGTGGACTCCGGGTGAAGAAGGGTTGGATCTCCGTCTCCTGGAATGTTGCCGTTGTGCTTTTGGAGAGGGAATGTGTAATACCGGGCACCACGGCTCCGTTGGGAAGTGGAATGCACACCAGTCCGGAAGATCCGGCAGGGGCAGGTCAAGTTGCTCACAAAAGAATTGCAGGTCATCTGGTAAGCGTAAGAGAGCCTTACGACCTCTAGCAGAGGCGTAGAGGCAGAACAGGAACTTCCAACGATACTGGATGTTACGGGCTCTTAATACCTCCAACAGGGGGTGCAGGGCTCTTTTGCTCTGTAAAGTAGTTGGAGAAAGGTCCTGAAAGAAATTCACCTCGGTACAATTGTGTAAAACACGGCCTCTTTTCCTAGCCTTCCTCAGCATTTCCTCTTTTAGCAGAAAGTTTACAATGCAACATATCACGTCTCTCAGGGGTTCATTGTCTCGGGGAGGAGGTCTGAGAGCTCTGTGTATCTTCTCCATTGCTATTGGGGAGTCCGCCGGACAATCCCGCAAGTCATTGAAAATGGCACATATTGTTTGCGGCAGAGATCTTGCTTCTATCCCCTCCGACACCCCTCTGACTCTAACATTGTGTCTGCGACCCCAATTGTTGAGGTCCTCAACTTGGCGGTGTAGGTCAAAGAGATAGGATAGTCATGCATCATAGGTGTGTTGAACTTGCCTTATAGCTGCGGTGTGAAGCTGCATGGTTTGCTCAACGTCTGAGAGACGGGTAGCTACCGCCTGGATGTCCATCTTGAGATCCAGGATAGCAGCCGATAGGATGTTCGTGATGTCAGAGGCAACTTTCTACAGGTTAGATAAGCTCACCGATGCACTCGAATGTCTGCTCGGCGTGTCTCTTCCCTCCGACTGTGAGTCTGATCTGGTGTTCGGGGAACAGGGCCCTGAGGCCTGCGATGCCTTGTTGTTGTCAGAGCGGAGGGTACGAAACAGCTCGGGCATGTTATGGCTGAGCTGCGTACCCGTCTCCTTCGGTGCCCGGGATGCCGAGGCACTTCTGTTCGGCTTACTCATAGTGGAAAGGTGCGGTGGTTCCCTAAAATAGGGAAATGTGGTCCTCCGCTTGCAGGAGCTCTTTGCCTAAGCAGCCATCTTAGGATCCAGCCAAACCACGCCCCCTGGGATTTTTTTTGCTCTCCTCCACTATGTGTCTTTTGTGTTCTATCTTAGCTGCCCTAATTGTGCCCTTACATTTCTTGTTGCATTCTTTATAAAGTCTGAATGCTGATAATGATTCCTCAACCTTGTATTTTTTGAAGGCCTTCTCCTTTGCTTTTATATGCATTTTTACATTGGAGTTAAGCCATCCAGGACTTTTGTTTGCTCTTTTAAATTTATTACCCAATGGGATACATTGGCTAATGCCCTTATTTAATATGCTCTTAAAGCAAACCCATCTCAACTCCGTGTTCTTTGTTCCTAAGATTTTATCCCAATTCATGCCTTCTAACAAGATTCGTAGTTTAGGGACGTTGGCTCTTTTGAAATTCAGTGTTTTTGTATTCCCCTTATGTTTCCTATTTGTGCGATCTATGCTGAAGCCAATTGACCTGTGATCGCTGTTTCCTAAATTGCCCCGTATTTCCACATCCGTGATCAGGTCTGTATTGTTGGTAATCAGTAGATCCAGTAGCACTTTATTTCTAGTTGGTGCGTCTACCATCTGAACCATGAAATTGTCCTGCAAGACATTGAGGAGTGGACGAGCCCTAGTGCAAATTATCAGCTGGTTTAGTCTCAACTGATGGCCTATAAAAAGTTGTTTCATTACCAAGGTGTCACACATGAAACATCTTATGATGGGTAAAAGCAAAGAGCTCTCTCAAGACTGAGAATGCTAATAAACTTGGTTTGGACATCAAGACAATATTGTCCTGTTATCATGAAAGGGTTAATAACAACCTGTGGAAGTTAGGAAAGTGTGAAATCTAAAGCAAGGAAATAAAAATAAGCCAGATCTCAGCTTTCTAAGGTTCATATCACTTTTGAACTGTTATTGAGCTGTCTACACAGGGCACTAGTAACGGCAATATCTTATAGAAGACTCTTAGATAACTGGATCTTCAATATTTTATTGCGGAGATTCCATTTTACAATACAAGAAGCAACAGTGAATTGTCAGTGTTCTACCAGTAGCAACACAGTTCACAAACATTTACTAGCAGAGGACAATTGTTGAAATAATTGAACTGTCTCACATACTTCAGTGATCCATCACTAAAGCAATTCCCTTTTCTACAGATACAGTGGTCCTTATTTGTACAATATTATGGCTACAGCTCTTTACCTGCTGTAACAACCAAATCCCCAGTGTTGTCCTATTATATGCTATTGAACCCACAAGAGTTGTGCTCACTATATACAGAAGTCCCTGGATCATGAAAGTGTCAGATTGGTTCACTCTAAGACATATATCTCAGCCTGCACTAAACAGCATTCACTTTAATAAACTTTTGTCATGGGAAAAAGGATCCTAATTTATTATTCTGTAATCCATCTTGCTCATCTCTGATGACCTTGGTGGCCTCATTTCCAAGAATTAAAACCAGGAGGAAGAAATGCCTGACCTTTACTGAAAGTTATATCTGAGCCCTCATTCTAGAACTATTTTTATTATGTTTACCTTAATGTATACTCAGTTCTTTTATTATTATTTTCTAATGTATTTTGTATGCAAGATACACTAATATGCTATAACACTGTAATAACAGACTGCTCTCATGCAACTATTTTATAGGATCATTAGCCACTGGGCTCATCAGTATTCAATAGCTGTAGGAATACGGCTTACAGCTAGAGGTGTATAGAACCTTGAACAGTTTATTTTCATTGATTTTCCCGAATCATACTGCAAAATTCTGAGTGTGCAGCAAATCAAGCAATGAAATAAAATTAAATGAATCAAGTTGGATAAACCTTCTTAGTTTTATATATTTTAGTTTTCGCTTTGCGTCTCTCACATATCCATGAATTCTGAGATTACTAACAGCTGATCCATGGGGGGATACTAATTATGAGGCAGCTAATGACAGACTACATGACCCATAGCAGTTGATAAAACACCATATGATCCAATATAGTTACAAAATTGTATAATCAATTCCAAGTGTTTGTTGATGAAGAATTATACCACTCATTCTATTCCTTCCCTGTGTATATCCCTCATCCATAGATTGGCAGTTGATAGGAAAATATACTCCAGGCCAGCAACTAAATATACAGCTAAAATACGCAGTGTATATAAGAGCTGTTTTACTTATCAAAGGATTTGTATTTTTGACTAAGATTTTCACAGCACTTCCTGACCTTTTCTCTACTGCAGTTAGGTAATACATTTACAGCGGGTCTTGTCCCTGCCCCAGCCTATGACTGGACAGTGAAAGAGAAACAGCAGTCTGATGAGCTTATCCTTCTGCTATCTCCTTTCATCAGCATGCGACTAGCTAGGACAGTGGTCTCCAAACTGCAGCCCGCGGGCTGGATGTGGCCCTTTGCTTGCCTTTACCTGGCCCTTAGGTCACTATTCCTCCCACTGACACATGTGGTGGTAGGTTAAAGGAGTGCCCGATATCCAATTAGAAGAAAAATTAAATTTAATATGTCGTTGTTTTATTGAAAGTTGCAAAACATGATAAAGCCAGTGCATTTTGGGGATACAACGACTCCCCCTTCTTCAGGGCTGCTTCTGTCTGTTATTGGTGAGTGAGGATGTCACCCAAATGGTGTATCTGTGACACCAAAAATGAGAAAGTTGCTGTGTTACTCCGGTGGTGGCAGCAAGATCCCCACTGATACAAGGCACTATTCTTCCCACTGACATAAACAATGGGACACTATTCCTTCCACTGACACCAAAGATGAGGCACTATTCCTTCCATTGACATAAAAAATGGAGCACTATTCATCCCACTAACACCACGGATAGGGCACTATTCCCTCCACTGACACCATAGATGTCCCTCTATTCCTTCCACTGACACTATAGATGGGACACTATTCATCCCACTGACACCAATGATGGGGCATTATTGCTCCCACTAATACCAATGATGGGACACTATTCCTCCCACTGACACCATAGATGGGACACCAATCTTCCCACTAATACCAATTCTGCCCACAAGCATTATGAAATTATCTTATCCCTGCTGACCACCAAATCTGAGGCATTTTCTATTCCCACTGGCCACAATCCGGTAAACTGGCCCTTTGGTTGGAAAGTTTGGAGACCCCTAAACTAGGACATTAGCACTGCAGCACAACTGATGTTTTTAATCTGCTTGGAGCTCAACTTTAAAGAGTAACTCCACATTTATTGAGAAAAAAAAATCCCCTCTGGATGATCAATGTACATTGCAAGGAATTTAACAAAGGTTTTGCAGGCTACCTGTTTCTTCTCTACTTTCTTTTCAGAGAATGCCCTCTGCAGACTAATTCTGAATGGGATTGACTAATTATTTTAAACAGCTCATGCTCTTTGAGTGTTCTGAAGAGAAAAGTTGCAGTGTCAGCATCACTTTAAAAGCAATTGACCCTTAGGGAGTATCTCACCAAATGTGAATTTGCAGAGGGTGCCTTAAAACCTGACTTGTATCTTTGTGCAGAGTTCTTCACCCTAACAGAAGATTACATTTCTGGAGGCATTCTGTACACTAACAGAGGACAGAATGCCTCCAAATTCCATATTGCATTGCATTTTATAGAAAATTACAGGTTTTCAGATTATAATGGAAAGGTAATTTTTCATAAAGTGAAATTACAGTATGGGTTGTGTAGCAATTGTATATGCTACATTATTTTATTATTTATTATATTTTTTCCCAAAAAGTGCAGGTTGACTGCATACTACATTCCAGGAACACAGTCCAGAAGTCATAAAATAAGTAAAAATGAAGGCATTAACAATCTAGGATTGGGTAACCAGTCTTTTAAGAGTATACCAACCATGACAGCCAATCAGAACCAAGCTGACTTCATTAAAATGAAATGTGTTTTGCCACTGTTTATCACTTCACTTTGCTTGTCATCATAGCTCTTTGCTCTGTCTCTATTTTATTTTTGCCGAAAACACATAATTTTTTTTTTACTCTTATTTTGTTGGATTTGGATTTTGTTGATATTTTCTTCTATATTTTGCAGCAGACTCATTGTTTCGGTCTTAGGGGTTTGTTCTGATACATGCCTAGAATGGTTAATACACTTTCCCAAGTTTCAGGAGATGTAAATAACTTTTCTCCAAGCCCTAGAAGATGCATCAAGTGAGCAGAGTCTCTAGGTGGAGATTGTTTCGTAGCAGTGACCAATCATACATGACAAGTAGCAAGCAAAAAAAGAGAAGTCAGCGGATATATGTCATATAAAAAATATAGTACATGTGCAAATATATTTATATAAACAACATGGCTGGCAATATTTTTAAAGTGGAGTTTACACAAGTGCCGCTATAATGACAACGTGAATATCTTCTTAAGTGCCTTCAAACCGTGACATGCTATGGCTTCATCCGCTATCATCATAGGAATTGCCATAAGAAAAGATGAATATTTACACACCAATATACAAGCAAATGTTCTCCCAGAGAGTTTGACTTTATGCAATTTTCTTGCTCCATATTAAATCAAATTCAAGACTCTATTTTTCTCCTTCAACCTTTATTTCCCCCAAGAATGTAGAGAGACTGCAAACTGCAGACAAAGCATTGCTTTGTTTGTAAGATTTATTTTCAATGTGCCTCTCCAGTTTATCTCGAGCCTTACCAACCCAACGTCATGGCTCAAACAAAAAGGCTAAACTTTCCTGACAGCGCATCACTCGTGCTTTACAAAAAAGGATTTTTTACCAAACACTCAGAAGGGATCTAAACTTCTCAGATTTCCCATGACGAAAAGTTTAATATTAAAAACTCACATAGTTGGGATAATAGCCATTTGTTCCTATTTCAAAACGGATCATTTTAAATAAGCATAAACATAACTGAAATCTGCAAAGTTAGCTGCTAACACAAAACCAGTTCAAGCTCAATAAACGGTGCTGGAGTATACATATTAACATAAAATATATAGGTTGAATGACTCTGTTACTATTGTAGATTTGCATAATAACACAACATCATTTCTGATGGTCATGTAAAGGTCATAAAACTACAATAAGCATAACAAAGCATAGATCATATTTTAATTAGAGAGCAGATGACCCACAAACATTATCGGTTCCCTTGCTAGGAGACATTACAGACATAAGTGCTTTCCAAAGTAATGTTCCCATTGTTTTTATACTTTACATTAGATAACCTGCACTGCCATCACACAATATCAATGCTGCTGACCTATTATAGCAATAGTCTGACTGTTGGGACTAATTGTTCTTCTAAGGAGGATAATCTTAGAGGGTATAGAGATGTGCAATACCATTACATTAACCAGCATGATCATTTATACAAATAGCTGCATGAACAGTTTTCTCAAGTGCACCAGTAACTCTATTAATCAGTTGAACCTTTTTAATTTTCCATCAACAAAGCTGAAACGGTAACACAAAGCGAGAACAATAAGAAAATGTTTATTAGTTTTGCTACAATAAAGTAGTATTGCATAACAAAGGGACATTACACAGAGGATTCGGAGAGTTGTACATTTGTATTATTGTGTGTTCTTGATTTTGTCCTTTGCTCTGCCATCACACATGATATGATAAATATCAAACGGTAACAAATTGTTACTTTGGGAGATTCAGTGCAGCACGAGGCATCAGGGGCATTGTCTTCCAACCTATTGAGGAAGATTTACAGCTGGTTCAAAGGATTCCATGGTAACATGAGGTCTGTTTTCACTGGACTTCTTAATACGATTTATGAAAATTTCTTACCAACAATTGTCTTTTCTGCTGACATCCCCAAAGCAAGACTGATTTGTTGAGTCTCCTGAGATCTTCAGTACAAAACTGATAATTATATTAAATATACATAGACAATAAAGTGTGTGTTTACATAACCATGGCCATAAATATCTAACTGAACAGTCATTGTTCTCAAACCCCTTTTAAGAAGCCCCTTGGAGGAATCCACATCTAATGACATGATGGTTTAAAAGATGTTGCTCGGTCTTGTTCCATATTTAATTAACTTTCCTTTTTTAAACTTGTGATGTCTCAGACAATAACAAATATGTCTTATAAAAAAAGGGGTTTGAAAGCACAAGTGAGACCTCTTCACGCTTCCTCTTCTACACAGAAGAGAAGGTATGCTTGGGTGATTGGTTGACCGGGGACCGCTTTACGCCCTGTGGGCATTTTCAAGGCTTTCATAGTTCACTGGTGTAATGTAGGGGAAAAAAGAGCAAGAAATTAATTTTAAAAGTATAAAAACGAGCATTGAATTTGCAATGCTTCATTGCTTTGCATTTGTGTCTTTACAAATTCAGTTGAACAAACATTGTAAAGAGAATGGTACATTTACCACTAAAAGGTAAAGCCCCTTCTGAACATATAATTGAGCAGCAGGGTGTGAATGAATTCATTACAGAGGATTAGGGACATGTTACTGACTTTCTGAACAGGTTCATTTAAAGGAGCAGACAGCTTCACATTAGCTATGAAAAAGATAGTATTTTATAAAGCATGGATATATTCAGTGTTCAAATTAAACTCAAAAGGTATACTACCCTGTAGCAATGGCTGGATTCATGCTGCATCTAGGATTCATGGATGAATCCCCAGTGATGATTTTTTTTACAGAAATGCTACATGGAAATAACTAACAGGGGGTTTGAATTACTAAAAGCAAATAGGCTGCTCACTTTGCAAATGAAGATGTAATTTGCAAGGGAATTTTCCCCAGAACTTGGTAAATGTGGTAAAATTTTACTTTGCAAACAATACCCAATCACATGCAAGGAAAATAGCATTGTTGCTTGTGGGGAAAGTCAGCAGAGTGTCACCACAGGGTTTGTAAAGTCAGAAGGTTTTGTTTTCTTAATGCATTCTATGCATTGAGATAAAACGCATTCTGTGTGTAGCAGCCCCCCTAACACTTACCTGAGCCCCCTCTCTGTCCAGCACTGTCCACGAGTGTCTCAGCCATCCGAGGCTCTCCCTCCTGATTGGCTGAGACACAGCAGTGGTGCCATTGGCTCACGCTGCTGTCAATCAAAGTCAGTTAGCCAATCAGGAGAGAGAGGGGGACGGGCCACGGCTCCATATCTGAATGGACACAGGGAGCTGTGACTGGGCTCGGGTGCCTCCATAGCAAGCTGCATGCTGGGGGGGCACTTAACAGGAGGGAGGGGCCAGGATCACAGAAGAGGGACCCGAAAAGGAGGTTCTTGGCTGCTCTGTGCAAATCCACTACAACAGAGGAGGTAAGTATAACATGTTTGTTATTTCTTATAAAAAACAAAACAAGACTTTACAATCACTTCAAGCTCTGGGAAAAATTCCTTTGCAAAGTACAACTTTCCTTGCAAAGTCAACTGCCTACTTGCCTTTAGTGAATCAACCCCACTGTGTCATTTAACACGTTTTAGAAATGAAAAGGTGGTTTACCCCTGAATTTAAAAAAAAACTGTCACAAAGCTGGACAATTTAAACTGAGCATATAATGCAAAAATACATAGGCAAAGGTTATATTTAGCAAAAAGAAGTTGCAAATTTAAACTTTTTCAGTAAAAGTAGGTTGCCCATCACTCTAAAAATACCAATGTTAGGGCTTAAGTGGCAGGAGAGGGTAGGGTCAAGCTTGTCTTTTATTGGAAAAATTGTGATTAGCATAAAACTTTATCTGCTTATGTTTGGTTTGAATTGCATCAAAGGTTTACTTTAAGAGATCATTCAAAGGTAAATGTATAAGCTGCAAAACACATGGTTGTTCAGTAATCCACAGGGAATCACTTCAGTTCTAAAAATATTTTTGGTTCCAAATTTTGCTACTTTGACAGTCCAGCCCGGGTTGGGTCCATAAAGGATATAAAATTCTACTGACACAACATTTAATGAATTGTAAAATGTTTGTTTTTGGTTTTGGCTTTTCGATGTAATAAGCAATTGTGTTCAAGTTTCACTGTGTCAATAAGCCAGGGCTTCCAAAAGTTTTTCTGAAGTACATTCTCTGTCTTTCTAAATGTTCATCAGCACAGGTGATCAAAGTAAAACTCCAATTGTGTTAAAAATGAATGTAACATACCGTATAATTGCTATACAAGCTTCTTTGTAATTTAATGTTAATAACATTTTCCTTTGTATTTCAATCTGCAGCCAATAATGTTTTTCAAAAACTACCAGAGACTTAAAATATCTGTTTGTTGCAACCATAGGAAATGTACCCTTGTCCTCAGAACCCCCAAGAATTCCCCTCAAATGCTGTCATTGACTCACTGCTTTCCCCAAGTCTGCACAAAAATTTTAATTAAATTACAGTAACCCCCTGCATTAATTTTTTTTTTTTAAGAGATTTTTTTATGTTTTTAGAGCCAATAGCGCACTGCAAAAATTATACAAACTCCCACTGCAATAGTCAGGAGTCCGTTTACTGCTCTTGCAGAAACAGTCATTATGTCCATGCCAGAGAAGGAGGTACGTTGAAATACAAACTTGGAGCAAGCATGCACAAGGAACTCAGAGTATTTTCTAAACTCCTAATCTACATACTTGTTCCAAAGCAATGACTTAGAAACCCTGCTCCCATATATTTCCATTATTGGGGATGGAGGCATATTCATTGGCCTCATATAAAGTCCCAAACCCTTTTTCTTTTAATTAGAAAGCATTGCAGCCATTTGATCAGTATGATAGCCAGGGAACCAGTGTTTTTTAGAGGAAGATATTGATTGTAGATTTTATTTTTCTTTAATACCAGCACCCTTTAAGTTCTGTTATAAAGAATGCAGCAGTAGGAGTGGAAATACCCTACGCTGGAAACCATAGGGGGGTAATCTCATTGCTGGGGTCCCCATGAAACCAGGAGCTGACTCATCTTCCCCCACGGTCCACCTAGAAGAAAATATCTATTTTGATTAGACTCTGAATTCTTCCATTTTTACATTATTAATTCATCATTCTACACTAAATCAATATTTCTCAACAAATAAATCACAATTGTGAGCTATATACTGTACATATATGATCTAAATTATCAGTGGTTAACATACATAAATGTCCATATGCGTGTGCGTAATTAAGTTCATAAATATATTCAATCCAGTGAAAACAAACTTCAAGCAAGTTAGAAGGGTGTGTAGTACAGATACCTCCACCAAACTCCCCTTTGGGCACACTCTCTCCTTACCACACTGACCCTCATAAGAAAGGTCAGAGTGTGCCTCTGTAAGACCAATAGGAGCTGTGTTTGATCCCAAAACCTCCTCAGAACTCCAGCAATCATTCACAGCTCAGGTGGGGAAAAGCAGATTAGTGCCATTCACTGTCCATAAGATACCTTTAAATATTTGTGTAACACCCTCCTAGGTAGGGGCTAGAGGAGCAGCTAGGTAAATTTATTTGGGCTGTCTGCCTAACAGGAGCCGTAATCATTTAGTTCTGCCTGCTCAGGGTGCTCTGATGTTGCTCATGTTGTCTGCAGCTTCCCTATATCCAAGCAACCTAAGAAGGTTCTGGATTGTAGGTGAAAACCATTCAGATGAGCAGCATGAATATAGATGCAGCCCCAGCCAATTGGAAGGGGAGGTACCCCTAGCCATGTTGGGTGCTTATATTTATGTTCAGGGAGTAGTTGAGCTCCTGGTCTTTCCTGGAGAGGATTGCACCAGCCAGGAGAGAGGCACGCTGCCTCCCCGGGCACTTGCTGCCATGTGGCTTCAGGTGGGCGACCTGAGGGCCTGATGTCTGTGTGGCTGACCCTGGTCCTACCATAGCTGGTAGAGGGAGAGTCTACAGAGCAACTGATCTGGTATCATGGAGAGAGAGAAGGCTGCTGGTGGTGCTTCAAGAGCCTTGTGAGTGTAGACATCTTAAGGAGCCTAGCCAGTTAACGCCTCTTGTGTTCAAAGTCAGCTGAAAGTCCATGCAAAGAGAACACTGGCTAGTTTTATGAAGAGCCTTGTCCAACCCTACCCTATACTAAGAAGAGACATTGCTCAGTGTTGCAAACAGTTCTGGTGCTGCTGTGAAGACACTCATCTGCTTTTAGAGAAAGACTTCACCCAAGCTTCACTAGAAAAGGAAGTTAAGAGTCCTCATGTGAATAGTTCTTCTGGAGTATCCGACTATAATCTCTTCCCTATAATCTCTTCAAATTCTCCAATAAAACAAAAAACAACAAAAATCCCCTAGACTGGTTATTGGAGTAACAAACGGAAGAGTGTGTACACCTGGCTGTGGAAAATACAGTGTGCCTGGCTGTCAGTACAGAAGTGAGGAATACCCAGGCAATATTCCAGAAGCTTCTACGGGGATAATGCTACATTAGGAACAGTGCATCATACATGTTTTGTTAAATTTTAAGGTGGACAAAAATTATAATCTCACCATTCACCATATCTTGAAACAGTTTTATGTCTTTGGGCATCTGCAGATGCTATTGGCTGGTAAAAGTAGGTGTTGCTTGCCTTGAAGGGGCAGGGCCAGTTCAAGCTCAAACATCAACCACCGATGTTTTAGGTCATATAATTATATGACACACACTTGTGATTTATTTGTTGAGGAATATTGATTTAGTATAGCCCATCACAATTACATTTATTTTTTGGGTGATTTGCTCACTTTCTTGTTTGCAGCTTTTTTTTATAAACACATATTTTTAAAACTAGTATGCCAAATCATTTTGCACAAAGTTCATTGAGTAACATAATGTTCCTGCTCTGTACAGATCAGGATTATCAATCGTACACTTGTACCAGTCCACTATTTTTACCTGTCTTCTAGCCGGAATACTATTTTTACCTGTGTTCCCAAGACATTTGAAGACAATGCATAGAACAGAAGTGTTAAACTGTTCATTAGTTGCTCCCTGCTTTCCTCTTCCTAATTTAAACAGCTTTCAGTCTGCGCCCTTAACTGCTGAACGCTAGTAATAATAATGCGTATTAGTCTCATGCTCTGTAACCTCATCTAAATCATAGATGCCTCCTGCATCATTCATATTTTTTCCATTGGCACAACAGAATACAGTATGTGACAGAATACAATGTGTCGCCGGGACACTGGCTTGTCTTCCATTACAAGACAAATGTATAATAATGAGATGGTTTGAATAATATTCCGAATAACGTTTACAATTTCCACCGTTGCCATCTAACAAATAGCTGTGCAGGGCCTGAGTGTCCCCAGGGAGATTAGCGAATGCAGATCATATGTTGTATAAACACCTGGTTATGGGATTCAACATAACATACTGAGAAGCTATTGAAGCCAGGCTATAAATCTATAAATGGAAAGCACTGGAAAATAAAGTGGCTTTTTAGAATGACTTTAGTATTAAAGAAATGAGGATAAGAATACGTGCCTCAAAAGCTATTGGTAATTTCCTTTAAAGAGGCCCTGTTAGGTTGGAAAAGGGGTTATCTGCCCCTGCTGACTTGCTTTTAAAGGTATATGCGCTGGGGCACTTATTTTAAGCTGGCTATTGATGCCTGTTTTTTTTTTCATTCCTCCATCCACACAAGCAAGGAGAATGGGGGAATCCTTCCTCTCTCCTAACCCCCCACTGTCAGGATACAGTGATCAGCAACTACATCTGTTGGTCAAGAACAATTCTTGAACAAGCCCCTTCGGCAGAAGTTGGTCAGGCAATCAACTTCTGTCGAACAGGGATGGCCACATACTGATCAAAATTCAGCCGGTCCCTGTTGAACTGGTCAAATTTTGATCAGTGTAAGGCCAGCTTCAGGGAGTGAATGACCTGCAGCATGTGAAATCTGAAAAGTCTGAACTCCCACCCTGCATGTGTGCTCATGCTCAGAGGTTCACTAGGTTGTGAAGCAAAAACTTAAGCCTTCACCTTAAGAAAAAGACCACAATGGCTGTTTCAGTAATTCTAGCCTTGATGTCCTACTCGGCCTTATTCCATCTGCTCTTATTCATTTATTGGTGTCAATGGAAACACATCAAGTGTAGAAAATGTATTTAAAAATCCACTTAACAGGTTTTTTAATTTTTTATAGCACAATGACCTTCTGGAAAGTAAATAGTCTTTTTAAGTAACAACCAGAGGTCAAGGACGTCAAGCAAATGCAGCCATTTTTTTTGTTCCTTGGGGAACCAGAATTAACTCAACCAGTCAAATGGTCAGAGAGGTGTGCTAAAGGGGTATTGAAATGTTTTATTATGCTCCAGTGGATAAAAAAAAACTTAAACATTTTTTGCTTTCATTTCGAATTGGGTAGGAAATAGTAAAACTCCTGTTTTTATTGTCATCTGAAGTGAGAGGAAATTTCTCATAAGCAAAGTAAATCCTCTCTTAGGAAGTTATCACAGGTGCCGTTAATGGAAGATTTCCCCATTATTCTTGTTTTGGTAGTGACTACTCAAAATGTCTAATTTTCCTTCACTTTCACTTCCAGTGGCAACATCTGTACCCAGGACAAACAGAGAGAGCTGATCCTCCCAGTAGGGACAAAGACAGCAATAAAAACCTTGAAAAGAGTGAAAGAATGAGAGTGTCAAACCATCATGACTGGCTCAAATATTATTTTTTACTTGTCATTGTGTTGATTACGTTCTCAGATCCCACCCTATGCAGAGATTTTCCAGCTTTGGAACAACAAACTAAGAACCAACAGATTGAGAATGAATAGATGCAGGCTATACCTTTACACACACAGTAGCTTCCACAACGTGTTTTAAGGGAAACACACACTGTTCACAGCATTTGCTGTTGCAATTATTAACATTTAAAGGAAGTTTCTGTATTGCCCTCTGCCACACCCAGACAAAAATGGAACAGAGTTTTTAATATGGTAGTTTTTTTCAAGGAGGTGATACCTAATTCAATTCAAAAAAGAAAAACAAGGCAGGAAAATATTTGCACAAAAAAATATGTATATCATAAAAGAGACAATAAGCAACAGTAAGATAAACAGGATTGAAAGTGAAAAAAAAAAAACTGCCTGATCTTTGTTTCTGTGCAGTAATTCGCTTGCAGAGTAAGCCCAATCTGATCAGATCACAGTATCAGAGTCACTGGCCCTCAGAAACGTGACTCTCTTATTATCCTTAATAGAGCTGCAAATGCACCCATTTTGCCTAGTGTTAACAGAATTAACATAGGCAAAGGGTCTGAGGGGTGTGCTGATAGGGTATCGAAGTGTTTCTTGCTTCAGTGGACACATCGTTAATGCCAATTTTTTAAATTACAGCTATACTGGAAAACCCATTTAGTCACTATGTTCAGATGCAAATGCACAAATCCTTTCCATACCCCAACTCCCTGGGTCCCTGGATACATCCATGAGAGATAAGTTTCTATGCTTCCCACCCTCAACAGCTTAGAATGGCCACATCTGATGTGGTAGAGGTAGCTGGACAAGTAATCTGCAGCCAAGTGACCAGCCCTCCACAATTTCAATCTATGCGCAGCTTTTCAGGAAGACCTAGCTATCACATGGAGCACCCCCCAATTGCTACCAGAGTATTACAGTTCCAGCGGGGTGGCCTCCCTGTGTCCTCAGGCCTCAAATCCCCCCAGCTGTGTTACTAGAGCTACCCTCGAATTCACTGTGGGGAGGCTGCCTATGAAAATAAATGCAAGTGACTGTGTTTTGTACTGTTTTACTGAAGTAGTAATATTATTAACTCTCTGTTGTTATAGAGTCCTACAGAGACTATGCAATGCAGCCACAATAACCTGTTGAGTCACAGAAATATTGCTGTGAAGAGTTCATATTTGTGCAGTTTTCATACACACAGACATATTAAAATATGCCCATTTACAATTTATCTTTCTACTAGGAGCTGGCAGAAAATTCCAGGGCAAAAAATGTTTGATGTGGTGCATATTTACAGATATTGATGCATGTTTATGCGTGAAATGCTTACGCATGTAATTTTATTCTGTTGGCTGGAACATTAATTTGTTCTAGCCATTAGGCTGAAATTATGCACATACATGCGTATATGTGCGTTTATACATGCATATGCATAAATTACGTCAGCATGCTTCTCTGTAAACACAGGTGTGAGGCATTTTTTTCAAACCCTAAATTCTGCTCTAAAATACGTATATAAATGCTACGTTGTGCATGGACACATTGTCCAGTACTGGGTTATGTTTAGAGGCATACAAAAAAAAAAGGATTTTTTTTTTGCGTGTGCATGCAGCCTTAACTCTCTGATCATTCTTCTGATTAACTTAACTTACCATTTAACATCTGTTTTTCCATCTGACAAGAACTTACAATCTGAAAACCAACATATTCTTGAACAAAAGAAAATTGAAATTTGTTAGAGCCCAAATATGATAAAAACTTAAATTATCAATGTGTCCCATTAGCCTTCTGATCATTATAGTATAAATTGTGTAATGTCCTCATTGGCATCTTCCCATATATAAATGCAACCATATTTTATAAATATAATTCCATTACCATATGATATAAAATGTATGAGTAAAATTGGCAGCTTGAGATGTATTAAAGTTCTGTTTTAGTTGAAATAAAAACAAACTTACAGATATGTTTTGCTTCTAGACTGTAATACAACAGATGTACATCCCATCTAACTTTTTCTGCTTTGTTTTAAATTGTATCCCAAGCTGGCTGCGTTGTGTCACTTTCTCTGGCTACCCACAACAGACATGAGATTTAAATTGTACTGTGTTACTGAGTGAATTTGGGAGAAATTAGGGTGGCACTGATTTCAATATGACTTTCCCAATCTCTCCACACAGTTTGGAGGTCAACAGACCTCTTTAATGGCACACTTCCCCTCTTGAGGTGGCTATATGAAGGGATTGCAGGTGCTGGCTCTGCTTGCTGGGAGAAATCCATCTGCGTTATCATAATTACTTCCTTTGTTGTGCTAGGTGGTGAAATAGATTTGCTGTAAAAATCAAGTTCCAACAGAGAAGCTTGCCATTTTCTCCAGAAACACGATTTAATCAACTGATTGAATTCTGGTCGGCGAACACTGTGAAGCTCCAGCCATACTGTTGCAGCTTCTGTATTAGCTAGCTTCCTGCTCAGGTAGAGGATGGGATCTTCCTTCCCTGACTGATCCATTTCGCTCTGCACTCAAGTGCCATGTTTTTTACCAGTAGTTCTTGCCCTGACTGTAAGACAAGCACCCCAGTGCTGAAAAATAGTCCAGTGTTCCGTGCTTTTCCAGATCCCCAGCTCTAGTGCTTTCCTGGTCAGCTGTAGTCTGCATGGGTAGGTTGTCTGAGCACACCACCATCCAGTGTGCAGGCTGCATGGAGTGTCCATGAACCCAACCATATGTGGCAGTCCCATTTATCACAGATGGTCTCAACCTTACCTGCCTCAGGTTGCTTTCTCCTACCTGTTGTCCCAAGTACTGAACTTCTCCCATGGCACTTAATGGGTTTTATGATTAAGTTAGCTGCTGCCAGTTTGCCCAGGACTTGTGACAGGTATGTAAAGTGTTCTTCGCAGGTAGGGCTGAACACTGCTTAGTCATCCAGGTAGGCAACTGTGAATGCTTCCAGCATTTCTAGCAGGTCATTCACAACCCTCTGAAAATATTCTGAATAGGGTGATTATGGCTGATTTTCCCAACCCCCAAGTGATATGGGGATTGGCCAGTACATCTGCTCAAGTCCATAAATCATTATTAGATTGTTAGGCAGTCATCAGCTTCTCAAACACCTTATTAAACTTGGCATGGCATAGCCATCAGCAGTAATGAGGAAATTCAGTTTTCTGTAGCCCATGCAGGACCTGGTCGTCTGATTTTTTGGGGACCAGGACTACTGGAGACACCCAGGAACATGGGACTTTTGAGTGAGCCCTAACTTTAGAATCTCCTCAATCTCTCTTCATGCTTACTAGGCACTTACAGGAAGATTCAGTAGGAGGACTGGTAGAAGAATGGGTCCTGGTGTCTACCTTTTGCATCCTCCCTGGTTTCCCTGTGAAACAGTCATAGTGTGCTGCAAGCACTTTCAGAAGCTGCATTTCCTGTGTGCAAGAGGAGTGTGAATCAATTTGCTCCCAACTTCTCAAAGTCAGCTAACAGATCTAACAATGGCTCTGTCTTTTCCTGTTCAGGTCAGCTACACACCGACACTTCATATGTTGTTAACATGATGTGTTTTGAGCATGTTTATATAGAATGCTTTCGGTCTTCTGCTTGATTCTCAGAAACTTACCACATAAGTCACATCATTCAGGTGCTTTGTGATTAAGAATGGCCCTTCCTGTGCTGCCTACAGGTTGTTCTGCTGAACAGGGAGCAAAACATACAGCTTCTGACCCACATTTTATGCCCCAACTAAGGAACTGCGCAAGTCATACCAGCATTAATGACCTGCTGGAATATGTCTAACGGTCCTCTCATTCTCCTTTCTGTATAAAAGTTCAAATTGTAAAAACCCTGTTGACTTCTTAAATATCCTCACCATTGGTGGTCCTTTGTGGGTGGTATTAGCTACAACAGGCATCATTTTTATTTTCTGACAGGTCATGACATAATCTGCGAGCCTCGATCACTAAGAAGCTCTGTAGGGAATACTACTCTCATAAACATTTCCAGTAGAGCACCAATCTTCCTTGCTTGTGCTGATAAAATAGTGTCACATCCTCTGGGTACTGGGTGACTTAGTCCACTACTGTCAAGATGTATTGTTTGCCTGAACTTCTGGGAATGACTAGTGGCCCAATGACTGCCACCCTCTTAAAATTTTATTTACAGGCAAAGACTGTAATGGAGCCCCCAGAACATCTCCTGGTTTGCCAACCTGCTGTCAGGTAACACAGGACATACAGTAGTTGATAGTTGTCAGTAAGCATGTTAGGCTAGAAAAAAATCTTCCTCACTATAGCCGTCATCTTAGTGATTCCCAAATGATCTTCTGGGGGAATTTCATGCACCACCTTTTGCAAGTGACCCTAAATTGGTCAGATACAATAAGCTACCCTTTGACCAGTTCTGCCTTGCTGCCTTTTTTGAGTAGATCCTCCCTTAACAGTTTCCATTGTACCAGTAAGGCCCCTTTCACACGGACGGACCGTCTATCCGTTTTTCTTCCATTCATCGACGGACGGCAATGCATTCCTATGGGCAAACGGATGACCATCCGTTACCATCAGTTTACCTCCGTTTCAGTTTTTATCCGTTTTTTTTAATGTACAAAGCTACTTCCAGATCCGTCAAAATGGATATTAACTGACGTTAACTGACAATGTCCGTCAACGTCCGATCAGTTAAGATCCGTTTTGAAGAAATAATTCAAAATTCATACTTTGACAAATAAAAAAACAAAGTGAAAAAACCTTTATTTTAAAAGGGTTATGCAGAATAATAAAACAAACTGTTTTTACCATATCATGTGCTTTTGTGTCTTTTTATGCTATCAAAACACATGAAATACCGTATTTATCGGCGTATAACGCGCACTTTTTTCCCCTTAAAATCAGGGGAAAATCGTGGGTGCGTGTAATACGCCGATCCCCGCTAATTGTGATCTATCGGAGAGATCGCCGTGATCGCAGCCGACATTCACATAGCGTGTAGTTTTAAATATGGCACCGCAGAGTTCGGAGGGACACGCCCAGTCCCGCCATTGGACCTGTGTTATGTCCATCATAGGGCGGGACTGGGCGGGACTGTGAGCGGCGCCGGAAAGAGCCGAGTAACTCGACTATGTGTATCTCGGCGGCGCTCGTTCAGCTCCGCCGAGTCCCCCCGAACTCCGCTGCACCATATTTAAAATGACATGCTATGTGTATGTCGGCGGCGATCTTTCAAGTGATCTGTCCAAGCATAATGGACACTGGGGGCAAGGCTGCACTGACCACTGGGGCAAGGCTGCACTGACCACTGGGGCAAAGCTGCACTGACATGGCTGCACTGACAAGGCTGCACTGGGGCAAAGCTGCACTGACAATTCTGCACTGGGGCAAAGCTGCACTGACAAGGCTGCAATGGACACTGGGCAAGGCTGCACTGACACTGAAAAGGCTGCAATGACACTGACAAGGCTGCAGATGGACACGATAAGGCTGCATTGATGGGCATTTTAATGTAAGTTTTTTTTACTTGAACTTCCCTCCTAAAAGTTTTTTACCTTAATTTCCCTCCTAAACTTGGGGTGCGTGTTATACGCCCGCGCGTGTTATATGCCGATAAATACGGTACCCAAATTAATGAATTCATAAATTTAAATTTCCACTGCATTTTATATATATATATATATATATATATATATATATATATTGCCATGAAACTTCTCCTGATGGAGATAGAAAGTAGTCGGCAAATTGTTCACGCATGGCAATGTAGGATGGGTGGAGCAAGGCTTTCTGGGTAATTTCCTTAAATGCAAAGAAACTGCTGTAAACGGATGAAAACGGATACAAAAACGGATGAAAAAACAGATGTAAACGTGTACATTAACAGATGAAAACGGATATTAATGGAACGGAAAACGGATGAAAGCGGAGATTAACGGAACGGATGACGGATGAAGACGGATGAAGCAATGGATAAGAACTGATACGTTTTTAACGTGGCTAAACTGACGGTGCCCATGTGAAAGGGGCCTAAATCTTTTATTTACCCCCCTCTGCAGGGTGGCTGAAGGCTAGACTCCTAAGCTGCTCTAAACTTGGGTCAGTCTGTAGTGCTTGCTCAAAGTTTTTAGCCATTTGTCCCATGATAAATGAGGACAGCAGCTGAGGCTCAGCAGTGGTGGAGCCCACTGGGTCAGAGCAAGGAAAGGGGTTATGGGTAAATTCCTCCTGCCCTCCAACCAGAAATGTAACCTTGACAGCCTTTGCAGCACTACGAGTGACTGCTAACACCGGCAATACATTGTCATCCGATTCACCAATGACATTTTGTACATCAGACATACTGTACATATATTGGGCAACTGTGCATGCAAGGTAGTCAATCCGTCCCAGTCTCCTTTAACTAGGAGAAATGTGCACCTCCAATCCACTTCCCTCCCTTTGTCCATCCTCAAATCAAATGTCACATCTATACACAGCACCTTAGTATGGCCACAGGGTCCAGTTTGTGAATTCTGAGTGTCATCAAGAGGCACATATTATGAGGCCAGAGTCCCCAGAAGCAACAGTGTGGGGATATTATCTGACACTACAACCTTTTTCTTCCTACTCCCCATCCCCTAATCATTAAAAACCAATGCGTGGGGTACATCAACTCTGGTGAGAGTAGGACATTTCTCTGGGATGATGTCCTTTTAACCACTAGCTCAGGGCAATCTAGGGTGATGTCTGCGCTGGTGTCTTGAAAGCCAGCAATGGTTTGATTGCCCACAATGACTGTTCTGTGGGTTGGTATTGCTGACCCTTGCTTTTCCACTGATGAACAGCACAGAGAAAGGGAAATCTGGTGTTGGCTTGTTACCAGGAGTTTCAGGTGCTTTTCACTGGGAGTACATAGATCACAGGTGTAGCAAGGGTTACCAGTGGTGATTTCCCTCCTTTCCAGACACTAGGGGAGCCCTGTGGTGGTCTTAATGTTCTGTACAGGACAGATGTTTAGGAGTTGATCCTGCTGAAATGTGGTGCATAGTTGGCTTACCACAACAGTGCAAGTATCATAAGTCCTTTCTCCAGCGACCTGAATTTCCTCCAGTATGCTTCTGATGTCAGTTGATACTGGCCACCATTCATACAGTGTGCTCAGTGTGAATGGTGAAGGGACTCACCTGGAAAATACTATGGAAAAAACAAAAAAATGGAAAAGGGGTAATACCTATAAATAGAGGTCCCAGAATGGGTAATGAGTATGGATGTGTGTGTCACGCTAAATCACAAACCCACAACTGGAGCCAAAGCCAGATACCTGCTAACAGTAAAAAGTAAAGCAGGTGCGCTCCTCTAGACCGTAGCATATATAAGAAAAAAGTACCAGGGGGTCAAGAGACAGGGTCGATCAAAGAGGAACACACTGGCAGTAAATAAGATTAGAAACAATTTATTACAAAATAGATGATAAAAAAGTTTCCACCCACATAGTAGAAAAATGGAACTAACCTCCACCACTAGAAAAGTGACAGTGCAAAAGGACAGATACACCACCTGGTACCCACTACCTACATGTCTAATACCCCCATAATTAAAGTAAAGTAATGAGCAGCGTCCAGCTGAACCCACTCCTGGGAACAGTATAGAACCTACAAGGGACAAAAATTATTATCAATGGATAAGCAAATAATGAAAACAATGCTGGATGGCAAATGTAAAATCACTAGTGAAGAACGTCCTGTATAGAACCTGCCAGTCCTTCGAACTATGATAGAAAATCACTGGGAGCAAATATGATAAAGGACATGTGGAAGACCAATTCCTGTATCGGGTGCAGATAGTGACAGTTCTGTGACCTGCTGCACTTTCATAGGGATATGACAGTCAAGTGGAAAAGTCTAGAAAGCGGCATGTATCAAACATATAAGGTGCAGCCAAACACGTACCTTCTGTCCTCTGCCCTCTCTGCGATGCAGTGTGGAGGAGGGGGGAGGAAAAACAGCTGATCCCAGGATATGACAAGTAGCTGGCCGAGTAAAGATTACCTGTGGCATACAGATGAATTCCCTCAATGTGGGGACCGCCACGAGCCATGCCCTGGGACCTAGGTAATCCGGCACTTGAGGGAAAATATGATTGTAGGTTCCCGCTAGCTGATCTCCTCGTGTTTCATCAAAGATGCCAGGCACCACAGCCGTACGGCGTTGTAAGCGGGAGTCGACCCTGACCGCACACAGCTGAGGTAGGATGCTCCGCAATCCAGCTCAGCTGGATGTGCTTGTAGTGAGAAGGATGGGTCTCTGATGGGATCGCAGCTGGGAGGGACGTGTTGGAACAGGAAGACCGGCGTTACCCAGTGTGTGCACACATCCTTAGGACGTTCTTCAAACAGCATGTAGATGGGGGGAGAGAACAGAAACCATGAATAAAGTAGGGGATGAAGGAATCAATCCAGGTGGTGGCTGTCAAAGAATGGGGGCGTCTAGCTGACGCGTTTCAATCGGCTGACCGATTTTCTTCAGAGCTAGAGACATAATGAAGGACATGAAGCTAAATAGTGAAACAATTTCTCTAATTGGCTACCATGTAATCCACACGGACTGCCCCCTTAGGAAACATTAACCCTACAAAACTCAATCAAAGTGTGCACCTGACATTGCCAATAAAAAACATCACACATCCTAAGAATAAGTGAATAAACAAAAAATGAAGAGGGGGGGTGAAAAAGAAAAAGGATAGGAGACAAAATAAAGGGAGGGGGGGAAAAGGAGGGGGGAGTAAGAAAGGAGGTAAAAGATTTATGTACATATTAATGTAAATCGTTTGTCCAATTAGCAGAGATCTGGGAATGTATAGGGTTAATATCGCCACGAGTTACGCGAGAGGCTCTCCTCACAGGGGAAGGGGGGCTCCTACAGCAAGGTACTAATAATTTGGATAGTAAACAAGGGACCCGAGGGAAAGTCATATATCACCCTGTAAAGGCCAAAGTCCCAAAAATCATGTGTTCCTAGAAAGAGGATGGCTAATGTTCCAAAAATACTGCTAAATTACATTCATTATTCAAGCCTACAGGCTGGAGGCTATTGAGGCGATAGATCCACATTTTTTCTCTTTGATATAAAATATGGTCAAAATCCCCCTCCTGAGTGGGAGATTTAATCTGTAAATGCCCTTCATGCGGAGGCCTCTTAGGTCCCCACCATGTTCAGTTAGGAAATGTAGTGGTAGTGGTCGCTTATCATCCTTTTTAAGGATTCTCTGGATGTACTCGCTGACTCTAATTTTAAGTTGTCTTTTGGTTTTACCTATATAGATCTTACCACAGGGACAGTTGATCATATAGATCACCAGTGTGGTAGAGCAGTTGATGAAATCTCTAATTTTAAAGTGTTTATGACCCATAGAGTCAGCGAACACATCCGTCTTGTTGACATGACTACAAATGGAGCATTTACCACAGGGGAAACTCCCATGCAGAGGGGGCAAGTCTGTCAGCCAGTTTTTACTGGGTGATCTAGTGTATTCAGAGTGGGATAGTATGTCCCCCACATTCTGGGCCCTCCGTGCAGTCATCATGGGTCGATCCCCTATGAATTTCCCCAAAATGGGTGCTTGAGATAAAATGCTCCAATGTTTGGTGAGGATTTCTTTGACCTGATCCCATTGGGCCCCAAATTTAGTAATGATTCTAATTGGGTCCTGGGAACTACCTTTCTTGATGTCCTCGGGTGTGTCAGTCAGGAGGTCCTCTCTGTTAGTGTTTAAGGCTCTCTTCTTGGCCCTTCTAATGGACCTATGAGAGTAGCCGCTCTCTCTAAAACGTGTATAGAGGTTTGAGGCCTCCTCCTGAAAGGCAACATACGAGGAACAATTTTGTCTCATCCTCAGGAACTGTCCGATTGTGATCCCCTGGATCAAAGAAAATGGGTGGTGGCTGGACGCTTGTAAAAGAGTATTTGCAGCTGTTTTTTTGGGAAATGTCCTAGTGGCCAGTCTGTCATCTTGTATAGTGATTTGTAGATCCAAAAAAGAAATCGTGTTTGGATGGTGGGTATATGTAAACCGCAAATTGCGGTCATTTGTGTTCAGCTGTTGCATGAAGCTATCCGGCTGTAATGCAGTGCTCTCCCACACCATAAAAACATTGTCAATGTAACTCAGCCACACCTTACTGTGGCTGAGGTACAGGGGCGACACATATATCTCCTCCTCCTCCCACAGACCCAGATGAAGACACGCGAAGGAAGGGGCCCAAGGAGCTCCCATAGATGTGCCCCTCCTTTGCTGAAAATATGAGCCCAAAAATTTAAAGCAATTATTAGACAACATGAACTCCAAGAGTTCAAGAATAAACTAGTTTTGGGCCGCTAAGAGCGGGTAGCTTCTATCCAGGAAGTGACTTGCCGCACGGAGGCCCCACTCATGGGGAATCGACGTGTAGAGGGATTCCATGTCGATCCCAATGAGGAGGGCCCCTGCGGGGCAGTACACTCCCTCAATTTGTTTCAAAACATCCCTCGTGTCCCTGACAAAGGATGGCAAGTCACTCACAAGTGTCTTAATCATAGCATCTACATACTTGCCTATCCACTCGAGGGGTCCTTTTATGGCAGAGACAATGAGTCTGCCTGGAGGGTCTGTGAAAGATTTGTGTAGCTTGGGAATAATATAAAAAATTGGTGTGTTATATTCCCTTACCGTCAGAAAAAGAAGTTCCTTTTTGGTGATAAGATTACATTCTGAGGCAAACGATAACTTCTCATTGAGGATCTGGATAATCCTGGGAAAGGGATTGTCTTTAAGTTTACTATAGGTGGTGATATCACTGCCTTTAATTTCTATATTAGGTGCCTCACGAAGTTCCTTTAAGGCCTGTCTCTCTCCTCTTGTTAAGTTATACAGTCCTCTCCAATCCCAATTAATCTTCCCTAGATCTTTTTGTAATAGGTCTAAGAACAATTTAATCCATTTGTTTTTGGAAATGGGGGGCATCTTTAGGGATTTAATTTTTAAATTTGAGGGTCTATTCGTCATGTCTGTGTGGGTGGGGACCTCCTGGTCACTATCAGAGTCTGGGTTTTCATTTAATAACGCAATAATGTTATCGAGTGCTTCTTGTTCTTCTTGATTGTTTGAGACTATATTAT
This sequence comes from Aquarana catesbeiana, assembly GCF_042186555.1. Lineage (NCBI taxonomy): Eukaryota > Metazoa > Chordata > Amphibia > Anura > Ranidae > Aquarana > Aquarana catesbeiana. Next base: position 478,233,241 of record NC_133328.1, read on the forward strand.
GTGTATTTTCACGAGTGGAGTGCCAGGACCTGAATATCACCTTCCGCAAAAAGAGATTAATATCTTTGAACACTTCAAATTCCTGCATGGTGGACTTCGGTGAAAAACACAAACCTCTTTTGAGCAAAGAAATATGGTGTTCATTAAGAGGAAAGTCCGTAAGATTAATGACAGTCATGTCCTGGGACTCCAGAGGTGAGGACTCAGAAAGAAAGTCTGGGGTATTCCTTTCTAGCGTCTTCGGGGGCGGGTTCTCAATTCCCTTTGGTTTCCTCTTGGTTCTTTTTCCTTTTCTTTTTCTTTTTGTGTTGGGGTCTTGCGCCTTACCTGCTGGGTGTTGGAAGACTGACTCTGCGTCATTTCTGCGATATCTGTATCTCCCCTTATTGTCCCTAAAAAACCAACTGTCTTAGTCGGAGAGTCTATATCACTATCTGAGGAGAGTGAATGATGGGGGGCTGAGGGGGTTCTTCTATTCCTGCTTCTACAAGACTTGCTTCTGCCCCTCTGTAAAGTGGGGTCAAAGACATTATCCTTCTCCCAGTCTGCTAAATTCTGTTTGAATTTCTCCTGTTTATTACTTTTAAGATTTTTCTGAGTCTTTTCCACCTCCCTTCTAAGGGACTCATTCAGTCTCTCAAATTCTTGACTGTGTTTGAAAGGCTCTAGGAGTTGTGTACTTGTGTCTATCTCAGCTTGGAGTTCACCAAGTTGTACCAATTCATCTTCAACTATGAGGCGCATGAGCTCAAGTCCTCTATTGATGCAGCTCTCTTTCCACAGTTCGAGAAATCTCGGTGTGTGAAGATGAGCAGCCGGAACTACCCTTTCACGTAAACCCCTTGGGATGACCTTATGCTCTAAATCTGACTTTAGGGATGAAACATCCCATTTCCTGTTTAAATAGTTAATAGTTAATTTTGTATGATTTTTAAACAACTTCTTAAGGGTATCATCACCCAAAGTTTGGTTTGCTTGGTCTATGGAAAAAGGCGTTTGTATTTCAAGATCAATCTTTTCGTCCAGAACAAAAGCCATTACCAAGAGGTATAGGTAGGGACTGCTCTAAATATGTACAGAGAGAGAAAAGGGGGAAAGAAAAAAGAAAGAAGAAAGAAGAGACGGGGAAAAAAGAAAAAGAAAAAAGGCCAAGAAGCGAAAATAGACTAAAGATAAATGTGTGTGTAAAATGCCCACCAGAGAGTGCGAGTGATACTAAAAACACTAATGGAGGTTAATAAACATATCTATGGTGGGTATAGGCCCCCTTACCAGAAGGGATTTACAAAAATCCCGTAGGCATACAATGGAAAAGACAAAAAAATGGAAAAGGGGTAATACCTATAAATAGAGGTCCCAGAATGGGTAATGAATATGGATACACGTGTCAAGCTAAATCACAAACCCACAACTGGAGCCAAAGCCAGATACCTGCTAACAGTAAAAACTTAAGCAGGTGCGCTCCTCTAGACCGTAGCATATATAAGAAAAAAGGACCAGGGGGTCAAGAGACAGGGTCGATCAAATAGGAACACACTGGCAGTAAATAAGATTAGAAACAATTTATTACAAAATAAATGATAAAAAAGTTTCCACCCACATAGTAGAAAAATGGAACTAACCTCCACCACTAGAAAAGTGACAGTGCAAAAGGACACATACACCACCTGGTACCCACTACCTACATGCAGGGCCATTTTTTCCACTGGGCACGCTGGGAAGTTGCCCGGGGGCCCACTTGTCTGGAGGGCCCCATCCAGGGCCGATCCTCAGCGCTGCAATCTGCTGCTTAAGTTGACTGACTGCACTGGTCAGAGGCCGCGGCCACCCCAGCATTCATAGCGCGCCACGGCCGCCCCAGCTGCTAGTGAACAAGCTCTGCCCACCTCTGCCATGTTCTTCAGACAGCATGGAGAGGGAGCGGAGCAGAAAGATGGCCCTTGATAGCTGGCGCTGCCTTTCTGCTGTGAGTGACACACTGTACTGCACCAGGCTGGCGGCAATAAGTAAGTTCAAGATGTACATCAAACACAGCCACTGTCTGTGCCCCTCAAAAGCTGCCACTGTGCCCATCAAACACAGCCACTGTGCCCATCAAAGCTGCCACTGTGCCCATCAAACGCAGCCACTGTGCCCATCAAAGCTGCCACTGTGCCCATCAAACGCAGCCACTGTGCCCAAATGCAGCCACTGTGCCCATCAAACGCAGCTACTGTGCCCATCAAACGCTGCCACTGTGCCCATCAAAGCTGCCACTGTGCCCATCAAAGCTGCCACTGTGCCCATCAAAGCTGCCACTGTGCTCATCAAAAGCTGCCACTGTGCCCATCAAAAGCTGCCACTGTGCCCATCAAACGCAGCCACTGTGCCCATCAAACTCGTGTTATATTGTCTAAACGTTGTGTTAATGTTTAAACACTGATTTTGCTGGAAGTACCAATAAATATAGCCTTATTGATAATTTGCATTTTTATTCTTGTGCGTGATTGTGTAGACAGGGCCCCAGTGCACTGTATTGCCCAGGGGCCTGTAATGCTCTTAAGATGGCCCTGCCTACATGTCTAATATCCCCATAATTAAAGTAAAGTAATGAGCAACGTCCAGCTGAACCCACTCCTGGGAACAGCATAGAACCTACAAGGGGCAAAAATTATTATCAATGGATAAGCAAATAATGAAAACAATGCTGGATGGCAAACATAAAATCACTAGTGAAGAACGTCATGTATAGAACCTGCTAGTTCTTCGAACTATGATAGAAAATCACTGGGAGAAAATATGATAAAGGACATGTGGAAGACCAATTCCTGTATCGGGTGCAGATAGTGACAGTTCTGTGATCTGCCTCACTTTCATAGGGATATGACAGTCAAGTGGAAAAGTCTAGAAAGCGGCATGTATCAAACATATAAGGTGCAGCCAAACACGTACCTTCCGTCCTCTGCCCTCTCTGCGATGCAGTGTGGAGGAGGGGGAAGGAAAAACAGCTGATCCCAGGATACGAGAAGTAGCTGGCCGGGTAAAGATTACCTGTGGCATACAGATGAATTCCCTCAATGTGGGGGCCGCCACGAGCCGTGCCCTGGGACCTAGGTAATCCGGCACTTGAGGGAAAATGTGATTGTAGGTTCCCGCTAGCTGATCTCCTCGTGTTTCATCAAAGACGCCAGGCACCACAGCCGTACGGCGTTATAAGGGGGAGTCGACCCTGACTGCACACAGCTGAGGTGGGACGCTCCGCAATCCATCTCGGCTGGATGTGCTTGTAGTGAGAAGGATGGGTCTCTGATGGGATTGCAGCTGGGAGGGGCGTGTTGAAACAGGAAGACCGGCGTTACCCAATGTGTGCACACATCCTTAGGACGTTCTTCAAACAGCATGTAGATGGGGGGAGAGAACAGAAACCATGAATAAAGTAGGGGATGAAGGAATCAAACCAAAAGACAACTTAAAATTAGAGTCAGCGAGTACATCCAGAGAATCCTTAAAAAGGATGATAAGCGACCACTACCACTACATTTCCTGACTGAACATGGTGGGGACCCAAGAGGCCTCCGCAAAAGGGCATTTACAGATTAAATCTCCCACTCAGGAGGGGGGATTTTGACCGTATTTTATATCAAAAAGAAAAAATGTGGATCTATCGCCTCAATAGCCTCCAGCCTGTAGGCTTGAATAATGAATGTAATTTAGCAGTATTTTTGGAACATTAGCCGTCCTCTTTCTAGGAACACATGATTTTGGGGACTTTGGCCTTTACAGGGTGATATATGACTTTCCCTTGGGTCCCTTGTTTACTATCCAAATTATTAGTACCTTGCTGTAGGAGCCCCCCTTCCCCTGTGAGGAGAGCCTCTCGCGTGACTCGTGGTGATATTAACCCCATACATTCCCAGATCTCTGCTAATTGGACAAACAATTTACATTAATATGTACATAAATCTTTTATCTCCTTTCTTACTCCCTCCCCCTCCTCCCCCCCCTCCCTTTATTTTGTCTCCTATCCTTTTTCTTTTTCACCCCCCCTCTTCATTTTTTGTTTATTCACTTATTCTTAGGATGTGTGATGTTTTTTATTGGCAATGTCAGGTGCACACTTTGATTGAGTTTTGTAGGGTTAATGTTTCCTAAGGGGGCAGTCCGTGTGGATTACATGGTAGCCAATTAGACAAATTGTTTCACTATTTAGCTTCATGTCCTTCATTATGTCTCTAGCTCTGAAGAAAATCGGTCAGCCGATTGAAACGCGTCAGCTAGACGCCCCCATTCCTTCACAGCCACCACCTGGATTGATTCCTTCATCCCTTACTTTATTCATGGTTTCTGTTCTCTCCCCCCATCTACATGCTGTTTGAAGAACGTCCTAAGGATGTGTGCACACACTGGGTAACGCTGGACTTCCTGTTCCAACACGCCTCTCCCAGCTGCGATCCCATCAGAGACCCATCCTTCTCACTACAAGCACATCCAGCCGAGCTGGATTGCGGAGCGTCCTACCTCAGCTGTGTGCGGTCAGGGTCGACTCCCGCTTACAACGCCGTACAGCTGTGGTGCCTGGCATCTTTGATGAAACACAAGGAGATCAGCTAGCGGGAACCTACAATCACATTTTCCCTCAAGTGCCGGATTACCTAGGTCCCAGGGCACGGCTCGTGGCAGCCCCCACATTGAGGGAATTAATCTGTATGCCACAGGTAATCTTTACCCGGCTAGCTACTTGTCGTATCCTGGGATCAGCTGTTTTTCCTCACTTCTCCTGCACACTGCATCGCAGAGAGGGCAGAGGACGGAAGGTACGTGTTTGGCTGCACCTTATATGTTTGATACATGCCGCTTTCTAGACTTTTCCACTTGACTGTCATATCCCTATGAAAGTGCGGCAGATCACAGAACTGTCACTATCTGCACCCGATACAGGAATTGGTCTTCCATATGTCCTTTATCATATTTGCTCCCAGTGATTTTCTATCATAGTTCGAAGGACTGGCAGGTTCTATACAGGACGTTCTTCAATAGTGATTTTACGTTTGCCATCCAGCATTGTTTTCATTATTTGCTTATCCATTGATAATAATGTTTGTCCCTTGTAGGTTCTATACTGTTCCGAGGAGTGGGTTCAGCTGGACGCTGCTCATTACTTTACTTTAATTATGGGGATATTAGACATGTAGGTAGTGGGTACCAGGTGGTGTATCTGTCCTTTTTCACTGTCACTTTTCTAGTGGTGGAGGTTAGTTCCAATTTTCTACTATGTGGGTGGAAACTTTTTTATCATCTATTTTGTAATAAATTGTTTCTAATCTTATTTACTGCCAGTGTGTTCCTCTTTGATCGACCCTGTCTCTTGACCCCCTGGTCCTTTTTTCTTACACCTGGAAAATACTGCATGTGAAGGAGTTTACGAATACATGGTGGATATCATTTAGGAGTACTAAGGACTTGATTTGGAAGACTTTACTTGAATAGGATTATAACTTTCATAAAGAGTGTGTATAAGACACATAGGGGTTGATTTACTAACACTGGAGTGCAAAATCTTGTGCAGCTCTACATAGAAACCAATCAGCTTTCCACTTTTTTTTTGCCAAAGATTAATTGAACAAGCTGTAGTTAGAAACGGATTGGCTACCTTGTACAGCTGCAAAAGATTTTGCACTCTTCAGTTTTAGTAAATCAACCCCATATTGTTTGAATTACAGTAAATGATATATTTGTTTACTATAGAAGGAGGTGTTTAAGAAATATGAGAGATATGTGCACGGGGATATCATTTATATATGTTGCGCTTTACTTTTTGATGGATGATTATTGCTAGGTGTGGAAAACACATTTCAGTGTGAACAGTAACATATTGACACATTTAAACTTTATTTTATACAAGGTTTATTATGAGGTATTGTGCTGAGATACACTGGTTGAAGGTTGTGTAGATACAAATATACATATAAAAAATACCCGTTTAGCTGGTCAGTGAAGTCCATCTAATGCAGATTCATCTGATGGTGTGGCAAGAACTCCTCTTGAATTCAGAACAGAATTGTCAGCTTCATGTAGTTTGTGCCTGCCTGCAATATCTTGGGATCAAATTTTTATTATTTTTCTGGCAATAACATGGTGTGGGCAAATTTCTGCCAGTCACATGCTGATTCACACCCCTCCAGCCTGTGTCTTAGAAGAAGAGGGAGGTAAAGTCTCTATCAATCTACATTGGGTTTAGCGTGTTAGTGGGCATGGAGGAGGAGGGATGGAGTAGGCGGTCATTTATCACCCCCATGTTTGACTCTATAGCCAAATGGGCTGCTCAGATGTGATAAGGAGGAAATGCTCAGTATAGAAACTCATTGAAAACTGAGCATGTGCAGAGAGCTGCCAACACTGCTCTGCAAAATTCCTAGCTGAATTAGAGACTTGGACAGAAAAAGGAGGTAGAGAACAGCAGGATAAACCAGGTTTTTTCTGAATACAGAAAATGAATCTCATAGTGACTGAGCGATTACAGTAAAGAGGATGGAATGGAGCGCTAGCAGGAGCCACTTTTGAGATAAATAAGTGGATGGGTGAAAATGCTAATGGTAATAATAGTGGTTATATCCAGTTCTTGTTAGGAGGGTTTAGATCCGTTTTCCTTTCTGGGTCCAGACCTATATTAAAGTTTCTGTAGAGGATGAGGGCGGCAGCAAGCTCAGGAGAGCAGAAGTAACTCTGAGGCAATGAGAAAGAGGAGAAAAAGAGCATCGCCGCTCTAAGCGCAATAAATTAGTAAAAAACAGCTTTAATTTCCTTTAAAATACACTCACATTCTGGCAGTGGTGATCAAACATTAGGTTATGGTTTGGTTCTCTTCAGCTGTGTTGGGTAGTCCTTCGGTTCCAAGATGGGCAGCAGTGATATGTCAGTCCCCGGCCGCTCCAGTGGCGTCCGTAGCTCTGAGGCTGGAGGATGTCAGGGCAGGTACATCAGCAGGGAACATCCACAGGACACAGCAGATGCTGGAGAACTTTATAGTTTGGTTCTCTTCAGCTGTGCTGGGTAGTCCTTTGGTTCCAAGCTGGGCAGCAGTGATATGTCAGTCCCCCGGCCACTCCAGTGGCGTTCGTAGCTCCGAGGCTGGAGGATGTCATAGCAGGCACATGAACAGGGTACATCCACAGGACATGTCAGACGCTGGAGCGGCTGGGGACTGACATATCACTGCTGCCCAGCTTGGAACCGAAGGACTACCCAGCACAGCTGAAGAGAACCAAACCATAACCTAATGTTTGATCACCACTGCCAGAATCTGAGTGTATTTTAAAGGAAATTAAAGCTGTTTTTTACTAATTTATTACGCTTAGAGCAGCGCTGCTCTTTTTCTCCTCCTTCTCACTGAGTGATTACAGACAGCCTGTAGTGTGGGTTTAATGACACTTTAACCTCTTCCTGTCTGCACTATAGCCGAATGACGGTTACAGTGTGGACCTACATTGCCGGGATGCTGTCAAAAGACATCCTCCCCTTTCCTCGCTCCCCGAGCACGCTCTGTGATCACTGAGTCAATGAGACTCGGGTGATCACAGATCGGAGTAAGGGGCCGATCCCGGCCCCTTACCACGTGATCAGCTGTCAGCCAATGACAGCTGATCACGTGATGTAAACAGAAGCTCGGTAATCTTTTTTTTTCACCGGCTTCTGTTGAAGAGGAAGAGACATAGCCGCCTCATCTGTGCCAACCAGTACCGCCTGCCAGTGCCAACTGCCAGGGCCCGAGTGCCATCAATCGGTGCCAACCAGTTAATATCAGTGTCACCAATCAGTGCCACCTATCAATGCCCAAGAGTACCACCTATCAATGCCCACCAGTGATGCCAATCAGTGCTGCCTATCAGTGTCACCTACAGTGCCCATTACTGCCACCCATCAGTGCCACCTATCAATGCCCTTCAGTGCCGCCCATCAGTGCCCATCAATGCTACCTCTCAGTGGCCCACCAGTGCCGCCTTATTAGTGCCCATCAGTGCCGCCTTATCAGTACCCATCAGTGCAGCCTCATTAGCATACATCAAAGAAGGAGAAAAATTACCTGTTTGCAAAAGTTTTTAACAAACTATAAAACCGTTTTGTTTTTGTTTTCAAAATTTTTGGTCTTTTTTCATTTTTTTAACAAAAAATAAAAACCCAGAGGTGATTAAATACCACCAAAAAAAGGCTCTATTTGTGGGGAAAAAACTAAAAAAAAATTTAATTTGGGTACAGTGTTACATGACCGCGCAATTGTCATAAAAAGAGTGAGAGTGCTGAAAGCTGAAAATTGGTCTGGGCAGGAGGGGGGTTTAAGTGCCCAGTAAGCAAGTGGTAAAGGTTAGTGGAAGAAAAGGGATATGCAATTTGATGCAAAGGGGGGCGGGGTTATGAAATTCACATTTTTGTTTATGCCTACAGGCCTGGAACAAATTTGGATGAATGCTAACAGATGCCAGGAATAGACACAAAGGGGATCCCAGAACCATAGTGCACTGACACTTGGATTCCAGCTATAAAAAGGTAGTGCCAGAGTTATAGCATCATCAATGGCTATGTCACATATAAACTCAGGGACAAAAGTTGAATGGGTGACGGTTAATATACACTTTTTTCTAATTATATTTTACAGTGGACAAATATTATGGCAAGGACACCTTAACCAACAGATATTAAGAACGCCATTCAATTAGCTGAAGAGAATGCAATTGTCCTCAGATCAATGTTGTCACAGGGCTAAAAATCACCAACGCTCTCCTTGCACGAATTGAATTCTGCATAGAACATTGCATTTCAATTCAAAATAAATCACTTTTAGCACATTAAATTTAATGGGGAACAAGCAACTACCGCTCAATCCATTTGAAATTAGTTGCAAATAGCTGAATGGGATGGCTGATGGTTTATGAGATGAAGGGGCCGTTCTATTTAGATTTGGCACCAGGAACACATAGGTTTAAGTTGCCATACATTTTATATATATTATGCATAGCATTAGCTCACTAATGTACCATCATATTTGAAGAAAATAAGGAGTTAGAATGAGTGCTTCTATTTTCAAAGGCAGGCCTTTTATGTCATCTTGGCACAGTTTCCAAACTTTAGACAAAAATGCTGTCTCTACAGTAAATAGCTACATCATATACATCCCTCTTTTTGCTGTGCATTCCATGTACAGCAAGGTTGGCATCTGTGCACTTGGCTTCTCTTGCCCAGTTCAGCTCCCCCCCGATAGCAGATAATTTGAAATAGATTACCAAACATTCAGACTACCAAGGATTTTAGAAACTTTATGTCCTGTTGATTCTGATATCTCCATTTGCCTAAAGACTGAAGTATATTACATTGGCGATCATTGCGCACCAGAGGTCTTATTCATCTCTTACATCAAAGAAGCCCTAAACCTAATACTAAGGGGTCTTTTTATAAAAATATTTGTTGAGCGAATGTCTCCCACACAGCCATCACGCATAATCCCTGTAATCTGCCCAATACATTTACAGGAGCATCTAAAAAAAATTTGATCATCAAAAAGTTAATTCATTTCAGTAATTCAATTCAAAAAGTGAAACTCATACAGTGAGGACGGAAAGTATTCAGACCTCCTTAAAGTTTTCACTCTTTGTTATATTGCAGCCATTTTCTAAAATCATTTAAGTTCATTTTTTTTCCTCATTAATGTACACACAGCACCCCATATTGACAGAAAAACACAGAATTGTTGACATTTTTGCAGATTTATTAAAAAAGAAAAACTGAAATATCACATGTTCCTAAGTATTCAGACCCTTTGCTCAGTATTTAGTAGAAGCTCCCTTTTGATCTAATACAGCCATGAGTCTTTTTGGGAAAGATGCAACAAGTTTTTCACACCTGGATTTGGGGATCCTCTGCCATTCCTCCTTGCAGATCCTCTCCAGTTCTGTCAGGTTGGATGGTAAACGTTGGTGGACAGCCATTTTTAGGTCTCTCCAGAGATGCTCAATTGGGTTTAAGTCAGGGCTTTGGCTGAGCCATTTATGAACAGTCACAGAGTTGTTGTGAAGCCACTCCTTCATTATTTTAGCTGTGTGCTTAGGGTCATTGTCTTGTTGGAAGGTAAACCTTCGGCCCAGTCTGAGGTCCTGAGCACTCTGGAGAAAGTTTTCATCCAGGATATCCCTGTACTTGGCCGCATTCATCTTTCCCTCGATTGCAACCAGTCGTCCTGTCCCTGCAGCTGAAAAACACCCCCACAGCATGATGCTGCCACCACCATGCTTCACTGTTGGGACTGTATTGGACAGGTGATGAGCAGTGCCTGCTTTTCTCCACACATACCGCTTAGAATTACATCTCTGGAGCTCAGTCACAGTGATCTTTGGGTTCTTCTTTACCTCTCTCATCAAGGCTCTTCTCCCCCGATAGCTTAGTTTGTCCGGACGGCCAGCTCTAGGAAGGGTTCTGGTCATCCCAAACGTCTTCCATTTAAGGATTATGGAGGCCACTGTGCTCTTAGGAACCTGAAGTGCAGCAGAATTTTTTTTTAACCTTGGCCAGATCTGTGCCTTGCCACAATTCTGTCTCTGAGCTCTTCAGACAGTTCCTTTGACCTCATGATTCTCATTTGCTCTGACATGCACTGTGAGCTGTAAGGATTATATAGACAGGTATGTGGCTTTCCTAATCAAGTCCAACCAGTATAATCAAACACAGCTGGACTCAAATGAAGGTGTAGAACCATCTCAAGGATGATCAGAAGAAATGGACAGCACCTGAATTAAATATATGAGTGTCACAGCAAAGGGTCTGAATACTTAGGACCATGTGATATTTCAGTTTTTCTTTTTTAATAAATCTGCAAAAATGTCAAAAATTCTGTGTTTTTCTGTCAATATGGGGTGCTGTGTGTAAATTAATGAGGAAAAAATTAACTTAAATGATTTTAGCAAATGGCTGAAATATAACAAAGAGTGAAAAATTTAAGGGGGTCTGAATACTATCCGTCCCCACTGTATATTATATAGGTGGTATATTTCAAGCATTTCTTTCTTTTATTTCCCATGTACGTCAGCTCCATCTAGTGGCCATAATGTGGTATTTTCCACAATACCGCAATTAAAAAAAAAACAAAAAAAGAAAAACACATTATGGTCACTGGATGGAACTGGCGATCATATGAAATAAACGTATTAGGCAAAATACTGTATGGGTTTATTTTTGATAGTCAATTGAGACATTGGCACAAAAATGATCTTATAGCTAGACCCCTTGGTATCAAGCTTGCAAAGAAAATTTGAATAAAAACAGATTTGAGGCTGGTTTACACAAGAGGCACTGGTAGATCACTTTTCAGATAGCAGTAGAGAAGTGGCTGCCAGGCATTCATGAGGCAACACAGCTGTCCTCATTTTTTTTTTCCAACGAAGCAACATCTCTTATTGAAATACGAAATGTGTTGGGTTTGGCCATTGTTCCACCTGCCAAAAACGTGACTGGTGGTATAACTGTTACTGCACAACGATATTATGCACTAAACGTGGCTGCTGGCCATGGTAGCTTGTAGCTCGGCAGTTGGGGTGGGTGGTAAAACTGCAACATTACTTCAGTCTATTTGGAATGCTGCTGATAGACTAATGCCCCGTACACACGATCGGACATTGATCGGACATTCCGACAACAAAATCCATGAATTTTTTCCGACGGATGTTGGCTCAAAGTTGTTTTGCGTACACACGGTCGCACAAAGTTGTCAGAATTTTCGATCGCCAAGAACGCAGTGACGTACACCACATATGACGAGACTAGAAAAGGTCAGTTCAGAACCAAGCGTGGCACCCTTTGGGCTCCTTTTGCTAATCTCGTGTTAGTAAAAGTTTGGTGAGAGACGATTCGCGCTTTTTCAGACTCGTGGTTTTCAGATCGTTTTCTGCTGTTCAGTTTGTGCTTGTGGGTTTGTATCTGCTCTTCAGTGCGTGCAGTCAGTTCGTATTGTACTATTCAGTGCGATCTTGTCTGCTCGTTACTGTTTTTCAGGTCGCTCTTCACAGGCCTTGCTGTTCTTCAGTGCGTTCTGTTACTTCGTTCTGAGCAGCCGACCGTTTTCTAGCCATGTTGCATATACGTACTCCTCGTAGAGTTCGTGCTGTGTGGGGGCTTGGTGTTGGGGTCCTGACCTTGACACAAGTCCAGTCCATGAACAGGGTGGGGAGGAGTTCATGGACCAAGAATTGGTTGGTTCAGCGTGACCAGTTCTGTCACATGCCTTTGCTCCGTGAGATCCATGAGAATAATCCTGATGATTTCAGGAACTTTCTCCGGATGACGGACCCCGTATTTCACCGTTTGTTGGCTTTGCTGACCCCTTATATTAGCAGGCAGGATACCTGGATGAGGCAAGCCATCACTCCGGAGCAGAGGCTAGTTGCCACCCTGCGGTACTTGGCGACGGGGAGAAGCCTGCAGGACTTGAAGTTCTGGACAGGCATCTCCCCCCAGGCTCTGGGGATCATTATCCCAGAGACCTGTTCTGTCATCATTCAGGTCCTGCAGAAGGAGTATATTAAGGTAAGATTTTTATCCTTTAATATCACATTTTATTGTATGGAATGTTTGTTAATATATTGTATTTCTTTCCTCATTCCCTAATTACCATGATTGGAATATGCTTTGAATGTCCCCTTTGTCCTCATGCATGCTGGAATTTTAGGTAATTATTTTTTTGTCCTTCATACATATTTGCCTTCACTTACCTCCCCAGCATGGTCTCCTGGCCCTATATTCACCTCGTGTAGTCACTTAACGATGTATTTTATCAACTCCATAGTAGTGCTTTACCCCAAACACCCCCTAAAATTTATTTAAATGTGATTTGTGCTTTAAATTCTGGCAGAGTGCCAGAGGCTTTTTTTGGGGGTCCCCAAATCATTTTTAACCCTCCCTCCCCCAACTGCTAAGTCAGCTGATAACAATTCTCTATCTATCCTCAATCATCTATCTGCTGACTTTGCCAAACCCATACACACTATACCCATCTCTTTTGTGGTCTGATTTATGGATGAATTCCTGAAAGCATGTAGTGCAAGGGCCTGCCTGAAGACTTTCAAATGGTACTGTTTAAAGTTTCTGTATACTATTATTATCTTGATAGGTAATAGCAGAATGTCCAAATGTGCTCAAATGTGTACAATGTGTATTTATATCTTTGTATTATGACACTTCTTACCTGTCCAGTGGGCTGCCAATAGTGTAACTAAGGAGGGGCTGTTCAAAGTAATACCCATTATTTAGGCATTCATCTCTCAATGAAGCGGAGAGGGTTACCTGTCCAAGAGTCCCCCCCCCTATAATGTTAGAAATTGCCCATGAGAGGGGGGGGGATCTGATAGGTGTACCTTATACTTTGGTCTTTAAAAACACCCTCAAATAAATGTTATCTTGGTGTTGACCAAGAATGTTTGTGTCTAATCTGCTTTCCCTGTTTATGTGCAAAATGACAAAATTTTTTGTTGTTGTTTGACTCCACAGTTTCCTTCCACGCCACAGGAATGGCAGACTGTGACCTCCCACTTTGCCCAGCGGTGGGACTTTCCTAACTGCGGAGGGGCAATTGATGGGAAACACGTCCACATGGTCCCACCGCCCAACTCGGGGTCATACTATTATAATTATAAGGGGTTCAATAGTATTGTGATGTTGGCGGTGGTGTCGGCTACTTATGAGTTCCTGTATGTGGACATGGGGAAGAATGGCCGGATGTCCGATCGCCCAGACAGAGTTCTATAGGCGTCTCCAGAATGGCAGCTTGGACTTGCCACCTCCAGAAGACAATGTGGAAGGACTCCCATTCATCTTCGTTGCAGATGAAGCGTTTGCGCTGGGGGACCATCTTATGCGGCCATTCCCGATGAGGTCCCTCACCCGGACCAGAGGTTTTTTAATTACCGGCTGGCCAGAGCCAGAAGAGTGGTGGAGAACACGTTTGGAATCATGGCCAGCCGGTTCCGCCTATTTCTTACACCCATACGTATGGCGGAGTATAAACTGAATCATATTATCCTGGCGTGCTGTGTTCTACACAACTTTTTACGGCAACATTCTGCCAACTATGCTGGCTCAGTTGGGCCTGAGGCTGGAATTCAAAATGAAACAACCCTGACGGCGCTTGAAAGTGGCCGTCCTGGCTTGCCCCCCCTGAGTGCCCGTGAAGTCTGGCTAAGATACCTTGAATACTTTGCGGGTAGGGGGGCCATCAATATGCCAGACAATCTCTGAAACCTTTTTCAAATAAAAAAAAACAAATAACTACTCAAATCTTTGGTGACATTTACTGCTTGTGTTTCTTTTAGCTGACCCTGACAGAAATGTGGTGAGTCCTGAAAATGGTGTGATTGTGTAACATTACAAAGCATTGTTGGGTGTTATTTACTAAAGGCAAAGACACTTTGCACTACAAGTGCACTTGAAACTGCACTTGTACTGCAAAGTGGATTTGCCCTTAGGAAATAACACCCATTGTCACAGAAAACACCAATTAGAGCACCACAAAAGTGTTGGAGCGTTGAAACAATAATCCACACATTCTTGATTAACAATCTTTTTAATACCAGCACAATCACATGTGCATTTAGAAAAGGTTTTTAAAACAAACCAACATGTTTGTTGTATAACAATTTTGGGGTCACATTAGAAAAAGTAGAAATGTCCATTTAAGATAAAACAGGCATGTTTAAAACTAACAAGAAAGACACAAATCTTGAACTTACAAAGTTCACATTTGGTAGAACTTGAAGGCAATATCAGACATGAGTATTTACAAACTGTGTTTGATATTGCGTTCAGATGGGGTGAATTCACCCCTAGAAAGGCCACATTTTGAAGATACACACCAATTGCCGAATGTCAACATGTGCTACCTGCCATCATGGGGGATCAAGGGACGTGTTTTTGGGGTGCAACCCCTTCCTCACAGCTACTTTATTATTGAGGAAGGGGTTGCACCCCCAAAACGCGTCCATTGATCTCCCGTGATGGCAGATAGCACATGTTGACACACTGTGTGCCTCTTCAAAATTTGCCTTTTTGCAAATATGTCACAAAATGGTAAAAATTTTTAGCTCACAATAAGCGCAAAAAAAAAGGGATTTTGAGGGGTTTTAAACTCTCCCTAAAACATCAATGATGTTCTTCATTTTTTGTTGAACATCATTGATGTTTTTAAGGATGTTTTCCAAGTCCCTATTACACCCCATGATCTCCCCGATCAGGATCTGTGCACTTTCTGAGGTGAAAGGATCTGGATCCATAACATCACGATCACCTAAAAAGATAGAAACCAAAAAACACAATGTATTATAAATATGCCGGCATCCATCTCTTACCTGAGCCTGTGGTCACAGACAACTCACCTGTTGTGGTGCCAATTTCCACCACGTCTTCCTCCTCCTGCTCTGCTTGGCTTGGCTTGTGTGGATTTCCCCTTCTTCCAGAGGTGGGGGGTCTGTGGTCTCCTCGGATGAGGGGTGTCCTCCAAGTCTTTTATCCCCTATGTAAAAAAAAAAAAATAGGTAAACTTAGCACACAGATATTTGATGGCAGAACTATAAATATGAAACATTGCTTGGAAGTGGGGTACAATTGTCTGTTTTGGCAGAGATCCAAGATATTACATTTTTCTTGTCCTTTGTCAAGCTTCAATACTTTACTTGTTTTGTATAAGCTTCACAGATGGAGAAACCCCTATAATATACACTGGAGCACATGTGTGGGCCCCCTAATAAAAAGGGTGTTCTTGTGTCCCACACTAGAGCTCCAGCATCCAGATGTGTAAACAGCTACTGAGTGTCCTCTCCTTACACAGAATCTAGTTTGCATTTCATTCTATTTACAAACCCATCTACACAACCAAATTATTTGCAGACAAGTAGGCCATAAAAAATGTGGGCAAATGCATATGGCCAAAACAATGGTGTTTTCTAGGCCGAACGAACAATGTTTTATACGAACGAATAATGTGCCCATGAACATGAAAGTTGCCTTTTGAAAATGGATAACAGTTATGAAAAGCACATGGAGCAGCATGAACGTAATAAACATAAATAATAGGAACACAGGACAACCACTTACTTTTTTGCAGCACTCTCCGGATCTTTCGGTACTGCTCGTGCTCTCTTAATTTCAGGTCCGACCACGGCTTCCTGAGTTGATCTTTCCATCGTCGTACCCTGAAATTCCGGTGCAGACTCTTGACCACTTTCGCCATGATCTTGGCCTTTCTGACGTTGGGGTTGGGGTAAGGTCCATACTTCCCGTCATAGTCAGCCCTCTTCAGGATGTCGACCATCTCCAACATCTCCCCAAAGGACATATTTGAGGCCTTAAATCTTCTACTTCTGGATCGGGACATTTCAGGCTCCGGGCTTGTCTCCTCCTCCTCCTCCTCGTTGCTATAATTAGCACGCACCTGCTGTGTCTCCTCCATGTGCTCTTCCCCCACTGCGCCAAATGAAAAGGGGCGGGGAATAGACTAGAAAGAACGTCAGGGGCAGGTGGAGTTACACGCATGCGCAGTGTGTATAAAGCGTAACACGCGTGCGTAGTACGTATGATCTGTGAGCAGAGGAAGGAGTATCGGAGGCGCCGATCGTGATAACGAAGGTAAGAGCAAAACTTGGGCCTATACTGCTTCTAGATTGAGGCCTATATTGTAACAAGATTAGGAGAGTTTTGCCTGACATTAGGGTTTGTCTTGTGTTGTTTCTTGCAGATAAAATGGATGGCTTCAATGACCACAACTTCCTCCCCCTGTTCAAGTACAGTACAGGGAGCTGCCCTGTCTGTGGCAGGTGAAACATCCACATTACAATAATAAACAAAAGAGGCAGACAGCGCTGGAGAAACTGCTGGAGTTGGTGAAGCCAGTGGTCCCCACGGCAAACATCCCCTATTTAAAAGCCAAAATTGGTGGCCTGAGGAGCACTTATCTTAGGGAGCACAACAAGGTCACGGATTCCCAGAGATCAGGAGCTACAGCAGATGACGTTTATGTCCCCAGGCTGTGGTACTATGAGAGACTGTGATTTCTGTCAGACCAGACTGGGGTCAGGGAATCCCTCTCAACCCTTCCTTCCACTCTTCCTTCCACTCCAGCTGAGGCTTCCGATGTCCAACCTGGGACTTCCAGCCAGGAACAAGTGGAGGAGCCCAGATGGAGTCAGGTATAGCATTCTTCTACAGATTTCTGGTCAATAAATAAATGATGTTTACTAGATGTTATTATTGATCACTAATTGCTGATTTAATACATTTTTTTACATATCAATAGACAGTAGTGGGCAAAAATAATTGTGACAAGAATGAAAAATGCTGGGCTCAGAAGGATAGTCTTTTATATTTGTTAACATTCAATTTGCAACAGTCATGAGCTGAAAATTGTGTGTGATTGATGAATAAAAAACGAAAACTATGTCCCTTTTTCATACACAGGAAGACCTCAGCCAGGACGAGGCTGTGGAATGTGGCATCCAAGAGGAGGCTGTGGAATGTGGCAGCCAGGAGGAGGCTGTGGAATGTGGCAGCCAGGAGGAGGCTGTGGAATGTGGCAGCCAGGAGGAGGCGGGGGTTAGTGGCAGCCAGGAGGAGGCGGGGGGTTAGTGGCAGCCAGGAGGAGGCAGGGCTAAGTGGCAGCCAGGAGAAGCCTGGGACCAGTAGGAGCCTGACAGAATCGCAGGTCCCTCCCCTCCGCCTTCCAACCAAAAAACCCAGGAAATGGAGTCACGTGCAGGATTCAGCGCTCAGGCTCATTTAGGAGGCTTCTGCGTCCCTCAGAGCCACCCCCACTCCTGAAAAGGCCTTTGCCTGCATGCCACCAAACTGCAGGGCATGCAGGAGGGTCAACGCCAGCTGTGTGAGAACCTTCTTTATAAAGTCCGAACTAAGGGGGTGAGTGGCGAACTCAAAACCAATACCCACGTGAGTTAGTTGGACCATCCTCCTCCTCCTGCCACAACTACACCACCACAGCCACAGTGTGGAAGGAAGCGTGGAAGGAAGACCAGAGAGTGATGACCCTGGGTTCAGTCTGGTCTGACAAAAGATGCAGTCTAATAACCACAAATTTTCCACGCTCACAGACAGACTAGGTGTGCAGTCTCCCCTGAATCGCACCTCCAATAGGAGGTGAGATAAGGGATTGAATTAAAAAGGAATAGGGGTGTGTGGCGCTACCTGTACCGGGGTGTTCTGTATAGTATTTGTGCTGTACCTCTGCAAATAAACCTGATAGAACCTCTTACAAATTAATCCATATAAATGTGTGAAAAACTATATAAAACACATACCACCATCATCATATAGAGTGATTAAACCTTCTAATACCAGTGGGAGAGATAGTGACCATCAGAGACTCCCCTAATGTACCACAATATATAACATAATAGTGTATAAACACCCTATAAGGTATCTGGTGAAGTAATAATATATAATAAGTGTCCCACAGGTAAAACAAGTATACTGTTAAAATAATCTGGAATCAGTTTTAACCAGCAGTCCCATAAACACAAAATATAAAAATAGATTAAAAAAAAAAAAAAAAAATTTAATAAAAAATGTGTGACGCTCCAAAGCGGCAAAGTGTTCTTATAATTAGTGACTCTCGTGGTGAAAAATGATGATATCCAGTGACTTTCATGCTCCCCCTCAAGGATCCCCACTCACCAGCACCTCATACCCATGCAGGGGTAATAGGCATGTAGTAACAGGAGATAAAGGGCTTCCCAGATCCAGTGCAGGCGTCAACACGTATCTCCTCTGTGATTCAGCTCCAAACAATGGATTGTGCACCAACTCCTTTCATCTCGTCCTCATAGGAAAAAACAGGGCTCCCATAGTGTAGTTGTCACGGAACGTCCCACACTCCGCTTGAGTGCTTCCGTCATATACCGCTTCCTAAGTTCTGGAACACGAGTCCAATGGATCTGGCTATAGGAACCCCAAGAACTAGACAACACCAGTCTTGGAGTACATCAGAACTACTCTTTATTTGAGATCTCCCACACATTTATACACCAGGATGACTCAAAGCTAACCTAATTAACATGAGCTCCAATAGGAGTCGTCCCGTCTCCTACATTGTATAGAGGACAATGTCATCAGCTCATTCAATTTACACACATTACCATAAACATCAACACAGGGTTAATTAGAACAAACAACAATGAGTTGAATACCCTTAGAACCTAGACTAAACTTATTTACATTAAACACATTATAGCTGACATCAGACAGGTGAGTGGAGTTGATGACATTAGCATCTCCTCACAGTATGTGTCCCAACAGTATAATTCAGTCTTATCATTCTAATATGGCATATAACGGGTTCCAGAGTCTGTGAGTTTTGGGGGGACATGGAGCTGAATCCAAAGTAACACCAACCCCAGGGTCCCCAGGCATACAGCTCACAGAGAGCACCATTCCCCCAAATGCTAGGGCCCATAATCGGTGGGCAAGAGGCTTGCGTTCAGTTCCCTCCAATAGCCTCTGTCCCGGGTGAGTTTGTCACATTTCTCCCCTTTCGGCAGGAGACTAACAAAGGAGGAGACCCCAGACGGGTTGACTCCGAAGTTAGTAAGTAGCTCCAGTCCTCTAATGCCTGTACCCACACAGTACCCCAAATAAATTGTTCCAAACAAAGCATTACTCACCCAGCCAACCTCTGCCTCTCTCAGAGAACATATCTGCCGCTGGGGAGAGGCCTGGACTGACCCTTCTCCCTGGAGTCCTTTCTGCCGCTGGAGAGAAGACAGGGTGACTGGGCTCACTCTGTCATGCTGTTGGGGATCTGGGCCCACTGCCCAGCATCCCTGGGGTATACAGGTGGAGACTGAAGTCCCATCCACCTTCACAGGAAATCCATCCTCTGTTAGTTGAGGGCAGAGTCCAGCAGTCCTCGGCCCTGTTACCAGCCCTTCTGCTGGAAACCCCACACCATCTGTTCCAGCTAACTGTTGGGGAGGGAGGCCGACTGCCCCGCCTCCCTGGAACTCTGTAGTTGTTGCCGGTGCTGGGCAGAGGTTGGTAGCACTCTGCCCTGTTGCCAGCACTTCTGCTGGGGACTCCGCATCCTCCGCTCCGGCTAACCGTTGGGGCAGGAGGCTGGCTTCCTCCACTCCCAAACTGTGTAGCTGCCATTGGGGAGGTGAGCTGGCTGCTTCCTTTTCCATTCCCTCATCTGGCTGCTGGGACGACATGTCGATGGTACTGTCTCCCAGGTGCACTGATCTTTGCTAGGGAGGGAAGGCCGCTTCCTCCACCCTGGCTAACTGTTGGGGAGGGACAACACACACCTCCTCTCCCTTCTCCCCCTGTATCTGCTGCTGGGAAGTGATTGCCACCTTCTCACCCTGAGCCTCCGAAACTGCCACAGGTGTGGGGCAGAGGTCTTGGACCCTCTGTCCGGTTGCCAGTACTTCTGCTGGGGGTTTGCCAGGTGGCTCCTCCTCTAAAGAAACGTCTATTAAATCCCCAGTCTCTGGAATTGGTAAAAGTGTGGGACAGAGGTCTTGGACCCTCTGTTCAGTTACCAGATCTTCAGCTGGAGAAGTTTGTTTTAACTCCATAGATGCTGCTGGCAGAAAATCACATGTCCCTGTCAGTGTTGTGGGAGAAAGGCCGACTACCTCTTCTCTCAAGAAGGCCGAAGCCACTGTTGGTGTTGGGCAGAACACAGTGAACTTTGGCCCTGATAGCAGCTCTTCTGCTGGAGGCTCATCAGGTTGTTCTTCCTCAGCAGAAAAGTCTATCAAATCCCATGTCTCTGCAACTGATGTCTGGGGATAGAGGTTCACCATCTCCTGTCCATGGAACCCAGAAGATGCTATCATTTCTGGGCAGAGGTTAGCAGAGCCCTGCCCTGTTGTCAGCACTTCAGGTTTGGGGACGGCAATCTCCGGATTTTCCACTGCCGATTCTCTGGCATGCTGCTGAACTTGTTCTAGCAGTTTCCTGTATGCCCTTTCCAGATGCTGTTCCTTCCTTAGCAAATGGTCCAGATCAGGTTTGAGCTCTGAGACCCCTGCAAGACCGAGCATAGACTCTCTATAGTCTCTCAGGTACTCAAGGTCAGGTTCCCCTTCATCGCCAAACATAAAAAGATCTGTAAGGCTCTCCCACAGCAATCCAGGGCCGCCAAAGTCATATCCCTCCGGAGAGCATTCTGTTGTCTCCCCTAAATATCCCTCCTCTGCGTGCCATTGCAGAGCCCGATAACGTTTGTCCAGCTCTATCTCCTGCTGGACCAACCTGTCCAACTCAGTCACCCATTGCTCCTGGGGCTGCTCTCCCAGGAATGCCATCCGCAATGCCCGTTGGTCACTGGCCCGTTGCTCTTGGGTTGGAAAGCACTTGCCCTGTTTTATACCAGCGAGACGGAGGGCTGCAATCCAGAGCTCCACCCGAATTTGCTGCCTAAGCTCCAGGTATTCATCCTCAGACACAGTCCTGGTGTATGTTGAAAGGATGATCCGCAGCAGCCCCGGGAACTCTGATGCCAGGTCCATATCTCCGCTGGGGTGACTGAAGTCTGCTATGCTGATCTTGGATCCAGTTGGAGGTTTGGATGTCCCAGACTTCAGGAAGCTTTCCTGCCGCTTGCCACCAATGTCACGGAACGTCCCACACTCCGCTTGAGTGCTTCCGTCATATACCGCTTCCTAAGTTCTGGAACACGAGTCCAATGGATCTGGCTATAGGAACCCCAAGAACTAGACAACACCAGTCTTGGAGTACATCAGAACTACTCTTTATTTGAGATCTCCCACACATTTATACACCAGGATGACTCAAAGCTAACCTAATTAACATGAGCTCCAATAGGAGTCGTCCCGTCTCCTACATTGTATAGAGGACAATGTCATCAGCTCATTCAATTTACACACATTACCATAAACATCAACACAGGGTTAATTAGAACAAACAACAATGAGTTGAATACCCTTAGAACCTAGACTAAACTTATTTACATTAAACACATTATAGCTGACATCAGACAGGTGAGTGGAGTTGATGACATTAGCATCTCCTCACAGTATGTGTCCCAACAGCATAATTCAGTCTTATCATTCTAATATGGCATATAACGGGTTCCAGAGTCTGTGAGTTTTGGGGGGACATGGAGCTGAATCCAAAGTAACACCAACCCCAGGGTCCCCAGGCATACAGCTCACAGAGAGCACCATTCCCCCAAATGCTAGGGCCCATAATCGGTGGGCAAGAGGCTTGCATTCAGTCCCCTCCAATAGCCTCTGTCCCGGGTGAGTTTGTCACAGTAGTATTTTATAAAAAAGACTAGACTCCCCATGCAAGGGCAGACAGTAACTCACACTATGCGTGGGAGAAAACATAGACAGAGGGAGCTATGGAAGAGGCACATCAGCCAAGCTGTGTGCGCCTCTTGTATGACCACAGCCTGGGGACACAGATGTCATCTGGTGCTTTCATGATCTCTTGGACTTCTGGACCAGACTGCACTCCCTTAGATATGGACTCTTCAGGCCACCAATTTTGCTGTAAAATAATTGATGTGTGCCCTGGGGGCCAAAGGCTTTGCCAATTTCTGCTGTTTCTCCAGTGTTGCCTCCCTCTTTCTTTGATTCTGAGCCCTTAATAAAGGAATTTATGGTTCAATTATACTCGCCTATGTGTGTTTTCCTTCAAAAAGGACAGTTTGTTTGTGAGGAGGCAGGTACATTTCAAATATACAATGTGAAATTAACAAGAGACACCAACACCAAACAATCTCCTTGAGATTAAATAATACAAGATAATAATGGTGTTGTGGTAACTTGACACACAAAACACACCCAAAAATATTATGGAGTAAAACCCAAAAAAACAAAAAAAAAAACATCAGCCTTGAAAAAAATACAAAACAAAAATAAAACCACAAAAAAGAAATTTAGTCAGATGTGACAAATCGAAATATATTGAGGGAATCACGATAAATAATAAAGAAAGAAGTTTGTGAGAACTCCGTGTGAATACGAGCAGCAAAACTACTTCATTCTTCTCACATTATAAAGAAGAAGAGAGTGCGCTGTATTAAACATCTAAAACATTGCAGTGTGACGAAAGTGCTGTATCCATTCCGAATGCTAATTTTACCAGACCGAGCTGTTCCGTCTCGGAATGTCTTCTGAGCATGCGTGGCACTTTGTGCGTCGGAATTGGCCACACACGGTCGGAATTGACGCAATCGGATTTTGTTGTCGGAAAATTTTATAGCCTGCTCTCAAACTTTGTGGGTCGGAAAATCTGATGGAAAATGTCCGATGGAGCCCACACACAGTTGGAATTTCCGACAACAAGCTCCGAACGCACATTTTCCGTCGGAAAATCCGACCGTGTGTACGGGGCATAATACACCTTACTAACCGATCTGTGACTGCTGCACCTCTCTGCCCATTCCCTTCACTGGATTCCCTTACCCCACCGTATAAAATTCAAAGTACTAACCACAGCATACAAGCTATCCATAACACTGCCCCCAGCTACATCACCAACCTCATCTGTAGATATCGCCCAAATCGTCCTCTCTGCTCCTCCCAAGACCACCTGCTCTCTAGCTCCCATGTTATCTCTTCCCATACTTGCCTTCATGACTTCTCCAGAGCCTCTCCCATTCTCTGGAACTTCCTGAACCACTATATCCGGTCAGCCCCAACCCTGTCTGCCTTTAGGCCATCTCTGAAAGCTCACTGATTCAGGAAAGCCTACCCCACCTCCACCTAAGAACTGTACCCAAGTCACCTCCATTAGATCATTCTCCGCAGCCATTACTTTTTGTACCACCTCCCCCTCCCTTTAGATTGTAAGCTCCGTGAGCAGGGAACTCTTATTCCTTCTGTATTTAACTGTATTGTAATTGTACTGTCCCCCCTCTACATTGTAAGTGCTACGTAAACTGTTGACGCTATATAAATCCTGTATAATAATAATATGTAGCGGATGCCCGCGATTCCCGTGACCCCACCAAGCTGGCCGATGCAATATACTGTACACAGGCTTTCCAGCTTGAGTTAGGGAGAAAGCATCTGTCAGTGTCTGCATGGGCTTTTTCACCCCCCTTCCATCTGTTTCTCTGACTGAGTCTAATGTAATATGAGTTGACACACACAGAACTGTTCATTCTGTAGCCTCTCTTATGCCCCTATTAGCAGGAAGAAGAAAGCCAATTAAAGGCAGTTACAGCAGCCAATTAGAGAGACTGTACTGAACTGCAGGAAGAGCTGCAATGGATTCTGCGACATGCAGTTTCCTCACAAAACGGCCTCATAGACTGGTATACAGGAGAAGCTACAAAGCCCTGGATGTTCTGCACAAAAAAGAGCTGAGAACTCCATTTTGTGTTCTGAGGGAAAGTCAGTCACGATGAGGCAGTGAGGGAGATCAGACCTGTAGGAGAGATGCCGTCTCTCAGATGATCTCCCTGTGCAATTCAGGCCTCCACCGCCAGTCGGGACATTCAGCCTGAGAGGCAGATTTAAGGTGCATATCGAGTCGCACCTGCACCGACAGTGAAGCGTTCCAGTGTGAGGTGACTAGTTGGGTCACCAAGAAAGCCTGCTGTTCCAGGACATTCGTTTGGGCCTTGATCACAGGATTTGCTGAGAGGGCATTTTGCCCATCTACAGGGAACAGAGACACTGCACCATAGAAGGAGTATGAACACTATATACATCATTGCTGGTAGTCATCTGGCTGACACTTGTAGTACCACAGGGAAAAGGTTATCCATTTCTGGGACACTATATACAGACATCATTGTCCTCTAACCTTGCTGAGGAGCATCCTGCCCATTTCACTTGATGAGCTGGGCCGGTTGTGTTGTTTGGGCCCCCTATATAGGAGTTTAAGTGCACCAACAAGAGTGGCTAGCTGAAGACACCAAATCTTATCTTTTCCTCAAAGGGACTAAAGCTACTAGTGCCATACGGATCCGCACACACATATTCAGAGCTCATTCATATGCATTGGGTGTGTGGGGCAGTTTATCTAAGAAGTTAAGCCATTACCTGTTGACTTGTATAGAGTGATTAAAGTTGGGCCTGTGGTGTCAGGGGATAGGAAAGAGAGGCCTGACACAAAGGGAGTCATTCCTCTGTTCTCCTCCTGTCTGGACTCATAGAGCCAACCTAAGTAAAGGTAACCAATCCAATTTAAGGTGTCATATTGTGCTTTATTTGCCATTTGCGTGTGCCTCTGCTCTTGGGGACATTCTCAGGTTTGGAATTCCCTGAGAGCAGCCTGAATATAGGATTGAGAGCTATATTGCTTTAAAAATATCAGTTATTGCTCTCTAGTTGATTACTTGAATATACTGTATACTGTTTCTGTCTGTCATCTTTCCACAGAACTTACAGTACCTGACCGCGAGATTGTGTTTCCAGCGCGATCCCATCGCGCTGGTTCTCGGCGACAGGGTACTGTGCATGTTGCGCTGGCTCACTTATCGGGAAAGGAAAACGTTTTTTTTCCTTTCGTGATAAGCGACAGGCAGTGCTGACAGCTGTCTGGTATGTATCCTGAGGGGGAACGCCGCGCCAAATTTTAAATGAAAAAACCAGCCTGGGTTCCCCCCCAGGGGCATACCAGGCCCTTAGGTCTGGTATGGATTGTAAGGGGAACCCCCTACGCTGAAAAAATCGGCATGGGGGTCCCCCCAAAATCCATACCAGACCCTTATCCGAGCACGCAGCCCGGCCAGGGTTGTCAGGAAGAGGCCCTTGTCCTTATCAACATGGGGACAAGGTGCTTTGGGGTGGGGGGGCCGCAGGGTGCCCCCCTCCCCCAAGGCACCCACCCCCCATGTTGAGGGCATGCGGCCTGGTACGGTTCATGGGGGGGCGCTCGCTCTTAGGGTTGAGAGGCAGAGTAACGGACTGAACAAAGCAGATCCTATGGGGGTTTCAGTACAAACATCACTGCATATTTTTCTCGGCGCTGGCCTCCGCGACAGGGCTCGCAGGTGTCAAATCTCGCCAATACCTGCGGCGAGATTGACACAATATCGCGGTCACCTACTGTACACTATTGCCAGGTGTGCCAGAGGGGGCTGGGGCTGTTATTAGGGTTGAGAGGCAGAGTAACGGACTGAACAAATCAGCTCCTACGGGGGTTTCAGTACAAACATCACTGCATATTTTTATTAGCTCCCAGCCACCCATGTAAATGGGGCCTTGGGGCTCATGTAGACCACCACTGTTTTCCCGCATTTAAAGCACATCACGCTCATATCAGCAGATTCCCATTGACTACAATAGCGTATTGTAGATTAGAGTTCAGTCAGCCATAGACGAAGAAATTATCTCTCCTGCCACCAGAAAATCCATGATGGGGGAATACTTCCCGTGGAGCCATTGCTTTCTCTCAGCAGGGGAAGCCGTCCCCTGCCAGAAGAACACAGTGCTTATTGCTAGGGGCTAGAACAGCCGATAGCAATAATCACATGTATAATCAAGCAGGCTAGTTGTACCCAAGTTGACCAATGGAACACTCAGCCTGCCCATACAATGTTTGAGTCTGATTCCTACAGAACCTGTAGAGATTTGAACCATCTATGACCAGCTTCTGTTCACCTTTTCTTTTCTTTTATTCCAGCCCCCCCTATATACCAATATAGCATTAATGTACTTCTTTTGCAAAAATAAAAAAGCTTTCCATTTATTCTACATACACTTAACTCACTGGCCTCATAGCTGCTTAAAAATACTTCTCCGTTACTTCCTGGACAGACTTTAGGTTATGACACAGGAAGGAATCGACTAGCTGATCTCATTAGCACACAGCCTGCATCATCTGCCCTCCTACCTACCATCCACTTCCAGGTGCATGTTTTTTAAATGAAATGCAATCAGAGTTCGCTGTTCTCACTAAATACACAGGCATCGATTTTTTTCCTACCTTAACCTTCATCTTGCATAGATCGTTCATTTGGCAGAGTGTGCTGAGCAATCAGATAACAGCCTATGTGGATAGAGCTGTAGCATACCTCCCAACTTTTGAACTTCAGAATAAGGGACAATTGAGAGAGTAAGTGAGCTGTGGCACGCATAGTGGCAAAATGTGGGTGTGGCCAAAGTATTACCGGTGGGGGGGCTTAGGGGGCGTGGTTAAACAAAACTCAGCTCTCTTACCTCTTACAAACACCCCCCCCAGCTCTCTCACCAATTGCCCCCAGCTCTCTCACCTCTCACAAATTCCCCCCCAGCTCTCTCACCAATTCCCCCCTTCACTCTTACTAATGCCCCCCCACTCTTTCACCAATGCCCCCCCAGCTCTCTCACCAATTCCCCCCTAGGCTCTCTGACCAAGGCTCTCTCCACTCTTACTAATTGCCCCCCCCCAGCTCTCTCACCAATGCCCCCCTTCACTCTTACTAATGCCCCCTCCACTCTTTCACCAATGCCCCCCAGCTCTTTCACCAATGCTCCCCATCCTCTCTTACTAATGCCCCCCACCTCTCTTGTCAATGACCCCCCTAGCTCTCCCCACAATGCCCCCATCTCAATAATGCCCCCCCAGCTCTCTCATGAATGCCCTCCAACTCTCTCACCAAAGTCCCCTCTCTTACTAATGCCCCCCCCCAGCTCTCTCACCAATACCCCCCTCTCTTATTAGTGCCCCTAGCTCTCTCACAAATACAGAATGTTATGTATAACTGTGCTTTTATTCAGCACAGTTCCACTGACAGCTTCAACTGTCAGAACTGTAGCACAGAACCAAGGAGGAGTTTCACAGCACTTCACTCAGCTCCATGCTACAGTCCTGACAGGCAGGGAAAGAAGCCGGCTCCGGAATCCCCATAAAAAAAAACAATGTGGGTGGGTGTGGCCCCGGGACCCAGGGCACCCACCAGCAAATGTGGGGCATGTCCCCTGGGTGTCAAAAGTAAAGGGCTGCAGAACTCCTCTTACCGTTCGTGAGCCACTAAGAGGCAAGAATCGGGAGCCAAAGACGGTGGCGGAGCTGGTAGGTGGCCTACAAATTATGTCATCGGATGCTAGGATGCCGACGGTCCTAACAACTGATGACTTCATTGAGGGGGGGCAGAGATTGCCGGCCAGATCTTCTGCCAGTAATCCTCACTTGGTGTTGTAAGAGCACACATTGCACCCATTGAGGATACCACTAGTGAGTGGAGACAAGTGCTGGAACTTGTTCCGGCACTGGGCTCCGGGACCTCAGCCCAGATCCACAGACCCTGGGACATACTTAGAATCGCTGGACGGGCCCACGGAATCAGGGACGTTTGGAAGGTATGCTGTAGTATTGAAAAAAGTTTACCATACAATACACAATCTGATTGTACAATCTCCTTTAGACCTACTATCAACGAAGTAGTGCAAGTGCCTGTCTAATTGGACACAGAGTGATTGGCTAGATAGGGGTGTCCTTCTATTATATAAATTTGGTACAGCTAAAGGAGATTATACAGATTGTATAGTGTATGGGCAGATTTATACACCTAAAATTAACTAGTTGCACTTTCAGTGCCATTAATTGTTAACACAGAAGCAAACACACATTTTGCCATGTGAAAAAATGAGTAGCAAATGCTGTAAAACGCACAGTGAAATGTTTTTACAATCTACAACACACCAAAATGTGCCATGAGCCACACGTAGCACAGCCCATTGAAATCAACAGGCTGCCCTATGCATGTCATGGGAAAAATGAGCCAAAAAACATGCACGCCCACTATGCTAGATGTGAAT